>NC_073344.2:43629166-44268611 GCF_027580225.2 Misgurnus anguillicaudatus | reverse complement strand
AGCTAGCATGATGCTAACATGAATTAGCATGAAACTAGCATGATGTTAACATGAATTAGCATGAAGCTAGCATGATGCTAACATGAATTAGCATGAAGTTAGCATGAAGCTAGCATGATGCTAACATGAATTAGCATGAAGCTAGCATGATGCTAACATGAATTAGCATGAAGCTAGCATGATGCTAACATGAATTATCATGAAGCTAGCATGATGCTAACAAAAATTTACATGAAGCTAGCATGATGCTAACATGAATTAGCATGAACCTAGCATGATGCTAACATGAATTAGCATGAAGCTAGCATGATGCTAACATGAATTAGCATGAAGCTAGCATTAAGCTAACATGAATAAGCATGAAGCTAGCATGATGCTAATATGAATTAACATGAAGCTAGCATGATTCTAACATGAATTAACATGAAGCTAGCATGATGCTAACATGAATTAGCATGAAGTTAGCATGAAGCTAACATGATGCTAACATGAATTAGCATGAAGCTAGCATGATGCTAACATGAATTAGCATGAAGCTAGCATGATGCTAACATGAGTTAACATGAAGCTAGCATGATGCTAACATGAATTAGCATGAAGCTAGCATGATGCTAACATGAATTAGCATGAAGCTAGCATGATGCTAACATGAATTAGCATGAAGCTAGCATGATGCTAACATGAATAAGCATGAAGTTAGCATGAAGCTAGCATGATGCTAACATGAATTAGCATGAAGCTAGCATGACGCTAACATGAATTAGCATGAAGCTAGCATGATGCTAACATGAATTAGCATGAAGCTAGCATGATGCTAACATGAATTAGCATGAAGCTAGCATGATGCTAACATGAATTAGCATGAAGCTAGCATGATGCTAACATGAATTAGCATGAAGCTAGCATGATGCTAACATGAATTAGCATGAAGCTAGCATGATGCTAACATGAATTAGCATGAAGCTAGCATGATGCTAACATGAATTAGCATGAAGCTAACATGATGCTAACATGAATAAGCATGAAGTTAGCAAGATTTATTATGAAATTAGCATAAAGCTAGCATGAAACTAGCATGAAGCTAGTATGACTTAGCTTGAAGCTAGCATGAAGCTAACATGACCAAAAGACCCAACCCCCATGTCTCTATGATGTTCGGATCCAGAGATATAAGGCTTTGTTTATTATGTTGCTAGGGTGCTCATATTTGGTTGCTAGGGGCGTGGCTTAATAGCTCAATAAGAATCTTTAGAGACTGATTGGATGCCTGAGTAAAATGAGCCCACCCCCATGTCTCTATGACACTGTGATGCAAAGATATCCATCTGGGCATTTTATAATGGCAGTCTATAGGAGATGTTGCTAGGGTGCCCAAAAATGGTTGCTAGGGGCGTGGCTTAATTGCTATGGGATGATCCAGAGAGACTGATTGGATGCCTGAGTAAAATGAGCCCACCCCCATGTCTCTATGACACTGTAAAGCGAAGATATTCCATCTGGAACGTTTTTATTCCCTTATATGGGCGTTTCCTGCCCCGTTATAAGTCAATGGGGAATTTTGGGGGCCTCCTACACCCCAGGGGTGAAACTTACACCCCAATGTGAGGTATGTTCTCACAGGGCCTGTCAGCCTCCTTAAATATGGTAAGCCACAAGTTTCTACAAATTTCTCACTCGGAGCTATGACCTGTCAAAGTTTGTCGCAATGTTAAGTAAATGGGACTTTTCGGAAGTTTTATGTCCCGTTTTAGGAATTCTGTAAGTCGGATCCCGTCAAAAAGATATAGCACACTTCTTTAGACCAGCCAGAATGTCCGTGGAAAATTTCGTGGATGTAGCTTGAAAGCTGTCGGACGAGTTAGCCGCAGAAATTTTAGTCTCAGAAGAAGAAGAAGAAGAAGAAGAAGAAGAAGAAGAACTAGATAGAAAAGTTTGGAGACAAACTTTATGTTGGCTTGACAAAGCCTGGCCTGAACGTTTAAAACAGATTGACAGAAAATTGAAAGAAGTTTAGTTTAGTAGTCAACCTGGCTGTTAACATGGTTTAGTCTGAAGCAATCATGATTTAACAACGTTAACATGATTAAACATGACGCTAGCATGAAGCTAGCATGATGCTAGCATGATTAACATGAAGCTAACATGATTCTAACATGATTAAACATGACGCTAGTATGATTTAGCATGAAGTTTACATGATGTTTACATGTTTTAGCATGATTAACATGAAGCTAGCATGATGCTAGCATGATTAACATGAAGCTAGCATGATTCTAACATGAATTAGCATGATGCTAACATGAATTAGCATGAAGCTAGCATGATGCTAACATACATTAGCATGAAGCTAGCATGATGCTTACATGAATTAACATGAAGCTAGCATGATGCTAACATTAATTACCATGATGTTAACATGAATTAGCTTGAAGCTAGCATGATGCTAACATGAATTAGCATGAAGCTAGCATGATGCTAACATGAATTAGCATGAAGCTAGCATGATGCTAACATGAATTAGCATGAAGCTAACATGATGTTTACATGGATTAGCATGAAGCTAGCATGATGCTAACATGAATTAGCATGAAGCTAGCATGATGCTAACATGAATTAGCATGAAGCTAGCATGATGCTAACATAAATTAGCATGAAGCTAACATGATGTTTACATGAATTAGCATGAAGCTAGCATGATGCTAACATTAATTAACATGATGCTAACATGAATTAGCATGAAGCTAGCATGATGCTAACATGAATTAGCATGAAGCTAGCATGATGCTAACATGAATTAGCATGAAGCTAGCATGATGCTAACATGAATTAGCATGAAGCTAGCATGATGCTAACATAAATTAGCATGAAGCTAGCATGATGTTTACATGAATTAGCATGAAGCTAGCATGATGCTAACATTAATTAACATGATGCTAACATGAATTAGCATGAAGCTAGCATGATGCTAACATGAATTAGCATGAAGCTAGCATGATGCTAACATGAATTAGCATGAAGCTAGCATGATGCTAGCATGATGCTAACATGAATTAGCATGAAGCTAGCATGATGCTAACATGAATTAGCATGAAGCTAGCATTATGCTAACATGAATTAGCATGAAGCTAGCATGATGCTAACATGAATTAGCATGAAGCTAGCATGATGCTAACATGAATTAGCATGAAGCTAGCATGATGCTAACATGAATTAGCATGAAGCTAGCATTATGCTATCATGAATTAGCATGAAGCTAGCATGATGCTAACATGAATTAGCATGAAGCTAGCATGATGCTAACATGAATTAGCATGAAGTTAGCATGATGCTAACATGAATTAGCATAAAGCTAGCATGATGCTAACATGAATTAGCATGAAGCTAGCATGATGCTAACATGAATTAGCATGAAGCAAGCATGATGCTAACATGATCTAGCATGAAGTTAGCTAGATTTCTTATGAAATTAGCATAAAGCTAGCATGAAACTAGCATGACTTAGCATGAAGCTAGCATGAAGCTAGCATGAAGCTAACATGACCAAAAGACCCAACCCCCAAGTCTCTATGATGTTCGGATCCAGAGATATAAGGCTTTGTTTATTATGTTGCTAGGGTGCTCATATTTGGTTGCTAGGGGCGTGGCTTAATAGCTCAATAAGAATCCTAAGAGACTGATTGGATGCCTGAGTAAAATAAGCCCACCCCCATGTCTCTATGACACTGTGCTGCAAAGATATCCATCTGGGCATTTTATAATGGCAGTCTATGGGATATGTTGCTAGGGTGCCCCAAAAATGGTTGCTAGGGGCGTGGCTTATTAGCTTTGGACGATCCTGAGAGACTGATTGGATGCCTGAGTAAAATGAGCCCACCCCCTTGTCTCTATGACACTGTAAAGCGAAGATATCCCATCTGGAATGTTTTTATTCCCTTATATGGGCATGTTTCCTGCCCCATTATATGTCAATAGGAAATTTTGGGTGGCTCTTACGCCCCAGGGGTGAAACTTACACCCCAATGTGTAGTATGTTCTCACAGAGCCTGCCAGCCTCTTCAAATTTGGTAACCCACACGTTTCTACAAATTTCTCGCTCGCTGCTATGACCCGTCAAAGTTTGTCCAATGTTAAGTCAATGGGACTTTCGGAATTTTAATGTCCCGTTTTAGGAATTCTGTAAGTCGGATCCCTTCAAAAAGATAAAGCACACTTCTTCAGACCAGTCGGAAAGTCCGTGGAAAATTTGGTGGATGTAGCTTGAAAGCTGTCAGACGAGTTAGCTGCGAAAATTTTAGTCTCAGAAGAAGAAAAAGAATAATAATAATAATAATAAGTTTAAATACAATATCAGTATGTTGGCTTTGTCAAGCCAACATAATAATAATAAGTTTAAATACAATATCAGTATGTTGGCTTTGTCAAGCCAACATAATAACTAGATAGGTACATTTCCTGAAGAAAATGTGAAGTGGTGCTTGCCGTGGCAAATTTCTGGGGACAGTATATGATTATACTTCCAGTCACGAGTAAAACTATCCAAACCCCGTGTCTCTACGATTTTCTGATGCGGAGATATAAGCCTTTGTTTACTCTGTTGCTAGGGTACTGTGTTTGGTTGCTAGGGCTAATTTGACATCCAATAGTGATTACACTTCGGGTCACGAGTCAAACGGTCCAACCCCCATGTCTCTACGATGTTCTGATGCGGAGATATAAGGCTTTGTTTATTCGGTTGCTAGGGTACTGTATTTGGTTGCTAGGGAAAAATTTGACATCCAACAGTGATTACACTCCGGGTCACGAGTCAAACGGTCGAACCCCCGTGTCTCTATAATGTTCAAATGCGGAGATATAAGACTTTGTTTACTCTGTTGCTAGGGTACTGTATTTGGTTGCTAGGGAGAAAAATGGCATCCATTAGTGATTACCCTCCGAGTCACGAGTCAAACGGTCCAACCCCCGTGTCTCTACGATGTTCTGATGCGGAGATATAAGTCTTTGTTTACTCTGTTGCTAGGGTACTGTATTTGGTTGCTAGGGAAAAAATTGGCATCCCATAATGATTACACTCTGAGTCACGAGTCAAACGCTCCAACCCCCGTGTCTCTACGATGTTCTGATGCGGAGATATAAGTCTTTGTTTACTCTGTTGCTAGGGTATTGTATTTGGTTGCTAGGGAAAAAATTGGTATCCTATAATGATTACACTCTGAGTCACGAGTCAAACGGTCCAACCCCCGTGTCTCTACGATGTTCTGATGCTGAGATATAAGGCTTTGTTTACTCTGTTGCTAGGGTACTGTATTTGGTTGCTAGGGAAAAAATTGGTATCCCATAGTGATTACACTCTGAGTCACGAGTCAAACGGTCCAACCCCCGTATCTCTACGATGTTCTGATGCGGAGATATAAGGCTTTGTTTACTCTGTTGCTAGGGTACTGTATTTGGTTGCTAGGGAGAAAAATGGCATCCATTAGTGATTACCCGCCGAGTCACGAGTCAAACGGTCCAACCCCCGTGTCTCTACGATGTTCTCAAGCGGAGATATAAGGCTTTATTTATTCGGTTGCTAGGTTGTTCAAATTCGGTTGCTAGGGGCGTGGCTTGGGAGTGGCCAATGATGTGCCCAATTGTTACACCCCTAGTCAAAAGTAAAATGGTCCAACCCCCGTGTCTCTACCATGTTCTGATGCCGAGATATTACTGTTTGAATTTTATGTTGCTAGGGTGCTCAAAAGTGGTTGCTAGGGGCGTGGCTTAGTAAGTCTTTAAGGATCCTAGGATACTGATTGGATGCCTGAGTAAAATGAGCCCACCCCCATGTATCTATGACACTCTGGTGCAAAGATATCTATCCGGGCATTTTATAATGGCAGTCTATGGGATAGGTTGCTAGGGTGCCCAAAATGGTTGCTAGGGTGAACTTACACCCCATTGTGGGGGACGTCCTGAAAGAGTCTAGCACCCTCTTCAAATGTTGTGACCCACATGTTTCTACGAAATCCTCGCTCGGACCTATGACCCGTCAAAGTTTTTCCCAATGTTAAGTCTATGGGATTTTCGCCCATTGACTTTGAATGGGAAATTTCGGGTGCCTCTTACACCCCAGGGGTACAAGGTATACCTCAATGTGATGTATGTTCTTAAAGAGCCTACCACACTCTTCAAATGTTGTAACCCACATGTTCCTACAAAATTCTCGAGCAGGGCTATGACCCTTCAAAGTTCGGCGCAATGTTAAGTCAATGGGATTTTTCGGGTGGTTTTTCGCCCCCCTTTCGAAAACCCTGCACCCGATTGCTTAAAAAAGATGTAGCCCGCGTCCCCTCAATAATCCGGTCAAGTTGATCCCTCTTTTATGGCTCTACGACAAACCGTGCGGGACGAGTTAGGTGCCGAAATTTTGTGCAGACATAAGAATAAAGATATAATAATAATATCCCCGCACAATAGTAATAGTGATGCCTTGCATAAATGCAAGCACCACTAATAATAATATCCCTGAGCAATAGTAATAGTGAGGCCTTGCATAAATGCAAGCACCACTAATAACTAGATAGGTACATTTCCTGAAGAAAATGTGAGTGGTGCTTGCCGTGGCAAAAGTCTGGGGACCATATTTGATTATACTCCAAGCCAAAAGTAAAACGGTCCAACCCCCGTGTCTCTACGATGTTCTGATGCGGAGATATAAGGCTTTGTTTACTCTGTTGCTAGGGTACTGTATTTGGTTGCTAGGGAAAAAATGTCATCCACTGGTGATTACCCTCCGAGTCACGAGTCAAACGGTCCAACCCCCGTGTCTCTACGATGTTCTGATGCGGAGATATAAGGCTTTGTTTATTATGTTGCTAGGGTGCTCAAATTCGGTTGCTAGGGGCGTGGCTTGGGAGTGGCCAATTGTGTGCCCAATTGTTACACGCCTAGTCACAAGTAAAATTGTCCAACCCCCGTGTCTCTACGATGTTCTGATGCCGAGATATAACTGTTTGAATTTTATGTTGCTAGGGTAATCAAAAGTGGTTGCTAGGGGCGTGGCTTGGAATGGCCAATGGTGTGCCCAATTGTTACACGCCAAGTCACAAGTCAAACGGTCCAACCCCCGTGTCTCTATGATGTTCTGATGCGGAGATATAAGGCTTTGTTTCCTCTGTTGCTAGGGTACTGTATTTGGTTGCTAGGGAAAAAATTGGCATCCACTGGTGATTACACTCCAAGTCACAAGTCAAACAGTCCAACCCCCGTGTCTCTACGATGTTCTGATGCCGAGATATAACTGTTTGAATTTTATGTTGCTAGGGTGCTCATATTTGGTTGCTAGGGCGTGGCTTGAGAGTGACCAATGATGTGGCCACTGATTACACTCCGAGTCACAAGTAAAACGGTCCAACCCCCGTGTCTCTACGATGTTCTGATGCGGAGATATAAGGCTTTGTTTATTATGTTGCTAGGGTGCTCATTTTGGTTGCTAGGGGCGGGGCTTAGAAGTGACCAATGATGTGGCCACTGATTACACTCCGAGTCACAAGTAAAACGGTCCAACCCCCGTGTCTCTACGATGTTCTGATGCGGAGATATAAGGCATTGTTTATTATGTTGCTAGGGTGCTCATTTTGGTTGCTAGGGGCGTGGCTTGGGAGTGACCAATGATGTGGTCACTGATTACACTCTGAGTCACCAGTAAAACGGTCCAACCCCCGTGTCTCTACGATGTTCTGATGCGGAGATATAAGGCTTTGTTTATTATGTTGCTAGGGTGCTCATTTTGGTTGCTAGGGGCGTGGCTTGGGAGTGGCCAATGATGTGGCCAGTGATTACACTCCGAGTCACAAGTAAAACGGTCCAACCCCCATGTCTCTACGATGTTCTGATGCCGAGATATAACTGTTTGAATTTTATGTTGCTAGGGTGCTCAAAAGTGGTTGCTAGGGGCGTGGCTTAATAGCTCTGATACTATCCTGAGAGACTGATTGGATGTCTGAGTAAAATGAGCCCACCCCCATGTCTCTATGACACTGTGCTGCAAAGATATCCATCTGGGCATTTTATAATGGCAGTCTATGGGAGATGTTGCTAGGGTGCTCAAAAGTGGTTGCTAGGGGCGTGGCTTAATAGCTCTGGGATGATCCTGAGAGACTGATTGGATGCCCGAGTAAAATGAGCCCACCCACTTATCTCTATGACACTGTAAAGCAAAGATATCCCACCTGGAACTGTTTTATTCCCTTATATGGGCATTTTTCCTGCCCCATTATAAGTCAATGGGAAATTTCGGGGGCCTCTTACACCCCAGGGGTACAACTTACACCCCATTGTGATCCATGTTCTTACAGAGCCTACCACCCTCTTCAAATGTTGTAACCCACATGTTTCTACAAAATCCTTGAGCGGAGCTATGACCCGTCAAAGTTGGGCCCAATGTTAAGTCAATGGGATTTTTCGGGTGGTTTTTTTGCCCCCCTTTCGGAAATCCTGCACCCGATCTCTTATAAAAGTCATAGCAGACGTGTCCTCAATAAGCCGGTCATTTTGAGCCCTGTTTCATTGGTCTACGACAAACCGTGTGGGACGAGTTACGCGCCGAAAAAGTGTCCAGATATAAGAATAATAAATAAAGATATAAATAAATAACTAGATAGGTACATTTCCTGAAGAAAATGTGAGTGGTGCTTGCCGTGGCAAAATTCTGGGTAACATATATGATTATGCTCCAAGCCAAAAGTAAAACGACCCAACTCCCGTGTCTCTACGATGTTCTGATGCGGAGATATAAGGCTTTGTTTACTCTGTTGCTAGGGTACCGTATTTGGTTGCTAGGGGGAAAATTGCCATCCACTAGTGATAACCCTCCGAGTCACGAGACAAACGGTCCAACCCCCGTGTCTCTACGATGTTCTGATGCGGAGATATAAGGCTTTGTTTACTCTGTTGCTAGGGTACTGTATTTGGTTGCTAGGGAAAAAAATTGCCATGCACTAGTGATTACCCTCCGAGTCACGAGTCAAACGGTCCAACCCCTGTGTCTCTACGATGTTCTGATGCGGAGATATAAGGCTTTGTTTACTCTGTTGCTAGGGTACTGTATTTGGTTGCTAGGGAAAAAAATGGCATCCACTAGTGATTACCCTCCGAGTCACGAGTCAAACGGTCCAACCCCCGTGTCTCTACGATGTTCTGATGCGGAGATATAAGGCTTTGTTTACTCTGTTGCTAGGGTACTGTATTTTGTTGCGAGGGGAAAAATGGCATCCACTAGGGATTAACCTCCGAGTCACGAGTCAAACGGTCCAACCCCCGTGTCTCTACGATGTTCTGATGCGGAGATATAAGGCTTTGTTTATTCGGTTGCTAGGGTTCTCAAATTTGGTTGCTAGGGGCGTGGCTTGGGAGTGGCCATTGATGTGCCCAATTGTTACACCCCTAGTCACAAGTAAAACGGTCCAACCCCCGTGTCTCTACGATGTTCTGATGCCGAGATATAACTGTTTGAATTTTATGTTGCTAGGGTGCTCAAAAGTGGTTGCTAGGGGCGTGGCTTAGTAAGTATTTAAGGATCCTGAGAGAGTGATTGGATGCCTGAGTAAAATGAGCCCACCCCCATGTCTCTGTGACACTGTGGTGCAAAGATATCCATCTAGGCATTTTATAATGGCAGTCTATGGGATAGGTTGCTAGGGTGCCCAAAATGGTTGCTAGGGTAACCTTACACCCCATTGTGGGGTACGTCCTGAAAGAGTCTAGCACCCTCTTCAAATGTTGTGACCCACATGTTTCTACGAAATCCTCGCTCGGACCTATGACCCGTCAAAGTTTTTCGCAATGTTAAGTCTATGGGATTTTCGCCCATTGACTTTTCATTGGGCATTTTTGGGCACCTCTTACACCCCAGGGGTACAACTTACACCCCATTGTGATCCATGTTCTTACAGAGCCTACCACCCTCTTCAAATGTTGTAACCCGCATGTTTCTACAAAATCCTCGAGCGGAGCTATGACTCGTCAAAGTTGGGCGCAATGTTAAGTCAATGGGATTTTTCGGGTGGTTTTTCGCCCCCCTTTCGGAAATCCTGCACCCGATTGCTTATAAAAGTCATAGCACACCTCTCCTCAATAAACCAGTCGATTTGAGCCCGCTTTCATGGGACTACGGCAAAGCGTGCGGGACGAGTTACGCGCCGAAAAAAACGTGCAGACATAAGAATAAGATATAATAACTAGATAGGTACATTTCCTGAAGAAAATGTGAAGTGGTGCTTGCCGTGGCAAATTTCGGGGGACAAAATCTTCTAATAATGATTATTCTCCCAGTTACCAGTAAAACAGTCCAACCCCCGTGTCTCTACGATGTTCTGATGCGGAGATATAAGGCTTTGTTTACTCTGTTGCTAGGGTACTGTATTTGGTTGCTAGGGAAAAAATTGGCATCCCATAATGATTACACGCCGAGTCATTAGTCATACGGTCCAACCCCCGTGTCTCTATGACGTTCTGATGCGGAGATATAAGGCTTTGTTTACTCTGTTGCTAGGGTACTGTATTTGGTTGCTAGGGAAAAAATTGGCATCCCATAATGATTACACTCTGAGTCATTAGTCATGCGGTCCAACCCCCGTGTCTCTACGACGTTCTGATGCGGAGATATAAGGCTTTGTTTACTCTGTTGCTAGGGTACTGTATTTGGTTGCTAGGGAAAAAATTGGCATCCCATAATGATTACACCCCGAGTCACTAGTCAAACGATCCAACCCCCGTGTCTCTACGACGTTCTGATGCGGAGATATAAGGCTTTGTTTACTCTGTTGCTAGGGTACTGTATTTGGTTGCTAGGGAAAAAATTGGCATCCCATAATGATTACACTCCGAGTCACGAGTCAAACGGTCCAACCCCCGTGTCTCTACGATGTTCGGATGCCGAGATATAACTGTTTGAATTTTATGTTGCTAGGGTGTTCAAAAGTGGTTGCTAGGGGCGTGGCTTAATACCTATGTAAGTATCCTGAGAGACTGATTGGATGCCTGAGTAAAATGAGCCCACCCCCATGTCTCTATGACACTGTGGTGCAAAGATATCCATTTGGGCATTTTATAATGGCAGTCTATGGGAGATGTTGCTAGGGTGCCCAAAATTGTTGCTAGGGGCGTGGCTTAATAGCTCTGAGATGATCATGAGGGACTGATTGGATGCCCGAGTGAAATGAGCCCACCCACTTATCTCTACGACACTGTAAAGCAAAGATATCCCATCTGGAACTGTTTTATTCCCTTATATGGGCATGTTTCCTGCCCCATTATAAGTCAATGGGAATTTTCGGGTGCCTCTTTAACCCCAGGGGTACAACTTACACCCCAATGTCATGTATGTTCTTACATAGCCTACCACCCTCTTCAAATTTAGTAACCCACATGTTTCTACAAAATTCTCACTCGTACCTATGACCCGTCAAAGTTTTTGCAATGGTAAGTCTATGGGATTTTGCCCCATTGACTTTTCATTGGGCATTTTTGGGCACCTCCTACACCCCAGGGGTACAACTTACACCCCATTGTGATCCATGTTCTTACAGAGTCTACCACCCTCTTCAAATGTTGTAACCCACATGTTCCTATAAAATCCTCGAGCGGAGCTATGACTCGTCAAAGTTGGGCGCAATGTTAAGTCAATGGGATTTTTCGGGTGGTTTTTCTTCCCCCTTTCAGAAATCCTGCACCCGATCGCTTATAAAAGTCATAGCACACCTCTCCTCAATAATCCGGTCGATTTGAGCCCTCTTTCATGGGACTACGTTAAATCGTGCGGGACTAGTTACGCGCCGAAAAAGTGTCCAGAAAAAGAAGAATAATAATAATAAGTATGGGGAATAATAATAGTGATGCCTTGCATAAATGCAAGCACCACTAATAACTAGATATTAAAGTTTGAGGACAAACTTTATGTTGGCTTGACAAAGCCTGGTCTGAACGTTTAAGACAGTTTGACAGAAGTTTGACAGAAGTTTGGTTTAGTAGGCTATCTAGTTGTTAGTATGCTTAAGTATGAAGCTTTTTAAAATAAAGCTAACATAATTTAGCATAAAGCTAGCCTGATTTAGCATGAAGCTAACATGATTTAACATAAAGTCAGCATAAAGCTAACATGTTTAAAGACCCAACCACCATGTCTCTATGATGTTCTGATGCGGAGATATAAGGCTTTGTTTATTCCGTTGCTAGGGTACTAAGTTTGGTTGCTAGGCAGAAAATTGGCATCCCATAATGATTACACTTCAAGCCACAAGTAAAACGGTCCAACCCCCATGTCTCTATGATGTTCTGATGCGGAGATGTAAGGCTTTGTTTGTTCTGTTGCTAGGGTACTAAGTTTGGTTGCTAGGGAGAAAATCGGCATCCCATAATGATTACACTTCAAGCCACAAGTAAAACGGTCCAACCCCCATGTTTCTATGATGTTCTGATGCGGAGATACAAGGCTTTGTTTGTTCCGTTGCTAGGGTACTAAGTTTGGTTGCTAGGGAGAAAATTGGCATCCCATAATGATCACACTTCAAGCCACAAGTAAAACGGTCCAACCCCCGTGTCTCTATGATGTTCTGTTGTGGAGATATAAGGCTTTGTTTGTTCAGTTGCTAGGGTACTAAGTTTGGTTGCTAGGGAGAAAATTGGCATCCCATAATGATCACACTTCAAGCTATAAGTAAAACGGTCCAACCTCCGTGTTTCTAAGATGTTCTGAACCGAAGATATAAGGCTTTGTTTATTCCGTTGCTAGGGTACTAAGTTTGGTTGCTAGGGAGAAAATCGGCATCCCATAATGATAACACTTCAAGCCACAAGTAAAACGGTCCAACCCCAGTGTCTCTATGATGTTCTGATGCGAAGATAGAAGGCTTTGTTTGTTCCGTTGCTAGGGTATTAAGTTTGGTTGCTAGGGAGAAAATTGGCATCCCATAATGATTACACTTCAAGCCACAAGTAAAACGGTCCAACCCCCATGTCTCTATGATGTTCTGATGCGGAGATGTAAGGCTTTGTTTGTTCTGTTGCTAGGGTACTAAGTTTGGTTGCTAGGGAGAAAATCGGCATCCCATAATGATTACACTTCAAGCCACAAGTAAAACGGTCCAACCCCCATGTTTCTATGATGTTCTGATGCGGAGATACAAGGCTTTGTTTGTTCCGTTGCTAGGGTACTAAGTTTGGTTGCTAGGGAGAAAATTGGCATCCCATAATGATCACACTTCAAGCCACAAGTAAAACGGTCCAACCCCCGTGTCTCTATGATGTTCTGTTGTGGAGATATAAGGCTTTGTTTGTTCAGTTGCTAGGGTACTAAGTTTGGTTGCTAGGGAGAAAATTGGCATCCCATAATGATCACACTTCAAGCTATAAGTAAAACGGTCCAACCTCCGTGTTTCTAAGATGTTCTGAACCGAAGATATAAGGCTTTGTTTATTCCGTTGCTAGGGTACTAAGTTTGGTTGCTAGGGAGAAAATCGGCATCCCATAATGATTACACTTCAGGCCACAAGTAAAACGGTCCAACCCCCGTGTCTCTATGATGTTCTGATGCGGAGATACAAGGCTTTGTTTGTTCCGTTGCTAGGGTATTAAGTTTGGTTGCTAGGGAGAGAATTGGCATCCCATAATGATCACACTTCAAGCCACAAGTAAAACGGTCCAACCCCCGTGTCTCTATGATGTTCTGTTGTGGAGATAAGGCTTTGTTTTTTCAGTTGCTAGGGTACTAAGTTTGGTTGCTAGGGAGAAAATTGGCATCCCATAATGATCACACTTCAAGCCACAAGTAAAACGGTCCAACCCCTGTGTCTCTAAGATGTTCTGAAGCGAAGATATAAGGCTTTGTTTATTCCGTTGCTAGGGTACTAAGTTTGGTTGCTAGGGAGAAAATTGGCATCCCATAATGATCACACTTCAAGCCACAAGTAAAACGGTCCAACCCCCGTGTCTCTATGATGTTCTGTTGTGGAGATTTAAGGCTTTGTTTGTTCAGTTGCTAGTGTACTAAGTTTGGTTGCTAGGGAGAAAATTGGCATCCCATAATGATCACACTTCAAGCCACAAGTAAAACGGTCCAACCCCAGTGTCTCTATGATGTTCTGATGCGGAGATATAAGGCTTTGTTTATTCCGTTGCTAGGGTACTAACTTTGGTTGCTAGGGAGAAAATTGGCATCCCATAATGATAACACTTCAAGCCACAAGTAAAACGGTCCAACCCCCGTGTCTCTACGATGTTCTGATACAGAGATATGAGGCTTTGTTTATTCCGTTGCTAGGGTACTAAGTTTGGTTGCTAGGCAGAAAATTTGCATCCCATAATGATAACACTTCAAGCCACAAGTAAAACGGTCCAACCCCCGTGTCTCTACGATGTTCTGATGCCGAGATATAAGGCTTTGTTTATTCCGTTGCTAGGGTACTAAGTTTGGTTGCTAGGCAGAAAATTGGCATCCCATAATGATAACACTTCAAGCCACAAGTAAAACAGTCCAACCCCCGTGTCTCTACGATGTTCTGATGCCGAGATATAAGGCTTTGTTTGTTGTGTTGCTAGGGTGCTCATATTTGGTTGCTAGGGGCGTGGCTTAATAACTGTAAGGATCCTGAGAGTCTGATTGGATGCCTGAGTAATATGATCCCACCCCCATGTCTCTATGACAGTGTGATGCAAAGATATCCATCTGTGCATTTTATAATGGCAGTCTATGGGAGATGTTGCTAGGGTACCCAAAATTGTTGCTAGGGGCGTGGCTTAATAGCTTTGGAGAGATACTGGAAGACTGATTGGATGCCTGAGTAAAATGAGCCCACCCCCATGTCTCTACGCTACTCTAGAATGAAGATATTCCTTCTGGGACGTTTTTATTCCCTTATATGGGCGTGCTTCCTGCCCCATTATAAGTCAATGGGAAATTTTGGGGGCCTCTTACACCCCAGGGGTACAGCTTACACCCCAATGTGATGTATGTTCTTACAGAGCCTGCCAGCCTCTTCAACTGTGATAAGCCACAAGTTTCTACAAATTTCTCGTTCGCAGCTATGACCCGTCAAAGTTGGTCGTAATGTTAAGTCAATGGAAATTTTGGGGTGTTTGAGCGCCCCGTTTAGGAATTCGGTAGGTCCCATCAGTTAGAAAAGTCATAGCATAAATCTACATACCAGTCTTAAAAGTTTTGTAAAGTTTTGTGGGTGTAGCTTGAAAGCTCTAGGAGGAGTTACAGTCAGAAAAAGTGGGGATCAGAAGAAGAATAATAATAAGATTAAGATGAATAACAGTATGTTGGCTTTTTCAAGCCAACATAATAACTAGATAGGTACATTTCCTGAAGAAAATGTGAGTGGTGCTTGCCGTGGCAACATTCTGGGGACCATATATGATTATACTCCAAGCCAAAAGTAAAACGATCCAACTCCCGTGTCTCTACGATGTTCTGATGCGGAGATATAAGGCTGTGTTTTTCCGGTTGCTAGGGTACTGTATTTGGTTGCTAGGGAAAAAAATGCCATCCCAGTGTTAACACTCCGAGTCACGAGTCAAACGGTCCAACCCCCGTGTCTCTACGATGTTCTGATGCGGAGATATAAGGCTTTGTTTATTCCGTTGCTAGGGTACTGTATTTGGTTGCTAGGGAAAAAATTGGCATCCCATAGTGATTACACTCCGAGTCACGAGTCAAACGGTCCAACCCCCGTGTCTCTACGATGTTCTGATGCTGAGACATAAGGCTTTGTTTACTCTGTTGCTAGGGTACTGTATTTGGTTGCTAGGGAAAAAAATGGCATCCCATAATGATTACACTCCGAGTCACGAGTCAAACGGTCCAACCCCCGTGTCTCTACGATGTTCTGATGCGGAGATATAAGGCTTTGTTTACTCTGTTGCTAGGGTACTGTATTTGGTTGCTAGGGAAAAAATTGGCATCCCATAATGATTACACTCCGAGTCACGAGTCAAACGGTCCAACCCCCGTGTCTCTACGATGTTATGATGCGGAGATATAAGGCTTTGTTTACTCTGTTACTAGGGTACTGTATTTGGTTGCTAGGGAAAAAATTGGCATCCCATAATGATTACACTCCGAGTCACGAGTCAAACGGTCCAATCCCCGTGTCTCTACGATGTTCTGATGCGGAGATATAAGGCTTTGTTTACTCTGTTGCTAGGGTACTGTATTTGGTTGCTAGGGAAAAAATTGGCATCCCATAATGATTACACTCCGAGTCACGAGTCAAATGGTCCAACCCCCGTGTCTTTACGATGTTCTGATGCTGAGATAAAAGGCTTTGTTTACTCTGTTGCTAGGGTACTGTATTTGGTTGCTAGGGAAAAAATTGGCATCCCATAATGATTACACTCCGAGTCACGAGTCAAACGGTCCAACCCCCGTGTCTCTACGATGTTCTGATGCGGAGATATAAGGCTTTGTTTACTCTGTTGCTAGGGTACTGTATTTGGTTGCTAGGGAAAAAATTGGCATCCCATAATGATTACACTCCGAGTCACGAGTCAATCGGTCCAACCCCCGTGTCTCTACGATGTTCTGATGCGGAGATATAAGGCTTTGTTTACTCTGTTGCTAGGGTACTGTATTTGGTTGCTAGGGAAAAAATTGGCATCCCATAATGATTACACTCCGAGTCACGAGTCAAACGGTCCAACCCCCGTGTCTCTACGGTGTTCGGATGCTGAGATATAACTGTTTAAATTTTATGTTGCTAGGGTCTTCAAAAGTGGTTGCTAGGGGCGTGGCTTAATACCTATGTAAGGATCCCGAGAGACTGATTGGATGTCTGAGTAAAATGAGCCCACCCCCATGTCTCTATGACACTGTGGTGCAAAGATATCCATCTGGGCATTTTATAATGGCAGTCTATGGGAGATGTTGCTAGGGTGCCCAAAATTGTTGCTAGGGGCGTGGCTTAATAGCTCTGGGATGATCCTTAGAGACTGATTGGATGCCCGAGTGAAATGAGCCCACCCACTTATCTCTACGACACTGTAAAGCAAAGATATCCCATCTGGAACTGTTTTATTCCCTTATATGGGCATGTTTCCTGCCCCATTATAAGTCAATGGGAAATTTCGGGCTCCTCTTACACCCCAGGGGTACAACTTATACCCCATTGTGATGTATGTTCTTACAGAGTCTACCACCCTCTTCAAATAATGTTACCCACATGTTTCTACAAAATCCTAGAGCGGAGCTATGACCCGTCAAAGTTCGGCGCAATGTTAAGTCAATGGGATTTTTTGGGTGATTTTTCGCCCCCCTTTCGGAAATCCTGCACCCGATCGCTTATAAAAGTCATAGCACACCTCTCCTCAATAAACCGGTCGATTTGAGCCCGCTTTCATGGGACTACGGCAAACCGTGCGGGACGAGTTACGCGCCGAAAAAGTGTGCAGACATAAGAATAAAATATAATAATAATAATATCCCTGAGGAATAGTAATAGTGATGCCTTGCATAAATGCAAGCACCACTAACTAGATAGGTACATTTCCTGAAGAAAATGTGAGTGGTGCTTGCCGTGGCAAAATTCTGGGGACCATATATGATTATACTCCAAGCCAAAAGTAAAACGGTCCAACCCCCGTGTCTCTACGATGTTCTGATGTGGAGATATAAGGCTTTGTTTATTGAAGGTAGTATGATTACCATGAAGCTAGCATGATGTTAGCATAATTAACGTGAAGGTAGTATGATGTTAACATGATTAACATGAAGTTAGCATGATTAGCATGAAGCTAGCATAAAGCGAACATCATTAGCATGAAGCTAACATGATGTTAATATGATTAGCATGAAGTTAGCATGATGTTAGCATGATTATCATGAAGTTGGCATGATGTTAGCATGATTAGCATGACGTTAGCATAAAGTTAACATGAAGCTAGCATAATGTTAACATGATTAGCATGAAGCTAGCATGAAGCTAACATGATTAACATGAAGCTAGCATGAAGCTAACATGATTAGCATGAAGTTAGCATGATTAGCATGAAGCTAGCATGATTAGCATGAAGCTAGCATGATTAGCATGATGTTAGCATGATTAGCATGATGCTAGCATGATTAGCATGAAGCTAGCATGAAGCTAACATGATTAGCATGAAGCTAGCATGATGAGCATGAAGCTAGCATTAAGCTAGCATGAAGCTAGCATGAAGCTAGCATGATGTTAGCATGATGTTAGCATGATTAACATGATGTTAGCATGATTAGCATGAAGCTAACATGAAGCTAGCATGATTAACATGAAGCTAGCATGGAACTAACATGATGAGCATGAAGCTAGCATGATTAGCATGAAGCTAGCATGATTAGCATCAAGCTAGCATGATGTTAGCATGAATAGCATGAAGCTAGCATGAAGCTAACATGATTAGCATGAAGTTAGCATGAAGTTAGCATGATTAGCATGAAGCTAGCATGATGTTAGCATGAAGCTAACCTGATTAGCATGAAGCTAACATGATGTTAGCATGATTAGCATGATGTTAGCATGATTAGCATGAAGTTAGCATGATGTTACCATGATTAGCATGATGATAGCATGAAACTAGCATGATGTTAGCATGATGTTAGCATGAAGTTAGCATGATGTTAGCATGATAAGCATGATGTTAGCATGACTAGCATTATGTTAGCATGATTAGCATGAAGTTAGCATGATGTTAGCATGATTAGCATGAAGTTAGCATGATGTAAGAATGATTAGCATAAAGATAGCATGATGTTAGCATGATTAGCATGAAGCTAGCATGATGTTAGCATGATTAGCAAGAAGTTAACATGAAGTTAGCATGAAGCTAGCATGATTTAATGTGAAGTTAGCAAGATTTATTATGAAATTAGCATTAAGCTAGCATGAAACTAGCATGAAGCTAGTATGACTTAGCATTAAGCTAGCATGAAGCTAACATGACCCAAAGACCCAACCCCCATGTCTCTATGATGTTCTGATCCAGAGATATAAGGCTTTGTTTATTATGTTGCTAGGGTGCTCATATTTGGTTGTTAGGGGCGTGGCTTGGGAGTGGCCAACAATGTGGCCAGTTATTACACTCTGAGTCACAAGTAAAATGATCCAACCCCCGTGTCTCTACGATGTTCTGATGCGGAGATATAAGGCTTTGTTTATGCGGTTGCTAGGGTGCTCATATTTGGTTGCTAGGGGCGTGGCTTGGGAGTGGCCAATGATGTGGCCAGTTATTACACTCCGAGTCACAAGTAAAACGGTCCAACCCCCGTGTCTCTACGATGTTCTGATGTCGAGATATAACCGTTTGAATTTTATGTTGCTAGGGTGCTCAAAAGTGGTTGCTAGGGGCGTGGCTTAATACCTATGTAAGGATCCTGAGAGACTGATTGGATGGCTGAGTAAAATGAGCCCACCCCCATGTCTCTATGACACTCTGGTGCAAAGATATCCATCTGGGCATTTTATAATGGCAGTCTATGGGAGATGTTGCTAGGGTGCCCAAAATTGTTGCTAGGGGCGTGGCTTAATAGCTCTGAGATGATCCAGGGAGACTGATTGGATGCCCGAGTGAAATGAGCCCACCCACTTGTCTGTAGGACATTGTAAAGCGAAGATATCCCAGCTGGAACTTTTTTATTTCCTTATATGGGCATGTTTCCTGCCCCATTATAAGTCAATGGGGCACTTTTGGGTGCCTCTTACACCCCAGGGGTACAACTTACACCCCATTGTGATGTATGTTCCTACAGAGCCTACCACCCTCTTCAAATGTTGTAACCCACATGTTTCTACAAAATCCTCGAGCGGAGCTATGACTCGTCAAAGTTGGGCGCAATGTTAAGTCAATGGGATTTTTCGGGTGGTTTTTCGCCCCCCTATCGGAAATCCTGCACCCGATCGCTTATAAAAGTCATAGCACACCTCTCCTCAATAAACCGGTCGATTTAAGCCCGCTTTCATGGGACTACGACAAAGCGTGCGGGACGAGTTACGCGCCGAAAAAGTGTGCAGACATAAGAATAAGATATAACTAGATAGGTACATTTCCTGAAGAAAATGTGAAGTGGTGCTTGCCGTGGCAAATTTCGGGCGACAGTATATGATTATACTCCAAATCACAAGTAAAAAGATCCAACTCCCGTGTCTCTACGATGTTCTAATGCGGAGATATAAGGCGTTGTTTATCCGGTTGCTAGGGTACTGTATTTGGTTGCTCGGGGGAAAATGGCATCCACTAGTGTTTACCCTCCGAGTCACGAGTAAAACGGTCTAACCCCCGTGTCTCTATGATGTTCTGATGCGGAGATATAAGGCTTTGTTTAGTCTGTTGCTAGGGTACTGTATTTGGTTGCTAGGGAAAAATTGCCATCCACTAATGATTACATGCCGAGTCACAAGTGAAATGGTCCAACCCCCGTGTCTCTACGATGTTCTGATGCGGAGATATAAGGCTTTGTTTACTCTGTTGCTAGGGTACTGTATTTGGTTGCTAGGGAAAAAATTGGCACCCACTAGTGATTACATGCCGAGTCAGGAGTCAAACGGTCCAACCCCCGTGTCTCTACCATGTTCTGATGCAGAGATATAAGGCTTTGTTTACACTGTTGCTAGGGTACTGTATTTGGTTGCTAGGGGGAAAATTGGCATCCAATAGTGATAACCCTCCGAGTCACGAGTCAAACGGTCCAACCCCCGTGTCTCTACGATGTTCTGATGCTGAGATATAAGGCTTTGTTTACTCTGTTGCTAGGGTACTGTATTTGGTTGCTAGGGAAAAAATTGGCATCCACTAGTGATTACCCTCCGAGTCACGAGTCAAACGGTCCAACCCCCGTGTCTCTACGATGTTCTGATGCGGAGATATAAGGCTTTGTTTACTCTGTTGCTAGGGTACTGTATTTGGTTGCTAGGGAACAAAATGGCATCCATTAGTGATTACCCTCCGAGTCACAAGTCAACCGGTCCAACCCCCGTGTCTCTACGTTGTTCTGATGCTGAGTTATAAGGCGTTGTTTTCTCTGTTGCTAGGGTACTGTATTTGGTTGCTAGGGATAAAATTGGCATCCAATAGTGATTACACTCTGAGTCACGAGTCAAACGGTCCAACCCCCGTGTCTCTACGATGTTCTGATGCGGAGATATAAGGCTTTGTTTACTCTGTTGCTAGGGTACTGTATTTGGTTGCTAGGGAAAAAAATGGCATCCATTAGTGATTACCCTCCGAGTCACGAGTCAAACGGTCCAACCCCCGTGTCTCTACGATGTTCTGATGCGGAGATATAAGGCTTTGTTTACTCTGTTGCTAGGGTACTGTATTTGGTTGCTAGGGAAAAAATTGCCATCCACTAGTGATTACCCTCCGAGTCACGAGTCAAACGGTCCAACCCCCGTGTCTCTACGATGTTCAGATCGGGAGATATAAGACTTTGTTTACTCTGTTGCTAGGGTACTGTATTTGGTTGCTAGGGAAAAAATTGGCATCCCATAGTGATTACACGCTGAGTCACGAGTCAAACGGTCCAACCCCCGTGTCTCTACGATGTTTTGATGCGGAGATATAACTGTTTGAATTTTATGTTGCTAGGGTGCTCAAAAGTGGTTGCTAGGGGCGTGGCTTAAAACCTATGTAAGGATCCTGAGAGACTGATTGGATGTCTGAGTAAAATGAGCCCACCCCCATGTCTCTATGACACTGTGGTGCAAAGATATCCATCTTGGCATTTTATAATGGCAGTCTATGGGAGATGTTGCTAGGGTGCCCAAAATAGTTGCTAGGGGCGTGGCTTAATAGATCTGAGATGATCCTAAGAGACTGATTGGATGCCCGAGTAAAATGAGCCCACCCACTTATCTCTACGACACTGTAAAGCAAAGATATCCCATCTGGAACAATTTTATTCCCATATATGGGCGTGTTCCCTGCCCCATTATAAGTCAATGGGAAATTTTGGGTGCCTCTTACACCCCAGGGGTACAACTTACACCCCAATGTGATGTATGTTCTTACAGAGTCTACCACCCTCTTCAAATGTTGTAACCCACATGTTTCTATAAAATCCTCGCTCGGACCTATGACCCGTCAAAATTTTTGCAATGGTAAGTCTATGGGATTTTGCCCCATTGACTTTTCATTGGGCAATTTTGGGCACCTCTTACACCCCAGGGGTACAACTTACACCCCATTGTGATCCATGTTCTTACAGAGCCTACCACCCTCTTCAAATGTTGTAACCCACATGTTTCTATAAAATCCTCGAGCGGAGCTATGACTCGTCAAAGTTGAGCGCAATGTTAAGTCAATGGGATTTTTCGGGTGGTTTTTTGCCCCCCTTTCAGAAATCCTGCACCCGATCGCTTATAAAAGTCATAGCACACCTCTCCTCAATAATACGGTCGATTTGAGCCCTCTTTCATGGGACTACGTTAAACCGTGCGGGACTAGTTACGCGCCGAAAAAGTGTGCAGACATAAGAATAATAAGATATAACTAGATATTAAAGTTTGAAGACAAACTTTATGTTGGCTTGAAAAAGCGTAGCTTGAACGTTTAAAACGGTTTGACAGAAGTTTAGTTTAGTAGCCTATCTGGCTGTTAGAATGTTTAAGTATGAAGGTAGCATGATTAGCATGAAGCTAGCATGATGCTAGCATGATTAGCATGAAGCTAGCATGATGCTAGCATGATTAGCATGAAGCTAGCATGATGCTAGCATGATTAGCATGAAGCTAGCATGATGCTAGCATGATTAGCATGAAGCTAGCATGATGCTAGCATGATTAGCATGAAGCTAGCATGATGCTAGCATGATTAGCATGAAGCTAGCATGATGCTAGCATGATTAGCATGAAGCTAGCATGATGCTAGCATGATTAGCATGAAGCTAGCATGATGCTAGCATGATTAGCATGAAGCTAGCATGATGCTAGCATGATTAGCATGAAGCTAGCATGATGCTAGCATGATTAGCATGAAGCTAGCATGATGCTAGCATGATTAGCATGAAGCTAGCATAATGTTAGCATGATTAGCATGAAGCTAGCATGATGCTAGCATGATTAGCATGAAGCTAGCATGAAGCTAGCATGATTAGCATGAAGCTAGCATGATGCTAACATGATTAGCATGAAGCTAGCATGATGCTAACATGATTAGAATGAAGCTAGCATGAATAGCATGAAGCTAGCATGATGCTAGCATGATTAGCATGAAGCTAGCATAATGCTAGCATGATTACCATGAAGCTAGCATGATGCTAGCATGATTGGCATGAAGCTAGCATGATGCTAGCATGATTAGCATGAAGCTAGCATGATGTTAGCATGATTAGCATGAAGCTAGCATGATGCTAGCATGATTAGCATGAAGCTAGCATGATGCTAGCATGATTAGCATGAAGCTAGCATGATGCTAGCATGATTAGCATGAAGCTAGCATGATGCTAGCATGATTAGCATGAAGCTAGCAAGATGCTAGCATGATTAGCATGAAGCTAGCATGATGCTAGCATGATTAGCATGAAGCTAGCATGATGCTAGCATGATTAGCATGAAGCTAGCATGACTAGCATGAAGATAGCATGATGCTAGCATGATTAACATGAAGCTAGCATGATGCTAGCATGATTATCATGAAGCTAGCATGATGCTAGCATGATTAGCATGAAGCTAGCATGATGTTAATATGATTAGCATGAAGCTAGCATGATGTTAGCATGAAACTAGCATGATTCTAGCATGATTAGCATGAAGCTAGCATGATTAGCATGAAGCTAGCATGATTCTAGCATGATTAGCATGAAGCTAGCATGATGCTAGCATGATTAGCATGAAGCTAGCATGAGGCTACCATGATTAGCATGAAGTAAGCATGAAGCTAGCATGATTAGCATGAAGCTAGCATGATTTAACGTGAAGCTAGCATGATTTAACGTGAAGCTAGCATGATTAGCATGATGTTAACATGATTAGCATGACGCTAGCACTATTTGGCGTGCAGCTAACAAGATTTAACATGAAGCTAACATGATTTAGCATGAAGTTAGCAAGATTTATTATGAAATTAGCATAAAGCTAGCATGAAACTAGCATGAAGCTAGTATGACTTAGCATGGAGCTAGCATGAAGCTAACATGACCCAAATACCCAACCCCCATGTCTCTATGATGTTCAGACCAAGAGATATAAGGCTTTGTTTATTATGTTGCTAGGGTGCTCATATTTGGTTGCTAGGGGCGTGGCTTAATTCCTCAATAAGAATCCTATTAAGACTGATTGGATGCCTGAGTAAAATGAGCCCACCCCTATGTCTCTATGACACTCTGGTGTAAAGATATCCATCTGGGCTTTTTATAATGGTAGTCTATGGGAGATGTTGCTAGGGTACCCAAAATTGTTGCTAGGGGCGTGGCTTAATAGCTCTGGGGCGATCCTAAGAGACTAATTGGATGACTGAGTAAAATGAACCCACCCCCATGTCTCTACGACACTCTAAAGTGAAGATATTCCATCTGGGACGCTTTTATTCCCTTATATGGGCATGTTTCCTGCCCCATTATAAGTCAATGGGAAATTTTGGGGGCCTCTTACACCCCAGGGGTATAGCTTACACCCCATTTTGATGTATGTTCTTACAGAGCCTGTCAGCCTCCTTAAATGTGGTAAGCCACAAGTTTCTACAAGTTTCTCACTCGTAGCTATGACCCGTCAAAGTTTGTCTCCATGTTAAGTAAATGGGAGTTTTGGGGTGTTTGAGCCCCCCGTTTAGGAATTCGGAAGGTCCCATCAGTTAGAAAAGATATAGCACACTAAGTCAGACCAGTCTTAAGGTCCGTGGAAAATTTGGTGCATGTAGCTTGAAAGCTCTAGGACGAGTTAGTGTCGATAATTTTGGGGTGCTAAGAAGAATAATAATAACTAGATAGGTACATTTCCTGAAGAAAATGTGAGTGGTGCTTGCCGTGGCAAAATTTTGCAGACCATATATGATTATACTGCAAGCCAAAAGTAAAACGATCCAACTCCCGTGTCTCTACGATGTTCTGATGCGGAGATATAAGGCTGTGTTTTTCCGGTTGCTAGGGTACTGTATTTGGTTGCTAGGGAAAAAATTGCCATCCACTAGTGATTACCCTCCGAGTCACGAGTCAAACGGTCCAACCCCCATGTCTCTACGATGTTCTGATGCGGAGATATAAGGCTTTGTTTACTCTGTTGCTAGGGTACTGTATTTGGTTGCTAGGGAAAAAATTGGCATCCCATAGTGATTACACTCTGAGTCATTAGTCATACGGTCCAACCCCCGTGTCTCTACGACGTTCTGATGCGGAGATATAAGGCTTTGTTTATTTAGTTGCTAGGGTACAGTATTTGGTTGCTAGGGAAAAAATTGGCATCCCATAATGATTACACGCAGAGTCACGAGTCAAACGGTCCAACCCCTGTGTCTCTACGATGTTCTGATGCGGAGATATAAGGCTTTGTTTACTCTGTTGCTAGGGTAGTGTATTTGGTTGCTAGGGAAAAAATTGGCATCACATAATGATTACACTCCGAGTCACGAGTCAAACGGTCCAACCCCCGTGTCTCTACGATGTTCTGATGCGGAGATATAAGGCTTTGTTTACTCTGTTGCTAGGGTACTGTATTTGGTTGCTAGGGAAAAAATTGGCATCCCATAATGATTACACTCCGAGTCACGAGTCAAACGGTCCAACCCCCGTGTCTCTACGATGTTCTGATGTGGAGATATAAGGCTTTGTTTACTCTGTTGCTAGGGTACTGTATTTGGTTGCTAGGGAAAAAATTGGCATCCCATAATGATTACACGCCGAGTCACGAGTCAAACGGTCCAACCTTCGTGTCTCTACGATGTTCTGATGTGGAGATATAAGGCTTTGTTTACTCTGTTGCTAGGGTACTGTATTTGGTTGCTAGGGAAAAAATTGGCATCCCATAATGATTACACGCCGAGTCACGAGTCAAACGGTCCAACCCCTGTGTCTCTACGACGTTCTGATGCGGAGATATAAGGCTTTGTTTATTCTGTTGCTAGGGTACTGTATTTGGTTGCTAGGGAAAAAATTGGCATCCCATAATGATTACACTCTGAGTCATTAGTCATACGGTCCAACCCCCGTGTCTCTACGACGTTCTGATGCGGAGATATAAGGCTTTGTTTACTCTGTTGCTAGGGTACTGTATTTGGTTGCTAGGGAAAAAATTGGCATCCCATAATGATTACACTCTGAGTCATTAGTCATACGGTCCAACCCCCGTGTCTCTACGACGTTCTGATGCGGAGATATAAGGCTTTGTTTACTCTGTTGCTAGGGTACTGTATTTGGTTGCTAGGGAAAAAAATGGCATCCCATAGTGATTCCACGCCGAGTCACGAGTCAAACGGTCCAACCCCCGTGTCTCTACGATGTTCTGATGCGGAGATATAAGGCTTTGTTTACTCTGTTGCTAGGGTACTGTATTTGGTTGCTAGGGAAAAAATTGACATCCCATAATGATTACACTCTGAGTCACGAGTCAAACGGTCCAACCCCCATGTCTCTACGATGTTCGGATGCCGAGATATAACTGTTTGAATTTTATGTTGCTAGGGTGCTCAAAAGTGGTTGCTAGGGGCGTGGCTTAATACCTATGTAAGGATCCCGAGAAACTGATTGGATGCCTGAGTAAAATGAGCCCACCCCCATGTCTCTATGACACTGTGGTGCAAAGATATCCATCTGGGCATTTTATAATGGCAGTCTATGGGAGATGTTGCTAGGGTGCCCAAAATTGTTGCTAGGGGCGTGGCTTAATAGTTCTGGGATGATCCTGAGAGACTGATTGGATGCCCGAATAAAATGAGCCTACCCACTTATCTCTACGACACTGTAAATCAAAGATATTCCATCTGGAACTGTTTTATTCCCTTATATGGGCATGTTTCCTGCCCCATTATAAGTCAATGGGAATTTTCGGGTGCCTCTTACACCCGAGGGGTACAACTCACACCCCAATGTGATGTATGTTCTTACAGAGTCTACCACCCTCTTCAAATGTTGTAACCCACACGTTTCTACAAAATCCTTGAGCGGAGCTATGACCCATCAAAGTTGGGCGCAATGTTAAGTCAATGGGATTTTTCGGGTGGTTTTTCGCCCCCCTTTCGAAAATCTTTTACCCGATCGCTTATAAAAGTCATAGCAGACGTGTCCTCAATAAGCCGGTCGTTTTGAGCCCTGTTTCATTGGTCTACGACAAACCGTGCGGGACGAGTTACGCGCCGAAAAAGTGTCCAGATATAAGAATAATAAATAAAGATATAATAAATAATAAGTATGAGCAATAGTAATAGTGATGCCTTGCATAAATGCAAGCACCACTAACTAGATAGAAAAGTTTGAAGACAAACTTTATGTTGGCTTGACAAAACCTGGCCTGAACGTTTAAAAAAGTTTTGGAGAAACTTAAAACAAGTTTAGTTTAGTAGTCTAACTTTCCGTAAACATGATTTAACATAAACTTAGCATGTTAACATGATTTAGCACTAAGTTAGCATGATGTTAACATGAATAAGCATGAGTAAACATGATGCTAAGATGAATTAGCATGAAGCTAGCATGATGCTAACATGAATTAGCATGAAGCTAGCATGATGCTAACATGAATTAGCATGAAGCTAGCGTGATGCTAACATGAATTAGCATGAAGCTAGCGTGATGCTAACATGAATTAGCATGAAGCTAGCGTGATGCTAACATGAATTAGCATGAAGCTAGCATGATGCTAACATGAATTAGCATGAAGCTAGCATGATGCTAACATGAATTAGCATGAAGCTAGCATGATGCTAACATGAATTAGCATGATGCTAACATGAATTAGCATGATGCTAACATGAATTAGCATGATGCTAACATGAATTAGCATGAACCTAGCATGATGCTAACATGAATTAGCATGAAGCTAACATGAATTAGCATGAAGCTAGCATGATGCTAACATGAATTAGCATTATGCTAACATGAATTAGCATGATGCTAACATGAATTAGCATGAAGCTAGCATGATGCTAACATGAATTAGCATGAAGCTAGCATGATGCTAACATGAATTAGCATGAAGCTAGCATGATGCTAACATGAATTAGCATGAAGCTAGCATGATGCTAACATGAATTAGCATGAAGCTAGCATGATGCTAACATGAATTAGCATGAAGCTAGCATGTTGCTAACATGAATTAGCATGAAGCTAGCATGATGCTAACATGAATTAGCATGAAGCTAGCATGATGCTAACATGAATTAGCATGAAGCTAGCATGATGCTAACATGAATTAGCATGAAGCTAGCATGATGCTAACATGAATTAGCATGAAGCTAGCATGATGTTAACATGAATTAGCATGAAGCTAGCATGATGCTAACATGAATTAGCATGAAGCTAGTATGATGCTAAAATGTATTAGCATGAAGCTAGAATGATGCTAACATGAATTAGCATGAAGTTAGCATGATGCTAACATGAATTAGCACGAAGCTAGCATGATGCTAACATGAATTAGCACGAAGCTAGCATGATGCTAACATGATTTAGCATGAAGTTAGCAAGATTTATTATGAAATTAGCATAAAGCTAGCAAGAAACTAGCATGAAGCTAGTATGACTTAGCATGAAGCTAGCATAAGGCTAACATGACCAAAAGACCCAACGACCATGTCTCTATGATTTTCGGATCCAGAGATATAAGGCTTTGTTTATTATGTTGCTAGGGTGCTCATATTTGGTTGCTAGGGGCGTGGCTTAATACCTCAATAAGAATCCTCAGAGACTGATTGGATGCCTGAGTAAAATGAGCCCACCCCCATATCTCTATGACACTCTAAAGTGAAGATATTCAATCTGGGACGCTTTTATTCCCTTATATGGGCATGTTTCCTGCCCCATTATAAGTCAATGGGGAAATTTGGGTGCCTCTTACACCCCAGGGGTGAAACTTACACCCCAATGTGATGTATGTTCTTACAGAGCCTGCCAGCCTCTTCAACTGTGATAACCCACAAGTTTCTACAAATTTCTCGCTTGCAGCTATGACCCGTCAAAGTTTGTTGCAATGTTAAGTCAATGGAAAATTTGGGGTCTTTGAGCACCCCGTTTAGGAATTCGGTAGGTCCCATCAGTTAGAAAAGTCATAGCAACAATCTACGTACCAGTCTTAAAAGTTTTGTAAAGTTTTGTGGGTGTAGCTTGAAAGCTCTAGGAGGAGTTACTGTGAGAAAAAGTTTGTACCAGAATAATAATAACTAGATAGAAAAGTTTGAAGACAAACTTTATGTTGGCTTGACAAAACCTGGCCTGAACGTTTAAAAAAGTTTTGGAGAAACTTAAAACAAGTTTAGTTTAGTAGTCTAACTTTCCGTAAACATGATTTAACAAAAACTTAGCATGTTAACATGATTTAGCACTAAGTTAGCATGATGTTAACATGAATAAGCATGAGTAAACATGATGCTAACATGAATTAGCATGAAGCTAGCATGATGCTAACATGAATTAACATGAAGCTAGCATGATGCTAACATGAATTAGCATGAAGCTAGCATGATGCTAACATGAATTAGCATGAAGCTAGCGTGATGCTAACATGAATTAGCATGAAGCTAGCATGATGCTAACATGAATTAGCATGAAGCTAGCATGATGCTAACATGAATTAGCATGAAGCTAGCATGATGCTAACATGAATTAGCATGATGCTAACATGAATTAGCATGAAGCTAGCATGATGCTAACATGAATTAGCATGAAGCTAGCATGATGCTAACATGAATTAGCATGAAGCTAGCATGATGCTAACATGAATTAGCATGAAGCTAGCATGATGCTAACATGAATTAGCATGAAGCTAGCATGATGCTAACATGAATTAGCATGAAGCTAGCATGATGCTAACATGAATTAGCATGAAGCTAGCATGATGTTAACATGAATTAGCATGAAGCTAGCATGATGCTAACATGAATTAGCATGAAGCTAGCATGATGCTAAAATGTATTAGCATGAAGCTAGAATGATGCTTACATGAATTAGCATGAAGCTAACATGATGCTAACATGAATTAGCATGAAGCTAGCATGATGCTAACATGAATTAGCATGATGCTAACATGAATTAGCATGAAGCTAACATGATGCTAACATGAATTAGCATGAAGCTAGCATGATGCTAACATGAATTAGCATGAAGCTAGCATGATGCTAACATGAATTAGCATGAAGCTAGCATGATGCTAACATGAATTAGCATGAAGCTAGCATGATGTTAACATGAATTAGCATGAAGCTAGCATGATGCTAACATGAATTAGCATGAAGCTAGCATGATGCTAAAATGTATTAGCATGAAGCTAGAATGATGCTAACATGAATTAGCACGAAGCTAGCATGATGCTAATATGAATTAGCATGAAGCTAGCATGATGCTAACATGATTTAGCATGAAGTTAGCAAGATTTATTATGAAATTAGCATAAAGCTAGCAAGAAACTAGCATGAAGCTAGTATGACTTAGCATGAAGCTAGCATAAGGCTAACATGACCAAAAGACCCAACGACCATGTCTCTATGATTTTCAGATCCAGAGATATAAGGCTTTGTTTATTATGTTGCTAGGGTGCTCGTATTTGGTTGCTAGGGGCGTGGCTTAATACCTCAATAAGAATCCTCAGAGACTGATTGGATGCCTGAGTAAAATGAGCCCACCCCCATATCTCTATGACACTCTAAAGTGAAGATATTCAATCTGGGACGCTTTTATTCCCTTATATGGGCATGTTTCCTGCCCCATTATAAGTCAATGGGGAAATTTGGGTGCCTCTTACACCCCAGGGGTGAAACTTACACCCCAATGTGATGTATGTTCTTACAGAGCCTGCCAGCCTCTTCAACTGTGATAACCCACAAGTTTCTACAAATTTCTCGCTTGCAGCTATGACCCGTCAAAGTTTGTCGCAATGTTAAGTCAATGGAAAATTTGGGGTCTTTGAGCGCCCCGTTTAGGAAATCGGTAGGTCCCATCAGTTAGAAAAGTCATAGCAACAATCTACGTACCAGTCTTAAAAGTTTTGTAAAGTTTTGTGGGTGTAGCTTGAAAGCTCTAGGAGGAGTTACTGTGAGAAAAAGTTTGTACCAGAATAATAATAATAATAATAATAATAATAATAATAATAAGCTTAGATCGAAGAACAGTATGTTGGCTTTGTCAAGCCAACATAATAATAATAATAATAATAATAATAATAATAAGCTTAGATCGAAGAACAGTATGTTGGCTTTGTCAAGCCAACATAATAATAATAATAAGTTTAAAAGCAATAACAGTATGTTGGCTTTTTCAAAGCCAACATAACTAGATAGGTACATTTCCTGAAGAAAATGTGAAGTGGTGCTTGCCGTGGCAAAATTCTGGGGGCAATGTATGATTATACTCCGAGCCAAAAGTAAAACAATCCAACCCCTGTGTCTCTACGATGTTCTTATGCGAAGATATAATGCTTTGTTTATTCGGTTGCTAGGGTACTGTATTTGGTTGCTAGGGAGAAAATTGGCATCCACTTGTGATTACAATCCGAGTCACGAGTCAAACGGTCCAACCCCCGTGTCTCTACGATGTTCTGATGTGGAGATATAAGGCTTTGTTTATTGAAGGTAGCATGATTAGCATGAAGCTAGCATGATGTTAGCATAATTAACGTGAAGGTAGTATGATGTTAACATGATTAACATGAAGATAGCATGATTAGCATGAAGCTAGCATAAAGCTAACATCATTAGCATGAAGCTAGCATTAAAGCTAACATAATTAGCATAAAGCTAACATGATGCTAATATGATTAGCATGAAGTTAGCATGATGTTAGCATTATTAGCATGAAGCTAGCATGAAGCTAACATGATTAGCATGAAGTTAGCATGAAGATAGCATGATGTTAGCATGAAGCTAGCATGATGTTAGCATGATTAGCATGATTTTAGCATGATTTGCATGAAGTTAGCATGAAGCTAGCATGAAGCTAGCATGATTAGCATGAAGCTAACACGAAGCTAACATGATTAGCATGAAGTTAACATGAAGTTAGCATGATTAGCATGAAGCTAGCATGAAGTTAACATGATTAGCATGATGCTAGCATGATTAGAATGAAGCTAGCATGATGTTAGCATGATGGTAGCATGACTAACATGATGTTAGCATGATTAGCATGAAACTAGCATGAAGCTTACATGATTAGCATGAAGTTAGCATGAAGCTAGCATGACTAGCATGATGTTAGCATGATTAGCATGAAGTTAGCATGAAGCTAGCATGATTAGCATGAAGCTAGCATGATGTTAGCATTATTAGCATGATGTTAACATGATTAGCATGAAGTTAGCATGATGTTACCATGATTAGCATGATGATAGCATGATTAGCATGAAGCTAGCATGAAGTTAGCATGATGTTAACATGAAGTTAGCATGATGTTAGCATGATTAGCATGATGCTAGCATGATTAGCATGAAGTTAGCATGATGTTAACATGATTAGCATGAAGTTAGCATGATTAGCATGAAGCTAGCATGATGTTAGCATGATTAGCAAGAAGTTAACATGAAGTTAGCATGAAGATAGCATGAAGCTAGCATGATTTAACGTGAAGTTAGCAACAGGCCCGGATTGGCCATAGGGAGAACCGGGAGGATTCCCGGTGGGCCGGTCTGTTTTTTTTGGCCACGAGGGCCGGTGTTGTCATGCCACCGGGATGACGCGTATTTGCGGGAGAGATGTCCCCTCCGCTTTATGCACAAGTTGATTGTGTCCCGAGTCCCGACCACTTATTGGAAGAATTCTTGCATTAGGGTTCATTGACATCTAAAACGCATGGGAAACGCAGGACGTGCCGCTGTCTTCTGGTTTTCAAAGCGCTTACTTGGACACGAGTTTTGTTTCAGACGCATATTGAGTGCGCTTGCCGGCCGCGCGTCTATTTAAAATAAACTTGAGCCCGTCTTTTGAGTGCGCTTGCCGGCCGCGCGTCTATATTTTAAATAAACTTGAGCGCGTCTTTTGAGTGTGCTTGCCGGTGTTGTGTCGAGGTCTGTTCCCCCTATGTTTCCCTTTAGTGTAGTGCTTTTATAGCGTTTTCATCACGTTACATTTAGAAAGATTAAAGATTTGAATTGGTTATACTAAAAAGGCATAATATCATGTATTTTATAATAGAATTTATTAAATATTTCATGCATTTGACAGTTTTCTATTAGGGTATTTCTTTTAAAATATAGCCTGTCTTTTTCTTTTTTTTCCTTTACTGGTTGTTTTAAAAATGTAATGTTTGCATACATAATTAAATAAATATTATACATATAATATGATTCATACTGTAAAAATAATTGACTTACCATTAAGAACAATACATATACATTACAGAAATGCACACATATACATCTCAGTAGCCATTAAAACTTTAAACATATAAATAATAAAACCTATAACGTGATAAAAACGCCATAAAAACACTACACTGAAGGGAAAAATAGGGGGAACATAGGGGGAACAGACTTCGACACAACACCGCGCGTCTATTATATTTTAAATAAACTTGAGCGCGTCTTTTGAGTGCGCTTGCCGGCCGCGCGTCTATTATATTTTAAATAACTTGAGCGCGTCTTTTGAGTGCGCTTGCCGGCCGCGCGTCTATTATATTTTAAATAACTTGAGCGCGTCTTTTGAGTGCGCTTGCCGGCCGCGCGTCTATTATATTTTAAATAAACTTGAGCGAGTCTTTTGAGTGCGCTTGCCGGACGCGCGTCTATTATATTTTAAATAACTTGAGCGCGTCTTTTGAGTGCGCTTGCCGGCCGCGCGTCTATTATATTTTAAATAAACTTGAGCGGGTCTTAATACAAACGGGCTGGCCTCTTAAAGGAAAAGAATTTACAAAACGTATTTTTTTATCCAAGTCAGATGAATTCTCTATGAATAGTCTATGAATTATTGCAAGAGGAACAAACATCTATTTGATGCAAAACTCATTAGTTTATTTGAAAAAAGTAGTTTTAAAAGTATATGATGTTTTCTTTTTTTTTACCACAATGTAGGCCTACGTTATTTAGCAATAGACATGATCTAAGTACTAAAATACTTTTTTCCATTTGTTTCCAATGCATACTTGATAAATATTGCTTGTGTATTGTATATCAGGGGTTTCCAAACGTTATCAACCCAACAGTTAATCTCAAGACTCACCATTTTTTAGAAATAGAAATATAGAGGAAAACACAAACACATTTGTTTCCTTTAGTTTTTGAATAAGTTTACTTTAGAAATATTATGGTCTTATGGTAGGGCTGCATGATTATGGCAAAAATTATAATTGTTTACTGCATTTGCACGGAATATGAAATTATATATTTGAAAAATACAGTGAATTGCAAGGCTGCAGAGAAAAGTGCACTACTGCAGACTTATACTAGTACTGAGGGTTTAAAGATATTATTTTAATAGTCAGTCGTGAACTAAAGTGGGCCGGTCTAAGGCATGAAACTCCAGGGCTGAAAATGAGTCCCACTCCGGCCCTGGTTAGCAAGATTTATTATGAAATTAGCATTAAGCTAGCATGAAACTACTATGACTTAGCATTAAGCTAGCATTAAGCTAACATGACCCAAAGACCCAACCCCCATGTCTCTATGATGTTCGGATCCAGAGATATAAGGCTTTGTTTATTATGTTGCTAGGGTGCTCATATTTGGTTGTTAGGGGCGTGGCTTGGGAGTGGCCAATAATGTAGCCAGTTATTACACTCTGAGTCACAAGTAAAATGGTCCAACCCCCGTGTCTCTACGATGTTCTGATGCGGAGATATAAGGCTTTGTTTATTCGGTTGCTAGGGTGCTCATATTTGGTTGCTAGGGGCGTGGCTTGGGAGTGGCCAATGATGTGGCCAGTGATTACACTCCGAGTCACAAGTAAAACGGTCCAACCCCCGTGTCTCTACGATGTTTTAATGCCGAGATATAACTGTTTAAATGTTATGTTGCTAGGGTGCTCAAAAGTGGTTGCTAGGGGCGTGGCTTAATACCTCAATAAGGATCCTGAGAGACTGATTGGATGTCTGGGTAAAATGAGCCCACCCCCATGTCTCTATGACACTGTGGTGCAAAGATATCCATCTGGGTATTTTATAATGGCAGTCTATGGGAGATGTTGCTAGGGTGCCCAAAATTGTTGCTAGGGGCGTGGCTTAATAGCTCTGGGATGATCCTGAGAGACTGATTAGATGCCCGAGTAAAATGAGCCCACCCACTTATCTCTACGACATTGTAAAGCAAAGATATCCCATCTGGAAATGTTTGTATTCCCTTATATGGACATGTTTCCTGCCCCATTATAAGTCAATGGGAATTTTCGGGTGCCTCTTACACCCCAGGGGTACAACTTACACCCCATTATGATGTATGTTCTTAGAGAGCCTACCACCCTCTTCAAATAATGTAACTCACATGTTTGTACAAAATCCTCGAGCGGAGCTATGACACGTCAAAGATCGGTGCAATGTTAAGTCAATGGGATTTTTCGGGTGGTTTTTCGCCCCCCTTTCCAAAATCCTGCACCCGATCCCTTATAAAAGTCATAGCACACCTCTCCTCAATAATCCGGTCGATTTGAGCCCTCTTTCATGAGACTACGGCAAACCGTGCGGGACGAGTTACGCGCCGAAAAAGTGTGCAGACATAAGAATAATAAGATATAACTAGATAGGTACATTTCCTGAAGAAAATGTGAAGTGGTGCTTGCCGTGGCAAAATTCGGGCAACAGTATATGATTATACTTCAAATCAAAAGTAAAAAGATCCAACTCCTGTGTCTCTACAATGTTCTGATGCGGAGATATAAGGCTTTGTTTATCCGGTTGCTAGGGTACTGTATTCGGTTGCTAGGGGAAAAATTGCCATCCACTAATGATTACCCTCTGAGTCATGAGTCAAACGGTCCAACCCCCGTGTCTGTACGATGTTCGGATGCGGAGATATAAGGCTTTGTTTACTCTGTTGCTAGGGTACTGTATTTGGTTGCTAGGGGAAAAAATGGCATCCACTAGTGATTACATGCCGAGTCACAAGTAAAATGGTCCAACCCCGTGTCTCTACGATGTTCTGATGCGGAGATATAAGGCTTTGTTTACTCTGTTGCTAGGGTACTGTATTTGGTTGCTAGGGGGAAAAATGGCATCCACTAGTGATTACCCTCCGAGTCACGAGTCAAACGGTCCAACCCCCGTGTCTCTACGATGTTCTGATGCGGAGATATAAGGCTTTGTTTACTCTGTTGCTAGGGTACTGTATTTGGTTGCTAAGGGAAAAAATGGCATCCACTAGTGATTACCCGCCGAGTCACGAGTCAAACGGTCCAACCCCTGTGTTTCTACGATGTTCTGATGCGGAGATATAAGGCTTTGTTTACTCTGTTGCTAGGGTACTGTATTTGGTTGCTAGGGAAAAATTGGCATCCCATAGTGATTACACTCTGAGTCACGAGTCAAACGGTCCAACCCCCGTGTCTCTACGATGTTCTGATGCTGAGATATAAGGCTTTGTTTACTCTGTTGCTAGGGTACTGTTTTTGGTTGCTAGGGAAAAAATTGGCATCCCATAGTGATAACACACTGAGTCACGAGTCAAACGGTCCAACCCCCGTGTCTCTACGATGTTCTGATGCTGAGATATAAGGCTTTGTTTACTCTGTTGCTAGGGTACTGTATTTGGTTGCTAGGGAAAAAATTGGCATCCCATAATGATTACACTCTGAGTCACGAGTCAAATGGTCCAACCCCCGTGTCTCTACGATGTTCTGATGTGGAGATATAAGGCTTTGTTTACTCTGTTGCTAGGGTACTGTATTTGGTTGCTAGGGAAAAAAATTGGCATCCCATAGTGATTACACACTGAGTCACGAGTCAAACGGTCCAACCCCCGTGTCTCTACGATGTTCTGATGCAGAGATATAAGGCTTTGTTTACTCTGTTGCTAGGGTACTGTTTTTGGTTGCTAGGGAAAAAATTGGCATCCCATAGTGATTACACACTAAGTCACGAGTTAAACGGTCCAACCCCCGTGTCTCTACGATGTTCTGATGCTGAGATATAAGGCTTTGTTTACTCTGTTGCTAGGGTACTGTATTTGGTTGCTAGGGAAAAAATTGGCATCCCATAATGATTACACTCTGAGTCACGAGTCAAATGGTCCAACCCCCGTGTCTCTACGATGTTCTGATGTGGAGATATAAGGCTTTGTTTACTCTGTTGCTAGGGTACTGTATTTGGTTGCTAGGGAAAAAATTGGCATCCCATAGTGATTACACACTGAGTCACGAGTCAAACGGTCCAACCCCCGTGTCTCTACGATGTTCTGATGCAGAGATATAAGGCTTTGTTTACTCTGTTGCTAGGGTACTGTATTTGGTTGCTAGGGAAAAAATTGGCATCCCATAGGGATTACACACTGAGTCACGAGTCAAACGGTCCAACCCCCGTGTCTCTACGATGTTCTGATGCTGAGATATAAGGCTTTGTTTACTCTGTTGCTAGGGTACTGTATTTGGTTGCTAGGGAAAAAATTGGCATCCCATAATGATTACACTCTGAGTCACGAATCAAATGGTCCAACCCCCGTGTCTCTACGATGTTCTGATGCGGAGATATAAGGCTTTGTTTACTCTGTTGCTAGGGTACTGTATTTGGTTGCTAGGGAAAAATTTGGCATCCCATAGTGATTACACACTGAGTCACGAGTCAAACGGTCCAACCCCCGTGTCTCTACGATGTTCTGATGCGGAGATATAAGGCTTTGTTTACTCTGTTGCTAGGGTACTGTATTTGGTTGCTAGGGAAAAAATTGGCATCCCATAGTGATTACACTCTGAGTCACGAGTCAAACAGTCCAACCCCCGTGTCTCTACGATGTTCTGATGCTAAGATATAAGGCTTTGTTTACTCTGTTGCTAGGGTACTGTATTTGGTTGCTAGGGAAAAAATTGGCATCCCATAGTGATTACACTCTGAGTCACGAGTCAAATGGTCCAACCCCCGTGTCTCTACGATGTTCTGATGCGGAGATATAAGGCTTTGTTTACTCTGTTGCTAGGGTACTGTATTTGGTTGCTAGGGAAAAATTTGGCATCCCATAGTGATTACACACTGAGTCACGAGTCAAACGGTCCAACCCCCGTGTTTCTACGATGTTCTGATGCGGAGATATAAGGCTTTGTTTACTCTGTTGCTAGGGTACTGTATTTGGTTGCTAGGGAAAAAATTGGCATCCCATAGTGATTACACTCTGAGTCACGAGTCAAACAGTCCAACCCCCGTGTCTCTACGATGTTCTGATGCTAAGATATAAGGCTTTGTTTACTCTGTTGCTAGGGTACTGTATTTGGTTGCTAGGGAAAAAATTGGCATCCCATAGTGATTACACTCTGAGTCACGAGTCAAACGGTCCAACCCCCGTGTCTCTACGATGTTCTGATGCGGAGATATAAGGCTTTGTTTACTCTGTTGCTAGGGTACTGTATTTGGTTGCTAGGGAAAAAATTGGCATCCCATAGTGATTACACTCTGAGTCACGAGTCAAACAGTCCAACCCCCGTGTCTCTACGATGTTCTGATGCTAAGATATAAGGCTTTGTTTACTCTGTTGCTAGGGTACTGTATTTGGTTGCTAGGGAAAAAATTGGCATCCCATAATGATTACACTCTGAGTCACGAGTCAAACGGTCCAACCTCCGTGTCTCTACGATGTTCTGATGCGGAGATATAAGGCTTTGTTTACTCTGTTGCTAGGGTACTGTATTTGGTTGCTAGGGAAAAAATTGGCATCCCATAGTGATTACACTCTGAGTCACGAGTCAAACGGTCCAACCCCCGTGTCTCTACGATGTTCTGATGCAGAGATATAAGGCTTTGTTTACTCTGTTGCTAGGGTACTGTATTTGGTTGCTAGGGAAAAAATTGGCATCCCATAATGATTACACTCTGAGTCACGAGTCAAACGGTCCAACCCCCGTGTCTCTACGATGTTCTGATGCGGAGATATAACTGTTTGAATTTTATGTTGCTAGGGTGCTCAAAAGTGGTTGCTAGGGGCGTGGCTTAATACCTATGTAAGGATCCCGAGAGACTGATTGGATGCCTGAGTAAAATGAGCCCACCCCCATGTCTCTATGACACTGTGGTGCAAAGATATCCATCTGGGCATTTTATAATGGCAGTCTATGGGAGATGTTGCTAGGGTGCCCAAAATTGTTGCTAGGGGCGTGGCTTAATAGCTCTGGGATGATCCTGAGAGACTGATTGGATGCCCGAGTGAGATGAGCCCACCCACTTATCTCTACGACACTGTAAAGCAAAGATATCCCATCTGGAATTGTTTTATTCCCTTATATGGGCATGTTTCCTGCCCCATTATAAGTCAATGGGAATTTTTGGGTGCCTCTTACACCCCAGGGGTACAACTTACACCCCAATGTCATGTATGTTCTTACAGAGTCTACCACCCTCTTCAAATTTAGTAACCCACATGTTTCTAAGGAATCCTCACTCGTACCTATGACCCGTCAAAATTTTTGCAATGGTAAGTCTATGGGATTTTGCCCCATTGACTTTTCATTGGGCATTTTTGGGCACCTCTTACACCCCAGGGGTACAACTTACACCCCATTGTGATCCATGTTCTTACAGAGCCTACCACCCTCTTCAAATGTTGTAACCCACATGTTTCTATAAAAACCTAGAGCGGAGCTATGACTCGTCAAAGTTGGGCGCAATGTTAAGTCAATGGGATTTTTCGGGTGGTTTTTCGCCCCCCTTTCGAAAAACCTGCAGCCGATCGCTTATAAAAGTCATAGCCACCATCTCCTCAATAATGCGGTCGATTTGAGCCCTCTTTCATGGGACTACGTTAAACCGTGCGGGACGAGTTACGCGCAGAAAAAGTGTGCAGACATAAGAATAATAATTATTATAACTAGATAGGTACATTTCCTGAAGAAAATGTGAAGTGGTGCTTGCCGTGGCAAATTTCTGGGGACAGTATATGATTATACTTCCAGTCACGAGTAAAACGATCCAAACCCCGTGTCTCTATGATGTTCTGATGCGGAGATATAAGGCTTTGTTTACTCTGTTGCTAGGATACTGTATTTGGTTTCTAGGGAGAAAATTGGTATCCACTAGTAATTACACTCCGGGTCACGAGTCAAACGGTCCAACCCCCATGTCTCTACGATGTTCTGATGCGGAGATATAAGGCTTTGTTTATTCGGTTGCTAGGGTACTGTATTTGGTTGCTAGGGAGAAAATTGCCATCCACTAGTTATTACACTCCGAGTCACAAGTCAAACGGTCCAACCCCCATGTCTCTACGATGTTCTGATGCGGAGATATAAGGCTTTGTTTACTCTGTTGCTAGGGTACTGTATTTGGTTGCTAGGGAAAAAATGGCATCCCATAGTGATTACACTCTGAGTCACGAGTCAAACGGTCCAACTCCCGTGTCTCTACGATGTTCTGATGCGGAGATATGAGGCTTTGTTTACTCTGTTGCTAGGGTACTGTATTTGGTTGCTAGGGAAAAAATTGGCATCCCATAATGATTACACTCCAAGTCACGAGTCAAACGGTCCAACTCCCGTGTCTCTACGATGTTCTGATGCGGAGATATAAGGCTTTGTTTACTCTGTTGCTAGGGTACTGTATTTGGTTGCTAGGGAAAAAATTGGCATCCCATAATGATTACACTCCGAGTCACGAGTCAAACGGTCCAACCCCCGTGTCTCTATGATGTTCTGATGCGGAGATATAAGGCTTTGTTTACTCTGTTGCTAGGGTACTGTATTTGGTTGCTAGGGAAAAATTGGCATCCCATAATGATTACACTCTGAGTCACGAGTCAAACGGTCCAACCCCCGTGTCTCTACGATGTTCTGATGAGGAGATATAAGGCTTTGTTTACTCTGTTGCTAGGGTACTGTATTTGGTTGCTAGGGAAAAAATTGGCATCCCATAATGATTACACTCTGAGTCACGAGTCAAACGGTCCAACCCCCGTGTCTCTACGATGTTCTGATGAGGAGATATAAGGCTTTGTTTACTCTGTTGCTAGGGTACTGTATTTGGTTGCTAGGGAAAAAAATTGGCATCCCATAATGATTACACTCTGAGTCACGAGTCAAACGGTCCAACCCCCGCGTCTCTACGATGTTCTGGTGCGGAGATATAAGGCTTTGTTTACTCTGTTGCTAGGGTACTGTATTTGGTTGCTAGGGAAAAAATTGTTTGAATTTTATGTTGCTAGGGTGCTCAAAAGTGGTTGCTAGGGGCGTGGCTTAAAAGCTTTGGGAATATCCTGATAGACTGATTGGATGTTTGAGTAAAATGAGCCCACCCCCTTGTCTTTACGACATTGTAAAGCAAAGATATCCCATCTGGAACTTTTTTATTCCCTTATATGGGCATGTTTCCTGCCCCATTATAAGTCAATGGGAAAATTCGGGTGCCTCTTACACCCCAGGGGTACAACTTACACCCCATTGTGATCCATGTTCTTACAGAGTCTACCTCCCTCTTCAAATAATGTAACCCACATGTTTTTACAAAATCCTCGCTCGTACCTATGACCCGTCAAAGTTTTTGCAATGTTAAGTCTATGGGATTTTCCCCCATTGACTTTTCATTGGGGCACTTTTGGGCGCCTCTTACACCCCAGGGGTACAACTTACACCCCAATGTGATGTATGTTCTTACAGAGCCTACCACCCTCTTCAAATGTTGTAACCCACATGTTTCTACAAAATCCTCGAGCGGAGCTATGACTCGTCAAAGTTGGGCGCAATGTTAAGTCAATGGGATTTTTCGGGTGGTTTTTTTAGGCCCCCCTTTCGGAAATCCTGCACCCGATCGCTTATAAAAGTCATAGCACACCTCTCCTTAATAAGCCGGTCGATTTGAGCCCTCTTTCATGGGTCTACGACAAACCGTGCGGGACGAGTTAGGTGCCGAAAAAACGTGCAGATGTAAGAATAAAATATAACTAGATAGGTACATTTCCTGAAGAAAATGTGAAGTGGTGCTTGCCGTGGCAAATTTCGGGGGACAGTATGTGATTATACTCCATGCCACAACTAAAACAATCCAACCCTCATGTCTCTATGATGTTCTGATGCGAAGATATAAGGCTTTGTTTATTCGGTTGCTAGGGTACTATATTTGGTTGCTAGGGAAAAAATTGGCATCCCATAGTGATTACACTCTGAGTCACGAGTCAAACGGTCCAACCCCCGTGTCTCTACGATGTTCTGATGCTGAGATATAAGGCTTTGTTTACTCTGTTGCTAGGGTACTGTATTTGGTTGCTAGGGAAAAAATTGGCATCCCATAGTGATTACACACTGAGTCACGAGTCAAACGGTCCAACCCCCGTGTCTCTACGATGTTCTGATGCTGAGATATAAGGCTTTGTTTACTCTGTTGCTAGGGTACTGTATTTGGTTGCTAGGGAAAAAATTGGCATCCCATAGTGATTACATGCCGAGTCACGAGTCAAACGGTCCAACCCCCGTGTCTCTACAATGTTCTGATGCTGAAATATAAGGCTTTGTTTACTCTGTTGCTAGGGTACTGTATTTGGTTGCTAGGGAAAAAATTGGCATCCCATAGTGATTACACTCTGAGTCACGAGTCAAACGGTCCAACCCCCGTGTCTCTACGATGTTCTGATGCGGAGATATAAGGCTTTGTTTACTCTGTTGCTAGGGTACTGTATTTGGTTGCTAGGGAAAAAATTGGCATCCCATAATGATTATACTCCGAGTCATGAGTCAAACAGTCCAACCCCCGTGTCTCTACGATGTTCTGATGCGGAGATATAAGGCTTTGTTTACTCTGTTGCTAGGGTACTGTATTTGGTTGCTAGGGAAAAAATTGGCATCCCATAATGATTACACTCTGAGTCAAGAGTCAAACGGTCCAACCCCCGTGTCTCTACGATGTTCTGATGCGGAGATATAACTGTTTGAATTTTATGTTGCTAGGGTGCTCAAAAGTGGTTGTTAGGGGCGTGGCTTAATACCTAGGTAAGGATCCTGAGAGACTGATTGGATGCCTGAGTAAAATGAGCCCACCCCCATGTCTTTATGACACTGTGGTGCAAAGATATCCATCTGGGCATTTTATAATGGCAGTCTATGGGAGATGTTGCTAGGGTGCCCAAAATTGTTGCTAGGGGCGTGGCTTAATAGCTCTGGGATGATCCTGAGATACTGATTGGATGCCCGAGTGAATTGAGCCCACCCACTTATCTCTACGACACTGTAAAGCAAAGATATCCCATCTGGAACTGTTTTATTCCCTTATATGGGCATGTTTCCTGCCCCATTATAAGTCAATGGGAATTTTCGGGTGCCTCTTACACCCCAGGGGTACAACTTACACCCCAATGTCATGTATGTTCTTACATAGCCTACCACCCTCTTCAAATGTGGTAACCCACATGTTTCTATGAAATCCTCACTCGTACCTATGACCCGTCAAAATTTTTGCAATGTTAAGTCTATGGGATTTTCCCCCATTGACTTTTCATTGGGGCACTTTTGGGCGCCTCTTACACCCCAGGGGTACAACTTACACCCCAATGTGATGGATGTTCTTACAGAGCCTACCACCCTCTTCAAATGTTGTAACCCACATGTTTCTACAAAATCCTCGAGGGGAGCTATGACTTGTCAAAGTTGGGCGCAATGTTAAGTCAATGGGATTTTTCGGGTGGTTTTTCGCCCCCCTTTCGGAAATCCTGCGCCCGATCGCTTATAAAAGTCATAGCACACCTCTCCTCAATAATCCGGTCGATTTGAGCCCTCTTTCATGGGTCTAAAACAAAGCATGCGGGACGAGTTACGCGCCGAAAAAGTGTCCGGATGTAAGAATAAAATATAACTAGATACTAGATAGGTACATTTCCTGAAGAAAATGTGAAGTGGTGCTTGCCGTGGCAAATTTCTGGGGACAGTATATGATTATACTTCCAGTTACGAGTAAAACGATCCAACCCCCATGTCTCTACGATGTACTGATGCAGAGATATAAGGCTTTGTTTATTCGGTTGCTAGGGTAGTGTATTTGGTTGCTAGGGACAAAATTGCCATCCAATATTGATTACACTCAGAGTCATTAGTCATACGGTCCAACCCCTGTGTCTCTACGACGTTCTGATGCGGAGATATAAGGCTTTGTTTACTCTGTTGCTAGGGTACTGTATTTGGTTGCTAGGGAAAAAATTGGCATCCCATAATGATTACACTCTGAGTCATTAGTCATACGGTCCAACCCCCGGGTCTCTATGACGTTCTGCTGCGGAGATATAAGGCTTTGTTTACTCTGTTGCTAGGGTACTGTATTTGGTTGCTAGGGAAAAAATTGGCATCCCATAATGATTACACTCTGAGTCATTAGTCATACGGTCCAACCCCCGTGTCTCTACGACGTTCTGATGCGGAGATATAAGGCTTTGTTTACTCTGTTGCTAGGGTACTGTATTTGGTTGCTAGGGAAAAAATTGGCATCCCATAATGATTACACTCTGAGTCATTAGTCATACGGTCCAACCCCCGTGTCTCTACGACGTTCTGATGCGGAGATATAAGGCTTTGCTTACTCTGTTGCTAGGGTACTGTATTTGGTTGCTAGGGAAAAAATTGGCATCCCACAATGATTACACTCTGAGTCATTAGTCATACGGTCCAACCCCCGTGTCTCTACGACGTTCTGATGCGGAGATATAAGGCTTTGTTTACTCTGTTGCTAGGGTACTGTATTTGGTTGCTAGGGAAAAAATTGGCATCCCATAATGATTACACTCTGAGTCATTAGTCATACGGTCCAACCCCTGTGTCTCTACGACGTTCTGATGCGGAGATATAAGGCTTTGTTTACTCTGTTGCTAGGGTACTGTATTTGGTTGCTAGGGAAAAAAATGGCATCCACTAGTGATTACCCTCCGAGTCACGAGTCAAACGGTCCAACCCCCGTGTCTCTACGATGTTCTGATGCGGAGATATAAGGCTTTGTTTACTCTGTTGCTAGGGTACTGTATTTGGTTGCTAGGGAAAAAATTGGCATCCACTAGTGATTACCCTCCGAGTCACGAGTCAAACGGTCCAACCCCTGTGTCTCTACGATGTTCTGATGCGGAGATATAAGGCTTTGTTTACTCTGTTGCTAGGGTACTGTATTTGGTTGCTAGGGAAAAAATTGGCATCCACTAGTGATTACCCTCCAAGTCACGAGTCAAACGGTCCAACCCCCGTGTCTCTACGATGTTCTGATGCGGAGATATAAGGCTTTGTTTACTCTGTTGCTAGGGTACTGTATTTGGTTGCTAGGGAAAAAATTGGCATCCACTACTGATTACCCTCCGAGTCACGAGTCAAACGGTCCAACCCCCGTGTCTCTACGATGTTCTGATGCGGAGATATAAGGCTTAGTTTATTCGGTTGCTAGGGTGCTCAAATTTGGTTGCTAGGGGCGTGGCTTGGGAGTGGCCAATTATGTGCCCAATTGTTACACCCCTAGTCACAAGTAAAACGGTCCAACCCCCGTGTCTCTACGATGTTCTGATGCCGAGATATAACTGTTTGAATTTTATGTTGCTAGGGTGCTCAAAAGTGGTTGCTAGGGGCGTGGCTTAGTAAGTCTTTAAGGATCCTGAGAGACTGATTGGATGCCTGAGTAAAATGAGCCCACCCCCATGTCTCTATGACACTGTGGTGCAAAGATATCCATCTGGGCATTTTATAATGGCAGTCTATGGGAGATGTTGCTAGGGTGCCCAAAATTGTTGCTAGGGGCGTGGCTTAATAGCTCTGGGATGATCCTGAGAGACTGATTGGATGCCCGAGTAAAATGAGCCCACCCACTTATCTCTACGACACTGTAAAGCAAAGATATCCCATCTGGAACTGTTTTATTCCCTTATATGGGCATGTTTCCTGCCCCATTATAAGTCAATGGGAATTTTCGGGTGCCTCTTACACCCCAGAGGTACAACTTACACCCCAATGTCATGTATGTTCTTACAGAGTCTACCACCCTCTTCAAATATTGAAACCCACATGTTTCTACAAAATCCTTGAGCGGAGCTATGACCCATCAAAGTTGGGCGCAATGTTAAGTCAATGGGATTTTTTGGGTGGTTTTTCGCCCCCCTTTCGAAAACCTTGCACCCGATCGCTTATAAAAGTCATAGCAGACGTGTCCTCAATAAGCCGGTCATTTTGAGCCCTGTTTCATTGGTCTACGACAAACCGTGCGGGACGAGTTACGCGCCGAAAAAGTGTCCAGATATAAGAATAATAAATAAAACTAGATAGAAAAGTTTGTTGACAAACTTTATGTTGGCTTGACAAAGCCTGGCCTGAACGTTAAAAACTGTTTGACAGAAGTTTAGTTTAGTAGGCTATCTGGCTGTTAGTATGTTTAAGTATGAAGCTAGCCTGATTTAGCATGAAGCTAGCATGATGCTAACATGAAATAGCATGAAGCTAGCATGATGCTAACATGAAATAGCATGAAGCTAGCATGATGCTAACATGAAATAGCATGAAGCTAGCATGATGCTAACATGAAATAGCATGAAGCTAGCATGAAGCTAACATGATTAGCATGAAGCTAGCATCAAGTTAGCATGATTAGCATGAAGCTAGCATGATGCTAACATGAATTAGCATGAAGTTAGCATGATGCTAACATGAATTAGCATGAAGCTAGCATGATGCTAACATGAATTAGCATGAAGCTAGCATGAAGCTAACATGAATTAGCATGAAGCTAGCATGATGCTAACATGAATTAGCATGAAGCTAGCATGATGCTAACATGAATTAGCATGAAGCTAGCATGATGCTAACATGAATTAACATGAAGCTAGCATGATGTTAACATGATGCTAACATGAAGCTAGCATGATGCTAACATGAATTAGCATGATGCTAACATGAATTAGCATAAAGCTAGCATGATGCTAACATGAATTAGCATGATGCTAACATGAATTAGCATGAAGCTAGCATGATGCTAACATGAATTAGCATGAAGTTAGCATGAAGCTACCATGATGCTAACATGAATTAGCATGAAGCTAGTATGATGCTAACATGAATTAGCATGAAGCTAGCATGATGTTAACATGAATTAGCATGAAGCTAGCATGATGCTAACATGAATTAGCATGAAGCTAGCATGATGATAACATGAATTAGCATGAAGTTAGCATGATGTTAACATGAATTAGCATTAAGCTAGCATGATGCTAACATGAATTAGCATGAAGCTAGCATGAAGCTTACATGAATTAGCATGAAGCTAGCATGATGCTAACATGAATTAGCATGAAGATAGCATGATGCTAACATAAATTAGCATGAAGCTAGCATGATGCTAACATGAATTAGCATTAAGCTAGCATGATGTTAACATAAATTAGCTTGAAGCTAGCATGATGTTAACATGAATTAGCATGAAGCTAGCATGATGCTAACATGAATAAGCATGAAGTTAGCAAGATTTATTATGAAATTAGCATAAAGCTAGCATGAAACTAGCATGAAGCTAGTATGACTTAGCTTGAAGCTATCATGAAGCTAACATGACCAAGAGACCCAACCCCTATGTCTCTATGATGTTTGGATCCAGAGATATAAGGCTTTGTTTATTATGTTGCTAGGGTGCTCATATTTGGTTGCTAAGGGCGTGGCTTAATAGCTCAATAAGAATCCTTAGAGACTGATTGGATGCCCACCCCCAGTAAAATGACAGTAAAATGAGCCCACCCCCATGTCTCTGTGACACTGTGCTGCAAAGATATCCATCTGGGCATTTTATAATGGCAGTCTATGGGAGATGTTGCTAGGGTGCCCAAAAATGGTTGCTAGGGGCGTGGCTTAATTGCTATGGGATGATCCAGAGAGACTGATTGGATGCCTGAGTAAAATGAGCCCACCCCCATGTCTCTATGACACTGTAAAGCGAAGATATTCCATCTGGAACGTTTTTATTCCCTTATATGGGCGTGTTTCCTGCCCCGTTATAAGTCAATGGGGAATTTTGGGGGCCTCCTACACCCCAGGGGTGAAACTTACACCCCAATGTGATGTATGTTCTTACAGAGCCTGCCAGCCTCTGCAAATGTGGTAACCCACAAGTTTGTACAAATTTCTCGCTTGCAGCTATGACCCGTCAAAGTTTGTCGCAATGTTAAGTCAATGGAAAATTTGGGGTGTTTGAGCGCCCCGTTTAGGAATTCGGTAGGTCCCATCAGTTAGAAAAGGCATAGCACCTATCTACGGACCAGTCTTAAAAGTTTTGTAAAGTTTTGTGGGTGTAGCTTGAAAGCTCTAGGAGGAGTTACAATTGGTAAAAAGTATGAACAGAAGAATAATAATAATAATAATAAGCTTAGATCGAAGAACAGTATGTTGGCTTTGTCAAGCCAACATAAATATAATAAGTATGAGCAATAGTAATAGTGATGCTTTGCATAAATGCAAGCACCACTAATAATAATATCCCTGAGGAATAGTAATAGTGATGCCTTGCATAAATGCAAGCACCACTAATAAGTATGAGCAATAGTAATAGTGATGCCTTGCATAAATGCAAGCACCACTAATAATAAGTATGAGCAATAGTAATAGTGATGCTTTGCATAAATGCAAGCACCACTAATAATAATATCCCTGAGCAATAGTAATAGTGATGCTTTGCATAAATGCAAGCACCACTAACTAGATAGGTATATTTCCTGAAGAAAATGTGAGTGGTGCTTGCCGTGGCAAAATTCTGGGGACCATATATGATTATACTCCAAGCCAAAAGTAAAACGGTCCAACCCCCGTGTCTCTACGATGTTCTGATGCGGAGATATAAGGCTTTGTTTACACTGTTGCTAGGGTACTGTATTTGGTTGCTAGGGAAAAAATGGCACCCACTAGTGATTACACGCCGAGTCACAAGTAAAATGGTCCAACCCCTGTGTCTCTACGATTTTCTGCTGCGGAGATATAAGGCTTTGTTTACACTGTTGCTAGGGTACTGTATTTGGTTGCTAGGGGGAAAATTGGCATCCCCTGGTGATTACACTCCAAGTCACAAGTCAAAAGGTCCAACCCCCGTGTCTCTACGATGTTCTGATGCGGAGATATAAGGCTTTGTTTACTCTGTTGCTAGGGTACTGTATTTGGTTGCTAGGGAAAAAAATGGCATCCACTAGTGATTACCCTCAGAGTCATGAGTCAAACGGTCCAACCCCCGTGTCTCTACGATGTTCTGATGCAAAGATATAAGGCTTTGTTGACTCTGTTGGTAGGGTACTGTATTTGGTTGCTAGGGAAAAAATTGGCATCCACTAGTGATTACCCTCCAAGTCACGAGTCAAACGGTCCAAACCCCATGTCTCTACGATGTTCTGATGCGGAGATATAAGGCTTTGTTTACTCTGTTGCTAGGGTACTGTATTTGGTTGCTAGGGAAAAAATTGGCATCCACTACTGATTACCCGCCGAGTCACGAGTCAAACGGTCCAACCCCCTTGTCTCTACGATGTTCTGATGCGGAGATATAAGGCTTTGTTTATTCGGTTGCTAGGGTGGTCAAATTTGGTTGCTAGGGGCGTGGCTTGGAAGTGGCCAATTATGTGCCCAATTCGTCCCCTTGGAATTATAAGGTTCTATCTGCGTTCTGAGCAGTTTTGAGATATTGAGCTTCAAAGTTTTTGCATTACATATAGGAAAACTTACATGGGAAAGAAGTTTCTTTCAAACATGAAAATAATAGGGACCCTAAATGCATTCTAAATATACAATATCAAAATCCTCTCAAATTTCTAAATGTGGATTTTTGGAAGGGGTCAAATGCAGATAGAACCTTCTAATTCTAAAATAACACTTTTCGCTAAGAATTATAAGCTTCTATCTGCCAAAACATTATTTAAACATTAAATATAAAATTAATGTTGTAACAATTTTTCAACATGTGTTAGAAAGTAACATTTTAATCCTTTCTATGACATTTAATATTTTTATTTTTACCACTTTTATCTCTAAAAGTCTGATTTTACATTGCTCTTTTACAACATTGCTTCTTCCCTCTTCTGCCTCAGTTTCTCTACCATCGTCCTATATATGTCGGGTTCATTACAAAATAGACAATTTTATTTTAGCATGTTATACCATTCCCTACTGAAGAATCCAGCTAAGACCAGCATAAGCTGGTGAGCTGGTTTGAGCTGGTCTCAAAACTTGGTTTTAGCAGGTGTCCCAGCTTGGTTTTAGCAGGTATTGCTGGTGTAGTAAGCTGGTCTAGCTGTGTTTTGGTCACTTTTTAAGCTGGTCTAGCTGGACTTAGCTACTGCCACCTTAAACCAGCTAAAACCAGCTACTAGCTTATGGTGGTCTTTGCTGGATTTATCAGTAGGATTGAGCAGCTACAGGCTACAATCATTCTGAAATAATTTTAATACTGAGGTAACTGCTTTAACAATCTTTCACATGTTTACATTTTGACATAACGATCATAACTTACTGTAAACACACTTTTTTTGGGTAGGATAGGTTAGTTCGTTTTTTCTGTATTTTTTATCTGAGTGCTTGCCTCTTAATATCAGGAACTAAGAAGGTAGCACTGCTGGCTAGTGTGGTGTCTAGCTATGAAAACAATCTCCTCAGCAAGACCTAAAAAAAAGACTGCCCCTACTGAAAAATCCAGCAAAGACCAGCATAAGCTGGTAGCTGGTTTTAGCTGGTTTAAGGTGGCAGTAGCTGGTGTAAGCTGGTCCAACCAGCCTGGCAAAGCTGGTCAAGCTGGTGGGTCAGCTGGTCTTCCAGCATGACCAGATAAGTCCAGCTAGACCAATTTAAAAAGTGACCAAAACACAGGTAGACCATCTTAAAAAGTGACCAAAACACAGGTAGACCAGCTTAAAAAGTTACCAAAAGACAGCTAGACCAGCTTAAAAAGTGACCAAAACACAGCTAGACCAGCTTAAAAAATGACCAAAACACAGCTAGACCAGCTTAAAAAGTGACCAAAACACAGCTAGACCAGCTTAAAAAGTGACCAAAACACAGCTAGACCAGCTTGCTATACCAGAAATACCAGCTAAAACCATCTCACCAGCTTAAGCTGGATTTTACAGTAGGGTGAACTTGACTAAAATTCGGGCTGTCGATCTTAAAAACTTTGCGTTGCGTGCCATAATCCTCACAGATATTGTGTGTCTGTGATTTTTCCTGTCGTCAAGGACAAAGCCGGCAACACCACATATAGGGACAGTTTCACGGACAGGGATTAGACTAGTCCTAGAATAAAATAAATGTACTGTAAGAGCTGTCCAAACTGAAAACAACTTGCACTGACATATCTTAAAATACATCAGTGCCCTTTGTTTAGCCTCAAAATGCACACAAGTAATACTTTTAGTAAGACATGTTTGTTAAATATTTTCTAATGAAACTAAATTCTAGTTCTGGCTTAAGCTAATCCCTGTCTGAGAAACCACCCCATAAAGTTGATCCTGATTGGTCCCCTTCTGTGCATTCAAAGTGCTGATTAGCTCACGCAGATAGAACCTTATAGAGCCAAGTTAGAGTTCGATTTTGTAGATAGAACCTTTTTATTTCTTTAATAAAACGTCCCAAAATGTACAAAACTTAAAATAAAACATAACATAATGTAAATAAGTTGTCACAGAGTAAGAATATGTGAATAACTCAATTTTGACAAAAATGTTAGATAGAACCTTATAATTCCAAGGGGACGAATTGTTACACCCCTAGTCACAAGTAAAACGGTCCAACCCCCGTGTCTCTACGATGTTCTGATGCCGAGATATAACTGCTTGAATTTTATGTTGCTAGGGTGCTCAAAAGTGGTTGCTAGGGGCGTGGCTTAGTAAGTCTTTAAGGATCCTGAGAGACTGATTGGATGCCTGAGTAAAATGAGCCCACCCCCATGTCTCTATGACACTGTGGTGCAAAGATATCCATCTGGGCATTTTATAATGGCAGTCTATGGGATAGGTTGCTAGGGTGCCCAAAATGGTTGCTAGGGTAACCTTACACCCCATTGTGGGGGACGTCCTGAAAGAGTCTAGCACCCTCTTCAAATGTTGTGACCCACATGGTTCTACGAAATCCTCGCTCGGACCTATGACCCGTCAAAATTTTTCGCAATGTTAAGTCTATGGGATTTTCGCCCATTGACTTATCATTGGGCATTTTTGGGTGCCTCTTACACCCCAGGGGTACAAGGTATACCCCATTGTGATGTATGTTCTTAAAGAGCCTACCACACTCTTCAAATGTTGTAACACACATGTTTCTACAAAATCCTCGAGCGGAGCTATGACCCTTCAAAGTTGGGCGCAATGTTAAGTCAATGGGATTTTTCGGGTGGTTTTTCGCCCCCCTTTCGGAAATCCTGCACCCGATCGCTTATAAAAGTCATAGCCACCATCTCTTCAAAAAAACGGTCGATTTGAGCCCTCTTTCATGGGACTACGGCAAATCGTGCGGGACGAGTTACGCGCCGAAAAAGTGTGCAGACATAAGAATAATAATAATAACTAGATAGGTACATTTCCTGAAGAAAATGTGAGTGGTGCTTGCCGTGGCAAAATTCTCGGGACAATATATGATTATATTCCAAACCAAAAGTAAAACGATCCAACTCTCGTGTCTCTGCGATGTTCTGATGCGGAGATATAAGGCTTTGTTTACTCTGTTGCTAGGGTACTGTATTTGGTTGCTAGGGAAAAAATTGGCATCCCATAGTGATTACACTCTGAGTCACGAGTCAAACGGTCCAACCCCTGTGTCTCTACGATGTTCTGATGCGAAGATATAAGGCTTTGTTTACTCTGTTGCTAGGGTACTGTATTTGGTTGCTAGGGAAAATATTGGCATCCCATAATGATTACACGCTGAGTCAAGAGTCAAACAGTCCAACCCCCGTGTCTCTACAATGTTCGGATGCGGAGATATAAGGCTTTGTTTACTCTGTTGCTAGGGTACTGTGTTTGGTTGCTAGGGAAAAAATTGGCATCCCATAGTGATTACACTCTGAATCACGAGTCAAACGGTCCAAGCCCCGTGTCTCTACGATGTTCTGATGCGGAGATATAAGGCTTTGTTTACTCTGTTGCTAGGGTACTGTATTTGGTTGCTAGGGAAAAAATCGGCATCCCATAATGATTACATGCTGAGTCAAGAATCAAACGGTCCAACCCCCGTGTCTCTACGATGTTCTGATGCAGAGATATAAGGCTTTGTTTACTCTGTTGCTAGGGTAATGTATTTGGTTGCTAGGGAAAAATTTGGCATCCCATAATGATTACACGCTGAGTCACGAATCAAACGGTCCAACCCCCGTGTCTCTACGATGTTCTGATGCGGAGATATAAGGCTTTGTTTACTCTGTTGCTAGGGTAATGTATTTGGTTGCTAGGGAAAAAATTGGCATCCCATAATGATTACACTCCGAGTCACAAGTCAAACGGTCCAACCCCCGTGTCTCTACGATGTTCTGATGCGGAGATATAAGGCTTTGTTTACTCTGTTGCTAGGGTACTGTATTTGGTTGCTAGGGGAAAATTTGGCATCCCATAATGATTACACTCTGAGTCACGAGTCAAATGGTCCAACCCCCGTGTCTCTACGATGTTCGGATGCCGAGATATAACTGTTTGAATTTTATGTTGCTAGGGTTCTCAAAAGTGGTTGCTAGGGGCGTGGCTTAATACCTATGTAAGGATCCTGAGAGACTGATTGGATGCCTGAGTAAAATGAGCCCACCCCCATGTCTCTATGACACTGTGGTGCAAAGATATCCATCTGGGCATTTTATAATGGCAGTCTATGGAAGATGTTGCTAGGGTGCCCAAAAGTGGTTGCTAGGGGCGTGGCTTAATAGCTCTGGGATGATCCTGAGAGACTGATTGGATGCCTGAGTGAAATGAGCCCACCCACTTATCTCTACGACACTGTAAAGCAAAGATATCCCATCTGGAACTGTTTTATTCCCTTATATGGGCATGTTTCCTCAACGGGAATTTTCGGGTGCCTCTTACACCCCAGGGGTACAACTTAAACCCCAATGTCATGTATGTTCTTACATAGCCTACCATCCTCTTTAAAATTAAGTAACCCACATGTTTCTACAAAATCCTCAATCGTACCTATGACCCGTCAAAATTTTTGCAATGGTAAGTCTATGGGATTTTGCCCCATTGACTTTTCATTGGGCATTTTTGGGCACCTCTTACACCCCAGGGGTACAACTTACACCCCATTGTTATCCATGTTCTTACAGAGCCTACCACCCTCTTCAAATGTTGTAACCCACATGTTTCTATAAAATCCTCGAGCGGAGCTATGACTCGTCAAAGTTGGGCGCAATGTTAAGTCAATGGGATTTTTCGGGTGGTTTTTCGCCCCCCTTTCAGAAATCCTGCACCCGATCCCTTATAAAAGTCATAGCCACCATCTCTTCAATATACCGGTCGATTTGAGCCCTCCTTCGAGATACGCGCCGAAAAAACGTGCAGACATAAGAATAATAATAATAACTAGATAGGTACATTTCCTGAAGAAAATGTGAAGTGGTGCTTGCCGTGGCAAATTTTGGTGGACAGTATATGATTATACTTCCAGTCATGAGTAAAACAATCCAAACCCCGTGTCTCTACGATGTTCTGATCCGGAGATATAAGGTTTTGTTTACTCTGTTGCTAGGGTACTGTATTTGGTTGCTAGGGCGAAAATTGGTGTCCACTAGTGATTACACTCCGACTCACAAGTAAAATGGTCCAACCCCCATGTCTCTACGATGTTCTGATGCGGAGATATAAGGCTTTGTTTACTCTGTTGCTAGGGTACTGTATTTGGTTGCTAGGGGGAAAATTGGCATCCACTAGTGATAACCCTCCGAGTCACGAGTCAAACGGTCCAACCCCCATGTCTCTACGATGTTCTGATGCGGAGATATAAGGCTTTGTTTACTCTGTTGCTAGAGTACTGTATTTGGTTGCTAGGGAAAAATTGCCATCCACTAGTGATTACCCGCCGAGTCACGAGTCAAACGGTCCAACCCCCGTGTCTCTACGATGTTCTGATGCGGAGATATAAGGCTTTGTTTACTCTGTTGCTAGGGTATTGTATTTGGTTGCTAGGGAAAAAAATGGCATCCAGTAGTGATTACCCTCCGAGTCACGAGTCAAATGGTCCAACCCCCGTGTCTCTACGATGTTTTGATGCGGAGATATAAGGCTTTGTTTACTCTGTTGCTAGGGTACTGTATTTGGTTGCTAGGGGAAAAATTGCCATCCACTAGTGATTACCCTCCGAGTCACGAGTCAAACGGTCCAACCCCTGTGTCTCTACGATGTTCTGATGCGGAGATATAAGGCTTTGTTTATTCGGTTGCTAGGGTGGTCAAATTTGGTTGCTAGGGGCGTGGCTTGGGAGTGGCCAATGATGTGCCCAATTGTTACACCCCTAGTCACAAGTAAAACGGTCCAACCCCCGTGTCTCTACGATGTTCTGATGCCGAAATATATCTGTTTGAATTTTATGTTGCTAGGGTGCTCAAAAGTGGTTGCTAGGGGCGTGGCTTAGTAAGTCTTTAAGGATCCTGAGAGACTGATTGGATGCCTGAGTAAAATGAGCCCACCCCCATGTCTCTGTGACACTGTGATGCAAAGATATCCATCTAGGCATTTTATAATGGCAGTCTATGGGATAGGTTGCTAGGGTGCCCAAAATGGTTGCTAGGGTAACCTTACACCCCATTGTGGGGGACGTCCTGAAAGAGTCTAGCACCCTCTTCAAATGTTGTGACCCACATGGTTCTACGAAATCCTCGCTTGGACCTATGACCCGTCAAAATTTTTCGCAATGTTAAGTCTATGGGATTTTCGCCCATTGACTTATCATTGGGCATTTTTGGGTGCCTCTTACACCCCAGGGGTACAACTTACACCCCATTGTGATGTATGTTCTTAAAGAGCCTACCACCCTCTTCAAATGTTGTAACCCACATGTTTCTACAAAATCCTCGAGCAGAGCTATGACCCTTCAAAGTTGGGCGCAATGTTAAGTCAATGGGATTTTTCGGGTGGTTTTTCGCCCCCCTTTCGGAAATCCTGCACCCGATCGCTTATAAAAGTCATAGCCACCATCTCTTCAATAAACCGGTCGATTTGAGCCCTCTTTCATGGGACTACGGCAAATCGTGCGGGACGAGTTACGCGCCGAAAAAGTGTGCAGACATAAGAATAATAATAATAATAACTAGATAGGTACATTTCCTGAAGAAAATGTGAAGTGGTGCTTGCCGTGGCAAATTTCGGGGGCCAGTATATGATCATACTTCCAGTCACTAGTCAAACGGTCCAACCCCCGTGTCTCTATGATGCTCTGATGCTGAGATATAAGGCTTTGTTTACTCTGTTGCTAGGGTACTGTATTTGGTTGCTAGGGAAAAAATTGGCATCCCATAGTGATTACACACTGAGTCACGAGTCAAACGGTCCAACCCCCGTGTCTCTACGATGTTCTGATGCTGAGATATAAGGCTTTGTTTACTCTGTTGTTAGGGTACTGTATTTGGTTGCTAGGGAAAAAATTGGCATCCCATAATGATTACACTCTGAGTCACGAGTCAAATGGTCCAACCCCCGTGTCTCTACGATGTTCTGATGCGGAGATATAAGGCTTTGTTTACTCTGTTGCTAGGGTACTGTATTTGGTTGCTAGGGAAAAATTTGGCATCCCATAGTGATTACACGCCGAGTCACGAGTCAAACGGTCCAACCCCCGTGTCTCTACGATGTTCTGATGCGGAGATATAAGGCTTTGTTTACTCTGTTGCTAGGGTCCTGTATTTGGTTGCTAGGGAAAAAATTGGCATCCCATAGTGATTACACTCTGAGTCACGAGTCAAACAGTCCAACCCCCGTGTCTCTACGATGTTCTGATGCTGAGATATAAGGCTTTGTTTACTCTGTTGCTAGGGTACTGTATTTGGTTGCTAGGGAAAAAATTGGCATCCCATAATGATTACACTCCGAGTCACGAATCAAACGGTCCAACCCCCGTGTCTCTACGATGTTCTGATGCGGAGATATAAGGCTTTGTTTACTCTGTTGCTAGGGTACTGTATTTGGTTGCTAGGGAAAAAATTGGCATCCCATAATGATTACACTCTGAGTCATGAGTCAAACGGTCCAACCCCCGTGTCTCTACGATGTTCTGATGCGGAGATATAAGGCTTTGTTTACTCTGTTGCTAGGGTACTGTATTTGGTTGCTAGGGAAAAATTTGGCATCCCATAGTGATTACACGCCGAGTCACGAGTCAAACGGTCCAACCCCCGTGTCTCTACGATGTTCTGATGCGGAGATATAAGGCTTTGTTTACTCTGTTGCTAGGGTACTGTATTTGGTTGCTAGGGAAAAAAATGGCATCCCATAGTGATTACACTCTGAGTCACGAGTCAAACAGTCCAACCCCCGTGTCTCTACGATGTTCTGATGCTGAGATATAAGGCTTTGTTTACTCTGTTGCTAGGGTACTGTATTTGGTTGCTAGGGAAAAAATTGGCATCCCATAGTGATTACACTCTAAGTCACGAGTCAAACGGTCCAACCCCCGCGTCTCAACGATGTTCTGATGCAGAGATATAAGGCTTTGTTTACTCTGTTGCTAGGGTACTGTATTTGGTTGCTAGGGAAAAAATTGGCATCCCATAATGATTACACTCTGAGTCACGAGTCAAATGGTCCAACCCCCGTGTCTCTACGATGTTTTGATGCGGAGATATAAGGCTTTGTTTACTCTGTTGCTAGGGTACTGTATTTGGTTGCTAGGGAAAAAATTGGCATCCCATAATGATTACACACTGAGTCACGAGTCAAACGGTCCAACCCCCGTGTCTCTACGATGTTCTGATGCGGAGATATAACTGTTTGAATTTTATGTTGCTAGGGTGCTCAAAAGTGGTTGCTAGGGGCGTGGCTTAATACCTATGTAAGGATCCCCAGAGACTGATTGGATGCCTGAGTAAAATGAGCCCACCCCCATGTCTCTATGACACTGTGGTGCAAAGATATCCATCTGGGCATTTTATAATGGCAGTCTATGGGAGATGTTGCTAGGGTGCCCAAAATTGTTGCTAGGGGCGTGGCTTAATAGCTCTGGGATGATCCTGAGAGACTGATTGGATGCCCGAGTGAGATGAGCCCACCCACTTATCTCTACGACACTGTAAAGCAAAGATATCCCATCTGGAACTGTTTTATTCCCTTATATGGGCATGTTTCCTGCCCCATTATAAGTCAATGGGAATTTTAGGGTGCCTCTTACACCCCAGGGGTACAACTTACACCCCAATGTCATGTATGTTCTTACATAGCCTACCACCCTCTTCAAATTTAGTAACCCACATTCCATAATGATTACACTCTGAGTCACGAGTCAAACGGTCCAACCCCCGTGTCTCTACGATGTTCTGATGCGGAGATATAAGGCTTTGTTTACTCTGTTGCTAGGGTACTGTATTTGGTTGCTAGGGAATAAAATGGCATCCACTAGTGATTACCCTCAGAGTCACGAGTCAAACGGTCCAACCCCCGTGTCTCTACGATGTTCTGATTCTGAGATATAAGGCTTTGTTTACTCTGTTGCTAGGGTACTGTATTTGGTTGCTAGGGGAAAAAACAGCATCCACTAGTGATTACCCGCCAAGTCACGAGTCAAACGGTCCAACCCCCGTGTCTCTACGATGTTCTGATGCGGAGATATAGGCTTTGTTTACTCTGTTGCTAGGGTACTGTATTTGGTTGCTAGGGAAAAAATTGGCATCCACTAGTGATTACCCTCCGAGTCACGAGTGAAACAGTCCAAACCCCTTGTCTCTACGATGTTCTGATGCGGAGATATAAGGCTTTGTTTACTCTGTTGCTAGGGTACTGTATTTGGTTGCTAGGGGGAAAATTGGCATTCCATAATGATTACACTCTGAGTCACGAGTCAAACGGTCCAACCCCCGTGTCTCTACGATGTTCGGATGCGGAGATATAATGCTTTGTTTACTCTGTTGCTAGGGTACTGTATTTGGTTGCTAGGGGAAAAATGGCATCCCATAATGATTACACTCTGAGTCACGAGTCAAACGGTCCAACCCCCGTGTCTCTACGATGTTCTGATGCGGAGATATAAGGCTTTGTTTACTCTGTTGCTAGGGTACTGTATTTGGTTGCTAGGGGAAAAATGGCATCCCATAATGATTACACTCTGAGTCACGAGTCAAACGGTCCAACCCCCGTGTCTCTACGATGTTCTGATGCCGAGATATAACTGTTTGAATTTTATGTTGCTAGGGTGCTCAAAAGTGGTTGCTAGGGGCGTGGCTTAATACCTATGTAAGGATCCTGAGAGACTGGTTGGATGCCTGAGTAAAATGAGCCCACCCACTTATCTCTACGACACTGTAAAGCAAAGATATCCCATCTGGAACTGTTTTATTCCCTTATATGGGCATGTTTCCTGCCCCATTATAAGTCAATGGGAATTTTCGGGTGCCTCTTACACCCCAGGGGTACAACTTACACCCCAATGTCATGTATGTTCTTACATAGCCTACCACCCTCTTCAAATTTAGTAACCCACATGTTTCTACGAAATCCTCGCTCGGACCTATGACCTGACAAAGTTTTCCGCAATGTTAGTCTATGGGATTTTGCCCCATTGACTTTTCATTGGGCATTTTTGGGCACCTCTTACACCCCAGGGGTACAACTTACACCCCATTGTGATCTATGTTCTTACAGAGTCTACCACCCTCTTCAAATGTTGTAACCCACATGTTTCTACAAAATCCTCGAGCGGAGCTATGACTCGTCAAAGTTGGGCCCAATGTTAAGTCAATGGGATTTTTCGGGTGGTTTTTCGCCCCCCTTTCAGAAATCCTGCACCCGATCGCTTATAAAAGTCATAGCACACCTCTCCTCAATAAACCGGTCAATTTGAGCCCTCTTTCGTGGGACTACGACAAACCGTGCGGGACGAGTTACGCGCCGAAAAAACGTGCAGACATAAGAATAAAATATAATAATATCCCCGCACAATAGTAATAGTGATGCCTTGCATAAATGCAAGCACCACTAATAATATCCCTGAGGAATAGTAATAGTGATGCCTTGCATAAATGCAAGCACCACTAATAACTAGATAGGTACATTTCCTGAAGAAAATGTGAAGTGGTGCTTGCCGTGGCAAAATTCTGGGGAACATATATGATCATACTCCTAGCCAAAAGTAAAACGATCCAACTCCCGTGTCTCTACGATGTTCTCATGCGGAGATATAAGGCTGTGTTTACTCTGTTGCTAGGGTACTGTATTTGGTTGCTAGGGAAAAAATTGCCATCCACTAGTGATTACCCGCCGAGTCACGAGTCAAACGGTCCAACCCCCGTGTCTCTACAATGTTCTGATGCGGAGATATAAGGCTTTGTTTACTCTGTTGCTAGGGTACTGTATTTGGTTGCTAGGGAAAAATTTGGCATCCCATAGTGATTACACACTGAGTCACGAGTCAAACGGTCCAACCCCCGTGTCTGTACAATGTTCTGATGCGGAGATATAAGGCTTTGTTTACTCTGTTGCTAGGGTACTGTATTTGGTTGCTAAGGAAAAAATTGGCATCCCATAATGATTACACTCTGAGTCACGAGTCAAATGGTCCAACCCCCGTGTCTCTACGTTGTTCTGATGCGGAGATATAAGGCTTTGTTTATTCGGTTGCTAGGGTGCTCAAATTTGGTTGCTAAGGGCGTGGCTTGGGAGTGGCCAATGATGTGCCCAATTGTTACACCCCTAGTCACAAGTAAAATGGTCCAACCCCCGTGTCTCTACGATGTTCTGATGCCGAGATATAACTGTTTGAATTTTATGTTGCTAGGGTGCTCAAAAGTGGTTGCTAGGGGCGTGGCTTAGTAAGTATTTAAGAATCCTGAGAGACTGATTGGATGCCTGAGTAAAATGAGCCCACCCCCATGTCTCTGTGACACTGTGATGCAAAGATATCCATCTAGGCATTTTATAATGGCAGTCTATGGGATAGGTTGCTAGGGTGCCCAAAATGGTTGCTAGGGTAACCTTACACCCCCTTGTGGGGGATGTCCTGACAGAGTCTAGCACCCTCTTCAAATTTAGTAACGCACATGTTTCTATGAAATCCTCACTCGGACCTATGACCCTTCAAAATTTTTGCAATGTTAAGTCTATGGGATTTTGCCCCATTGACTTTTCATTGGGCATTTTTGGGCACCTCTTACACCCCAGGGGTACAACTTACACCCCATTGTGATCCATGTTCTTACAGAGCCTACCACCCTCTTCAAATGTTGTAACCCACATGTTTCTACAAAATCCTCGAGCGGAGCTATGACCCGTCAAAATTGGGCGCAATGTTAAGTCAATGGGATTTTTCGGGTGGTTTTTCGCCCCCCTTTCGGAAATTCTGCACCCGACCGCTTATAAAAGTCATAGCCACCATCTCTTCAATAAACCGGTCGATTTGAGCCCTCTTTCATGGGACTACGGCAAACCGTGCGGGACGAGTTACGCGCCAAAAAAACGTGCAGACATAAGAATAATAATAACTAGATAGGTACATTTCCTGAAGAAAATGTGAAGTGGTGCTTGCCGTGGCAAAATTCTGGGGGCAATGTATGATTATACTCCGAGACAAAAGTAAAGCAATCCAACCCCTGTGTCTCTACGATGTTCTTATGCAGAGATATAAGGCTTTGTTTATTCGGTTGCTAGGGTACTGTATTTGGTTGGTAGGGAGAAAATTGGCATCCACTTGTCCGAGTCACGAGTCAAACGGTCCAACCCCCGTGTCTCTACGATGTTCTGATGTGGAGATATAAGGCTTTGTTTATTGAAGGTAGCATGATTAGCATGAAGCTAGCATGATGTTAGCATAATTAACGTGAAGGTAGTATGATGTTAACATGATTAACATGGAGTTAGCATGATTAGCATGAAGGTAGCATAAAGCTAGCATCATTAGCATGAAGCTAACATGATGCTAATATGATTAGCATGAAGCTAGCATGATGTTAGCATGATTAGCATGATGTTAGCATGATTAGCATGATGTTAGCATGATTAGCATGAAGTTAACATGAAGCTAGCATGAAGTTAACATGAAGCTAGCATGAAGTTAGCATGATTAGCCTGAAGCTAGCATGAAGCTAGCATGATTAGCATGACGTTATCATTATGTTCACATGATTAGCATGAAGCTACCATGATTAGCATGAAGCTACCATGATTAGCATGAAGCTAGCATGATGTTAGCATGATTAGCATGAAGCTTGCATGATGCTAACATGATTAGCATGAAGTTAGCATGAAGCTTGCATGATTAGAATGATGTTAGCATGAAGCTAGCATGATGTTACCATGATTAGCATGAAGCTACCATGATTAGCATGAAGCTAGCATGATGTTAGCATGATTAGCATGAAGCTAGCATGAAGCTAACATGATTAGCATGAAGTTAGCATGAAGCTAGCATAGTTAGCATGATGTTAGCATGATTAGCACAAACTTAGCATGAAGCTAACATGATTAGCATGAAGTTAGCATGAAGCTAGCATGATTAGCATGAAGTTAGCATGATGTTAGCATGATTAGCATGATGATAGCATGATTAGCATGAAGTTAGCATGAAGCTAGCATGATTAGCATGAAGTTAGCATGATGTTACCATGATTAGCATGATGATACCATGATTAGCATGAAGCTAGCATGATGTTAGCATGATGTTAGCATGATTAGCATGATGCTAGAATGATTAGCATGAAGTTAGCATGATGTTAGCATGATTAGCATGAAGTTAGCATGATGTTAGAATGACTAGCATAAAGATAACATGATGTTAGCATGATTAGCATGAAGCTAGCATGATGTTAGCATGATTAGCAAGAAGTTAACATGAAGTTAGCATGAAGATAGCATGAAGCTAACATGATTTAACGTGAAGTTAGCAAGATTTATTATGAAATTAGCATTAAGCTAGCATGAAACTAGCATGAAGCTAGTATGACTTAGCATTAAGCTAGCATGAAGCTAACATGACCCAAAGACCCAACCCCCATGTCTCTATGATGTTCGGATCCAGAGATATAAGGCTTTGTTTATAATGTTGCTAGGGTGCTCATATTTGGTTGTTAGGGGCGTGGTTTGGGAGTGGCCAATAATGTGGCCAGTTATTACACTCTGAGTCACAAGTAAAATGGTCCAACCCCCGTGTCTCTACGATGTTCTAATGCGGAGATATAAGGCTTTGTTTACTCGGTTGCTAGGGTACTGTATTTGGTTGCTAGGGAAAAAATTGGCATCCACTAGTGATTACCCTCCGAGTCACGAGTCAAACGGTCCAACCCCCGTGTCTCTACGATGTTCTGATGCGGAGATATAAGGCTTTGTTTACTCTGTTGCTAGGGTACTGTATTTGGTTGCTAGGGAAAAAATTGGCATCCACTACTGATTACCCTCCGAGTCACGAGTCAAACGGTCCAACCCCCGTGTCTCTACGATGTTCTGATGCGGAGATATAAGGCTTAGTTTATTCGGTTGCTAGGGTGCTCAAATTTGGTTGCTAGGGGCGTGGCTTGGGAGTGGCCAATTATGTGCCCAATTGTTACACCCCTAGTCACAAGTAAAACGGTCAAACCCCCGTGTCTCTACGATGTTCTGATGCCGAGATATAACTGTTTGAATTTTATGTTGCTAGGGTGCTCAAAAGTGGTTGCTAGGGGCGTGGCTTAGTAAGTATTCAAGGATCCTGAGAGACTGATTGGATGCCTGAGTAAAATGAGCCCACCCCCATGTCTCTATGACACTGTGGTGCAAAGATATCCATCTGGGCATTTTATAATGGCAGTCTATGGGAGATGTTGCTAGGGTGCCCAAAATTGTTGCTAGGGGCGTGGCTTAATAGCTCTGGGATGATCCTGAGAGACTGATTGGATGCCCGAGTAAAATGAGCCCACCCCCTTGTCTTTACGACATTGTAAAGCAAAGATATCCCATCTGGAACTGTTTTATTCCCTTATATGGGCATGTTTCCTGCCCCATTATAAGTCAATGGGGAAATTCGGGTGCCTCTTACACCCCAGGGGTACAACTTACACCCCATTGTGATCCATGTTCTTACAGAGTCTACCACCTTCTTCAAATAATGTAACCCACATGTTTTTACAAAATCCTCGCCTGTACCTATGACCCGTCAAAGTTTTTGCAATGTTAAGTCTATGGGATTTTCCCCCATTGACTTTTCATTGGGGCACTTTTGGGCACCTCTTACACCCCAGGGGTACAACTTACACCCCAATGTGATGTATGTTCTTACAGAGTCTACCACCCTCTTCAAATGTTATAACCCACATGTTTCTACAAAATCCTCGAGCGGAGCTATGACTCGTCAAAGTTGGGCGCAATGTTAAGTCAATGGGATTTTTCGGGTGGTTTTTCGCCCCCCTTTCGGAAATCCTGCACCCGATCTCTTATAAAAGTCATAGCACACCTCTCCTCAATAAACCGGTCGATTTGAGCCCTATTTTATGGGTCTACGACAAAGCGTGCGGGACGAGTTACGCGCCGAAAAAAGTGTCCAGAAAAAGAAGAATAATAACTAGATAGGTACATTTCCTGAAGAAAATGTGAAGTGGTGCTTGCCGTGGCAAATTTCGGGGGACAGTATATTATTATACTTCCAGTCACGAGTAAAACGATCCAAACCCCGTGTCTCTACGATGTTCTGATGCGGAGATATAAGGCTTTGTTTACTCTGTTGCTAGGGTACTGTATTTGGTTGCTAGGGAGAAAATTGGTATCCACTAGTGATTACACTCTGACTCACAAGTAAAACGGTCCAACCCCCATGTCTCTACGATGTTCTGATGCGGAGATATAAGGCTTTGTTTACTCTGTTGCTAGGGTACTGTATTTGGTTGCTATGGAAAAAATTGGCATCCACTAGTGATTACCCGCCGAGTCACGAGTCAAACGGTCCAACCCCTGTGTCTCTACGATGTTCTGATGCGGAGATATAAGGCTTTGTTTACTCTGTTGCTAGGGTACTGTATTTGGTTGCTAGGGGAAAAAATGGCATCCACTAGTGATTACCCTCCGAGTCACGAGTCAAACGGTCCAACCCCCGTGTCTCTACGATGTTCTGATGCAGAGATATAAGGCTTTGTTTACTCTGTTGCTAGGGTACTGTATTTGGTTGCTAGGGAAAAAATTGGCATCCCATAATGATTACACGCCGAGTCACGAGTTAAACGGTCCAACCCCCGTGTCTCTACGATGTTCTGATGCGGAGATATAAGGCTTTGTTTACTCTGTTGCTAGGGTACTGTATTTGGTTGCTAGGGAAAAAATTGGCATCCCATAATGATTACACTCCGAGTCACAAGTCAAACGGTCCAACCCCCGTGTCTCTACGATGTTCTGATGCGGAGATATAAGGCTTTGTTTACTCTGTTGCTAGGGTACTGTATTTGGTTGCTAGGGAAAAAATTGGCATCCCATAATGATTACACGCCGCGTCACAACTCAAACGGTCCAACCCCCGTGTCTTTACGATGTTCTGATGCGGAGATATAAGGCTTTGTTTACTCTGTTGCTAGGGTACTGTATTTGGTTGCTAGGGAAAAAATTGGCATCCCATAATGATTACACGCCGAGTCACGAGTCAAACGGTCCAACCCCCGTGTCTTTACGATGTTCTGATGCGGAGATATAAGGCTTTGTTTACTCTGTTGCTAGGGTACTGTATTTGGTTGCTAGGGAAAAAATTGGCATCCCATAATGATTACACGCCGAGTCACGAGTCAAACGGTCCAACCCCCGTGTCTCTACGATGTTCTGATGCGGAGATATATGGCTTTGTTTACTCTGTTGCTAGGGTATTGTATTTGGTTGCTAGGGAAAAAATTGGCATCCACTAGTGATTACACTCTGAGTCACGAGTCAAACGGTCCAACCCCCGTGTCTCTACGATGTTCTGATGCGGAGATATAAGGCTTTATTTACTCTGTTGCTAGGGTACTGTATTTGGTTGCTAGGGAAAAAAATGGCATCCCATAATGATTACACTCCGAGTCACGAGTCAAACGGTCCAACCCCCATGTCTCTACGATGTTCTGATGCGGAGATATAAGGCTTTGTTTACTCTGTTGCTAGGGTACTGTATTTGGGTGCTAGGGAAAAAATGGGCATCCCATAATGATTACACGCCGAGTCACGAGTCAAACGGTCCAACCCCCGTGTCTCTACGATGTTCTGATGCGGAGATATAAGGCTTTGTTTACTCTGTTGCTAGGGTACTGTATTTGGTTGCTAGGGAAAAAATTGGCATCCCATAATGATTACACTCTGAGTCACGAGTCACACGGTCCAACCCCCGTGTCTCTACGATGTTCGGATGCTGAGATATCACTGTTTGAATTTTATGTTGCTAGGGTGCTGAAAAGTGGTTGCTAGGGGCGTGGCTTAGTAAGCCTTTAAGGATCCTGAGAAACTGATTGGATGCCTGAGTAAAATAAGTCCACCCCCATGTCTCTATGACACTCTGATGCAAAGATATCCATCTGGGCATTTTATAATGGCAGTCTATTGGAGATGTTGCTAGGGTGCCCAAAATTGTTGCTAAGGGCGTGGCTTAATAGCTCTGAGATGATCCTGAGAGACTGATTGGATGCCCGAGTGAAATGAGCCCACCCACTTGTCTGTAGGACATTGTAAAGCGAAGATATCCCAGCTGGAACTTTTTTATTTCCTTATATGGGCATGTTTCCTGCCCCATTATAAGTCAATGGGGCACTTTTGGGTGCCTCTTACACCCCAGGGGTACAACTTACACCCCAATGTCATGTATGTTTTTACAGTCTACCACCCTCTTCAAATGTTGTAACCCACATATTTCTACAAAATCCTCGAGCGGAGCTATGACTCATCAAAGTTCGGCGCAATGTTAAGTCAATGGGATTTTTTGGGTGATTTTTTGCCCCCCTTTCGGAAATCCTGCACCCGATCCCTTATAAAAGTCATAGCACACCTCTCCTCAATAAACCGGTCGATTTGAGCCATCTTTCATGGGACTACGGCAAACCGTGCGGGACGAGTTACGTGCCGAAAAAACGTGCAGACATAAGAATAAAATATAATAATAACTAGATAGGTACATTTCCTGAAGAAAATGTGAGTGGTGCTTGCCGTGGCAAAATTCTGGGGACCATATATGATTATACTCCAAGCCAAAAGTAAAACGATCCAACTCCCGTGTCTCTACGATGTTCTGATGCGGAGATATATGGCTGTGTTTATCCGATTGCTAGGGTACTGTATTTGGTTGCTAGGGAAAAAATTGGCATCCACTAGTGATTACATGCCGAGTCACAAGTAAAATGGTCCAACCCCCGTGTCTCTACGATGTTCTGATGCGGAGATATAAGGCTTTGTTTACTATGTTGCTAGGGTACTGTATTTTGTTGCTAGGGAAAAAATTGGCATCCACTAGTGATTACACTCCGAGTCACAAGTAAAATGGTCCAACCCCCGTGTCTCTACGATGTTCTGATGCGGAGATATAAGGCTTTGTTTACTCTGTTGCTAGGGTACCGTATTTGGTTGCTAGGGGGAAAATTGGCATCCACTAGTGATTACACTCCAAGTCACAAGTCAAACGGTCCAAACCCCGTGTCTCTACGATGTTCTGATGCGGAGATATAAGGCTTTGTTTACTCTGTTGCTAGGGTACTGTATTTGGTTGCTAAGGAAAAACACGGCATCCACTAGTGATTACACTCCAAGTCACAAGTCAAACGGTCCAACCCCCCTGTCTCTACGATGTTCTGATGCGGAGATATAAAACTTTGTTTACTCTGTTGCTAGGGTACTGTATTTGGTTGCTAGGGAAAAAACCGGCATCCACTAGTGATTACCCTCCGAGTCACGAGTCAAACGGTCCAACCCCTGTGTCTCTATGATGTTCTGATGCGGAGATATAAACCTTTGTTTACGCTGTTGCTTGGTTAATGTATTTGGTTGCTAGGGAAAAAAACGGCATCCACTAGTGAGTACCCTCCGAGTCACGAGTCAAACGGTCCAACCCCCGTGTCTCTACGATGTTCTGATGCGGAGATATAAGGCTTTGTTTACTCTGTTGCTAGGGTACTGTATTTGGTTGCTAAGGAAAAAAACGGCATCCACTAGTGATTACCCTCCGAGTCACGAGTCAAACGGTCCAACCCCTGTGTCTCTATGATGTTCTGATGCGGAGATATAAGGCTTTGTTTACTCTGTTGCTAGGGTACCGTATTTGGTTGCTAGGGAAAAAATTGGCATCCACTGGTGATTACCCTCCGAGTCACGAGTCAAACGGTCCAACCCCCGTGTCTCTACGATGTTCTGATGCGGAGATATAAGGCTTTGTTTACTCTGTTGCTAGGGTACTGTATTTGGTTGCTAGGGGAAAAAATGGCATCCACTAGTGATTAACCTCCAAGTCACGAGTCAAACGGTCCAACCCCCGTGTCTCTACGATGTTCTGATGCGGAGATATAAGGCTTTGTTTATTCGGTTGCTAGGGTTCTCAAATTTGGTTGCTAGGGGCGTGGCTTGGGAGTGGCCATTGATGTGCCCAATTGTTACACCCCTAGTCACGAGTCAAACGGTCCAACCCCCGTGTCTCTACGATGTTCTGAGGCAGAGATATAACTGTTTGAATTTTATGTTGCTAGGGTGCTCAAAAGTGGTTGCTAGGGGCGTGGCTTAGTAAGAATTCAAGGATCCTGAGAGAGTGATTGGATGTCTGAGTAAAATGAGCCCACCCCCATGTCTCTATGACACTGTGCTGCAAAGATATCCATCTGGGCATTTTATAATGGCAGTCTATGGGAGATGTTGCTAGGGTGCCCAAAATTGTTGCTAGGGGCGTGGCTTAATAGCTCTGGGATGATCCTGAGAGACTGATTGGATGCCCGAGTGAAATGAGCCCACCCACTTATCTCTACGACACTGTAAAGCAAAGATATCCCATCTGGAACTGTTTTATTCCCTTATATGGGCATGTTTCCTGCCCCATTATAAGTCAATGGGAATTTTCGGGCTTCTCCTACACCCCAGGGGTACAACTTACACCCCAATGTCATGTATGTTCTTACAGAGCCTACCACCCTCTTCAAATTTAGTAACCCACATGTTTCTACAAAATCCTCGAGCGGAGCTATGACCCGTCAAAGTTCGGCGCAATGTTAAGTCAATGGGATTTTTTTGGGTGATTTTTTGCCCCCCTTTCGGAAATCCTGCACCCGATCCCTTATAAAAGTCATAGCACACCTCTCCTCAATAAACCGGTCGATTTGAGCCCGCTTTCATGGGACTACGGCAAACCGTGCGGGACGAGTTACGCGCCGAAATTTTGTCCAGATATAAAAATAATAATAATAAGTATGGGGAATAATAATAGTGATGCCTTGCATAAATGCAAGCACCACTAATAAGAATAATATCCCTGAGGAATAGTAATAGTGATGCCTTGCATAAATGCAAGCACCACTAATAATAATAAGTATGAGCAATAGTAATAGTGATGCCTTGCATAAATGCAAGCACCACTAATAATAACTAGATAGGTACATTTCCTGAAGAAAATGTGAGTGGTGCTTGCCGTGGCAAAATTCTGGGGACCATATATGATTATACTCCAAGCCAAAAGTAAAACGGTCCAACCCCCGCGTCTCTATGATGTTCTGATGCGGAGATATAAGGATTTGTTTACTCTGTTGCTAGGGTACTGTATTTGGTTGCTAGGGAAAAAATTGGCATCCCACAATGATTACACTCCGAGTCACGAGTCAAACGGTCCAACCCCCGTGTCTCTACGATATTCTGATGCGGAGATATAAGGCTTTGTTTACTCTGTTGCTAGGGTACTGTATTTGGTTGCTAGGGAAAAAAATGGCATCCCATAGTGATTACACTCTGAGTCACGAGTCAAACGGTCCAACCCCCGTGTCTTTACGATGTTCTGATGCGGAGATATAAGGCTTTGTTTACTCTGTTGCTAGGGTACTGTATTTGGTTGCTAGGGAAAAAATTGGCATCCCACAATGATTACACTCCGAGTCACGAGTCAAACGGTCCAACCTCCGTGTCTCTACGATGTTGTGATGCGGAGATATAAGGCTTTGTTTACTCTGTTGCTAGGGTACTGTATTTGGTTGCTAGGGAAAAAATTGGCATCCCATAATGATTACACTCCGAGTCACGAGTCAAACGGTCCAACCCCCGTGTCTCTACGATGTTCTGATGCGGAGATATAAGGCTTTGTTTACTCTGTTGCTAGGGTACTGTATTTGGTTGCTAGGGAAAAATTGGCATCCCATAATGATTACACTCTGAGTCACGAGTCAAACGGTCCAACCCCCGTGTCTCTACGATGTTCTGATGCGGAGATATAAGGCTTTGTTTACTCTGTTGCTAGGGTACTGTATTTGGTTGCTAGGGAAAAAATTGGCATGCCATAATGATTACACTCCGAGTCACGAGTCAAACGGTCCAACCCCCGTGTCTCTACGATGTTCTGATGCGGAGATATAAGGCTTTGTTTACTCTGTTGCTAGGGTACTGTATTTGGTTGCTAGGGAAAAATTGGCATTCCATAATGATTACACTCCGAGTCACGAGTCAAACGGTCCAACCCCCGTGTCTCTACGATGTTCTGATGCGGAGATATAAGGCTTTGTTTACTCTGTTGCTAGGGTACTGTATTTGGTTGCTAGGGAAAAAATTGGCATCCCATAATGATTACACTCCGAGTCACGAGTCAAACGGTCCAACCCCCGTGTCTCTACGATGTTCTGATGTGGAGATATAAGGCTTTGTTTACTCTGTTGCTAGGGTACTGTATTTGGTTGCTAGGGAAAAATTGGCATCCCATAATGATTACACTCTGAGTCACGATTCAAACGGTCCAACCCCTGTGTCTCTACGATGTTCTGATGCCGAGATATAAGGCTTTGTTTACTCTGTTGCTAGGGTACTGTATTTGGTTGCTAGGGAAAAAATTGGCATCCCATAATGATTACACTCTGAGTCAATAGTCATACGGTCCAACCCCCATGTCTCTACGACGTTCTGATGCGGAGATATAAGGCTTTGTTTACTTTGTTGCTAGGGTACTGTATTTGGTTGCTAGGGAAAAAAATATTATCCCATAATGATTACACTCTGAGTCACGAGTCAAACGGTCCAACCCCCGTGTCTCTACGATGTTCTGATGCGGAGATATAAGGCTTTGTTTACTCTGTTGCTAGGGTACTGTATTTGGTTGCTAGGGAAAAAAATGACATCCACTAGTGATTACCCTCCGAGTCACGAGTCAAACGGTCCAACCCCCGTGTTTCTACGATGTTCTGATGCGGAGATATAAGGCTTTGTTTACTCTGTTGCTAGGGCACTGTATTGGGTTGCTAGGGAAAAAATTGGCATCCACTACTGATTACCCTCCGAGTCACGAGTCAAACGGTCCAACCCCCGTGTCTCTACGATGTTCTGATACGGAGATATAAGGCTTAGTTTATTCGGTTGCTAGGGTGCTCAAATTTGGTTGCTAGGGGCGTGGCTTGGGAGTGGCCAATTATGTACCCAATTGTTACACCCCTAGTCACAAGTAAAACGGTCCAACCCCGTGTCTCTACGATGTTCTGATGCCGAGATATAACTGTTTGAATTTTATGTTGCTTACAGTAGATTAGTGTCTCTTCATGGCTGGATGTCAAAGTGGTGCCCTCAGCATAACGTAGGGTTTATAGACAATTGGAAGCATTTCCGGGGAAGACCTGACCTGCTAAAGAGAGATGGCCTCCATCCGTCTCCGGAAGGAAGTGCTATACTCTCTAGAAATCTGACCAATAGTCTTACTTTTGATATTGTCTGACTATCCAGGGCCCAGGTCAGGAAACAGACAGATCGGCTTACCCATCAGTCTGTTAGCTGCCTTGACATGTCAAGATCACATATATCCCAGCACATAGAGCCTTTTTTAACAGAGTACCAACACATCTCGACTGTGTCTGTTCCTCGAACAAATAAATACAGAGCACCGTTTACCTCGTCTCGTACAAATCTTATTAACATAAACCTAGAATATAATACATTAACAGATGAAACTCAAATGTTAAAATTCGGCCTTCTTAACATTAGATCACTTACCAACAAAGAACCAATTATCAATGAAATAATTACTGACCAAAACTTAGATGCACTCTGTTTAACAGAAACCTGGCTTAAAGCAGACTATTACACCAGTTTAAACGAATCCACCCCACAAGACTATTATTATAAACATTTTCCTCGTCTAACAGGGAGAGGGGGTGGTGTAGCTACAATATACAATAAAATATTCAAAGTAAACCATAAATCCAACCTAAAATTTAATTCGTTTGAAATAATACTGTTAAATATGGAAATAACTGATCGCAACAACAAACGACTTTCGTTCATTTTAGCTACCATATATAGGCCTCCAGGCCACCACACAGATTTTCTAAAAGAAATAGCAGACTTCCTATCTGAGCTTACAGTCACTGTAGATAAAGCTCTTATCGTTGGTGATTTTAATATCCATGTGGATAATCCAAATGATGCATTAGGACGTGCGTTTATGGATGTTCTAAATTCTCTCGGCATTAAACAAAACGTGTCAGGGCCCACGCATACTCGTAATCACACACTAGACTTAATTCTGTCACTCGGACTCAATATTAATGACATCGAAATATCACCCCAGAGCGATGCCGTTTCAGACCATTGCCTTGTGTCATGCACAATACTTCTAGATAGGACCGCTCAGTCTACAACATGCTACAGATTAGCCAGAACAATAATTTCCATCACTAAAGATAGCTTTATTAGCACTCTTCCAGACCTGTCTCAAATGAAACATGTAGCAGATAATCGTGAAGATCTAGATATTATAATAGAAAACCTGAACAACGTCTGCTCTAGCACGTTGGATGCCGTTGCTCCCATTCGAAAAAAGAGAATCAAAGAAAAACCGCCAGCTCCATGGTATGACCATCATACTGCAGCCCTTAAAAAATTAGCTAGAAAAATGGAAAGAAACTACCGAAGCACAAAGTTAGAGGTATGGCGTTCAGCATGGAAAGAGAGTGTTCAACACTACAGACAGGCTATTAAAACTGCCAGATCTACCTATCTCAGTACGCTTATTAAAGAAAATCATAACAACCCTCGTTTTCTATTTAGCACAGTTGCGAAACTGACTAGAAACAAAGAACAAACAGAAACCAATAGTAAACTCCAACACAATAGTGATGACTTCATGAACTTTTTTACTAACAAAATTATGTTTATTAGGGAAAACATAGAAACTACGCAAGCAGCCATCACTCTACCCAATAGTACATTTTCCACTAGATTACCAAACGAACATCTTGAGTCATTTAATCCTACTACAATAGAAGAGCTCTCTAAACTAGTAACGTCATCCAAATCATCGTCCTGTATACTAGACCCCGTTCCCACAAAATTACTAAAAGAGGTATTTCATGTAGTGTCAGACACGGTACTTACTATCTTTAACTCATCTCTAGTATTAGTATACGTTCCAACATCTTTAATACTATCAGTTATTAGACCGCTCATTAAAAAGCAAAACCTTGACCAGGGAGATCTTAATAACTTTAGACCAATCTCAAATCTACCTTTTCTTTCTAAAATATTAGAAAAAGTAGTGGCAAGCCAGCTACGCACATTCGTAGAAAATAATAATACATATGAAAAGTTCCAATCAGGATTCAGGCCCCACCATAGCACAGAGACAGCGCTGCTTAGAGTTACAAATGACCTCCTATTAACATCCGATCGTGGTGAAATCTCAATCCTTATATTACTAGACCTTAGTGCAGCCTTTGACACAATAGATCACACAATCTTACTCCATAGACTAGAAAACTATGTTGGCATCAGTGGTCAGGCGTTAGCCTGGTTCAGATCGTATCTAACCAATCGATATCACTTTGTTTATGTAAATGAGGAAGAGTCATATCACTCCCCCGTTAAATACGGCATACCTCAGGGATCAGTTCTAGGCCCTATCCTATTCTCGTTATATATGTTACCTCTAGGAGACATTATCAGGAAACATAACATAAGTTTTCACTGCTATGCGGATGATACCCAGCTTTACATCTCGTCGCATCCTAGCGAAACCCACCAGTTTTCTAAGCTAACAGACTGCATTAGTGATATTAGGGACTGGATGGCACAAAACTTTCTTATGCTAAACTCCAATAAAACAGAGATACTTATTATTGAACCGAATCGCTACAAACATAATATGTCAGATTACAAGTTGCCCATAGATGGCTGCACGGTGGTGCCATCTTCCACGGTTAAGAATTTAGGCGTAATGTTTGACAGCAATCTATCTTTTGATAGTCATATCGCCAACATCTGCCGCACAGCATTCTTCCATCTTAGAAATATCTCAAAAATACGCCATATGCTGTCTGCATCAGATGCAGAAAAGCTTATACATGCTTTTATGACCTCTAGAATAGACTATTGTAACTCGTTACTCGGGGGATGCCATGCAAATCAGGTAAACAAGCTACAGCTGGTTCAAAACGCCGCCGCAAGAGTGCTTACTCGATCTAAAAAGTATGACCACATCAGTCCAATTCTGGCATCTTTACACTGGCTACCAGTTAAATATCGTATACAATTTAAAATATTACTAATCACCTACAAAGCCTTAAATGGCCTAGCGCCTTCGTATATTAAAGAACTACTATCAGAATACAATCCATCACGTAAACTGCGCTCACAAAATTCTGGTCACTTAATTATCCCTAGAATATCAAAAGTGTCTAAAGGTGGTAGATCCTTTTCCTACTTAGCCCCTAAGCTCTGGAATGATTTACCAAATAATGTTCGAGTATCAGACACAGTCGATCAATTTAAATCTAAACTTAAGACATTCTTCTTTAACAAAGCATTCACATAAAATGTCCAGTAAATGTACATTTCCCGCGGTAGTTAGTTTGTCTAGAACAAAGCACTCACATACCACATATGGGTAATATACTATTGCCGCAATAGTTAGCCTGTCTGGAACCGAGCCGACTTGAACCACTATAATGTTTGACACTTGCATTGCATGCGAACGGCCCCTACGCTAATAGAATTCTGTTTTTCTCTCCCTGTCTCGTCCTCAACCACGAGGACCATGAGACAAACAGACCCAGTTCCGGTTGCTGTGAAGATCATTGCATCACTGATCCACTGGCTGTCCTTCAACGTGATGACCAGCCGATGCCCGAAAAACGACCACCGGCTAAACCAGTTTAATTCGCCTACCCGCCTCCTATCCCTACCGTTTCTATATATATATAAATATATATTAATTCCTCCCAAGGGTTTTTGTCCTTCTAGGACTTTTTCCCATTGGGTTTTTTTTCCTAGAGGGTTTTTAATCCCAGGGAGAGTCAGCCAACTTTGGCTTAACTTAGCACTTTACAGTATACGTTACATTATTAATATGCTCGCTTGTATGGTTTAACCGCTTTCTCTACTTCTTATATTATCTATTGATTTTCTGTGTTCTCCTCTACATATTCTCATGTAAAGCTGCTTTGCAACAATTAACACTTGTGAAAAGCGCTATATAAATAAAATTGAATTGAATTGAAAATGTTGCTAGGGTGCTCAAAAGTGGTTGCTAGGGGCGTGGCTGAGTAAGTCTTTAAGGATCCTGAGAGACTGATTGGATGCCTGAGTAAAATGAGCCCACCCCCATGTCTCTATGACACTGTGGTGCAAAGATATCCATCTGGGCATTTTATAATGGCAGTCTATGGGAGATGTTGCTAGGGTACCCAAAATTGTTGCTAGGGGCGTGGCTTAATAGATCTGAGATGATCCTGAGGGACTGATTGGATGCCCGAGTAAAATGAGCCCACCCACTTGTCCCTACGAAGCTGCAATGCGAAGATATCCCATCAGGAAAATTTGTATTCCCTTATATGGGCGTGTTCCTTGCCCCATTGACTTTTCATTAGGGCACTTTTGGGAGCCTCTTACACCCCAGGGGTACAGCTTACACCCCAATGTGATGTATGTTCTTACAGAGCCTACCACCCTCTGTAAATGCTGTAACCCACATGTTTCTACAAAATCCACGAGCGGAGCTATGACCCGTCAAAGTTGGGCCCAATGTTAAGTCAATGGGATTTTTCGGGTGGTTTTACGCCCCCCTTTCGGAAATCCTGCACCCGATCCCTTATAAAAGTCATAGCACACCTCTCCTCAATAATCCGGTCGATTTGAGCCCTCTTTCATGGGTCTACGACAAAGCGTGCGGGACGAGTTACGCGCCGAAAAAGTGTCCGGATGTAAGAATAAAATATAATAATAACTAGATAGGTACATTTCCTGAAGAAAATGTGAGTGGTGCTTGCCGTGGCAAATTTCTGGGGACAGTATATGATTATACTTCCAGTTACGAGTAAAACGATCCAACCCCCATGTCTCTACGATGTTCTGATGCAGAGATATAAGGCTTTGTTTATTCGGTTGCTAGGGTAGTGTATTTGGTTGTTGGGGACAAAATTGTCATCCACTAGTGATTACACTCCAAGTCACGATTAAAATGGTCAAACCTCCGTGTCTCTACGATGTTCTGATGCGGAGATATAAGGCTTTGTTTATTTAGTTGCTAGGGTAAAGTATTTGGTTGCTAGGGAAAAAATTGGCATCCCATAATGATTACACGCCGAGTCACGAGTCAAACGGTCCAACCCCCGTGTCTCTACGATGTTCTGATGCGGAGATATAAGGCTTTGTTTACTCTGTTGCTAGGGTACTGTATTTGGTTGCTAGGGAAAAAATTGGCATCCCATAATGATTACACTCCGAGTCACGAGTCAAACGGTCCAACCCCCGTGTCTCTACGATGTTCTGATGCGGAGATTTAAGGCTTTGTTTACTCTGTTGCTAGGGTAGTGTATTTGGTTGCTAGGGAAAAAATTGGCATCCCATAATGATTACACTCCGAGTCACGAGTCAAACGGTCCAACCCCCGTGTCTCTACGATGTTCTGATGCGGATATATAAGGCTTTGTTTACTCTGTTGCTAGGGTACTGTATTTGGTTGCTAGGGAAAAAATTGGCATCCCATAATGATTACACTCCGAGTCACGAGTCAAACGGTCCAACCCCCGTGTCTCTACGATGTTCTGATGCAGAGATATAAGGCTTTGTTTACTCTGTTGCTAGGGTACTGTATTTGGTTGCTAGGGAAAAAATTGGCATCCCATAATGATTACACTCCGAGTCACGAGTCAAACGGTCCAACCCCCGTGTCTCTACGATGTTCTGATGCTGAGATATAAGGCTTTGTTTACTCTGTTGCTAGGGTACTGTATTTGGTTGCTAGGGAAAAAAAAATTGGCATCCCATAATGATTACACTCAGAGTCACGAGTCAAACGGTCCAACCCCCGTGTCTCTACGATGTTCTGATGCGGAGATATAAGGCTTTGTTTACTCTGTTGCTAGGGTACTGTATTTGGTTGCTAGGGAAAAAATTGGCATCCCATAATGATTACACTCCGAGTCACGAGTCAAACGGTCCAACCCCCGTGTCTCTACGATGTTCTGATGCGGAGATATAAGGCTTTGTTTACTCTGTTGCTAGGGTACTGTATTTGGTTGCTAGGGAAAAAATTGGCATCCCATAATGATTACACGCCGAGTCATGAGTCAAACGGTCCAACCCCCGTGTCTCTACGATGTTCTGATGCGGAGATATAAGGCTTTGTTTACTCTGTTGCTAGGGTACTGTATTTGGTTGCTAGGGAAAAAAAAATTGGCATCCCATAATGATTACACTCCGAGTCACGAGTCAAACGGTCCAACCCCCGTGTCTCTACGATGTTCTGATGCGGAGATATAAGGCTTTGTTTACTCTGTTGCTAGGGTACTGTATTTGGTTGCTAGGGAAAAAATTGGCATCCCATATAATGATTACACTCCGAGTCACGAGTCAAACGGTCCAACCCCCGTGTCTCTACGATGTTCTGATGCGGAGATATAAGGCTTTGTTTACTCTGTTGCTAGGGTACTGTATTTGGTTGCTAGGGAAAAAATTGGCATCCCATAATGATTACACGCCGAGTCATGAGTCAAACGGTCCAACCCCCGTGTCTCTACGATGTTCTGATGCGGAGATATAAGGCTTTGTTTACTCTGTTGCTAGGGTACTGTATTTGGTTGCTAGGGAAAAAATTGGCATCCCATAATGATTACACTCCGAGTCACGAGTCAAACGGTCCAACCCCCGTGTCTCTACGATGTTCTGATGCTGAGATATAACTGTTTAAATTTTATGTTGCTAGGGTTCTCAAAAGTGGTTGCTAGGGGCGTGGCTTAATACCTATGTAAGGATCCCGAGAGACTGATTGGATGTCTGATTAAAATGAGCCCACCCCCATGTCTCTATGACACTGTGGTGCAAAGATATCCATCTGGGCATTTTATAATGGCAGTCTATGGGAGATGTTGCTAGGGTGCCCAAAATTGTTGCTAGGGGCGTGGCTTAATAGCCCTGGGATGATCCTGAGAGACTGATTGGATGCCCGAGTGAAATGAGCCCACCCACTTATCTCTACGACACTGTAAAGCAAAGATATCCCATCTGTAACTGTTTTATTTCCTTATATGGGCATGTTTCCTGCCCCATTATAAGTCAATGGGAAATTTCGGGCTCCTCTTACACCCCAGGGGTACAACTTATACCCCATTGTGATGTATGTTCTTACAGAGTCTACCACCCTCTTCAAATGCTGTAACCCACATGTTTCTACTAAATCCTCGAGTGGAGCTATGACCCGTCAAAGTTCGACGCAATGTAAAGTCAATGGGACGTTTTCGGGAGGTTTTTCGCGCCCCTTTCGGAAATCCTGCACCCGATCGCTTATAAAAGTCATAGCACACCTCTCCTCAATAAACCGGTCGATTTGAGCCCGCTTTCATGGGACTACGGCAAACCGTGCGGGACGAGTTACGCGCCGAAAAAGTGTGCAGACATAAGAATAAAATATAACTAGATAGGTACATTTCCTGAAGAAAATGTGAAGTGGTGCTTGCCGTGGCAAATTTCGGGGGACAGTATGTGATTATACTCCATGCCACAACTAAAACAATCCAACCCTCATGTCTCTATGATGTTCTGATGCGAAGATATAAGGCTTTGTTTATTCGGTTGCTAGGGTACTATATTTGGTTGCTAGGGAAAAAATTGGCATCCCATAGTGATTACACTCTGAGTCACGAGTCAAACGGTCCAACCCCCGTGTCTCTACGATGTTCTGATGCTGAGATATAAGGCTTTGTTTACTCTGTTGCTAGGGTACTGTATTTGGTTGCTAGGGAAACAATTGGCATCCCATAGTGATTACACTCTGAGTCACGAGTCAAAAGGTCCAACCCCCGTGTCTCTACGATGTTCTGATGCTGAGATATAAGGCTTTGTTTACTCTGTTGCTAGGGTACTGTATTTGGTTGCTAGGGAAAAAATTGGCATCCCATAGTGATTACATGCCGAGTCACGAGTCAAACGGTCCAACCCCCGTGTCTCTACAATGTTCTGATGCTGAAATATAAGGCTTTGTTTACTCTGTTGCTAGGGTACTGTATTTGGTTGCTAGGGAAAAAATTGGCATCCCATAGTGATTACACTCTGAGTCACGAGTCAAACGGTCCAACCCCCGTGTCTCTACGATGTTCTGATGCTGAGATATAAGGCTTTGTTTACTCTGTTGCTAGGGTACTGTATTTGGTTGCTAGGGAAAAAATGGCATCCCATAGTGATTACACACTGAGTCACGAGTCAAACGGTCCAACCCCCGTGTCTCTACGATGTTCTGATGCTGAGATATAAGGCTTTGTTTACTCTGTTGCTAGGGTACTGTATTTGGTTGCTAGGGAAAAAATTGGCATCCCATAGTGATTACACACTGAGTCACGAGTCAAACGGTCCAACCCCCGTGTCTCTACGATGTTCTGATGCTGAGATATAAGGCTTTGTTTATTCTGTTGCTAGGGTACTGTATTTGGTTGCTAGGGAAAAAATTTGACATCCAATAGTGATTACACTCCGGGTCACGAGTCAAACGGTCCAACCCCCATGTCTCTACGATGTTCTGATGCGGAGATATGAGGCTTTGTTTACTCTGTTGCTAGGGTACTGTATTTGGTTGCTAGGGCAAAAAATGGCATCCACTAGTGATTACCCTCCGAGTCACGAGTCAAACGGTCCAACCCCCGTGTCTCTACGATGTTCTGAGGCGGAGATATAAGGCTTTGTTTACTCTGTTGCTAGGGTACTGTATTTGGTTGCTAGGGAAAAAATTGGCATCCCATAATGATTACACTCCGAGTCACGAGTAAAACGCTCCAACCCCCGTGTCTCTACGATGTTCTGATGCAGAGATATAAGGCTTTGTTTACTCTGTTGCTAGGGTACTGTATTTGGTTGCTAGGGAAAAAATTGGCATCCCATAATGATTATACTCCGAGTCACGAGTCAAACAGTCCAACCCCCGTGTCTCTACGATGTTCTGATGCGGAGATATAAGGCTTTGTTTACTCTGTTGCTAGGGTACTGTATTTGGTTGCTAGGGAAAAAATTGGCATCCCATAATGATTATACTCCGAGTCATGAGTCAAACAGTCCAACCCCCGTGTCTCTACGATGTTCGGATGCGGAGATATAAGGCTTTGTTTACTCTGTTGCTAGGGTACTGTATTTGGTTGCTAGGGAAAAAATTGGCATCCCATAATGATTACACTCTGAGTCAAGAGTCAAACGGTCCAACCCCCGTGTCTCTACGATGTTCTGATGCGGAGATATAACTGTTTGAATTTTATGTTGCAAGGGTGCTCAAAAGTGGTTGTTAGGGGCGTGGCTTAATACCTAGGTAAGGATCCTGAGAGACTGATTGGATGCCTGAGTAAAATGAGCCCACCCCCATGTCTCTATGACACTGTGGTGCAAAGATATCCATCTGGGCATTTTATAATGGCAGTCTATGGGAGATGTTGCTAGGGTGCCCAAAATTGTTGCTAGGGGCGTGGCTTAATAGCTCTGGGATGATCCTGAGATACTGATTGGATGCCCGAGTGAATTGAGCCCACCCACTTATCTCTACGACACTGTAAAGCAAAGATATCCCATCTGGAACTGTTTTATTCCCTTATATGGGCATGTTTCCTGCCCCATTATAAGTCAATGGGAATTTTCGGGTGCCTCTTACACCCCAGGGGTACAACTTACACCCCAATGTCATGTATGTTCTTACATAGCCTACCACCCTCTTCAAATGTGGTAACCCACATGTTTCTATGAAATCCTCACTCGTACCTATGACCCGTCAAAATTTTTGCAATGTTAAGTCTATGGGATTTTCCCCCATTGACTTTTCATTGGGGCACTTTTGGGCGCCTCTTACACCCCAGGGGTACAACTTACACCCCAATGTGATGGATGTTCTTACAGAGCCTACCACCCTCTTCAAATGTTGTAACCCACATGTTTCTACAAAATCCTCGAGGGGAGCTATGACTTGTCAAAGTTGGGCGCAATGTTAAGTCAATGGGATTTTTCGGGTGGTTTTTCGCCCCCCTTTCGGAAATCCTGCACCCGATCGCTTATAAAAGTCATAGCACACCTCTCCTCAATAATCCGGTCGATTTGAGCCCTATTTCATGGGTCTAAAACAAAGCGTGCGGGACGAGTTACGCGCCGAAAAAGTGTCCGGATGTAAGAATAAAATATAACTAGATAGAAAAGTTTGAAGACAAACTTTATGTTGGCTTGACAAAGCCTGGCCTGAACGTTTAAAAAAGTTTAAGAGAAAGTTAAAACAAAATTAGTTTAGTAGTCTAACTTTCCGTAAACATGATTTAACAAAAAGTTAGCATGTTAACATGATTTAGCACTAAATTAGCATGATGTTAACATGAATTAGCATTAGGTTGGCATGATGTTAACATGAAATAGCATGAAGCCGGCATGATGCTAACATGAATTAGCATGAAGCTAGCATGATGCTAACATGAATTAGCATGAAGCTAGCATGATGCTAACATGAATTAGCATGAAGCTAGCATGATGCTAACATGAATTAGCATAAAGCTAACATGAATTAGCATGATGCTAACATGAATTAGCATGAATTAGCATGAATTAGCATGATGGTAGCATGAAGCTAACATGAATTAGCATGAAGCTAACATGAATTAGCATGAAGCTAGCATGATGCTAACATGAATTACCATGAAGCTAGCATGTTGCTAACATGAATTAGCATGAAGCTAGCATGATGCTAACATGAATTAGCATGAAGCTAACATGAATTAGCATGAAGCTAGCATGATGCTAACATGAATTAGCATGAAGCTAGCATGATGCTAACTTGAATTAGCATGAAGCTAGCATGATGCTAACATGAATTAGCATGAAGCTAGCATGATGTTAACATGAATTAGCATGAAGCTAGCATGATGCTAACATGAATTAGCATGAAGTTAGCATGATGTTAACATGAATTAGCATTAAGCTAGCGTGATGCTAACATGAATTAGCATGAAGCTAGCGGGATACTAACATGAATTAGCATGAAGCTAGCGTGATGCTAACATGAATTAACATGAAGCTAGCGTGATGCTAAAACGAATTAGCATGAAGTTAGCGTGATGCTAACATGAATTAACATGAAGCTAGCGTGATGCTAAAACGAATTAGCATGAAGTTAGCGTGATGCTAACACGAATTAGCATGAAGCTAGCGTGATGCTAACACGAATTAGCATGAAGCTAGCATGATGGTAACATGAATTAGCATGAAGCTAGCATGATGCTAACACGAATTAGCATGAAGCTAGCATGACGCTAACACGAATTAGCATGAAGCTAACATGACGCTAACATGAAGCTAGCATGATGTTAACATGAATTAGCAGGAAGTTAGCAAGATTTATTATTAAATTAGCATAAAGCTAGCATGAAACTAGCATGAAGCTAGTATGACTTAGCATGAGGCTAGCATGAAGCTAACATGACCAAAAGACCCAACCCCCATGTCTCTATGATGTTCAGATCCAGAGATATAAGGCTTTGTTTATTATGTTGCTAGGGTGCTCATGTTTGGTTGCTAGGGGCGTGGCTTAATACCTCAATAAGAATCCTTAGAGACTGATTGGATGCCTGAGTAAAATGAGCCCACCCACATGTCTCTGTGACACTGTGCTGCAAAGATATCCATCTGGGCATTTTATAATGGCAGTCTATGAGAGATGTTGCTAGGTTGCCGAAAAATGGTTGCTAGGGGCGTGGCTTAATAGCTCTGGGACGATCCTGAGAGACTGATTGGATGCCAGAGTAAAATGAGCCCACCCCCAAGACTCTATGACACTGTAAAGCGAAGATATTCCATCTGGAACGTTTTTATTCCCTAATATGGGCATGTTTCCTGCCCCGTTATAAGTCAATGGGGAATTTTGGGTGCCTCTTATGCCCCAGGGGTGAAACGTACACCCCAATGTGATGTATGTTCTTACACAGCCTGCCAGCCTCTTCAAATGTGGTAACCCACAAGTTTCTGCAAAATTCTCGCTCGCAGCTAGAACCTGTCAAAGTTTGTCCAATGTTAAGTCAATGGGACTTTCGGAATTTTTATTTCCCGTTTTAGGAATTCTGTAAGTCGGATCCCTTCAAAAAGTCATAGCACACTTCTTCAGACCAGTTAGAATGTCCGTGGAAAATTTGGTGGATGTAGCTTGAAAGCTGTAGGACGAGTTAGCTGCAGAAATTTAGTCTCAGAAGAAAAATAATAATAACTAGATAGAAAAGTTTGGAGACAAACTTTATGTTGGCTTGACAAAGCCTGGCCTGAACGTTTAAAACAGATTGACAGAAAATTGAAAGAAGTTTAGTTTAGTAGTCAACCTGGCTGTTAACATGGTTTAGTCTGAAGCAATCATGATTTAACAACGTTAACATGATTAAACATGACGCTAGCATGAAGCTAGCATGATGCTAGCATGATTAACATGAAGCTAACATGATTCTAACATGATTAAACATGATGCTAGTATGATTTAGCATGAAGTTTACATGATGTTTACATGTTTTAGCATGATTAACATGAAGCTAGCATGATGCTAGCATGATTAACATGAAGCTAGCATGATTCTAACATGAATTAGCATGATGCTAACATGAATTAGCATGAAGCTAGCATGATGCTAACATACATTAGCATGAAGCTAGCATGATGCTTACATGAATTAACATGAAGCTAGCATGATGCTAACATTAATTACCATGATGTTAACATGAATTAACATAAAGTTAGCATGATGCTAACATGAATTAGCTTGAAGCTAGCATGATGCTAACATGAATTAGCATGAAGCTAGCATGATGCTAACATGAATTAGCATGAAGCTAGCATGATGCTAACATGAATTATCATGAAGCTAACATGAATTAGCATGAAGCTAGCATGATGCTAACATGAATTAGCATGAAGCTAGCATGATGCTAACTTGAATTAGCATGAAGCTAGCATGATGCTAACATGAATTAGCATGAAGCTAGCATGATGTTAACATGAATTAGCATGAAGCTAGCATGATGCTAACATGAATTAGCATGAAGTTAGCATGATGTTAACATGAATTAGCATTAAGCTAGCGTGATGCTAACATGAATTAGCATGAAGCTAGCGGGATACTAACATGAATTAGCATGAAGCTAGCGTGATGCTAACATGAATTAACATGAAGCTAGCGTGATGCTAAAACGAATTAGCATGAAGTTAGCGTGATGCTAACATGAATTAACATGAAGCTAGCGTGATGCTAAAACGAATTAGCATGAAGTTAGCGTGATGCTAACACGAATTAGCATGAAGCTAGCATGATGCTAACACGAATTAGCATGAAGCTAGCATGATGGTAACATGAATTAGCATGAAGCTAGCATGATGCTAACACGAATTAGCATGAAGCTAGCATGACGCTAACACGAATTAGCATGAAGCTAACATGACGCTAACATGAAGCTAGCATGATGTTAACATGAATTAGCAGGAAGTTAGCAAGATTTATTATTAAATTAGCATAAAGCTAGCATGAAACTAGCATGAAGCTAGTATGACTTAGCATGAGGCTAGCATGAAGCTAACATGACCAAAAGACCCAACCCCCATGTCTCTATGATGTTCAGATCCAGAGATATAAGGCTTTGTTTATTATGTTGCTAGGGTGCTCATGTTGGTTGCTAGGGGCGTGGCTTAATACCTCAATAAGAATCCTTAGAGACTGATTGGATGCCTGAGTAAAATGAGCCCACCCACATGTCTCTGTGACACTGTGCTGCAAAGATATCCATCTGGGCATTTTATAATGGCAGTCTATGAGAGATGTTGCTAGGTTGCCGAAAAATGGTTGCTAGGGGCGTGGCTTAATAGCTCTGGGACGATCCTGAGAGACTGATTGGATGCCAGAGTAAAATGAGCCCACCCCCAAGACTCTATGACACTGTAAAGCGAAGATATTCCATCTGGAACGTTTTTATTCCCTAATATGGGCATGTTTCCTGCCCCGTTATAAGTCAATGGGGAATTTTGGGTGCCTCTTATGCCCCAGGGGTGAAACGTACACCCCAATGTGATGTATGTTCTTACACAGCCTGCCAGCCTCTTCAAATGTGGTAACCCACAAGTTTCTGCAAAATTCTCGCTCGCAGCTAGAACCTGTCAAAGTTTGTCCAATGTTAAGTCAATGGGACTTTCGGAATTTTTATTTCCCGTTTTAGGAATTCTGTAAGTCGGATCCCTTCAAAAAGTCATAGCACACTTCTTCAGACCAGTTAGAATGTCCGTGGAAAATTTGGTGGATGTAGCTTGAAAGCTGTAGGACGAGTTAGCTGCAGAAATTTAGTCTCAGAAGAAAAATAATAATAACTAGATAGAAAAGTTTGGAGACAAACTTTATGTTGGCTTGACAAAGCCTGGCCTGAACGTTTAAAACAGATTGACAGAAAATTGAAAGAAGTTTAGTTTAGTAGTCAACCTGGCTGTTAACATGGTTTAGTCTGAAGCAATCATGATTTAACAACGTTAACATGATTAAACATGACGCTAGCATGAAGCTAGCATGATGCTAGCATGATTAACATGAAGCTAACATGATTCTAACATGATTAAACATGATGCTAGTATGATTTAGCATGAAGTTTACATGATGTTTACATGTTTTAGCATGATTAACATGAAGCTAGCATGATGCTAGCATGATTAACATGAAGCTAGCATGATTCTAACATGAATTAGCATGATGCTAACATGAATTAGCATGAAGCTAGCATGATGCTAACATACATTAGCATGAAGCTAGCATGATGCTTACATGAATTAACATGAAGCTAGCATGATGCTAACATTAATTACCATGATGTTAACATGAATTAACATAAAGTTAGCATGATGCTAACATGAATTAGCTTGAAGCTAGCATGATGCTAACATGAATTAGCATGAAGCTAGCATGATGCTAACATGAATTAGCATGAAGCTAGCATGATGCTAACATGAATTAGCATGAAGCTAACATGATGTTTACATGGATTAGCATGAAGCTAGCATGATGCTAACATGAATTAGCATGAAGCGAGCATGATGCTAACATGAATTAGCATGAAGCTAGCATGATGCTAACATAAATTAGCATGAAGCTAACATGATGTTTACATGAATTAGCATGAAGCTAGCATGATGCTAACATTAATTAACATGATGCTAACATGAATTAGCATGAAGCTAGCATGATGTTAACATGAATTAGCATGAAGCTAGCATGATGCTAACATGAATTAGCATGAAGCTAGCATGATGCTAACATGAATTAGCATGAAGCTAGCATGATGCTAACATAAATTAGCATGAAGCTAGCATGATGTTTACATGAATTAGCATGAAGCTAGCATGATGCTAACATTAATTAACATGATGCTAACATGAATTAGCATGAACTTAGCATGATGCTAACATGAATTAGCATAAAGCTAGCATGATGCTAACATGAATTAGCATGAAGCTAGCATGATGCTTACATGAATTAGCATGAAGCTAGCATGATGCTAACATGAATTAGCATGAAGCTAGCATGATGCTAACATGAATTAGCATGAAGCTAGCATGATGCTAACATGAATTAGCATGAAGCTAGCATTATGCTAACATGAATTAGCATGAAGCTAGCATGATGCTAACATGAATTAGCATGAAGCTAGCATGATGCTAACATGAATTAGCATGAAGCTAGCATTATGCTATCATGAATTAGCATGAAGCTAGCATGATGCTAACATGAATTAGCATGAAGCTAGCATGATGCTAACATGAATTAGCATGAAGTTAGCATGATTCTAACATGAATTAGCATAAAGCTAGCATGATGCTAACATGAATTAGCATGAAGCTAGCATGATGCTAACATGAATTAGCATGAAGCAAGCATGATGCTAACATGATCCAGCATGAAGTTAGCTAGATTTCTTATGAAATTAGCATAAAGCTAGCATGAAACTAGCATGACTTAGCATGAAGCTAGCATGAAGCTAGCATGAAGCTAACATGACCAAAAGACCCAACCCCCAAGTCTCTATGATGTTCGGATCCAGAGATATAAGGCTTTGTTTATTATGTTGCTAGGGTGCTCATATTTGGTTGCTAGGGGCGTGGCTTAATAGCTTAATAAGAATCCTAAGAGACTGATTGGATGCCTGAGTAAAATAAGCCCACCCCCATGTCTCTATGACACTGTGCTGCAAAGATATCCATCTGGGCATTTTATAATGGCAGTCTATGGGAGATGTTGCTAGGGTGCCCCAAAAATGGTTGCTAGGGGCGTGGCTTATTAGCTTTGGACGATCCTGAGAGACTGATTGGATGCCTGAGTAAAATGAGCCCACCCCCATGTCTCTATGACACTGTAAAGCGAAGATATTCCATCTGGAACGTTTTTATTCCCTTATATGGGCATGTTTCCTGCCCCGTTATAAGTCAATGGGGAATTTTGGGTGCCTCTTACACCCCAGGGGTGAAACTTACACCCCAATGTGAGGTATGTTCTCACAGAGCCTGCCAGCCTCTTCAAATTTGGTAACCCACACGTTTCTACAAATTTCTCGTTCGCTGCTATGACCCGTCAAAGTTTGTCCAATGTTAAGTCAATGGGACTTTCGGAATTTTAATGTCCCGTTTTAGGAATTCTGTAAGTCGGATCCCTTCAAAAAGATAAAGCACACTTCTTCAGACCAGTCTGAAAGTCCGTGGAAAATTTGGTGGATGTAGCTTGAAAGCTGTCAGACGAGTTAGCTGCGAAAATTTTAGTCTCAGAAGAAGAAAAAGAAGAATAATAATAACTAGATATTAAAGTTTGAAGACAAACTTTATGTTGGCTTGAAAAAGCGTAGCTTGAACGTTTAAAACTGTTTGACAGAAGTTTAGTTTAGTAGGCAATCTGGCTGTTAGAACGTTTAAGTATAAAGGTAGCATGATTTAGCATGATGCTAACATGATAAGCATGAATCTAGCATGATGGTATCATGATAAGCATGGAGCTGGCATGATGCTAGCATGATTAGCATGATGCTAGCATGATGTTAGCATGATTAACATGACGCTAACATGATTAGCATGAAGCTAGCATGATTAGCATGAAGCTAACATGATGTTAGCATGATTAGCATGAAGCTAGCATGATTATCATGAAGCTAGCATGATGCTAGCATGTTTAGCATGAAGTTAGCATGATGCTAGCATGATTAGCATGAAGCTAGCATGATGCTAACATGATTAGCATAAAGGTAGCATGATGCTAACATGATTAGTATGAAGCTAGCATGATTAGCATGAAGCTAGCATGATGCTAGCATGATTAGCATGAAGCTAACATGATGCTAGCATGATTAGCATGAAGCTAGCATGATAAGCATGATGCTAGCATGATTAGCATGATGCTAGCATGATTAGCATGAAGCTAGCATGATGTTAGCATGGTTAGCATGAAGCTAGCATGATTAGCATGAAGTTAACATGATGCTAACATGATAAGCATGATGTTAGCATGATGTTAGCATGATAAGCATGAAGCTAGCATGAAGTTAGCATGATGTTAGCATGATACTAGCATGATTAGCATGAAGCTAGCATGATGCTTACATGATTAGCATGAAGCTAGCATGATGCTAACATGATTAGTATGAAGCTAGCATGATTAGCATAAAGCTAGCATGATGCTAACATGATTAGCATGAAGCTAACATGATTAGCATAAAGTTAGCATGTTGCTAGCATGATTAGCATGAAGCTAGCATGATGCTAGCATGATTAGCATGAAGCTAGCATGTTGCTAACATGATTAGCATAAAGCTAGCATGTTGCTAGCATGATTAGCATAAAGCTAGCATGTTGCTAGCATGATTAGCATAAAGCTAGCATGTTGCTAGCATGATTAGCATAAAGCTAGCATGATGTTAGCATGATTAGCATGAAGCTAGCATGATTCTAGCATGATTAGCATGAAGCTAGCATGTTTCTAGCATGATTAGCATGAAGTTAGCATGATTCTAGCACGATTAGCATGAAGTTAACATGATTCTAGCATGATTAGCATGAAGCTAGCATGATGCTAGCATGATTAGCATGAAGCTAGCATGAGGCTAGCATGATTAGCATGAAGTAAGCATGAGGTTAGCATGATTAGCATGAAGCTAGCATGATTTAACGTGAAGCTAGCATGATTAGCATGATGCTAACATGATTAGCATGAAGCTAGCACTATTTAGCGTGCAGCTAACAAGATTTAACATGAAGTTAGCATGATTTAGCATGAAGTTAGCAAGATTTATTATGAAATTAGCATAAAGCTAGCATGAAACTAGCATGAAGCTAGTATGACTTAGCATGGAACTAGCATGAAGCTAACATGACCCAAAGACCCAACCCCAATGTCTCTATGATGTTCAGACCAAGAGATATAAGGCTTTGTTTATTATGTTGCTAGGGTGCTCATATTTGGTTGCTAGGGGTGTGGCTTAATGCCTCAATAAGAATCCTATTAAGACTGATTGGATGCCTGAGTAAATGAGCCCACCCCTATGTCTCTATGACACTCTGGTGTAAAGATATCCATCTGGGCTTTTTATAATGGTAGTCTATGGGAGATGTTGCTAGGGTACCCAAAATTGTTGCTAGGGGCGTGGCTTAATAGCTCTGGGGCGATCCTTAGTTTGTAATTGGATGACTGAGTAAAATGAACCCACCCCCATGTCTCTACGACACTCTAAAGTGAAGATATTCCATCTGGGACACTTTTATTCCCTTATATGGGCATGTTTCCTGCCCCATTAAAAGTCAATGGGAAATTTTGGGGGCCTCTCACACCCCAGGGGTACAGCTTACACCCCATTTTGATGTATGTTCTTACAGAGCCTGTCAGCCTCCTTAAATGTGGTAAGCCACAAGTTTCTACAAGTTTCTCACTTGCAGCTATGACCCGTCAAAGTTTGTCTCCATGTTAAGTAAATGGGAGTTTTGGGGTCTTTGAGCGCCCCGTTTAGGAATTCGGAAGGTCTCATCAGTTAGAAAAGATATAGCACACTAAGTCAAACCAGTCTTAAGGTCCGTGGGAAATTTGGTGCATGTAGCTTGAAAGCTCTAGGACGAGTTAGTGTTTAAAATTTTGGGGTGCTAAGAAGAATAATAATAACTAGATATTAAAGTTTGAAGACAAACTTTATGTTGGCTTGAAAAAGCGAGTCTGAACATTTTTAACAACTTCACAGGATAAACGTTTACTTGAGAAGTTTAGTTTAGTCTAGCTCTTTGCATGTTTTAGTATGATGCTAGCATGATTAACATGAAACTAGCATGATGCTAGCATGATTAGCATAAAGATAGCATGATGCTAGCATGATTAGCATGAAGCTAGCATCATTAGCATGAAGCTAGCATGATGCTAGCATGATTAGCATTAAGCTAACAAGTTTGAAGATAACATTATTAACATGAAGCTAACCTGAAGCTATCATGATTAGCATGCAGTTAACATGATGTTAGCATGATTAGCATGAAGCTAGCATGATTAGCATGATGCTAACATGATTAACATAAAGCTAGCATGATTATAGCATGATTAACATGATGCTAGCATGATTAGCATCGAGCTAGCATGATTAGCATGAAGCTAGCATGATGCTAGCATGATTAGCATGAAGCTAGCATGATGCTAGCATGATTAGCATGAAGCTAACATGATTAGCATGAAGCTAACATGATGCTAACATGAATAGCATGATGCTAACATGATGCTAACATGATTAGCATGAAGCTAGCATGATTAGCATGAAGCTAGCATGATTAGCATAAAGCTAACATGATTAATGAAGCTAGCATGAAGTTAGCATGATTAGCATGAAGCTAGCATGATTAACATGAAGCTAGCATGATGTTAGCATGATTAGCAAGAAGCTAGCATGATGCTAACATGATTAACATAAAGCTAGCATGATTAGTAGGAAGTTAGCATGAAGTTAGCATGATTAGCATGAAGCTAGCATGAAGTTAGCATGATTAGCATGAAGCTAGCATGATGATAGCATGATTAGCATGAAGCTAGCATGATGTTAGCATGATTAGCATGAAGCTAGCATAATGTTAGCATGATTAGCATGATGCTAGCATGATGCTAGCATGATTAGCATGTTGTTAACATGATTAGTATGAAGCTAGCATGAAGTTAGCATGATTAGCATGAAGCTAGCATGAAGTTAGCATGATTAGCATGAAGCTAGCATGATGATAGCATGATTAGCATGAAGCTAACATGATGCTAGCATGATTAGCATGAAGCTAGCATGATGCTAGCATGATTAGCATGAAGTTAGCATGATGTTTACATGATTAGCATGAAGCTAGCATGATGCTAGCAAGATTAGCATGAAGCTAGCATGATGTTAGCATGATTACCATGAAGCTAGCATGATTAGCATGAAGCTAACATGATGTTAACATGATTAGCATGAAGCTAGCATTATGCTAGCATGATTAGCATGAAGCTAGCATGATGCTTACATAATTAGCATGAAGCTAGCATGATGCTAGCATGATTACCATTAAGCTAGCATGATTAGCATGAAGCTAGCATGATACTAGCATGATTAGCTTGAAGCTAGCATGAAGCTAGCATGATTAGCATGATGCTAGCATGATTAGCATGAAACTAGCATGAAGCTAGCATGATTAGCATGAAGCTAGCATGATGCTAGCATGATTAGCATGAAGCTAGCATGAAGCTAGCATGATGCTAGCATGATTAGCATGAAGCTAGCATGATGCTAGCATGATTAGCATGAAGCTAGCATGATGTTAGCATGATTAGCATGAAGCTAGCATGAAGCTAGCATGATACTAGCATGATTAGCATGAAGCTAGCATGAAGCTAGCATGATTAGCATGATACTAGCATGATTAGCATGATGCTAGCATGATGCTAGCATGATTAGCATGATGCTAGCATGATTAGCATGAAGCTAGCATGATGCTAGCATGATTAGCATGAAGCTAGCATGATGTCAGCATGATTAGCATGAAGCTAGCATGATGCTAACATGATTATCATGAAGCCAACATGATTAACATGAAGCTAGCATGATGTTAGCATGATTAGCATGAAGCTAGCATGATGTTAGCATGATTAGCATGATGTTAGCATGATTAGCATGAAGCTAACATGAGGCTAGCATGATTAGCATGAAGCTAGCATGATGTTAACATGATTAGCATGAAGCTAACATGATTTAACGTGAAGTTAGCATGATTAGATTGATGCTAGCATGATTAGCATGAAGCTAGCACTATTTAGCGTGAAGCTAACAAGATTTAACATGCAGCTAGCATGATTTAGCATGAAGTTACCAAGCTACATTATGAAATTAGCATAAAGCTAGCATGAAACTAGCATGAAGCTAGTATGACTTAGCATGGAGCTAGCATGAAGCTAACATGACCCAAAGACCCAACCCCCATGTCTCTATGATGTTCAGATCCAAAGATATAAGGCTTTGTTTATTATGTTGCTAGGGTGCTCATATTTGGTTGCTAGGGGCGTGGCTTAACACCTCAATAAGAATCCTATTAAGACTGATTGGATGCCTGAGTAAAATGAGCCCACCCCTATGTCTCTGTGACACTGTGCTGCAAAGATATCCATCTGGGCTTTTTATAATGGTAGTCTATGGGAGATGTTGCTAGGGTACCCAAAATTGTTGCTAGGGGTGTGGCTTAATAGCTCTGGGGCGATCCTAAGAGACTAATTGGATGACTGAGTAAAATGAGCCCACCCCCATGTCTCTACGACACTCTAAAGTGAAGATATTCCATCTGGGACTTTTTTATTCCCTTATATGGGCATGTTTCCTGCCCCATTATAAGTCAATGGGAAATTTTGGGGGCCTCTTACACCCCAGGGGTACAGCTTACACCCCATTGTGATGTATGTTCTTACACAGCCTGTCAGCCTCCTTAAATATGGTAAGCCACAAGGTTCTAAAAGTTTCTCACTCACAGCTATGACCCGTCAAAGTTTGTCTCCATGTTAAGTCAATGGGAATTTTGGGGTCTTTGAGCGCCCCGTTTAGGAATTCGGAAGGTCCCATCAGTTAGAAAAGATATAGCACACTAAGTCAGACCAGTCTGAAGGTCCGTGGAAAATTTGGTGCATATTGCTTGAAAGCTCTAGGACGAGTTAGTGTCAGAAATTTTGGAACAGAAAAAGAATAAGATATAAGTTTAATAGCAATAACAATATATTGGCTTTTTCAAAGCCAACATAATAAGTTTAAAAGCAATAACAATATGTTGGCTTTTTCAAGCCAACATAATAATAAGTTTAAATACAATATCAGTATGTTGGCTTTGTCAAGCCAACATAACTAGATAGGTACATTTCCTGAAGAAAATGTGAAGTGGTGCTTGCCGTGGCAAAATTCTGGGGACAATGTATAATTATACTCCAAGTCACGAGTCAAACGGTCCAACCCCCGTGTCTCTACGATGTTCTGATGTGGAGATATAAGGCTTTGTTTATTGAAGGTAGTATGATTACCATGAAGCTAGCATGATGTTAGCATAAATAATGTGAAGGTAGTATGATGTTAACATGATTAGCATGAAGCTAGCATAAAGCGAACATCATTAGCATGAAGCTAATATGATGTTAATATGATTAGCATGAAGTTAGCATGATGTTAGCATGATTATCAAGAAGTTGGCATGATGTTAGCATGATTAGCATGAAGTTAGCATGAGGTTAACATGAAGCTAGCATGATGTTAACATGATTAGCATGAAGCTAGCATGAAGCTAACATGATTAGCATGAAGTTAGAATGAAGCTAGCATTAAGCTAGCATGATTAGCATGAAGCTAGCATGAAGCTAACATGATTAGCATGAAGCTAGCATGATTAGCATGAAGCTAGCATGATTAGCATGATGTTAGCATGATTATCATGATGTTAGCATGATTAGCATGAAGTTAGCATGAAGCTAGCATGATTAGCATGAAGCTAGCATGATTAGCATGAAGCTAGCATGAAGCTAACATGATTAGCATGAGGCTAGCATGATTATCATGAGGCTAGCATGATTAGCATCAAGCTAGCATGATGTTAGCATGATGTTAACATGATTAGCATGAAGCTAACATGATTAGCATGAAGTTAGCATGAAGCTAGCATGATTAGCATGAAGCTAGCATGATTAGCATGAAGCTAGCATGATGTTAGCATGAAGCTAACATGATTAGCATGAAGCTAACATGATGTTAGCATGATTAGCATGATGTTAGCATGATTAGCATGATGATAACATGAAGCTAGCATGATGTTAGCATGAATTTAGCATGATGTTAACATGATGTTAGCATGATTAGCATTATGTTAGCATGATTAGCATGAAGTTAGCATGATTAGCATGAAGTTAGCCTGATGTTAGCATGATTAGCATGATGTTAGCATGATTAGCATGAAGTTAGCATGATGTTAGAATGATTAGCATAAAGATAGCATGATGTTAGCATGATTGGCATGAAGCTAGCATGATGTTAGCATGATTAGCAAGAAGTTAACATGAAGTTAGCATGAAGCTAGCATGATTTAACGTGAAGTTAGCAAGATTTATTATGAAATTAGCATTAAGCTAGCATGAAACTAGCATGAAGCTAGTATGACTTAGCATTAAGCTAGCATGAAGCTAACATGACCCAAAGACCCAACCCCCATGTCTCTATGATGTTCAGATCCAGAGATATAAGCCTTTGTTTATTATGTTGCTAGGGTGCTCATATTTGGTTGTTAGGGGCGTGGCTTGGGAGTGGCCAACAATGTGGCCAGTTATTACACTCTGAGTCACAAGTAAAATGGTCCAACCCCCGTGTCTCTACGATGTTCTGATGCTGAGATATAAGGCTTTGTTTATTCGGTTGCTAGGGTGTTCATATTTAGTTGCTAGGGGCGTGGCTTGGGAGTGGCCAATGATGTGGCCAGTTATTACACTCCGAGTCACAAGTAAAACGGTCCAACCCCCGTGTCTCTACGATATTCTGATGTCGAGATATAACTGTTTAAATGTTATGTTGCTAGGGTGCTCAAAAGTGGTTGCTAGGGGCGTGGCATACTAACTCTTTACGGATGCTGAGAGACTGATTGGATACCTGAGTAAAATGAGCCCACCCCCATGTCTCTATGACACTGTGCTGCAAAGATATCCACCTGGGCATTTTATAATGGCAGTCTATGGGAGATGTTGCTAGGGTGCCCAAAACTGTTGCTAGGGTAACCTTACACCCCATCGTGGGGGACGTCCTGACAGAGTCTAGCACCCTCTTCAATTTTAGTAACCCACATGTTTCTACGAAATCCTCACTCGGACCTATGACCCGTCAAATTTTTTTCGCAATGTTAGTCTATGGGATTTTCGCCCCATTGACTTTCCATTAGGGCACTTTTGGGGACCTCTTACACCCCAGGGGTACAACTTACACCCCAACGTGATGTATGTTCTTACAGAGCCTACCACCCTCTTCAAATGCTGTAACCCACATGTTTCTACAAAATCCTCGAGTGGAGCTATGACCTGCCAAAGTTCGACGCAATGTAAAGTCAATGGGACGTTTTCGGGAGGTTTTTCGCGCCCCTTTCGGAAATCCTGCACCCGATCGCTTATAAAAGTCATAGGACACCTCTCCTCAATAAAAAATTGGCAGCCCATAATGATTACACGCCGAGTCACGAATCAAACGGTCCAACCCCCGTGTCTCTACGATGTTCTGATGCAGAGATATAAGGCTTTGTTTACTCTGTTGCTAGGGTACTGTATTTGGTTGCTAGGGAAAAAATTGGCATCCCATAATGATTACCCGCCGAGTCACAAGTCAAACGGTCCAACCCCCGTGTCTCTACGATGTTCGGATGCCGAGATATAACTGTTTGAATTTTATGTTGCTAGGGTGCTCAAAAGTGGTTGCTAGGGGCGTGGCTTATACCTATGTAAGTATCCTGAGAGACTGATTGGATGCCTGAGTAAAATGAGCCCACCCCCATGTCTCTATGACACTGTGCTGCAAAGATATCCATCTGGGCATTTTATAATGGCAGTCTATGGGAGATGTTGCTAGGGTGCCCAAAATTGTTGCTAGGGGCGTGGCTTAATAGCTCTGGGATGATCCTGAGAGACTGATTGGGTGCCTGACTAAAATGAGCCCACCCCCTTGTCCCTACGAAGCTGTAATGTGAAGATATCCCATCAGGAACATTTTTATTCCCTTACATGGGCGTGTTTCCTGCCCCATTTTAAGTCAATGGGAAATTTCGGGTGCCTCTTACACCCCAGGGGTACAACTTACACCCCAATGTGATGTATGTTCTTACAGAGACTACCACCCTCTTCAAATGTAGTAACCCACATGTTTCTACCAAATCCTCGAGCGGAGCTATGACCCGTCAAAGTTTGGCGCAATGTTAAGTCAATGGGATTTTTCGGGTGGTTTTTCGCCCCCCTTTCGGAAATCCTGCACCCGATCGCTTATAAAAGATATAGCACACCATTCCTCAATAAACCGGTCGATTTGAGCCCTCATTCGTGGGTCTACATCAAACGGTGCGAGACGAGTTACGCGCCGAAATTTTGTCCAGATATAAGAAGAAGAATAATAACCGAAAGCAATAGTAATAGTGATGCCTTGCATAAATGCAAGCACCACTAATAATAAGTTTAACTACAATAACAGTATGTTGGCTTTGTCAAGCCAACATAATAATAATATCCCTGAGGAATAGTAATAGTGATGCCTTGCATAAATGCAAGCACCACTAATAATAATAATATCCCTGAGGAATAGTAATAGTGATGCTTTGCATAAATGCAAGCACCACTAATAATAAGTTTAAATAGCATTTCAATAAGTTGGCTTTCACAAGCCAACTTAATAATAATAATAATAATAATATCCCTGAGCAATAGTAATAGTGATGCTTTGCATAAATGCAAGCACCACTAACTAGATAGGTACATTTCCTGAAGAAAATGTGAAGTGGTGCTTGCCGTGGCAAATTTCGGGGGACAGTATATGTTTATACTCCATACCACAAGTAAAAACAATCCAACCCCCGTGTCTCTACGATGTTCTGATACGGAGTTATAAGGCTTTGTTTACTCTGTTGCTAGGGTACTGTATTTGGTTGCTAGGGGAAAAAATGGCATCCACTAATGACTACACTCCGAGTCACGAGTCAAACGGTCCAACTCAGTGTCTCTACAATGTTCTGATGCAGAGATATAAGGCTTTGTTTACTCTGTTGCTAGGGTACTGTATTTGGTTGCTAGGGGAAAAAATGGCATCCACTAGTGATTACTCTCCGAGTCATAAGTCAAACGGTCCAACCCCCGTGTCTCTACGATGTTCTGATGCGGAGATATAAGGGTTTGTTTACTCTGTTGCTAGGGTACTGTATTTGGTTGCTAGGGAAAATATTGGCATTCACTAGTGATTACATGCCGAGTCACGAGTAAAACGGTCCAACCCCTGTGTCTCTACGATGTTCTGATGCGGAGATATAAGGCTTTGTTTACACTGTTGCTAAGGTACAGTATTTGGTTGCTAGGGAAAAAATTGACATCCACTAGTGATTACACGCCGAGTCACGAGTAAAACGGTCCAACCCCCGTGTCTCTACGATGTTCTGATGCGGAGATATAAGGCTTTGTTTACACTGTTGCTAGGGTACTGTATTTGGTTGCTAGGCAAAAATTTGGCACCCCATAGTGATTACACTCTGAGTCACGAGTCAAACGGTCCAACCCACGTGTCTCTACGATGTTCTGATGCGGAGATATAAAGCTTTGTTTACTCTGTTGCTAGGGTACTGTATTTGGTTGCTAGGGAAAAAAATGACATCCAATAGTGATTACACTCTGAGTCACGAGTCAAACGGTCCAACCCCCGTGTCTCTACGATGTTCTGATGCGGAGATATAAGGCTTTGTTTACACTGTTGCTAGGGTACTGTATTTGGTTGCTAGGGAAAAATTTGGCATCCCATAGTGATTCCACTCTGAGTCACGAGTCAAACGGTCCAACCCCCGTGTCTCTACGATGTTCCGATGCGGAGATATAATGCTTTGTTTATTCCGTTGCTAGGGTACTGTATTTGGTTGCTAGGCAAAAATTTGGCATCCCATAGTGATTATACTCTGAGTCACGAGTCAAACGGTCCAACCGCCGTGTCTCTACGATGTTCTGATGCGGAGATATAAGGCTTTTTTTATTCGGTTGCTAGGGTGCTCTTATTTGGTTGCTAGGGGCGGGGCTTGGGAGTGGCCAATGATGTGACCAGTTGTTACACTCCGATTCACAAGTAAAACGGTCCAACCCCCGTGTCTCTACGATGTTCTGATGCCGAGGTATAACTGTTTGAATTTTATGTTGCTAGGGTGCTTAAAAGTGGTTGCTAGGGGCGTGGCTTAATAGCTCTGGGACTATCCTGATAAATTGATTGGATGTCTGAGTAAAATGAGCCCACCCCCATGTCTCTATGACATTGTAAAGCGAAGATATCCCGTCTGGGCATTTTATAATGGCAGTCTATGGGAGATGTTGCTAGGGTGCTCAAAAGTGGTTGCTAGGGGCGTGGCCTAATAGCTCTGAAATGATCCTGAGAGACTGATTGGATGCCCGAGTAAAATGAGCCCACCCACTTATCTCTATGACACTAAAGCAAAGATATCCCATCTGGAACGGTTTTATTCCCTTATATGGGCGTGTTCCCTGCCCCATTATAAGTCAATGGGAAATTTCGGTGGCCTCTTACACCCCAGGGATACAACTTACACCCCAATGTGATGTATGTTCTTCCAGAGCCTACCACCCTCTTTAAATGTTATAACCCACATGTTTCTACAAAATCCTCAAGCGGAGCTATGACCCGTCAAAGTTGGGCCCAATGTTAAGTCAATGGGATTTTTCGGGTGGTTTTTCGCCCCCCTTTCGGAAATCCTGCACCCGATCGCTTATAAAAGTCATAGCAGACGTGTCCTCAATAAGCCTGCCGTTTTGAGCCCTGTTTCATTGGTCTACGACAAACCGTGCGGGACGAGTTACGCGCCGAAAAAGTGTCCAGATATAAGAATAAATAAATTATAATAAGTATGAGCAATAATAATAGTGATGCCTTGCATAAATGCAAGCATCACTAATAAGTATGAGCAATAGTAATAGTGATGCCTTGCATAAATGCAAGCACCACTAATAATAATATCCCTGAGCAATAGTAATAGTGATGCCTTGCATAAATGCAAGCACCACTAATAATAACTAGATATTAAAGTTTGAAGACAAACTTTATGTTGGCTTGAAAAAGCGTAGCTTGAACGTTTAAAACGGTTTGACAGAAGTTTAGTTTAGTAGGCTATCTGACTGTTAGAATGTTTAAGTATGAAGGTAGCATGATTAGCATGAAGTTAGCCTGATGTTAGCATGAAGCTAGCATGATGATAGCATGATTAGCATGAAGCTAGCATGATGATAGCATGATTAGCATGAAGCTAGCATGATGCTAGCATGATTAGCATGAAGCTAGCATGATGCTAGCATGATTAGCATGAAGCTAGCATGATGTTAGCATGATTAGCATGAAGCTAGCATGATGGTAGCATGATTAGCATGATGTTAGCATGAAGCTAGCATGATGCTAGCATGATTAGCATGAAGCTAGCATGATGCTAACATGATAAGCATGAAGCTACCATGATGCTAGCATGATTAGCATGAAGCTAACATGATGCTAGCATGATTAGCATGAAGCTAACATGATGTTAGCATGATTAGCATGATGTTAGCATGATTAGCATGAAGCTAGCATGATGCTAGCATGATTAGCATGAAGCTAGCATGATGTTAGCATGAAGCTAGCATGATGCTAGCATGAAGCTAGCATGATGTTAGCATGATTAGCATGAAGCTAGCATGATGTTAGCATGATTAGCATGAAGCTAGCATGATGCTAGCATGATAAGCATGAAGCTAGCATGATGCTAGCATGATTAACATGAAGCTAGCATGATGCTAGCATGATTAGCATGAAGCTAGCATGAAGCTAGCATGATTAGCTTGAAGCTAACATGATGCTAACAAGATTAGCATGAAGCTAGCATGATGCTAGCATGATTAGCATGAAGCTAGCATGATGCTAGCATGATTAGCATGAAGCTAGCATGATGCTAGCATGATTAGCATGAAGCTAGCATGATGCTAACATGATTAGCATGAAGCTAGCATGATGGTAATATGATTAACATGAAGCTAGCATGATGTTAGCATGAAACTAGCATGATTCTAGCATGATTAGCATGAAGCTAGCATGATTCTAGCATGATTAGCATGAAGCTAGCATGATTCTAGCATGATTAGCATGAAGCTAGCATGATGCTAGCATGATTAGCATGAAGTAAGCATAAGGTTAGCATGATTAGCATGAAGCTAGCATGATTTAACGTGAAGCTAGCATGATTAGCATGATGCTAACATGATTAGCATGACGGTAGCACTATTTGGCGTGCAGCTAACAAGATTTAACATGAAGCTAACATGATTTAGCATGAAGTTAGCAAGATTTATTATGAAATTAGCATAAAGCTAGCATGAAACTAGCATGAAGCTAGTATGACTTAGCATGGAGCTAGCATGAAGCTAACATGACCCAAAGACCCAACCCCCATGTCTCTATGATGTTCAGACCAAGAGATATAAGGCTTTGTTTATTATGTTGCTAGGGTGTTCATATTTGGTTGCTAGGGGCGTGGCTTAATGCCTCAATAAGAATCCTATTAAGACTGATTGGATGCCTGAGTAAAATGAGCCCACCCCTATGTCTCTATGACACTCTGGTGTAAAGATATCCATCTGGGCTTTTTATAATGGTAGTCTATGGGAGATGTTGCTAGGGTACCCAAAATTGTTGCTAGGGGCGTGGCTAAATAGCTTTGGGGCGATCCTAAGAGACTGATTGGATGACTGAGTAAAATGAGCCAACCCCCATGTCTCTACGACACTCTAAAGTAAAGATATTCCATCTGGGACGCTTTTATTCCCTTATATGGGCATGTTTCCTGCCCCATTATAAGTCAATGGGAAATTTTGGGGGCCTCTTACACCCCAGGGGTACAGCTTACACCCCATTGTGATGTATGTTCTTACAGAGCCTGTCAGCCTCCTTAAATGTGGTAAGCCACAAGTTTCTACAAGTTTCTCACTCACAGCTATGACCCGTCAAAGTTTGTCTCAATGTTAAGTCAATGGAAATTTTGGGGGGTTCGAGCCCCCCGTTTAGGAATTCGGAAGGTCCCATCAGTTAGAAAAGATATAGCACACTAAGTCAGACCAGTCTGAAGGTCTGTGGAAAATTTGGTGCATGTAGCTTGAAAGCCCTAGGACGAGTTAGTGTCAGAAATTTAGTCTCAGAAGAAAGCGGAATAATAATAAGATATAAGTTTAATAGCAATAACAATATATTGGCTTTTTCAAAGCCAACATAACTAGATATTAAAGTTTGAAGACAAACTTTATGTTGGCTTGAAAAAGCGTAGCTTGAACGTTTAAAACGGTTTGACAGAAGTTTAGTTTAGTAGGCTATCTGGCTGTTAGAATGTTTAAGTATGAAGGTAGCATGATTTAGCATGATGCTAACATGATAAGCATGAAGCTGGCATGATGCTAGCATGATTAGCATGAAGCTAGAATGATGCTAGCATGATTAGCATGATGCTAACATGATGTTAGCATGATTAGCATGAAGCTAGCATGAAGCTAGCATGAAGCTAGCATGATGCTAGCATGATTAGCATGAAGCTAGGATGAAGCTACATGAAGCTAGCACGATGCTAGCATGATTGGCATGAAGCTAGCATGATGCTAGCATGATTAGCATGAAGTTAGCATGATTAACATGAAGCTAGCATGATGCTAGCATGATTAACATGAAGCTAGCATGATGCAAGCATGATTAGCATGAAGCTAGCATGATGCTAACATGATTAGCATGATGCTAGCATGATGCTAGCATGAAGCTAGCATGATGCTAGCATGATAAGCATGAAGCTAGCATGATGATAGCATGATTAGCATGAAGCTAGCATGATGCTAGCATGATTAACATGAAGCTAGCATGATGCTAGCATGATTAGCATGAAGCTAACATGATGCTAGCATGATTAGCATGAAGCTAGCATAATGCTAGCATGATGAGCATGAAGCTAGCATGGTGATAGCATGATGAGCATGAAGCTAGCATAATGTTAGCATGATTAGCATGAAGCTAGCATGATGCTAGTATGATTAGCATGAAGCTAGCATGATGTTATTATGATTAGCATGAAGCTAGCATGATGAGCATGAAGCTAGCATGATGATATCATGATTAGCATGAAGTTAGCATGAAGCTAACATGATTAGCATGAAGCTAGCATGATGCTAGCATGATTAGCATGAAGTTAGCATGATGAGCATGAAGCTAGCATGATGTTAACATGATTAGCATGAAGCTAGCATGATGCTAGTATGATTAGCATGAAGCTAACATGATGTTATTATGATTAGCATGAAGCTAGCATGATGCTAACATGATTAGCAAGAAGCTAGCATGATGTTAGCATGATTAGCATGATGGTAGCATGAAGCTAGCATGATTAGCATGATGCTAGCATGATTAGCATGATGCTAGCATGATGTTAGCATGATTAGCATAAAGCTAGCATGATGCTAGTATGATTAGCATGAAGCTAGCATGATGCTAGCATGATGAGCATGAAGCTAACATGATGTTAGCATGATTAGCATGAAGCTAGCATGACGCTAGTATGATTAGCATGAAGCTAGCATGATGTTATTATGATTAACATGAAGCTAGCATGATGGTAGCATGATTAGCATGAAGCTAGCATGATGTTAGCATGATTAGCATGAAGCTAGCATGATGATAGCATGATTAGCATGAAGTTAGCATGATGATAGCATGATTAGCATGAAGCTAGCATGATGATAGCATGATTAGCATGAAGCTAGCATGATGCTAGCATGATTAGCATGAAGCTAGCATGATGTTAACATGATTAGCATGAAGCTAACATGATGTTAGCATGAAGCTAGCATGAAACTAACATGATTCTAGCATGATTAGCATGAAGCTAGCATGATTCTAACATGATTAGCATGAAGCTAGCATTATTCTAGCATGATTAGCATGAAGCTAGCATGATGCTAACATGATTAGCATGACGCTAGCATGAGGCTAGCATGATTAGCATGAAGTAAACATAAAGTTAGCATGATTTAGCATGAAGCTAGCATGATTCTAGCATGATTAGCATGAAGCTAGCATGATGCTAACATGATTAGCATGACGCTAGCATGAGGCTAGCATGAAGTAAGCATAAAGTTAGCATGATTTGGCATGAAGTTAGCAAGATTTATTATGAAATTAGCATAAAGCTAGCATGAAACTAGCATGAAGCTAGTATGACTTAGCATGGAGCTAGCATGAAGCTAACATGACCCAAAGACCCAACCCCCATGTCTCTATGATGTTCAGACCAAGAGATATAAGGCTTTGTTTATTATGTTGCTAGGGTGCTCATATTTGGTTGCTAGGGGCGTGGCTTAATGCCTCAATAAGAATCCTATTAAGACTGATTGGATGCCTGAGTAAAATGAGCCCACCCCTATGTCTCTATGACACTCTGGTGTAAAGATATCCATCTGGGCTTTTTATAATGGTAGTCTATGGGAGATGTTGCTAGGGTACCCAAAATTGTTGCTAGGGGCGTGGCTAACTAGCTTTGGGGCAATCCTAAGAGACTGATAGGATGACTGAGTAAAATGAGCCCACCCCCATGTCTCTACGACACTCTAAAGTAAAGATATTCCATCTGGGACGCTTTTATTCCCTTATATGGGCATGTTTCCTGCCCCATTATAAGTCAATGGGAAATTTTGGGGGCCTCTTACACCCCAGGGGTACAGCTTATACCCCATTGTGAGGTATGTTCTTACAGAGCCTGTCAGCCTCCTTAAATGTGGTAAGCCACAAGTTTCTACAAGTTTCTCACTCGCAGCTATGACCCGTCAAAGTTTGTCTCAATGTTAAGTCAATGGAAATTTTGGGGCGTTCGAGCCCCCCGTTTAGGAATTCGGAAGGTCCCATCAGTTAGAAAAGATATAGCACACTAAGTCAGACCAGTCTGAAGGTCTGTGGAAAATTTGGTGCATGTAGCTTGAAAGCCCTAGGACGAGTTTGTGTCAGAAATTTTGGGGGGAGAAAAAGAATAATAATAAGTTTAAAAGCAATAACAATATATTGGCTTTTTCAAAGCCAACATAATAAGATATAAGTTTAATAGCAATAACAATATATTGGCTTATTCAAAGCCAACATAATAATAATAACTAGATAGGTACATTTCCTGAAGAAAATGTGAAGTGGTGCTTGCCGTGGCAAATTTCAGGCGACAGTATATGATTATACTCCAAATCAAAAGTAAAAAGATCCAACTCCCGTGTCTCTACGATGTTCTGATGCGGAGATATAAGGCTTTGTTTATCCGGTTGCTAGGGTACTGTATTTGGTTGCTAGGGGGGAAATGGCATCCACTACTGATTACCCTCCGAGTCACGAGTCAAACGGTCCAACCCCCGTGTCTCTGTGATGTTCTGATGCAGAGATATAAGGCTTTGTTTACTCTGTTGCTAGGGTACTGTATTTGGTTGCTAGGGAAAAAAATGCCATCCACTAATGATTACATGTCGAGTCACAAGTGAAATGGTCCAACCCCTGTGTCCCTACGATGTTCTGATGCGGAGATATAAGGCTTTGTTTACTATGTTGCTAGGGTACTGTATTTGGTTGCTAGGGAAAAAATTGGCATCCACTAGTGATTACATGCCGAGTCACAAGTCAAACGGTCCAACCCCCGTGTCTCTACGATGTTCTGATGCGGAGATATAAGGCTTTGTTTACTCTGTTGCTAGGGTACTGTATTTGGTTGCTAGGGAAAAAATGGCATCCACTAGTGATTACCCGCCGAGTCACAAGTCAAATGGTCCAACCCCCGTGTCTCTACGATGTTCTGATGCGGAGATATAAGGCTTTGTTTACGCTGTTGCTAGGGTACTGTATTTGGTTGCTAGGGAAAAAACGGCATCCACTAGTGATTACCCTCCGAGTCACGAGTCAAACGGTCCAACCCCCGTGTCTCTACGATGTTCTGATGCGGAGATATAAGGCTTTGTTTATCCGGTTGCTAGGGTACTGTATTTGGTTGCTAGGGGGGAAATGGCATCCACTACTGATTACCCTCCGAGTCACGAGTCAAATGGTCCAACCCCCGTGTCTCTGTGATGTTCTGATGCGGAGATATAAGGCTTTGTTTACTCTGTTGCTAGGGTACTGTATTTGGTTGCTAGGGAAAAAATTGCCATCCACTAATGATTACATGCCGAGTCACAAGTGAAATGGTCCAACCCCTGTGTCCCTACGATGTTCTGATGCGGAGATATAAGGCTTTGTTTACTATGTTGCTAGGGTACTGTATTTGGTTGCTAGGGAAAAAATTGGCATCCACTAGTGATTACATGCCGAGTCACAAGTCAAACGGTCCAACCCCCGTGTCTCTACGATGTTCTAATGCGGAGATATAAGGCTTTGTTTACACTGTTGCTAGGGTACTGTATTTGGTTGCTAGGGAAAAAAACGGCATCCACTAGTGATTACCCTCCGAGTCACGAGTCAAACGGTCCAACCCCCGTGTCTCTACGATGTTCTGATGCGGAGATATAAGGCTTTGTTTACACTGTTGCTAGGGTACTGTATTTGGTTGCTAGGGGCGTGGCTTAGGAGTGGCCATTGATGTGCCCAGTGATTACACTCCGAGTCACAAGTAAAACGGTCCAACCCCCGTGTCTCTACGATGTTCTGATGCCGAGATATAACTGTTTAAATTTTGTGTTGCTAGGGTGCTTAAAAGTGGTTGCTAGGGGCGTGGCTTAATCCCTCTGTCAGGATCCTGAGAGACTAATTGAATGCCTGAGTAAAATGAGCCCACCCCCTTGATTCTACGACACTGTAATTCGAAGATATCCCATCAGGAACATTTTTATTCCCTTATATGGGCATGTTCCCTGACCCATTATAAGTCAATGGGGCACTTTTGGGAGCCTCTTACACCCCAGGGGTACAACTTACACCCCATTGTGATGTATGTTCTTACAGAGTCTACCACCCTCTTCAAATGTTCTAACCCACATGTTTCTACCAAATCCTCGAGCTGAGCATTGACCCGTCAAAGTTGGGCGCAATGTTAAGTCAATGGGATTTTTCGGGTGGTTTTTCGCCCCCCTTTCGAAAAACCTGCACCCGATCGCTTATAAAAGTCATAGCCACCATCTCCTCAATAATGCGGTCGATTTGAGCCCTCTTTCATGGGACTACGGCCAACCGTGCGGGACAAGTTACGCGCCGAAAAAGTGTGCAGACATAAGAATAATAATATCCCTGAGCAATAGTAATAGTGATGCCTTGCATAAATGCAAGCACCACTAATAACTAGATAGGTACATTTCCTGAAGAAAATGTGAGTGGTGCTTGCCGTGGCAAAATTCTGGGTAACATATATGATTATACTCCAAGCCAAAAGTAAAAAGATCCAACTCCCGTGTCTCTACAATGTTCTGATGCTGAGATATAAGGCTTTGTTTACTCTATTGCTAGGGTACTGTATTTGGTTGCTAGGGAAAAAATTGACATCCACTAGTGATTACCCTCCGAGTCACGAGTCAAACGGTCCAACCCCCGTGTCTGTACAATGTTCTGATGCGGAGATATAAGGCTTTGTTTACTCTGTTGCTAGGGTACTGTATTTGGTTGCTAGGGAAAAAATTGGCATCCACTAGTGAGCACCCGCCGAGTCACAAGTCAAACGGTCCAACCCCCGTGTCTCTACGATGTTCTGATGCGGAGATATAAGGCTTTGTTTACTCTGTTGCTAGGGTACTGTATTTGGTTGCTAGGGCAAAAAATTGCATCCACTAGTGATTACCCTCCGAGTCACGAGTCAAACGGTCCAACCCCCGTGTCTCTACGATGTTCTGATATTGAGATATAAGGCTTTGTTTACTCTGTTGCTAGGGTAATGTATTTGGTTGCTAGGGAAAAAATCGGCATCCCATAATGATTACACGCTGAGTCAAGAATCAAACGGTCCAACCCCCGTGTCTATACGATGTTCTGTTGCGGAGATATAAGGCTTTGTTTACTCTGTTGCTAGGGTAATGTATTTGGTTGCTAGGGAAAAAATCGGCATCCCATAATGATTACACGCTGAGTCAAGAATCAAACGTGCCAAGCCCCGAGTCTCTAGCATGTTATGATCCGGAGATATAAGGCTTTGTTTACTCTGTTGCTAGGGTAATGTATTTGGTTGCTAGGGAAAAAATTGGCATCCCATAATGATTACACTCCGAGTCACAAGTCAAACGGTCCAACCCCCGTGTCTCTACGATGTTCTGATGCGGAGATATAAGGCTTTGTTTACTCTGTTGCTAGGGTACTGTATTTGGTTGCTAGGGAAAAAATTGGCATCCACTAGTGATTACCCGCCGAGTTCCAAGTCAAACGGTCCAACCCCCGTGTCTCTACGATGTTCTGATGCGGAGATATAAGGCTTTGTTTACTCTGTTGCTAGGGTAATGTATTTGGTTGCTAGGGAAAAAATTGGCATCCCATAATGATTACACTCCGAGTCACAAGTCAAACGGTCCAACCCCCGTGTCTCTACGATGTTCTGATGCGGAGATATAAGGCTTTGTTTACTCTGTTGCTAGGGTACTGTATTTGGTTGCTAGGGAAAAAATTGGCATCCACTAGTGATTACCCGCCGAGTTCCAAGTCAAACGGTCCAACCCCCGTGTCTCTACGATGTTCTGATGCGGAGATATAAGGCTTTGTTTACTCTGTTGCTAGGGTAATGTATTTGGTTGCTAGGGAAAAAATTGGCATCCCATAATGATTACACTCCGAGTCACAAGTCAAACGGTCCAACCCCCGTGTCTCTATGATGTTCTGATGCGGAGATATAAGGCTTTGTTTACTCTGTTGCTAGGGTACTGTATTTGGTTGCTAGGGAAAAAATTGGCATCCCATAATGATTAGACTCTAAGTCACGAGTCAAATGGTCCAACCCCCGTGTCTCTACGATGTTCGGATGCCGAGATATAACTGTTTGAATTTTATGTTGCTAGGGTTCTCAAAAGTGGTTGCTAGGGGCGTGGCTTAATACCTATGTAAGGATCCTGAGAGACTGATTGGATGCCTGAGTAAAATGAGCCCACCCCCATGTCTCTATGACACTGTGGTGCAAAGATATCCATCTGGGCATTTTATAATGGCAGTCTATGGAAGATGTTGCTAGGGTGCTCAAAAGTGGTTGCTAGGGGCGTGGCTTAATAGCTCTGGGATGATCCTGAGAGACTGATTGGATGCCTGAGTGAAATGAGCCCACCCACTTATCTCTACAACACTGTAAAGCAAAGATATCCCATCTGGAACTGTTTAATTGCCTTATATGGGCATGTTTCCTCAATGGGAATTTTCGGGTGTCTCTTACACCCCAGGGGTACAACTTAAACCCCAATGTCATGTATGTTCTTACATAGCCTACCACCCTCTTTAAATTTAGTAACCCACATGTTTCTACAAAATCCTCACTCGTACCTATGACCGGTCAAAATTTTTGCAATGGTAAGTCTATGGGATTTTGCCCCATTGACTTTTCATTGGGCATTTTTGGGCACCTCTTACACCCCAGGGGTACAACTTACACCCCATTGTGATCCATGTTCTTACAGAGCCTACCACCCTCTTCAAATGTTGTAACCCACATGTTTCTACAAAATCCTCGAGCGGAGCTATGACTCGTCAAAGTTGGGCGCAATGTTAGGTCAATGGGATTTTTCGGGTGGTTTTTCGCCCCTCTTTCGGAAATTCTGCCCCCGACCGCTTATAAAAGTCATAGCCACCATCTCTTTAATAAACCGGTCGATTTGAGCCCTCTTTCATGGGACTACGGCAAACCGTGCGGGACGAGTTACGCGCCGAAAAAACGTGCAGACATAAGAATAATAATAACTAGATAGGTACATTTCCTGAAGAAAATGTGAAGTGGTGCTTGCCGTGGCAAATTTCGGGGGACAGTATATTATTATACTTCCAGTCACGAGTAAAACGATCCAAACCCAGTGTCTCTACGATGTTCTGATGCGGAGATATAAGGCTTTGTTTACCCTGTTGCTAGGGTACTGTATTTGGTTGCTAGGGGGAAAATTGGCATCCACTGGTGATTACACTCCAAGTCACAAGTCAAACGGTCAAACCCCCGTGTCTGTACAATGTTCTGATGCGGAGATATAAGGCTTTGTTTACTCTGTTGCTAAGGTACTGTATTTGGTTGCTAGGGAAAAAATTGCCATCCACTAGTGATTACCCGCCGAGTCACGAGTCAAACCTTCCAACCCCCGTGTCTGTACAGTGTTCTGTTGCGGAGATATAAGGCTTTGTTTACTCTGTTGCTAGGGTACTGTATTTGGTTGCTAGGGGGAAAATTGGCATGCACTGGTGATTACCCGCCGAGTCACGAGTCAAACGGTTCAACCCCCGTGTCTCTACGATGTTCTGATGCAGAGATATAAGGCTTTGTTTACTCTGTTGCTAGGGTACTGTATTTGGTTGCTAGGGGGAAAATTGGCATCCACTGGTAATTAGCCTCCGATTCACGAGTCAAACGGTCCAACCCCCGTGTCTCTATGATGTTCTGATGCGGAGATATAAGGCTTTGTTTACTCTGTTGCTAGGGTACTGTATTTGGTTGCTAGGGAAAAAATGGCATCCACTAGTGATTACCCTCAGAGTCAAGAGTAAAACGGTCCAACCCCCGTGTCTCTACGATTTTCTGATGCGGAGATATAAGGCTTTGTTTACTCTGTTGCTAGGGTACTGTATTTGGTTGCTAGGGGAAAAAATGGCATCCACTAGTGATTACCCTCCGAGTCACGAGTCAAACGGTCCAACCCCCGTGTCTCTACGATGTTCTGATGCGGAGATATAAGGCTTTGTTTACTCTGTTGCTAGGGTACTGTATTTGGTTGCTAGGGAAAAAATGGCATCCACTAGGGATTACCCTCCAAGTCACGAGTCAAACGGTCCAACCCCCGTGTCTCTACGATGTTCTGATGCGGAGATATAAGGCTTTGTTTACTCTGTTGCTAGGGTACTGTATTTGGTTGCTAGGGAAAAAATTGGCATCCCATAATGATTAAACTCTGAGTCACGAGTCAAACGGTCCAACCCCCGTGTCTCTACGATGTTCTGATGCGGAGATATAACTGTTTGAATTTTATGTTGCTAGGGTGCTCAAAAGTGGTTGCTAGGGGCGTGGTTTAATACCTATGTAAGGATCCTGAGAGACTGATTGGATGCCTGAGTAAAATGAGTCCACCCCCATGTCTCTATGACAATAAGGTGCAAAGATATCCATCTTGGCATTTTATAATGGCAGTCTATAGGAGATGTTGCTAGGGTGCTCAAAAGTGGTTGCTAGGGGCGTGGCTTAATAGCTCTGAAATGATCCTAAGAGACTGATTGGATGCCCGAGTAAAATGAGCCCACCCACTTATCTCTACGACACTGTAAAGCAAAGATATCCCATCTGGAACGCTTTTATTCCCTTATATGGGCGTGTTCCCTGCCCCATTATAAGTCAATGGGAAATTTTGGGCACCTCTTACACCCCAGGGGTACAACTTACACCCCAGTGTGATGTATGTTCTTACATAGCCTACCACCCTCTTCAAATGTTGTGACCCACATGTTTCTATAAAATCCTCAAGCGGAGCTATGACTCGTCAAAGTTGGGCCCAATGTTAAGTCAATGGGATTTTTCGGGTGGTTTTTCGCCCCCCTTTCGGAAATCCTGCACCCGATCCCTTATAAAAGTCATAGCACACCTCTCCTCAATAAACCGGTCAATTTGAGCCCTCTTTCGTGGGACTACGACAAACCGTGCGGGACGAGTTACGCGCCGAAAAAACGTGCAGACATAAGAATAAAATATAATAACTAGATGAGGTTAAAGTTTGTGAACAAACTTTATGTTGGCTTGAGAAAGCCTAGTCTGAGAGTAATAGATGGAGCGGCAGTTGGGGCAGTTAAGTTAGTTGGGGCAGATGGGTTAGTTGGGGCAGAATTGGGCAGTTGGGGCAGATGGGGCATTTGTGGCAGATGGGGCATTTAGGGTATTTGGGGCAGAATTGGATAATTGTGCCAGACAGGGCACTTGGGGCAGATGGGGCATTTAGGGTAGATGGGGCATTTAGGGCAGTTGGGGCATTTAGAGCAGTTGGGGCATTTAGGGCAGAATGGGGCAGATGAGGCAGTTAGGGCATTTGAGGCATTTAGGGCAGTTGGGGCATTTAGGGCAGTTGGGGCATTTAGAGTAGTTGGGGCATTTAGGGCAGTTGGGGCAGAATGGGGCAAATGGGGCAGATGAGGCAGTTGGGGCATTTGAGGCATTTGGGGCATTTGAGGCATTTAGGGCAGTTGGGGCATTTAGGGCAGTTGGAGCATTTAGGGCAGTTTGGGCAGAATGGGGCAGATGAGGCATTTAGGGCAGATGGGGCATTTAGAGCAGATGGGGCATTTAGGGCAGTTGGGGCATTTAGGGCAGTTGGGGCATTTAGGGCAGTTGGGGCAGAATGGGGCAGAATGGGGAATTTGGGGCAGAATTGGGTAGTTGGGGCAGACGGGGCATTTGGGGCAGATGGGGCATTTAGGGCAGTTGGGGCAGAATTGGGTGTTTGGGGCAGACGGGGCAGATGGGGCATTTAGGGTAGTTGGGGCATTTAGGGCAGTTGGGACATTTAGGGCAGAATGTAATATTGTGTTTGTGTGTGTATATTTGTGCGTGTGTGTGTGTGTGTGTGTGTGTGTGTGTGTGTGTGTGTGTGTGTGTGTGTGTGTGTGTGTGTGTGTAGTTGTGTGTGTGTGTGTGTGTGTGTGTGTGTGTGTGTGTGTGTGTGAATGTCTGTGTTTTTTTGACAGAATTTTATATATAATTTTGTGTTTGTAATTGTAATTGTGTGTCTGTGTGTAGTTGTGTGTCTATGTGTATTTGTGTGTGGTTGTGTGTCTGTGTGTGGTTGTGTGTGTGTGCATGTCTGTGTTTTTGTGACAGTATGTTATATATAATTTTGTGTTTGTGTGTGTAATTGTGTGTCTGTGTGTAGTTGTGTGTCTGTGTGTAGTTGTGTGTGGTTGTGTGTCTGTGTGGTTGTGTGTCTGTGTGTGTATGTGTGTAGTTGTGTTTGTCTGTGCTATTGAGTGAGTTTTGTGAGACAGAGATAGACTGAGAGAGGTTGAGAGATGATGTAATGTATTTGTATGAATGAGAGTTGACAGTTAGAATTTGAAAATAAACACTCAGCCTAAACATTCTATGAATGTAAGTCTATGGGACTTTTTTGGGATGTTTGATCGGACGGTTTAGGAGAACCGTAAGTCCGATCCCTTAGAAAAGATATAGCACACCTCCTCAGATCAGACTGAAGGTCTGGGCAAAGTTTGGTGGCTGTAGCTTGAAAGCTCTAGGAGGAGTTAGAGTTAGAAATTTTTAGGTCGGAAGAAAAAGAATAATAACTAGATGAGGTTAAAGTTTGTGAACAAACTTTATGTTGGCTTGAGAAAGCCTAGTCTGAGAGTAATAGCTGGAGCTGCAGTTGGGGCAGTTAAGTTAGTTGGGGCAGATGGGTTAGTTGGGGCAGAATTGGGCAGTTGGGGCAGAATGGGGCATTTGGGGCAGATGGGGCATTTAGGGTAGTTGGGGCATTTGGGGCAGAATTGGATAATTGGGGCAGATGGGGCATTTAGGGCAGTTGGGGCATTTAGAGCAGTTGGGGCATTTAGGGCAGTTGGGGCAGAATGGGGCAGATGAGGCAGTTGGGGCATTTGAGGCATTTAGGGCAGTTGGGGCATTTAGGGCAGAATGGGGCAGTTGGGGCATTTAGGGCAGATGGGGCATTTAGGGCAGATGGGGCATTTAGGGCAGATGGGGCATTTAGGGCAGTTGGGGCAGATGGGGCATTTAGGGCAGTTGGGGCATTTAGAGCAGTTGGGGCATTTAGGGCAGTTGGGGCAGAATGGGGCAGATGAGGCAGTTGGGGCATTTGAGGCATTTAGGGCAGTTGGGGCATTTAGGGCAGAATGGGGCAGTTGGGGCATTTAGGGCAGATGGGGCATTTAGGGCAGATGGGGCATTTAGGGCAGATGGGGCATTTAGGGCAGTTGGGGCATTTAGGGCAGATGGGGCAGTTGGGGCATTTGGGGCAGAATTGAGTAGTTGGGGCAGACGGGGCATTTGGGGCAGATGGGGTATTTAGGGCAGTTGGGGCATTTAGAGCAGTTGGGGCATTTAAGGCAGTTGGGGCAGATGAGGCAGTTGGGGCATTTAGGGTAGTTGGGGCATTTGGGGCAGAATTGGGTAGTTGGGGCAGATGGGGCATTTGGGGTAGATCGGGCATTTAGGGCAGAATAGGGCAGATCAGGCATTTGGGGCAGAATGGGGCAGTTGGGGCAGATGAGGCATTTGGAGCAGAATTGGCCAATTGGGGCAAATGGGGCATTTGGGGCAAAATGGGGCGGTTGGGGCAGATGAGGCATTTGGGGCAGAATGGGGCATTTAGGGCAGTTGGGACATTTATGTGTGTGTTTGTGTGAGTATGATTGGGTGTGTAATACTGTGTTTGTGTGTGTAATTTTGTGGTTGTGTGTCTGTGTGTAGTTGTGTGTCTGTGTCTGTGTGTGTTTGTGTGTGTGTGTGTGTGTGTGTGTGTGTGTGTGTGTGTGTGTGTGTGTGTGTGTGTGTGTGTGTGTGTGTGTGTGAGTGTGTGTGTGTGTGTGTGTGTTTGAGTCTGTGTTTTTGTGACAGTATGTTATATATAATTTTGTGTTTGTGTGTGTAATTGTGTGTCTGTGTAGTTGTGTGTATGTGTGTAGTTGTGTGTGGTTGTGTCTGTGTGCATGTCTGTGTTTTTGTGGCAGTATGTTATATATAACTTTGTGTTTGTGTGTGTAATTGTGTGTCTGTGTGTAGTTGTGTGTCTGTGTGTGGTTGTGTGTCTGTGTGTGAGTGTGTGTGTGTGTGTGTGTGTGTGTGTGTGGGTGTTTGTGTTTTTGTGACAGTGTGTTATATATAATTTTGTGTTTGTGTGTGTAATTGTGTGTCTGTGTGAAGTTGTGTGTGGTTGTGTGTCTGTGTGTCTGTGTGGTTGTGTGTCTGTGTGTGTGTGTGTGTGTGTGTGTCTGTGTGTGTGTGTGTGTGTGTGTGTGTGTGTGTGTGTGTGTGTGTGTGTGTGTGTGTGTGTAGTTGAGTTTGTCTGTGCTATTGAGTGAGTTTTGTGAGACAGAGATAGACTGAGAGAGGTTGAGAGATGATGTAATGTATTTGTATGAATGAGAGTTGACAGTTAGAATTTGAAAATAAACACTCAGCCTAAACATTCTATGAATGTAAGTCTATGGGACTTTTTTGGGATGTTTGATCGGACGGTTTAGGAGAACCGTAAGTCCGATCCCTTAGAAAAGATATAGCACACCTCCTCAGATCAGACTGAAGGTCTGTGCAAAGTTTGGTGGCTGTAGCTTGAAAGCTCTAGGAGGAGTTAGAGTTAGAAATTTTTAGGTCAGAAGAAAAAGAATAATAATAATAAGTTTAAGTGCAACAACAGTATGTTGGCTTTCTCAAGCCAACATAATAATAATAAGTTTAAGTGCAACAACAGTATGTTGGCTTTCTCAAGCCAACATAATAATATCCCCGCACAATAGTAATAGTGATGCCTTGCATAAATGCAAGCACCACTAATAACTAGATAGGTACATTTCCTGAAGAAAATGTGAGTGGTGCTTGCCGTGGCAAAATTCTGGGTAACATATATGATTATACTCCAAGCCAAAAGTAAAACGATCCAACTCCCGTGTCTCTACGATGTTCTGATGCGGAGATATAAGGCTATGTTTATCCGGTTGCTAGGGTACTGTATTTGGTTGCTAGGGAAAAAATTGCCATTCACTAGTGATTACCCTCCAAGTCACGAGTCAAACGGTCCAACCCCCGTGTCTGTACAAGGTTCTGATGCGGAGATATAAGGCTTTGTTTACTCTGTTGCTAGGGTACTGTATTTGGTTGCTAGGGAACAAATTGGCATCCACTAGTGATTGCCCGCCGAGTCACAAGTCAAACGGTCCAATCCCCGTGTCTCTACGATGTTCTGATGCGGAGATATAAGGCTTTGTTTACTCTGTTGCTAGGGTACTGTACTTGGTTGCTAGGGAAAAAATGGCATCCACTAGTGATTACCCGCCGAGTCACAAGTCAAACGGTCAAACCCCCGTGTCTCTACGATGTTCTGATGCGGAGATATAAGGCTTTGTTTACTCTGTTGCTAGGGTACTGTATTTGGTTGCTAGGGAAAAATTTGGCATCCCATAGTGATTACACTCCGAGTCACGAGTCAAAGGGTCCAACCCCCGTGTCTCTACGATGTTCTGATGCTGAGATATAAGGCTTTGTTTACACTGTTGCTAGGGTACTGTATTTGGTTGCTAGGGAAAAATTTGGCATCCCATAGTGATTACACTCTGAGTCACTAGTCAAACGGTCAAACCCCCGTGTCTCTACGATGTTCTGATGCGGAGATATAAGGGTTTGTTTACTCTGTTGCTAGGGTACTGTATTTGGTTGCTAGGGAAAAAATGGGCATCCCATAATGATTACACGCCGAGTCACGAGTCAAACGGTCCAACCCCCGTGTCTCTACGATGTTCTGATGCAGAGATATAAGGCTTTGTTTACTCTGTTGCTAGGGTACTGTATTTGGTTGCTAGGGAAAAAATGGGCATCCCATAATGATTACACGCCGAGTCACGAGTCAAACGGTCCAACCCCCGTGTCTCTACGATGTTCTGATGCAGAGATATAAGGCTTTGTTTACTCTGTTGCTAGGATACTGTATTTGGTTGCTAGGGAAAAAATTGGCATCCCATAATGATTACACTCTGAGTCACGAGTCAAACGGTCCAACCCCCGTGTCTCTACGATGTTCGGATGCTGAGATATAACTGTTTGAATTTTATGTTGCTAGGGTGCTGAAAAGTGGTTGCTAGGGGCGTGGCTTAGTAAGCCTTTAAGGATCCTGAGAAACTGATTGGATGCATGAGTAAAATGAGCCCACCCCCATGTCTCTATGACACTCTGGTGCAAAGATATCCATCTGGGCATTTTATAATGGCAGTCTATGGGAGATGTTGCTAGGGTGCCCAAAATTGTTGCTAAGGGCGTGGCTTAATAGCTCTGAGATGATCCTGAGAGACTGATTGGATGCCCGAGTGAAATGAGCCCACCCACTTGTCTGTAGGACATTGTAAAGCGAAGATATCCCAGCTGGAACTTTTTTATTTCTTTATATGGGCATGTTTCCTGCCCCATTATAAGTCAATGGGGCACTTTTGGGTGCCTCTTACACCCCAGGGGTACAACTTACACCCCAATGTCATGTATGTTTTTACAGAGTCTACCACCCTCTTCAAATGTTGTAACCCACATATTTCTATAAAATCCTCGAGCGGAGCTATGACTCGTCAAAGTTCGACGCAATGTTAAGTCAATGGGATTTTTTGGGTGGTTTTTTGCCCCCCTTTCGGAAATCCTGCACCCGATCCCTTATAAAAGTCATAGCACACCTCTCCTCAATAAACCGGTCGATTTGAGCCATCTTTCATGGGACTACGGCAAACCGTGCGGGACGAGTTACGTGCCGAAAAAACGTGCAGACATAAGAATAAAATATAACTAGATAGGTACATTTCCTGAAGAAAATGTGAAGTGGTGCTTGCCGTGGCAAATTTCGGGGGACAGTATATGATTATACTTCCAGTCACGAGTAAAACGATCCAAACCCCGTGTCTCTACGATGTTCTGATGCACAGATATAAGGCTTTTTTTATTCGGTTGCTAGGGTACTGTATTTGGTTGCTATGGAAAATTTGACATCCAAAAGTGATTACACTTTAGGTCACGAGTCAAACGGTCCAACCCCCATGTCTCTACGATGTTCTGATGCTGAGATATAAGGCTTTGTTTATTCGGTTGCTAGGGTAGTGTATTTGGTTGCTAGGGAGAAAATTGCCATCCAATAGTGATTACACGCCGATTCACGAGTCAAACGGTCCAACCCCCATGTCTCTACGATGTTCTGATGCGGAGATATAAGGCTTTGTTTACTCTGTTGCTAGAGTACTGTATTTGGTTGCTAGGGAAAAAAATGGCATCCCATAATGATTACACCCCGAGTCACGAGTCAAACGGTCCAACCCCCGTGTCTCTACGATGTTCTGATGCGGAGATATAAGGCTTTGTTTACTCTGTTGCTAGGGTACTGTATTTGGTTGCTAGGGAAAAAATTGGCATCCCATAATGATCACACTCCGAGTCACGAGTCAAACGGTCCAACCCCCGTGTCTCTACGATGTTCTGATGTGGAGATATAAGGCTTTGTTTACTCTGTTGCTAGGGTACTGTATTTGGTTGCTAGGGAAAAAATTGGCATCCACTACTGATTACCCTCCAAGTCACGAGTCAAACGGTCCAGCCCCCGTGTCTCTACGATGTTCTGATGCGGAGATATAAGGCTTTGTTTACTCTGTTGCTAGGGTACTGTATTTGGTTGCTAGGGAAAAAATTGGCATCCCATAATGATTACACTCTGAGTCACGTGTCAAACGGTCCAACCCCCGTTTCTCTACGATGTTCTGATGCGGAGATATAAGGCTTTGTTTACTCTATTGCTAGGGTACTGCATTTGGTTGCTAGGGAAAAAATTGGCATCCCATAATGATTACACTCTGAGTCACGAGTCAAACGGTCCAACCCCCGTGTCTCTACGATGTTCTGATGCGGAGATATAAGGCTTTGTTTACTCTGTTGCTAGGGTACTGTATTTGGTTGCTAGGGAAAAAATTGGCATCCCATAATGATTACACTCTGAGTCACTAGTCAAACGGTCCAACCCCCGTGTCTCTACGATGTTCTGCTGCAGAGATATAACTGTTTGAATTTTATGTTGCTAGGGTGCTCAAAAGTGGTTGCTAGGGGCGTGGCTTAAAAGCTTTGGGAATATCCTGATAGACTGATTGGATGTCTGAGTAAAATGAGCCCACCCCCTTGTCTTTACGACATTGTAAAGCAAAGATATCCCATCTGAAACTTTTTTATTCCCTTATATGGGCATGTTTCCTGCCCCATCATAAGTCAATGGGAAAATTCGGGTGCCTCTTACACCCCAGGGGTACAACTTACACCCCATTGTGATCCATGTTCTTACAGAGTCTACCACCCTCTTCAAATAATGCAACCCACATGTTTTTACAAAATCCTCGCTTGTACCTATGACCCGTCAAAGTTTTTGCAATGTTAAGTCTATGGGATTTTCCCCCATTGACTTTTCATTGGGGCACTTTTGGGCGCCTCTTACACCCCAGGGGTACAACTTACACCCCAATGTGATGTATGTTCTTACAGAGTCTACCACCCTCTTCAAATGTTGTAACCCACATGTTTCTACAAAATCCTCGAGCGGAGCTATGACTCGTCAAAGTTGGGCGTAATGTTAAGTCAATGGGATTGACCCCTTTCGGAAATCCTGCACCCGATCGCTTATAAAAGTCATAGCACACCTCTCCTCAATAAGCCGGTCGATTTGAGCCCTCTTTCATGGGTCTACGACAAACCGTGCAGGACGAGTTAGGTGCCGAAAAAACGTGCAGATGTAAGAATAAAATATAATAACTAGATAGGTACATTTCCTGAAGAAAATGTGAAGTGGTGCTTGCCGTGGCAAATTTCGGGGAACAAAATATTCTAAGAATGATTATTCTTTCAGTTACCAGTAAAACGGTCCAACCCCTGTGTCTCTACGATGTTCTGATGCTGAGATATAAGGCTTTGTTTACTCTGTTGCTAGGGTACTGTATTTGGTTGCTAGGGAAAAATTGGCATCCCATAGTGATTACACACTGATCCACGAGTCAAACGGTCCAACCCCTGTGTCTCTACGATGTTCTGATGCGGAGATATAAGGCTTTGTTTACTCTGTTGCTAGGGTACTGTATTTGGTTGCTAGGGAAAAATTTGGCATCCCATAGTGATTACACTCCGAGTCACGAGTCAAACGGTCCAACCCCCGTGTCTCTACGATGTTCTGATGCGGAGATATAAGGCTTTGTTTACTCTGTTGCTAGGGTACTGTATTTGGTTGCTAGGGAAAAAATTGGCATCCCATAGTGATTACACTCTGAGTCACGAGTCAAACGGTCCAACCCCCGTGTCTCTATGATGTTCTGATGCTGAGATAAAAGGCTTTGTTTACTCTGTTGCTAGGGTACTGTATTTGGTTGCTAGGGAGAAAATTGGCATCCACTAGTGATTACACTCTGAGTCACGAGTCAAACGGTCCAACCCCCGTGTCTCTACGATGTTCTGATGCTGAGATATAAGGCTTTGTTTACTCTGTTGCTAGGGTACTGTATTTGGTTGCTAGGGAAAAAATTGGCATCCCATAGTGATTACACGCCGAGTCACAAGTCAAACGGTCCAACCCCCATATCTCTATGATGTTCTGATGCTGAGATAAAAGGCTTTGTTTACTCTGTTGCTAGGGTACTGTATTTGGTTGCTAGGGAAAAAATTGGCATTCCATAGAGATTACACTCTGAGTCACGAGTCAAACGGTCCAACCCCTGTGTCTCTATGATGTTCTGATGCAGAGTTATAACTGTTTGAATTTTATGTTGCTAGGGTGCACAAAAGTGGTTGCTAGGGGCGTGGCTTAAAAGCTTTGGGACTATACTGATAGACTGATTGGATGTCTGAGTAAAATGAGCCCACCCCCATGTCTCTACGACATTGTAAAGCAAAGATATCCCATCTGGAACTTTTTTATTCCCTTATATGGGCATGTTTCCTGCCCCATTATAAGTCAATGGGAAATTTCGGGTGCCTCTTACACCCCAGGGGTAGAACTTACACCCCATTGTGATCCATGTTCTTACAGAGCCTAACACCCTCTTAAAATAATGTAACCCATATGTTTCTACAAAATCCTTGAGCGGAGGTATGACTCGTCAAAGTTCGGCCCAATGTAAAGTCAATGGGATTTTTTCGGGTGGTTTTTCGCCCCCCTTTCGGAAATCCTGCACCCGATCGCTTATAAAAGTCATAGCACACCTCTCCTCAATAAACCGGTCGATTTGAGCCCTCATTCGTGTGTCTACGACAAACCGTGCGGGACGAGTTACGTGCCGAAAAAGTGTGCAGACATAAGAATAATAAGATATAACTAGATAGGTACATTTCCTGAAGAAAATGTGAAGTGGTGCTTGCCGTGGCAAATTTCTGGGGACAGTATATGATTATACCTACAGTCACGAGTAAAACGATCCAAACCCCGTGTCTCTACGATGTTCTGATGCGGAGATATAAGGCTTTGTTTATTCGGTTGCTAGGGTGCTGTATTTGGTTGCTAGGGAGAAAATTGGCATCCACTTGTGATTACAATCCGAGTCACGAGTCAAACGGTCCGACCCCCGTGTCTCTACGATGTTCTGATGTGGAGATATAAGGCTTTGTTTATTGAAGGTAGCATGATTAGCATGAAGCTAGCATGATGTTAGCACAATTAACGTGAAGGTAGTATGATGTTAACATGATTAACATGAAGTTAGCATGATTAGCATGAAAGTAGCATAAAGCTAACATCATTAGCATGAAGCTAGCACAAAGCTAACATAATTAGCATGAAGCTAACATGATGCTAATATGATCAGCATGAAGTTAACATGATGTTAGCATGATTAGCATGATGTTAGCATGATTAGCATGAAGTTAACATGAAGCTAGCATGAAGTTAGCATGATTAGCCTGAAGCTAGCATGAAGCTAACATGATTAGCATGAAGCTAGCATGATTAGCATGAAGCTAGCATGATGTTAGCATGATTATCATGAAGCTACCATGATTAACATGAAGCTAGCATGATGTTAGCATGATTAGCATGATGTTAGCATGATTAGCATGAAGTTAACATGAAGCTAGCATGAAGTTAGCATGATTAGCCTGAAGCTAGCATGAAGCTAACATGATTAGCATGAAGCTAGCATGATTAGCATGAAGCTAGCATGATGTTAGCATGATTATCATGAAGCTAACATGATTAACATGAAGCTAGCATGATGTTAGCATGATTAGCATGAAGCTACCATTATTAGCATGAAGCTAGCATGATGTTAGCATGATTAGCATGAAGCTAGCATAAAGCTAACATGATTAGCATGAAGTTAGCATGAAGTTAGCATGATTAGCATGAAGCTAGCATGATATTAGCATGATTATCATGAAGCTACCATGATTAGCATGAAGCTAACATGATGTTAGCATGAAGCTAGCATGATGTTAGCATGAAGCTAGCATGTTGCTAACATGATAAGCATGAAGCTAGCATGAAGCTAACATGATTCGCATGAAGCTAGCATGATTAGCATGAAGCTAGCATGATGTTAGCATGATTAGCATGAAGCTAGCATAAAGCTAACATGATTAGCATGAAGTTAGCATGAAGTTAGCATGATTAGCATGAAGCTAGCATGAAGCTATCATGATTAGCATGAAGCTAGCATGATGTTAGCATGATTATCATGAAGCTACCATGATTAGCATGATGTTAGCATGATGTTAGCATGAAGCTAGCATGATGTTAGCATGATTAACATGATGCTAGCATGATTAGCATGAAGTTAGCATGATGTTAGCATGATTAGCATGAAGTTAACACGATGTTAGAATGACTAGCATAAAGATAACATGATGTTAGCATGATTAGCATGAAGCTAGCATGATGTTAGCATGATTAGCAAGAAGTTAACATGAAGTTAGCATGAAGATAGCATGAAGCTAGCATGATTTAACATGAAGTTAGCAAGATTTATTATGAAATTAGCATTAAGCTAGCATGAAACTAGCATGAAGCTAGTATGACTTAGCATTAAGCTAGCATGAAGCTAACATGACCCAAAGACCCAACCCCCGTGTCTCTACGATGTTCTGATGCCAAGATATAACTGTTTCAATGTTATGTTGCTAGGGTGCTCAAAAGTGGTTGCTAGGGGCGTGGCTTAATACCTCAATAAGGATCCTGAGAGACTGATTGGATGTCTGGGTAAAATGAGCCCACCCCCAAGTCTCTATGACACTGTGCTGCAAAGATATCCATCCTGGCATTTTATAATGGCAGTCTATGGGAGATGTTGCTAGGGTGCCCAAAATTGTTGCTAGGGGCGTGGCTTAATAGCTCTGGCAGGATCCTGAGAGACTGATTGGATGCCTAAGTAAAATGAGCCCACCCACGTATCTCTACGACACTGTAAAGCAAAGATATCCCATCTGGAACTGTTTTATTCCCTTATATGGGCATGTTTCCTGCCCCATTATAAGTCAATGGGAATTTTCGGGTGCCTCTTATACCCCAGGGGTACAACTTACACCCCAATGTCATGTATGTTCTTACAGAGCCTACCACCCTCTTCAAATTTAGTAACCCACATGTTTCTAAGGAATCCTCACTCGTACCTATGACCCGTCAAAATTTTTGCAATGGTAAGTCTATGGGATTTTGCCCCATTGACTTTTCATTGGGCATTTTTGTGCACCTCTTACACCCCAGGGGTACAACTTACACCCCAATGTCATGTATGTTCTAACAGAGCCTACCACCCTCTTCAAATGTTGTAACCCACATGTTTCTATAAAATCCTCGAGCGGAGCTATGACTCGTCAAAGTTGGGCGCAATGTTAAGTCAATGGGATTTTTCGGGTGGTTTTTCGCCCCCCTTTCAGAAATCCTGCACCCGATCGCTTATAAAAGTCATAGCACACCTCTCCTCAATAATCCGGTCGATTTGAGCCCTCTTTCATGGGACTACGTTAAACCGTGCGGGACGAGTTACGCGCCGAAAAAGTGTCCAGAAAAAGAAGAATAATAACTAGATAGGTACATTTCCTGAAGAAAATGTGAGTGGTGCTTGCCGTGGCAAATTTTTGGGGACAGTATATGATCATACTTCCAGTCACGAGTAAAACGATCCAAACCCCGTCTCTATACGATGTTCTGATGCGGAGATATAAGGCTTTGTTTATTCGGTTGCTAGGGTACTGTATTTGGTTGCTAGGGAAAAATTTGACTTCCAATAGTGATTACACTCCGGGTCACAAGTCAAACGGTCCAAACCCCATGTCTCTACAATGTTCTGATACGGAGATATAAGGCTTTGTTTACTCTGTTGCTAGGGTACTGTATTTGGTTGCTAGGGAAAAAAATGGCATCCACTAGTGATTACTCTCCGAGTCATAAGTCAAACGGTCCAACCCCCGTGTCTCTACGATGTTCTGATGCAGAGATATAAGGGTTTGTTTACTCTGTTGCTAGGGTACTGTATTTGGTTGCTAGGGAAAATATTGGCATCCACTAGTGATTACATGCCGAGTCACGAGTAAAACGGTCCAACCCCTGTGTCTCTGCGATGTTCTGATGCGGAGATATAAGGCTTTGTTTACACTGTTGCTAGGGTACAGTATTTGGTTGCTAGGGAAAAAATTGGCATCCACTAGTGATTACATGCCGAGTCACGAGTCAAACGGTCCACCCCCCGTGTCTCGACGATGTTCCGATGCGGAGATATAATGCTTTGTTTATTCCGTTGCGAGGGTACTGTATTTGGTTGCTAGGCAAAAATTTGGCATCCCATAGTGATTCCACTCTGAGTCACGAGTCAAACGGTCCAACCCCCGTGTCTCTACGATGTTCCGATGCGGAGATATAAGGCTTTGTTTACTTTGTTGCTAGGGTACTGTATTTGGTTGCTAGGGAAAAAATTGACACCCCATAATGATTACACTCCGAGTCACGAGTCAAACGGTCCAACCCCCGTGTCTCTACGATGTTCTGATGCAGAGATATAAGGCTTTGTTTACTCTGTTGCTAGGGTACTGTATTTGGTTGCTAGGGAAAAAATTGACATCCCATAATGATTACACTCCGAGTCACGAGTCAAACGGTCCAACCCCCGTGTCTCTACGATGTTCTGATGCGGAGATATAAGGCTTTGTTTACACTGTTGCTAGGGTACTGTATTTGGTTGCTAGGGAAAAAATTGGCATCCCATAGTGATTACACTCTGAGTCACGAGTAAAACGGTCCAACCCACGTGTCTCTACGATGTTCTGATGCGGAGATATAAGGCTTTGTTTACACTGTTGCTAGGGTACTGTATTTGGTTGCTAGGGAAAAATTTGGCATCCCATAGTGATACCACTCTGAGTCACGAGTCAAACGGTCCAACCCCCGTGTCTCTACGATGTTCCGATGCGGAGATATAAGGCTTTGTTTACTTTGTTGTTAGGGTACTGTATTTGGTTGCTAGGGAAAAAAATGACATCCCATAATGATTACACTCCGAGTCACGAGTCAAACAGTCCAACCCTCGTGTCTCTACGATGTTCTGATGCGGAGATATAAGGCTTTGTTTACTCTGTTGCTAGGGTACTGTATTTGGTTGCTAGGGAAAAAATTGACATCCCATAATGATTACACTCCGAGTCACGAGTCAAACGGTCCAACCCCCGTGTCTCTACGATGTTCTGATGCAGAGATATAAGGCTTTGTTTACTCTGTTGCTAGGGTACTGTATTTGGTTGCTAGGGAAAAAATTGGCATCCCATAATGATTACACTTCGAGTCACGAGTCAAATGGTCCAACCCCCGTGTCTCTACGATGTTCTGATGCGGAGATATAAGGCTTTGTTTACTCTGTTGCTAGGGTACTGTATTTGGTTGCTAGGGAAAAAATTGGCATCCCATAATGATTACACTCCGAGTCACGAGTCAAACGGTCCAACCCCCGTGTCTCTACGATGTTCTGATGCGGAGATATAAGGCTTTGTTTACTCTGTTGCTAGGGTACTGTATTTGGTTGCTAGGGAAAAAATTGGCATCCCATAATGATTACACTCTGAGTCACGAGTCAAACGGTCCAACCCCCGTGTCTCTACGATGTTCGTATGTCGAGATATAACTGTTTGAATTTTATGTTGCTAGGGTGCTCAAAAGTGGTTGCTAGGGGCGTGGCTTAATACCTATGTAAGGATCCTGAGAGACTGATTGGATGCCTGAGTAAAATGAGCCCACCCCCATGTCTCTATGACACTGTGTTGCAAAGATATCCATCTGGGCATTTTATAATGGCAATCTATGGGAGATGTTGCTAGGGTGCCCAAAATTGTTGCTAGGGGCGTGGCTTAATAGCTCTGGGATGATCCTGAGAGACTGATTGGATGCCCGAGTGAAATGAGCCCACCCACTTATCTCTACGACACTGTAAAGCAAAGATATCCCATCTGGAACTGTTTTATTCCCTTATATGGGCATGTTTCCTGCCCCATTATAAGTCAATGGGAATTTTCGGGTGCCTCTTACACCCCAGAGGTACAACTTACACCCCAATGTCATGTATGTTCTTACATAGCCTACCACCCTCTTCAAATTTAGTAACCCACATGTTTCTACAAAATCCTCACTCGTACCTATGACCCGTCAAAATTTTTCCAATGGTAAGTCTATGGGATTTTTCCCCATTGACTTTTCATTGGGCATTTTTGGGCACCTCTTACACCCCAGGGGTACAACTTACACCCCATTGTGATCCATGTTGTTACAGAGCCTACCACCCTCTTCAAATGTTGTAACCCACATGTTTCTATAAAATCCTCGAGCGGAGCTATGACTCATCAAAGTTGGGCGCAATGTTAAGTCAATGGGATTTTTCGGGTGGTTTTTCGCCCCCCTTTCGGAAATCTTGCACCCGATCCCTTATAAAAGTCATAGCAGACGTGTCCTCAATAAGCCGGTCATTTTGAGCCCTGTTTCATTGGTCTACGACAAACCGTGTGGGACGAGTTACGCGCCGAAAAAGTGTCCAGATATAAGAATAAATAAAGATATAATAAATAATAAGTATGAGCAATAGTAATAGTGATGCCTTGCATAAATGCAAGCACCACTAATAAGTATGGGGAATAATAATAGTGATGCCTTGCATAAATGCAAGCACCACTAATAATAATAAGTATGCAAGATAATAATAGTGATGCCTTGCATAAATGCAAGCACCACTAATAATATCCCTGAGGAATAGTAATAGTGATGCTTTGCATAAATGCAAGCACCACTAATAATAATAATAATAAGCTTAGATCGAAGAACAGTATGTTGGCTTTGTCAAGCCAACATAATAATAATAATAATAATAAGCTTAGATCGAAGAACAGTATGTTGGCTTTGTCAAGCCAACATAATAAGTATGAGCAATAGTAATAGTGATGCCTTGCATAAATGCAAGCACCACTAATAATAATAATAACTAGATATTAAAGTTTGAGGACAAACTTTATGTTGGCTTGAAAAAGCATAGCCTGAACATTTAAAATGGTTTGACAGAAGTTTATTTTAGTAGGTTATCTGGCTGTTAGTATGTTTAAGTATGAAGCTAGCATGATTTCGCATGATGCTAGCATGATTAGCATGAAGCTAGCATGAAGCTAACATGATTAACATGATGCTAGCATAATTAGCATGAAGCTAGCATGATGCTAGCATGATTAGCATGAAGCTAGCATGATGCTAGCATGATTAGCATGAAGCTAGCATGATGCTAGCATGACTAGCATGAAGCTAGCATGATTAGCATGAAGCTAGCATGATTAGCATGAAGCTAGCAAGATGCTAGCATGATAAGCATGAAGCTAGCATGATTAGCATGAAGCTAGCATGATGCTAGCATGATAAGCATGATGTTAGCATGATTAGCATGAAGCTAGCATGATTAGCATGAAGCTAGCATGATGTTAGCATGATTAGTATGAAGCTAGCATGAAGCTTACATGATTAGCATGAAGCTAACATGAAGCTAACATGATTAGCATGATGCTAGCATGATTAGCATGAAGCTAACATGATTAGCATGAAGCTAGAATGAAGCTAACATTTATTCCGTTGCTAGGGTACTAAGTTTGGTTGCTAGGGAGAAAATTGGCATCCCATAATGATTACACTTCAAGCCACAAGTAAAACGGTCCAACCCTCGAGTCTCTATGATGTTCTGATGCGGAGATATAAGGCTTTGTTTATTCCGTTGCTAGGGTACTAAGTTTGGTTGCTAGGGAGAAAATTGGCATCCCATAATGATCAACCTTCAAGCCACAAGTAAAACGGTCCAACCCCCGTGTCTCTATGATGTTCTGAAGCGGAGATATAAGGCTTTGTTTATTCCGTTGCTAGGGTACTAAGTTTGGTTGCTAGGGAGAAAATTGGCATCCCATAATGATCAACCTTCAAGCCACAAGTAAAACGGTCCAACCCCCATGTCTCTATGATGTTCTGAAGCGGAGATATAAGGCTATGTTTATTCCGTTGCTAGGGTACTAAGTTTGGGTGCTAGGGAGAAAATTGGCATCCCATAATGATCAACCTTCAAGCCACAAGTAAAACGGTCCAACCCCTGTGTCTCTATGATGTTCTGAAGCGGAGATATAATGCTTTGTTTATTCCGTTGTTAGGGTACTAAGTTTGGTTGCTAGGGAGAAAATTGGCATCCCATAATGATCACACTTCAAGACACAAGTAAAACGGTCCAACCCCCGTGTCTCTATGATGTTCTGAAGCGGAGATATAAGGCTTTGTTTATTCCGTTGCTAGGGTACTAAGTTTGGTTGCTAAGGAGAAAATTGGCATCCCATAATGATCACCCTTCAAGCCACAAGTAAAACGGTCCAACCCCCATGTCTCTATGATGTTCTGAAGTGGAGATATAAGGCTTTGTTTGTTATATTGCTAGGGTGCCCAAAATGGTTGCTAGGGGCGTGGCTTAATAGCTTCAAAGAGATCCTAAAATACTGATTGGATGCCTGAGTAAAATGAGCCCACCCCCATGTCTCTAAGACACTCTAGAATGAAGATATTCCATCTGGGACGTTTTTATTCCCTTATATGGGCGTGTTTCCTGTCCCATTATAAGTCAATGGGGAAATTTGGGTGCCTCTTACACCCCAGGGGTACAGCTTACACCCTAATGTGATGTATGTTCTTACAGTGCCTGCCAGCCTCTTCAACTGTAATAAGCCACAAGTTTCTACAAATTTCTCGTTCGCAGCTATGACTTGTCAAAGTTGGTCGTAATGTTAAGTCAATGGAAATTTTGGGGTGTTTGAGCGCCCCGTTTAGGAATTTGGAAGGTCCCATCAGTTAGAAAAGTCATAGCATAAATCTACGGACCAGTCTTAAAAGTTTTGTAAAGTTTTGTGGGTGTAATTGAAAGCTCTAGGAGGAGTTACAGTCAGAAAAAGTGGGGGAGCATAAGAATAATAATAATAATAACTAGATAGGTACATTTCCTGAAGAAAATGTGAGTGGTGCTTGCCGTGGCAAAATTCTGGGTAACATATATGATTATACTCCAAGCCAAAAGTAAAACGATCCAACTCCCGTGTCTGTACGATGTTCTGATGCGGAGATATAAAGCTGTGTTGATCCGGTTGCTAGGGTACTGTATTTGGTTGCTAGGGAAAAAATTGGCATCCACTAGTGTTTACATGCCGAGTCACAAGTAAAATGGTTTAACCCCCATGTCTGTACAATGTTCTGATGCGGAGATATAAGGCTTTGTTTACTCTGTTGCTAGGGTACTGTATTTGGTTGCTAGGGAAAAAATGGCATCCACTAGTGATTACCCGCCGAGTCACAAGTCAAACGGTCAACCCCCGTGTCTCTATGATGTTCTGATGCGGAGATATAAGGCTTTGTTTACTCTGTTGCTAGGGTACTGTATTTGGTTGCTAGGGAAAAAAATGGCATCCACTAGTGATTACCCTCCGAGTCACGAGTCAAACGGTCCAACTCCCGTGTCTCTACGATGTTCTGATACAGAGATATAAGGCTTTGTTTATTCTGTTGCTAGGGTGCTCAAATTTGGTTGCTAGTGGCGTGGCTTAGGAGTGGCCAATGATGTACCCAGTGATTACACTCCTAGTCACAAGTAAAACGGTCCAACCCCCGTGTCTCTACGATGTTCTGGTGACGAGATATAACTGTTTGAATTTTATGTTGCTAGGGTGCTTAAAAGTGGTGCTATGGGCGTGGCTTAATACCTCTTTCAGAATCCTGAGAGACTGATTGGATGCCTGAGTAAAATGAGCCCACCTCCATGTCTCTATGACACTGTGCTGCAAAGATATTCATCTGGGCATTTTATAATGGCAGTCTATGGGAGATGTTGCTAGGGTGGCCAAAATTGTTGCTAGGGGCGTGGCTTAATAGATCTGGGACTATCCTGATAGACTGATTGGATGTCTGAGTAAAATGAGCCCACCCCCTTGTCTCTACAACATTGTAAAGCAAAGATATCCCATCTAGAACTTTTTTATTCCCTTATATGGGCATGTTCCCTGCCCCATTATAAGTCAATGGGAAATTTCGGGTGCCTCTTACACCCCAGGGGTACAATTTACACCCCAATGTGATGTATGTTCTTACATAGCCTACCACCCTCTTTAAATGTAGTAACCCCCACTTTTCTACAAAATCCTTGAGCGGAGCTATGACTTGTCAAAGTTGGGCGCAATGTTAAGTCAATAGGATTTTTCGGGTGGTTTTTCGCCCCCCTATCGGAAATCCTGCACCCGATCGCTTATAAAAGATATAGCCACCATCTCCTCAATAAGCCGGTTGATTTGAGCCCTCTTTCATGAATCTACGACAAACCGTGCGGGACGAGTTACGCACCGAAATTTTGTCCAGAAAGAAGAATAATAATATCCCTCAGCAATAATAATAGTGATGCTTTGCATAAATGCAAGCACCACTAATAATAATATCCCTGAGCAATAGTAATAGTGATGCTTTGCATAAATGCAAGCACCACTAATAAGTATGAGCAATAGTAATAGTGATGCCTTCAATAATGCAAGCACCACTAATAATAATAACTAGATAGAAAAGTTTGTTGACAAACTTTATGTTGGCTTGACAAAGCCTGGCCTGAACGTTAAAAACGGTTTGACAGAAGTTTAGTTTAGTAGGCTATCTGGCTGTTAGTATGTTTAAGTATGAAGCTAGCCTGATTTAACATAAAGCTAGCATGATTAGCCTGAAGCTAGCATGATTAGCATGAAGCTAGCATGATGCTAACATGAAATAGCATGAAGCTAGCATCAAGTAAGCATGATTAGCATGAAGCTAGCATGATGCTAACATGAAATAGCATGAAGCTAGCATGATGCTAACATCAATTAGCATGAAGCTAGCATGAAGCTAACATGATTAGCATGAAGCTAGCATCAAGTTAGCATGATTAGCATGATGCTAACATGAATTAGCATGAAGTTAGCATGATGCTCACATGAATTAGCATGAAGCTAGCATGAAGCTAACATGATTAGCATGAAGCTAGCATCAAGTTAGCATGATTAGCATGATGCTAACATGAATTAGCATGAAGTTAGCATGATGCTAACATGAATTAGCATGAAGCTAGCATGATGTTAACATGAATTAGCATGAAGCTAGCATGATGCTAACATGAATTAGCATGAAGCTAGCATGATGCTAACATGAATTAACATGAAGCTAACATGAATTAGCATGAAGCTAGCATGATGCTAACATGAATTAACATGAAGCTAGCATGATGCTAACATGAATTAGCATGAAGCTAGCATGATGCTAACATGAATTAGCATGAAGCTAGCATGATGCTAACATGAATTAGCATGAAGCTAGCATGATGCTAACATGAATTAGCATGAAGTTAGCATGATGTTAACATGAATTAGCATGAAGCTAGCATGAAGCTAACATGAATTAGCACGAAGCTAGCATGATGCTAACATGAATTAGCATGAAGCTAGCATGATGCTTACATGAATTAGCATGAAGCTAGCATGATGCTAACATGAATTAGCATTAAGCTAGCATGATGCTAACATGAATTAGCATGAAGCTAGCATGATGCTAACATGAATAAGCATGAAGTTAGCAAGATTTATTATGAAATTAGCATAAAGCTAGCATGAAACTAGCATGAAGCTAGTATGACTTAGCTTGAAGCTAGCATGAAGCTAACATGACCAAAAGACCCAACCCCCATGTCTCTATGATGTTCGGATCCAGAGATATAAGGCTTTGTTTATTATGTTGCTAGGGTGCTCATATTTGGTTGCTAGGGGCGTGGTTTAATAGCTCAATAAGAATCCTTAGAGACTGATTGGATGCCTGAGTAAAATGAGCCCACCCCCATGTCTCTGTGACACTGTGCTGCAAAGATATCCATCTGGGCATTTTATAATGGCAGTCTATGGGAGATGTTGCTAGGGTGCCCAAAAATGGTTGCTAGGGGCGTGGCTAAATTGCTATGGGATGATCCAGAGAGACTGATTGGATGCCTGAGTAAAATGAGCCCACCCCCATGTCTCTATGACACTGTAAAGCGAAGATATTCCATCTGGAACGTTTTTATTCCCTTATATGGGCGTGTTTCCTGCCCCGTTATAAGTCAATGGGGAATTTTGGGGGCCTCCTACACCCCAGGGGTGAAACTTACACCCCAATGTGAGGTATGTTCTCACAGTGCCTGTCAGCCTCCTTAAATATGGTAAGCCACAACTTTCTACAAATTTCTCACTCGGAGCTATGACCTGTCAAAGTTTGTCGCAATGTTAAGTAAATGGGACTTTTCTGAAGTTTTATGTCCCGTTTTAGGAATTCTGTAAGTCGGATCCCGTCAAAAAGATATAGCACACTTCTTTAGACCAGTCAGAATGTCCGTGGAAAATTTCGTGGATGTAGCTTAAAACCTGTCGGACGAGTTAGCCGCAGAAATTTTAGTCTCAGAAGAAGAAGAAGAAGAAGAAGAAGAAGAAGAAGAAGAAGAAGAAGAAGAAGAAGAAGTTTAAATACAATATCAGTATGTTGGCTTTGTCAAGCCAACATAATTATAATAATAATATCCCTGAGGAATAGTAATAGTGATGCCTTGCATAAATGCAAGCACCACTAATAATAATATCCCTGAGGAATAGTAATAGTGATGCCTTGCATAAATGCAAGCACCACTAATAATAATAATAAGTTTAATAGCAATAACAGTATGTTGGCTTTTTCAAAGCCAACATAACTAGATGAGGTTAAAGTTTGTGAACAAACTTTATGTTGGCTTGAGAAAGCCTAGTCTGAGAGTAATAGATGGAGCTGCAGTTGGGGCAGTTAAGTTAGTTGGGACAGATGGGTTATTTGTGGCAGAATTGGGCAGATGGGGCATTTAGGGTAGTTGGGGCATTTGGGGCAGAATTGGATAATTTGGGCAGACGGGGCACTTGGGGCAGATGGGGCATTTAGGGCAGATGGGGCATTTAGGGCAGATGGGGCATTTAGGGAAGTTGGGGCATTTAGAGCAGTTGGGGCATTTAGGGCAGTTGGGGCAGAATGGGGCAGATGAGGCAGTTGGGGCATTTAGGGCAGAATGGGGCAGATGAGGCATTTAGGGCAGATGGGGCATTTAGGGCAATTGGGGCATTTAGGGCAGTTGGGGCATTTAGGGTAGTTGGGGCATTTGGGGCAGAATTGGATATTTGGGGCAGACGGGGCACTTGGGGCAGATGGGGCATTTAGGGCAGTTGGGGCATTTAGAGCAGGTAGGGCATTTAGGGCAGTTGGGGCATTTAGAGCAGGTAGGGCATTTAGGGCAGTTGGGGCATTTAGGGCAGTTGGGGCATTTAGGGCAGTTGGGGCATTTAGGGCAGTTTGGGCAGAATGGGGCAGATGAGGCATTTAAGGCATTTGGGGCAGTTGGGGCATTTAGGGCAGATGAGGCATTTGGGGCAGAATTGGGTAGTTGTGGCAGTCGGGGCATTTGGGGCAGATGGGGCATTTAGGGTAGTTGGGGCATTTGGGGCAGAATTGGGTAGTTGGGGCCAACGGGGCATTTAGGGCAGTTGGGGCATTTTGGGCAGAATGGGGCAGATGAGGCATTTGGGGCAGTTGGGGCAGAATAGGGCAGATGAGGCATTTGGAGGAGAATTGGCCAGTTGGGGCAAATGGGGCATTTGGGGCAAAATGGGGCGGTTGGGGCAGATGAGGCATTTGGGGCAGATGGGGCATTTAGGGCACTTGGGACATTTATGTGTGTGTTTGTGCGAGTATGATTGGGTGTGTAATATTGTGTTTGTGTGTGTAACATTGTGTTTGTGTGTGTAATTTTGTGGTTGTGTGTCTGTCTGTGTGTGTGATTGTGTGTGTGTGTGTGTGTGTGTGTGTGTGTGTGTATGCATGTCTGTGTTTTTGTGACAGTATGTTATATATAACTTTGTGTTTATGTGTGTAATTGTGTGTCTGTGTGTACTTGTGTCTGTGTGTGATTGTGTGTGTGTGTGTGTGTGTGTGTGTGTGTGTGTGTGTGTGCATGTCTGTGTTTTTTGTGACAGTATGTTATATATACTTTTGTGTTTGTGTGTGTAATTGTGTGTCTGTGTGTAGTTGTGTGTGTCTGTGTGGTTGTGTGTGTGTGTGTGTGTGTGTGTGTAGTTGTGTTTGTCTGTGCTATTGAGTGAGTTTTGTGAGACAGAGATAGACTGAGAGAGGTTGAGAGATGATGTAATGTATTTGTATGAATGAGAGTTGACAGTTAGAATTTGAAAATAAACACTCAGCCTAAACATTCTATGAATGTAAGTCTATGGGACTTTTTTGGGATGTTTGATCGGACGGTTTAGGAGAACCGTAAGTCCGATCCCTTAGAAAAGATATAGCACACCTCCTCAGAGCAGACTGAAGGTCTGTGCAAAGTTTGGTGGCTGTAGCTTGAAAGCTCTAGGAGGAGTTAGAGTTAGAAATTTTAGTCTCAGAAGAAAAAGAATAACTAGATGAGGTTAAAGTTTGTGAACAAACTTTATGTTGGCTTGAGAAAGCCTAGTCTGAGGGTAATAGATGGAGCTGCAGTTGGGGCAGTTAAGTTAGTTGGGGCAGATGGGTTAGTTGGGGCAGAATTGGGCAGTTGGGGCAGAATGGGGCAGATGGGGCATTTGTGGCAGATGGGGCATTTAGGGTAGTTGGGGCATTTGGGGCAGAATTGGATATTTGGGGCAGACGGGGCACTTGGGGCACTTGGGGCAGATGGGGCATTTAGGGCAGATGGGGCATTTAGGGCAGTTGGGGCATTTAGGGCAGTTGGGGCAGAATGGGGCAGTTGGGGCATTTAGGGCAGTTGGGGCATTTAGGGCAGTTGGGGCATTTAGGGCAGTTGGGACAGAATGGGGCAGATGAGGCATTTAGGGCAGATGGGGCATTTAGGGCAGATGGGACATTTGGGGCAGATGGGGCATTTGGGGCATTTAGGGCAGTTGGGGCAGAATGGGGCAGTTGGGGCAGATGAGGCATTTGGGGCAGAATTGGGTAGTTGGGGCAGATGGGGCAGATGGGGTATTTAGGCCAGTTGGGGCATTTAGGGCAGTTGGGGCAGATGAGGCATTTGGGGCAGAATTGGGTAGTTGGGGCAGACGGGGCATTTGGGGCAGATGGGGTCTTTAGGGCAGAATTGGGTGTTTGGGGCAGATGGGGCATTTAGGGTAGTTGGGGCATTTGGGGCAGAATTTGGTAGTTGGGGCAGACGGGGCATTTGGGGCAGACGGGGCATTTAGGGCAGTCGGGGCATTTAGGGCAGAATGGGGCAGATAAGGCATTTGGGGCAGAATGGGGCAGATGAGGCATTTTGTGCAGTTGGGGCAGAATGGGGCAGATGAGGCATTTGGGGCAGATGAGGCATTTGGAGCAGAATTGGCCCGTTGGGGCAAAATGGGGCGGTTGGGGCAGATGAGGCATTTGGGGCAGAATGGGGTAGATGGGGCATTTAGGGCAGTTGGGACATTCATGTGTGTGTTTGTGCGAGTATGATTGGGTGTATAATATTGTGTTTGTGTGTGTAACATTGTGCTTGTGTGTGTAATTTTGTGGTTGTGTGTCTGTGTGTGTGTAGTTATATGTGTGGTTGTGTGTCTGTGTTTGTGTGTGTGTGTGTGTGTGTGTGTGTGTGTGTGTGTGTGTGTGTGTGTGTGTGTGTGTGTGTGTGTGTGTGCATGTCTGTGTTTTTGTGACAGTATGTTATATATAATTTTGTGTTTGTGTGTGTAATTGTGTGTCTGTGTGTAGTTGTGTGTGGTTGTGTGTGTGTGTGTGTGTGTGTGTGTGTGTGTGTGTGTGCTATTAAGTGAGTTTTGTGAGACAGAGATAGACTGAGAGAGGTTGAGAGATGATGTAATGTATTTGTATGAATGAGAGTTGACAGTTAGAATTTGAAAATAAACACTCAGCCTAAACATTCTATGAATGTAAGTCTATGGGACTTTTTTGGGATGTTTGATCGGACGGTTTAGGAGAACCGTAAGTCCGATCCCTTAGAAAAGATATAGCACACCTCCTCAGATCAGACTGAAGGTCTGTGCAAAGTTTGGTGGCTGTAGCTTGAAAGCTCTAGGAGGAGTTAGAGTTAGAAATTTTAGTCTCAGAAGAAAAAGAATAATAATAATAACTAGATAGGTACATTTCCTGAAGAAAATGTGAGTGGTGCTTGCCGTGGCAAAATTCTGGGGACCATATATGATTATACTCCAACCCAAAAGTAAAACGATCCAACTCCCGTGTCTCTACGATGTTCTGATGCGGAGATATAAGGCTGTGTTTTTCCGGTTGCTAGGGTACTGTATTTGGTTGCTAGGGAAAAAATTGCCATCCACTAGTGATTACCCTCCGAGTCACGAGTCAAACGGTCCAACCCCCATGTCTCTACGATGTTCTGATGCGGAGATATAAGGCTTTGTTTACTCTGTTGCTAGGGTACTGTATTTGGTTGCTAGGGAAAGAAATGGCATACACTAGTGATTACCCGCCGAGTCACAAGTCAAACGGTCCAACCCCCGTGTCTCTACGATGTTCTGATACGGAGATATAAGGCTTTGTTTACTCTGTTGCTAGGGTACTGAATTTGGCTGCTAGGGAAAAAATGGCATCCACTAGTGATTACCCTCCGAGTCACGAGTCAAACGGTCCAACCCCCGTGTCTCTACGATGTTCTGATGCGGAGATATAAGGCTTTGTTTACTCTGTTGCTAGGGTACTGTATTTGGTTGCTAGGGGGAAAAATGGCATCCACAACTGACTACCCTCCGAGTCACGAGTCAAACGGTCCAACCCCCGTGTCTCTACGATGTTCTGATGCAGAGATATAAGGCTTTGTTTACTCTGTTGCTAGGGTACTGTATTTGGTTGCTAGGGAAAAAATTGGGATCCACTAGTTATTACCCTCCGAGTCACGAGTCAAACGGTCCAACCCCCGTGTCTCTACGATGTTCTGATGCGGAGATATAAGGCTTTGTTTACTCTGTTGCTAGGGTACTGTATTTGGTTGCTAGGGAAAAAATTGGCATCCATTAGTGATTACCCGCCGAGTCACAAGTCAAACGGTCCAATCCCCGTGTCTCTACGATGTTCTGATGCGAAGATATAAGGCTTTGTTTACTCTGTTGCTAGGGTACTGTATTTGGTTGCTAGGGAAAAAAATTGCATCCACTAGTGATTACCCGCCGAGTCACAAGTCAAACGGTCCAACCCCCGTGTCTCTACGATGTTCTGATGCCGAGATATAAGGCTTTGTTTACTCTGTTGCTAGGGTACTGTATTTGGTTGCTAGGGGAAAAAATTGCATCCCATAGTGATTACACGCCGAGTCACGAGTCAAATGGTCCAACCCCAGTGTCTCTACGATGTTCTGATGCGGAGATATAAGGCTTTGTTTACTCTGTTGCTAGGGTACTGCATTTGGTTGCTAGGGAAAAAAATGGCATCCACTAGTGATTACCCGCCGAGTCACAAGTCAAACGGTCCAACCCCCGTGTCTCTACGATGTTCTGATGCGGCGATATAAGGCTTTGTTTACTCTGTTGCTAGGGTACTGCATTTGGTTGCTAGGGAAAAAATTGGCATCCACTACTGATTACCCTCCAAGTCATGAGTCAAACGGTCCAACCCCCGTGTCTCTACGATGTTCTGATGCGGAGATATAAGGCTTAGTTTATTCGGTTGCTAGGGTGCTCAAATCTGGTTGCTAGGGGCGTGGCTTGGGAGTGGCCAATTATGTGCCCAATTGTTACACCCCAAGTCACAAGTAAACCGGTCCAACCCCCGTGTCTCTACGATGTTCTGATGCCGAGATATAACTATTTGAATTTTATGTTGCTAGGGTGCTCAAAAGTGGTTGCTAGGGGCGTGGCTTAGTAAGTCTTTAAGGATCCTGAGAGACTGATTGGATGCCTGAGTAAAATGAGCCCACCCCCATGTCTCTATGACACTGTGGTGCAAAGATATCCATCTGGGCATTTTATAATGGCAGTCTATGGGATAGGTTGCTAGGGTGCCCAAAATGGTTGCTAGGGTAACCTTACACCCCATTGTGGGGGACGTCCTGAAAAAGTCTAGCACCCTCTTCAAATGTTGTGACCCACATGGTTCTACGAAATCCTCGCTCGGACCTATGACCCGTCAAAGTTTTTCGCAATGTTAAGTCTATGGGATTTTCGCCCATTGACTTTGAAAGGGAAATTTCGGGTGACTCTTACACCCCAGGGGTACAACTTACACCCCAATGTGATTTATGTTCTTAAATAGCCTACCACCCTCTTTAAATTTAGTAACCCACATGTTTCTACAAAAATCTCGCTCGTACCTATGACCCGTCAAAGTTTTTGCAATGTTAAGTCTATGGGATTTTCCCCCATTGACTTTTCATTGGGGCACTTTTGGGCGCCTCTTACACCCCAGGGGTACAACTTACACCCCAATGTGATGTATGTTCTTACAGAGCCTCCCACCCTCTTCAAATGTTGTAACCCACATGTTTCTACAAAATCCTCGAGCGGAGCTATGACTCGTCAAAGTTGGGCGCAATGTTAAGTCAATGGGATTTTTTGGGTGGTTTTTCGCCCCCCTTTCAGAAATCCTGCACCCGATCGCTTATAAAAGTCATAGCACACCTCTCCTCAATAAGCCGGTCGATTTGAGCCCTCTTTCATGGGTCTACGACAAACCGTGCGGGACGAGTTAGGTGCCGAAAAAACGTGCAGATGTAAGAATAAAATATAACTAGATAGGTACATTTCCTGAAGAAAATGTGAAGTGGTGCTTGCCGTGGCAAATTTCGGGCGACAGTATATGATTATACTCCAAATCAAAAGTAAAAAGATCCAACTCCAGTGTCTCTACGATGTTCTGATGCGGAGATATAAGGCTTTGTTTACTCTGTTGCTAGGGTACTGTATTTGGTTGCTAGGGAAAAAATTGCCATCCACTAATGATTACATGCCGAGTCACAAGTGAAATGGTCCAACCCCTGTGTCCCTACCATGTTCTGATGTGGAGATATAAGGCTTTGTTTACTCTGTTGCTAGGGTACTGTATTTGGTTGCTAGGGAAAAAATTGGCATCCACTAGTGATTACATGCCGAGTCACAAGTCAAACGGTCCAACCCCCGTGTCTCTACGATGTTCTGATGCGGAGATATAAGGCTTTGTTTACTCTGTTGCTAGGGTACTCTATTTGGTTGCTAGGGAAAAATTTGGCATCCACTAGTGATTACACTCTGAGTCACGAGTCAAACGGTCCAACCCCCGTGTCTCTACGATGTTCTAATGCGGAGATATAAGGCTTTGTTTACTCTGTTGCTAGGGTACTGTATTTGGTTGCTAGGGGGGAAATTGGCATCCACTAGTGATTACATGCTGAGTCACAAGTAAAACGGTCCAACCCCCGTGTCTCTACGATGTTCTGCTGCGGAGATATAAGGCTTTGTTTACACTGTTGCTAGGGTACTATATTTGGTTGCTAGGGAAAAAATGGCATCCACTAGTGATTACCCTCTGAGTCACGAGTCAAACGGTCCAACCCCCGTGTCTCTACGATGTTCTGATGCGGAGATATAAGGCTTTGTTTATTCTGTTGCTAGGGTACTGTATTTGGTTGCTAGGGAAAAAAATTGCATCCACTAGTGATTACCCTCCAAGTCACGAGTCAAACGGTCCAACCCCCGTGTCTCTACGATGTTCTGATGCGGAGATATAAGGCTTTGTTTACTCTGTTGCTAGGGTACTGTATTTGGTTGCTAGGGAAAAAATTGGCATCCCATAATGATTACACTCCGAGTCACGAGTCAAACGGTCCAACCCCCGTGTCTCTACGATGTTCTGATGCGGAGATATAAGGCTTTGTTTACTCTGTTGCTAGGGTACTGTATTTGGTTGCTAGGGAAAAAATTGCCATCCCATAATGATTACACTCCGAGTCACGAGTCAAACGGTCCAACCCCCGTGTCTCTACGATGTTCTGATGCGGAGATATAAGGCTTTGTTTACTCTGTTGCTAGGGTACTGTATTTGGTTGCTAGAGAAAAAATTGGCATCCCATAATGATTACACTCCGAGTCACGAGTCAAACGGTCCAACCCCCGTGTCTCTACGATGTTCTGATGCGGAGATATAAGGCTTTGTTTACTCTGTTGCTAGGGTACTGTATTTGGTTGCTAGGGAAAAAATTGCCATCCCATAATGATTACACTCCGAGTCACGAGTCAAACGGTCCAACCCCCGTGTCTCTACGATGTTCTGATGCGGAGATATAAGGCTTTGTTTACTCTGTTGCTAGGGTACTGTATTTGGTTGCTAGAGAAAAAATTGGCATCCCATAATGATTACACTCCGAGTCACGAGTCAAACGGTCCAACCCCCGTGTCTCTACGATGTTCTGATGCGGAGATATAACTGTTTGAATTCTATGTTGCTAGGGTGCTCAAAAGTGGTTGCTAGGGGCGTGGCTTAATATGTATGTAAGGATCCTGAGAGACTGATTGAATGCCTGAGTAAAATGAGCCCACCCCCATGTCTCTATGACACTGTGCTGCAAAGATATCCATCGGGGCATTTTATAATGGCAGTCTATGGGAGATGTTGCTAGGGTGCCCAAAATTGTTGCTAGGGGCGTGGCTTAATAGCTCTGGGATGATCCTGAGAGACTGATTGGATGCCCGAGTGAAATGAACCCACCCACTTATCTCTACGACACTGTAAAGCAAAGATATCCCATCTGGAACTGTTTTATTCCCTTATATGGGCATGTTTCCTGCCCCATTATAAGTCAATGGTAATTTTCGGGTGCCTCTTACACCCCAGGGGTACAACTTACACCCCAATGTCATGTATGTTCTTACATAGCCTACCACTCTCTTCAAATTTAGTAACCCACATGTCTCTACAAAATCCTCACTCGTACCTATGACCCGTCAAAGTTTTTGCAATGTTAAGTCTATGGGATTTTGCCCCATTGACTTTTCATTAGGGCACTTTTGGGAGCCTCTTACACCCCAGGGGTACAGCTTACACCCCAATGTGATGTATGTTCTTACAAAGCCTACCACCCTCTTTAAATGTTATAACCCACATGTTTCTACAAAATCCTTGAGAGGAGCTATGACCCGTCAAAGTTGGGCCCAATGTTAAGTCAATGGGATTTTTCGGGTGGTTTTACGCCCCCCTTTCGGGAATCCTGCACCCGATCCCTTATAAAAGTCATAGCACACCTCTCCTCAATAATCCGGTCGATTTGAGCCCTCTTATATGGGTCTACGACAAACCGTGTGGGACGAGTTACGTGCCGAAAAAAGTGTCCGGATGTAAGAAGAAGAAGAAGAAGAAGAATATCCCTGACGAATAATAATAGTGATGCCTTGCATAAATGCAAGCACCACTAACTAGATAGGTACATTTCCTGAAGAAAATGTGAGTGGTGCTTGCCGTGGCAAAATTCTGGGGACTATATATGATTATACTCCAAGCCAAAAGTAAAACGATCCAACTCCCGTGTCTCTACGATGTTCTGATGCGGAGATATAAGGCTGTGTTTATCCGGTTGCTAGGGTACTGTATTTGGTTGCTAGGGAGAAAATTGGAATCCACTAGTGATAACCCTCCGAGTCACGAGTCAAACGGTCCAACCCCCGTGTCTCTACGATGTTCTGATGCGGAGATATAAGGCTTTGTTTACTCTGTTGCTAGGGTACTGTATTTGGTTGCTAGGGAAAAAATTGCCATCCACTAGTGATTACTCGCCGAGTCACGAGTCAAACGGTCCAACCCCCGTGTCTCTACGATGTTCTGATGCGGAGATATAAGGCTTTGTTTACTCTGTTGCTAGGGTACTGTATTTGGTTGCTAGGGAAAAAATTGGCATCCCATAGTGATTACACTCTGAGTCACGAGTCAAACGGTCCAACCCCTGTGTCTCTACGATGTTCTGATGCGGAGATATAAGGCATTGTTTACTCTGTTGCTAGGGTACTGTAATTGGTTGCTAGGGAAAAAAATGTCATCCCATAGTGATTACACTCTGAGTCACGAGTCAAACGGTCCAACCCCCGTGTCTCTACGATGTTCTGATGCGGAGATATAAGGCTTTGTTTATTCGGTTGCTAGGGTGCTCAAATTTGGTTGCTAGGGGCGTGGCTTGGGAGTGGCCAATGATGTGCCCAATTGTTACACCCCTAGTCACAAGTAAAACGGTCCAACCCCCGTGTCTCTACGATGTTCTGAGGCCGAGATATAACTGTTTGAATTTTATGTTGCTAGGGTGCTCAAAAGTGGTTGCTAGGGGCGTGGCTTAGTAAGTCTTTAAGCATCTCGAGAGACTGATTGGATGCCTGAGTAAAATGAGCCCACCCCCATGTCTCTATGACACTGTGCTGCAAAGATATCCATCTGGGCATTTTATAATGGCAGTCTATGGGAGATGTTGCTAGGGTGCCCAAAATGGTTGCTAGGGGCGTGGCTTAATAGCTCTGGGACTCTCCTGAGAGACTGATTGGATGCCTGAGTAAAATAAGCCCACCCCCTTGATTCTACGACACTGTAATTCGAAGATATCCCATCAGGAAAATTCTTATTCCCTTATATGGGCATGTTCCCTGACCCATTATAAGTCAATGGGGCACTTTTGGGCGCCTCCTACACCCCAGGGGTACAACTTTCACCCCATTGTGATGTATGTTCTTACAGAGTCTACCACCCTCTTCAAATGTTGTGACCCACAAGTTTCTACCAAATCCTCGAGCTGAGCTATGACCCGTCAAAGTTGGGCGCAATGTTAAGTCAATGGGATTTTTCGGGTGGTTTTTCGTCCCCCTTTCGAAAATCCTGCACCCGATCCCTTATAAAAGTCATAGCACACCTCTCCTCAATAAACCGGTCATTTTGAGCCATCTTTCATGGGTCTATGACAAACCGTGCGGGACGAGTTACGCGCCGAAAAAAGTGTCCAGAATAAGAATAATAAGAATAAGTATGAGCAATAGTAATAGTGATGCCTTGCATAAATGCAAGCACCACTAATAATAATTTTTACAATAGTAATAGTGATGCCTTGCATAAATGCAAGCACCACTAATAATAAGTTTAGATACAACAACAGTATGTTGGCTTTGTCAAGCCAACATAATAAAAAGTTTATGTACAACAACAGTATGTTGGCTTTCTCAAGCCAACATAATAATAATATCCCCGCACAATAGCAATAGTGATGCCTTGCATAAATGCAAGCACCACTAATAATAAGTTTAAGAGCAATAACAATATGTTGGCTTTTTCAAAGCCAACATAATAACTAGATAGGTACATTTCCTGAAGAAAATGTGAGTGGTGCTTTGCGGACAATATATGATTATACTCCAAGCCAAATAGAAAAACAATCCAACCCCCGTGTCTCTACGATGTTCTGATGTGGAGATATAAGGCTTTGTTTATTCTGTTGCTAGGGTACTGTATTTGGTTGCTAGGGAGAAAATTGGCATCCACTAGTCATAACACTCCAAGTCACGGGTCAAATGGTCCAACCCCCGTGTCTCTACGATGTTCTGATGCAGAGATATAAGGCTTTGTTTTCTCTGTTGCTAGGGTAATGTATTTGGTTGCTAGGGAGAAAATTGGCATCCACTAGTAATTACACTCTGAGTCACGAATCTAACGGTCCAACCCCCGTGTCTCTACGATGTTCTGATGCAGAGATATAAGGCTTTGTTTATTCGGTTGCTAGGGTAATGTATTTGGTTGCTAGGGAGAAAATTGGCACCTACTAGTGATTACACTCCGAGTCACGAGTCTAACGGTCCAACCCCCGTGTCTCTACGATGTTCTGATGCCGAGATATAACTGTTTAAATTTTATGTTGCTAGGGTGCTCATATGTGGTTGCTAGGGGCGTGGCGTGGGAGTAACCAATGATGTGGCCACTGATTACACCCCGAGTCACAAGTAAAACGATCCAACCCCCGTGTCTCTACGATGTTCTGATGCGGAGATATAAGGCTTTGTTTATTCTGTTGCTAGGGTGCTCATTTTGGTTGCTAGGGGCGTGGCTTGAAAGTGACCAATGATGTGACCACTGATTACACTCCGAGTCACAAGTAAAACGGTCCAACCCCCGTGTCTCTACGATGTTCTGATGCGGAGATATAAGGCTTTGTTTATTATGTTGCTAGGGTAATGTATTTGGTTGATAGGGAGAAAATTGGTACCATAAATTCTATTCTTGGCCCCTTGGCCAAGTATAGCAAACCAATGGTGAAAAATGTAGGAGTACTATTTGACCCGGAATTTAAATTTGATAAGCAGATTAATTATGTGGTCAAATCTTGTTTCTTTAACCTGAGACTCATCGCAAAGATGAAGCCCTTTCTTTCTATTAGAGACTTGGAAACAGTTGTTCATGCCCTTGTATTTTCACGGGTGGACTACTGTAACTCTCTTTACATAGGAGTTACTCAGAAAGATCTGTCCTGACTACAAGTCAGTTCAGAATGGTGCTGCGAGACTGATAACAGGCACCCGTAAGCATGACCACATTACATCTGTCTTATCTTCTCTTAAATGGTTGCCGGTCCATCATCGAATTGAATACAAACTTTTACTATTTGCATTTATATCTCTGAATGGGCTGGCTCCGAAGTATTTGGAGACATTGGTGAACCGCTATTTCTCTGTCAGGCCTCTGAGATCGTCTGACCAGCTTCTTTTAGTGGTTCCCAGATCCAAACTAAAATTACAATGAGATCGGGCTTTCTCAGTAGCTGCTCCAAAGTTATGGAACTCACTGCCCCTTGCTATTAGATCTGCCCGGATAATTTCTAATTTTAAGTCATTGCTAAAAGCTCACCTCCTAATTACAGCTTATCCTTTATAGGTGATTAATGTCTAGTTGTGTATATGTTTAATGTTATAAGTGTTATGTTTTATGTTCTGTATTTGATATTTTATTAGATTTTTATTAGGAATTTTATGTCTATTTTAATGTACAGCACTTTGGACAACTTGGTTGTATTGAAATGTGCTTTATAAATAATAAATACAAATACAAATCCTACCTGGGCTGTAATTTCTTCAGATGGAGTGGCGATGGATGAATCCAAGGTAAAAGCAGTTCTTGAGTGGCCGAAACCTAAATCTCTGAAAAAACTACAATGCTTTTTATGATTTGCTTACTTCTACTGACAGTTCATTTGTAACTACAGTAACATGGCAGCTCCTCTCACCGCCATGACTAAACGGTCTTCTGCTCACCTCAATTGGTCAACTTCAGCTCAGAACACCTTCCAAAAACTGAAAGAGAGGTTCACGTCTGCGCCCATTCTCCACCATCCTGACCCCAACCTGCCCTTCATTGTAGAGGTGGATGCCTCCAATACCGGTGTAGGTGGTGTTCTTTCTCAATGCCATGACCTTTCAGCAAAAATGTTTCCCTGAGCTTTCTTTTCTTGCAAACACTCTGTAGCTGAACGCATCTACGACGTGGAAGATCGTGAACTACTAGGTATGAAATCTGCATTTGAAGAATGGAGACACTGGCTAAAGGGGGCTCAACACCCATTTATTGTACTCACAGACCACAAGAATTTGGAATATCTTCGCACTGCTTTAAAGAATGAATCCCAGACAAGCTAGGTGGTCTATGTTTTTCACCAGATTAAAATTAAAATTTTCTGTTACATACACAGATTGAAGAACACCAAAGCTGACGAACTCTCCCACTGTCATGATGTATTTGATTTGCCCAACCCCCCCCAAGAATATAATTCCTGAAATCTCTCCCTCATCTGACGGAAATTGAGCAGTCCAACGCATATCTTCTCCACCAGCACAATTCCCCCACAACAAAACCTTTGTAACCAAAACACTCCACAAAAAGCTTCTCGAAATGGTTCACACTTCACTCAGCACAGGTCACCCCGGTATTACAGGGACCCTCAATCTGCTACAAAACAAGTTCTGGTGGCCTACCATGTCACCCGACACCATCTCTTTCATCAATAACTGTCACATTTGCAATACCTCCAAATCATCTCATCAACGTCCAGCTGGTCTACTAAAACCTCTTCCCATCCCTCAACGTCCTTGGTCACAAATTGCTATAGACTTCGTCACAGATCTTCCTAAATCTGCCAGTTTACTGACTACAAAATTGCCTTGCCCTTACCTATGTGTTTGCTAAAGTTTGACCGTGCCTGTATGACTACGAGTTTGTTATTAAAAGTTTGCAAATCGATCCTCAGCCTTCTGGAGTATCATTACACAGTGGTTTTAATCAAATTAAAAAAGGAAGTTGTATTTTTTATACTTTTGAAGTTGCTATAAATACAACTCTTCATATGCTCCTAGATATCATACTTAGAAACATATTATTGTTTGCCCTTCCATTTTTCAACTTTTTTTTGTTTTGTTTTAAAAAGTCTTAGATTTACCTTCATAAAACCTCCAAAAACCCTGGTTTGTAATTTTATTTTTTGTGAAAGTGTATCAGGTCTGTGTTCATCAAGACATGAAGACTCTGGAGTGGGACAAGAGGTCCGTGTACTTTTGCGTCCATTCATTTTTCCTTTATAAACCATGATATGAAAAATAAAATATAAACGGTTGTTGTATTTTTAAAATGCAATATTAAATTTCAAAATTTAAATTAAAACTGTATTTAGAACATCCTACACCAAAAAAACAAATATTGATGAATTTTTCAGATTTTTGTTTATGATTTTTGCACCTTTATTATACATTTAAAACTAAAATTAAAAAGCGCGATTATTAGCTATTTCACATTCAGACTTCTTTGGCAGTGATCGCAGTGCTTTGCTTCATGCATGTAAACATCATCATTCTACGCATTTTGTAAATTTCTTCAAGTTTTGTTAAATTATGTTAACCCAGCAAGCAAAAACCGAGACTCTATAGTCCGGCTATGTGCAATAGGAACACACTTCTACCCTAAATAACCTTGAATTTGGTTACATGCCGCTTTTGCCAAAATAACTTGGAGAAGTACTGTATTCCATCATGTAAGCAACGGGTGTTCAAGGTGTTTGCTTTAATTTCTTTTACATGTTGTAAACATACGCATCGTCTATTCTTGGGCTATTAGACTATTAGACTTTCAATGACAACCCAAATTTTGCCTTGTTTTAGCCAAAATTGCTTGCTGGGAAGCCGGTGAATGCAGAAGACAGATACACGTTTTATAATTAACGGCTATTTTCAATGAACATGCAGTGTTGCAGTCAGAAACAATTGACTAGTTTTAGATTCAGCCTGTGCGCATCTGTCATTGCAACAAGTTATGGTTCAGACACAGGTATTTAAACGCAAATCAACATTCATTCACAACGAGAAATGTTCAAAGTGAACGGGAAGGACTGTGCGAAAATAGAGAGATTATGCAGTATAAAAAAGACAGATCTCCGTCTGAAACAGTAAAAAAAGTAGTTTGTTATTTATATATATGATTTATATATAATATTATATAAATTATAATTTTCACAAATCAGGCTATATCTAAAACAATCAAATTGGCATGAACACCGACTGCTTGTTGATTGAAAATAGCCGTTAATGGTAAAAGTTGAAACTGAAAAACTAAGCGGAGGAAGAAGATCCCCAGTTTAAGATTAATGTTAAATAATTGTGTTGTTTTACACTTGTATTGAAATTGTTATTTTTTTCATTAAAACCTTTAAAACCCGTTTTCATTTAGTCATGGAAGTCAAAAAGCAGGCTTTTAACTCAATCACCGCCATTGACGAGTTATCTCGTCATTTATGAGTTCATATTTAACTAATAAATATGCCTTTTTGGACGAATTTCAAAGTGAAAGTGTGATACCGCTTTTACCAAATCGAATTTATCAAAAACGGAAGTTAAAAAGATTTAATGGTTATTTTAACTGCCTTTATGTTTGATAGTCATTCTGAGTCTGATCTCTAACATAAATTCCTTTACAAAAACGCAATTTTTTAAGCTTTTTGCTCAAAATGTTGTATTTTTGAAGAGAAATAACCATATTTCAGTGGTTAAATTAAGTAGAAAAAGTAAATATATAATGAAACATTTTTTATCCATTTTGTTTGTTTGTTTGTTTGTTTATTGTTTGTTTGAAAGCATAGGGTGTGTTCTTTAATTTAATATAATTTGTATGTTTATATATTTATAGAAAATGATTTTTCCTGCAAGGAATTTTGTGAAAATTTTGTTAAAATCACAAAAATGCAGGTGGCCAACTTTTCTCAAAAAGGCTGGCGGTGAATGAGTTAATTGCTTTAAATGGCTATCCAATATATCCTCAAAAAATAATTTACAAGAATGGAAGAAAAGGTTTGTACTGTAAAAATACTTTATTTGTTACGTTGTTACATACAGGAGAAAAAGAATTTACAAACCGCAAAGTCTCCGCAAGGTTCAGCACTTGGACAGCGTCAGTTTTTTTTAGCATTACTTAAAAATGTTTCTCATCTCACCATATCCAGAGGTACAGGGTCATATACAATAAATCCGTGAGGTAGCATTTAAAAACATTTAAAAACAGATGCATTTGTTTAAAGTAAAGCATTTATTTACTTACCAGGCTGCAGGTGAAGCAGCTCTTTGTGCCTTCTAACGTCTCATAATTAGTCCTCATTTATGTCCAAGAGACTCAATAATAATCTTTCACATTCAATCCTTTTACGCATCCTCAGGAGACTGGGTAGGTCTTTCATATTTAAAAGCGTTTTTGTGCTGCTGCGCATTCATGTATGTGTTAAAGGAATAGTCTACTCATTTTCAATATTAAAATATGTTATTACCTTAACTAAGAATTGTTGATACATCCCTCTATCATCTGTGTGCGTGCACGTAAGCGCTGGAGCGCGCTGCGACGCTTCGATAGCATTTAGCTTAGCCCCATTCATTCAATGGTACCATTTAGAGATAAAGTTAGAAGTGACCAAACATATCAACGTTTTTCCTATTTAAGACGAGTAGTTATACGAGCAAGTTTGGTGGTACAAAATAAAACGTAGCACTTTTCTAAGCGGATTTAAAAGAGGAACTATATTTTATGGCGTAATAGCAGTTTTGGGAGTACTTCGACTCGGCGCAGTAACACCCTCCCTCTCCCATTATGAGAGTGAGAATGGGAGCCATAAAATATAGTTCCTCTTTTAAATCCGCTTAGAAAAGTGCTACGTTTTATTTTGTACCACCAAACTTGCTCGTATAACTACTCGTCTTAAATAGGAAAAACGTTGATGTGTTTGGTCACTTCTAACTTTATCTCTAAATGGTACCATTGAATGAATGGGGCTAAGCTAAATGCTATCGAAGCGTCGCAGCGCGCTCCAGTGCTTACGTGCATGCACACAGATGATAGAGGGATGTATCAACAATTCTTAGTTAAGGTAATAACATATTTTAATATTGAAAATGAGTAGACTATTCCTTTAAGCAAACCCGCGTTGTCGTCCTGTTTCGGCGCATATTACTAATGCGCTCTTTAAATAACAAAAAAACATATTGCGCCATTGACTTCAGACCAGGTTTTTGTTGATCAATGGCGTAGTCTATTTTAGTTGCCTCAAAATAGCAACGCGCTAACAATGCGCCTGAACACACGTCATTTTCAGACCAGAACACCCATGGGTGTAAAAGGGGGCGCAAATGCATTTGCTATTTAAACAATGCGGCGCTAAACGTGAAAATTATAATTGCGCAGGGTGTAAGATAGAGCCCATTATCATAAATCAACATTAGTTTCAAACGTTGTAGATGTTCAGTCTTGCCAGTTATAATCTACGCGTTTTAATATAGTCTAAATGAGTAAGAAAGCAGATATTGGGCCAGAGGACCAGAATCACATACATTTACAAATCATAATGAATAGAATGTGATGTTCACGTGCATAAACGTCTGCGAATTCACAGCCAGAAAAAGCCTTAATGTGAAACAGCAAATCTGTGTAAGTAAAGTAAATAAATTACAATAACCAAAATTAGCATTTTTGTAAAACTGAAAAAAAAATCCAATTATTTGCTTTTCAATTGTAAAATACTATTAACTCTTTCACCGCCAGCATTTTTTAAAAAAGTTGCCAGCCAGCGCCAGCATTTTTCATGATTTTCACCAAAGTTTAATGCCTTCCAGAAAATGTTCTTCTTCAGATATATAAACATACAATATACCAAATGAAAGAATAGACCCTCTGCTTTCAAACAAAAAAAAACGTTTCATCCTACCGTGAGTAGTTCTTTTGTAATCAGCTTTTGAATATGGGTAGGTTTCTGCAAAAACACCACATTTTGAGCAAAAAGCAGAGATAACTCCATTTTTGTGACGGACTTTTGATAGAGTTCCCATTCAGAGCGATCTTTAAAACAGACACGGACATGCAGCAGCTTGTCAGAGGGCAATACTTCCGGGTTGTATAAGTTGCGGAAGTGCGCCACCTGGTGGATAAAAGCGGTATTGCGGAAAGACGGAATATCTCGTCATTGGCGGGGAAGCGTTTTCTCTTAATTGACGAGATATCTCGTCAATGGCGGGGAAAGAGTTAACTAAGTAGAATAACTTAGTAATTTGATTATCTTTTCACCAGTTTGAAAACAAAAAAAGAGAAAATCACATTTTTCGTTTTTATATTTATTGGTTAGAAAAGAAAAATGAATGGACGCAAAAGTACACGGACCACAAGAGAAGGATGATGGGGTGTATATTCCAATAGACACATTAATGTAAATTCAATATTGAGGCTCATGTTTGCATCTTTGTGTTTATATTTCAAAAGATTGCTCTATATGGCTAAATAGTCACATTGTGATTTCAGTGAAAGCTGATAAATACAGAGGGCTGGACAGTGGTTTCATTGATTAAGTGAGTAAGAACTGACCATAGCTTAACATTAATTTAGTAACCCGAATTGCATTGTTGAATACAAAGGAAAATGGTAAAAATACAAATATTTTTAATGTGGAATACTATGAAATTATTTTCTGTTAATCATCTGCTGTGTTTGCTTCAGGTAAAGAGGTGGGACAGGACAGAATGCTGACAGGACAGGAGGAGGTGACATTCAGGTTAGTGACAGTACATCAGGGCCACCATTTAATTTAATGTTAATTTGTTTGCTTCCAAAATCAATACTTGACAAATCTTTACAATTATATCTGCAAAGCTGAATTTCTCATAGGTGGATAAACTATGACAGCAATTGTGAAGACCTTAGACGTGCAGTATATGGTTCTTCTCACAAATTGATGTTTACTCACTCCTCTTTCATTTATATTGATTTGACTTAATTTTCTTGGTAAATAATAATTGGGATATTTCTAATATAATATATTTTAAGTACATGCTTAGAACATATCTCATTTGCTTTGTATCTAAATGAAAAGTACCTCTTTAAAGTCTAAGCTATGTTTCATTTTATTTAGACATTCAGCGCAGACATTTTCATACAAAGCAACTTGAGGAAGAAAACAGAAGCAGTTAACCATAAAAGGTTCATCTTCTAATTGTTTATCTTACTGTCTGTTTTAAAGTATGTCATTATGCTTTTAATTACTTAATTATATGGCTTTTGCTTCATAACAATTATTGATTTGCATCTGTTTTCTTTTATATAACAGTGGGCTGCTGTAATGTTTACATCTATGGAAAGAGGAGCTGAGAAGAAAAGAGATGCTGGAAAGCAGTACTTCTTGTTGAGGACAATCCTGAATAGGAACACTTTCTCATACACCTAGATTATTATTAGTGTTTGATTGTTTGTTTCATTTTTATGATTTGTATTGTTTTAATTTTTCGTTTTATTTGAAATAACCTAAGTTAGATTCATGCTAATACTTTAACTGGACCTTGTATCTTTGCTGGCTGGCTGGCTGTAGAGTTGGTTTCACATACACATGAAGTTTCTATTTAACTAACTTTTAAGTTCAGTTTGGTTTAAACTTGTATTTACCCATGGTAATTCATTTAAATTTCAATTCATGCTTATATATTAATTTCAATGAAAACTTCTGTATTTGTGTATAGCTGGTAATTTGGGCAAACTATGTTTCACATACCAATGTAACTGTCACAAAGTTTTTTTTATTATCAGTTTGTTCTAAACTTTTGTTGGTTTACTAACGATGAAATTGCTTTGTAATTTAAGTTGTTGGTGTTAGATTCATGCCAATAATGTATTTGAACAAACTAGTATTTTGGTTTATTGCTGGCAGTTCAATGTTGTAGTGTTATTGACTTGTGTGTTATTGATTAATAAAAACGCGAACAATTGGAAAGTAATTTTTCGTGTGATTTACTTATTAATATAATTTGGGCAAGATTAGGCTGAGTTAGGGCTCAGTTTTGGAAGTTCTGGTTAAATGCTGGTTTTAAAATGGTTGACCTATGGCTGAGAACTGGTACCGATGTTAGAACCTGTTCTGGCCCACGTTTGTGCCGATTATGGGCTATTATCTGGCAGAGACATGGGCCAGCCCTTGTCTGTAATTCAGAACTGGGCCACTGTAGGGCCGTCATTCTTCGCTGTATGTGGGCCGAGGAAAAACAGGTTGTGTGGGCCGGAGCTGGGCCGGAACAAAATTGCTATCTGGGTACGTTATAAAATTGATAATAAGTGTACAATTTCAATGTCCTCACATTTAATCAAGTATGCTGTAATGTATTTACTGTAAAGAGGGATGCATGACTAAAGAAATGTAGTGCACTTAATGTGTTACGTCTACTACATGTGTTTTCAATTAATCTTTCAAATGAACAACTTCCCGTTTTTAATATGCACTATCATTTTTCTGTTACTGTATATTAACTGTAACAACCTACTGGACTCTAAAACTGGAATTTTTTAAATATTTAGATTATAACTTTTTTAGGATTGGCCTATATAAGAATATTTGGTAACACTTTACAATAAGGTTCTGTGATGTTTGTAGGTTATAATCAGTAAAAGAAAATAAGCAGAGACACGAGACTGTTTTTACTTTCTTCTCTCCTTTTTTTACTTCACTCTTCTCTCTTCCTCTACTGCCATCTAGTGGCTACACAATCAATCTGCAGACACAACATTTCCCCTTTTCTTGAAGCATTTTGGGTAAGGTACTGTCATGGAACATTACAACTTAGTACCGTACTATATTTCCATTACTGTAAACAATACAGAATTAAAGAATTTCAATATTAACCAATTAGCTTTATCTATAACAAGTTTTCTAGCAAAACAAATGGAGTATTAACTCCTAGCATTTTCTCTAAGGAGTATCTTAATAACATTTAAACTAACTCAAGTAAACACCCAAAACAACAATTAACCTAATTGGAATCATGACTGTTCCCACAGCCTCTACTGTATCTATTTCTCTAACACAAAGTCCTTCAGCCAAGCTGGCTGTTTAGGAACTCTCACACTCCTTCTGGGACTCGTTTGCTGTTCATTTACATGAGCATGGTGCTGTACACTCATTTTTCCTTCTGGTGTTTCTCCCAGACTTAACAACACCTCATTTGGAACTCCAGTGAGGCGAGACGCATTCCATTTCTTCCCATCTTCCAGCAGGAAGGTATTTGGACCCACTCTCTTTTTCACCAAACAGGGAGCAGTGTACTTTGATGAACCTTTGCGAACATGCTCAGGTTTCTTAATACGCACCCAGTCCTTTTCCTTGAATGTGGGTACCCTAGCGCCTCTCTTTTTGTCTGTATAGTCTTTACATTTCTGCTGTTTACGAGTCACTGTATCTCTAATCTCCGAATGTGTCTTAGCTCCCATGCTGACAGGCAGGACATCCAGTTTTGTACGCATCTTGCAGCCACGCAAAAGCTTGAATGGTGTAGCCCCTGTGGTAGCATGTGGCGTAGCATGAAAATGATGCAAGAATTGTTTCACAGCTGCCTTCCAGGGCTTCTTTTCTTGAATTGCCGATTGGATACATTGTTTCAACACTTTATTAAATCGCTCCACTGCCCCGTTAGCTTGTGGATAATATACACTGGAGTACACATGCTGAATGTTACGTTCCTCCAAGAAATCAGCAAAAGCCGTAGAGGTAAGTTGTGCACCATTATCAGACACTAAGCAGTGTGGATTGCCTTCTCTACTGAAGATGGTGTCCAGGAAAGTGGTTATGACATCCGTTGTCACATGTGATGCAAAAGCTACTTCTGGCCACTTACTGTAGTAGTCTACCAGTGTTATGGCGTAGCGGCAATCCCAAGTAGCAGACTCAAATGGTCCCACAATATCGATTGCTACCTTTTGCCATGGACCATTAGGTAGTTCCACAGGTATGATAGGTGCAGGTGCAGGCTTGGCCGTTTTGTCGTTTAGCTGACAAGTCACACATGAGGCAATCAAGGTTTCTACGTTTTTGCCCATTTGCGGCCACCAGTAGAGCTCGCGAAGTCTTTGTTTAGTCCGTACAATGCCTTGGTGTCCTTCGTGAGCTAAATTCACCAGTCTTGTGCGCAGAGACAATGGCACCACTAGGCAATGATCACCCCGCATAATTAGCGGACCCTCCACTGAAAGCTCATGCCTAATGTGAAAGTAAGGCTCTAATTCATGTTTCACTGACTTCTTGTTTTTAGGCCAGCCGTTCTGAATTTGTTCACGGAGTTGGGTTAACTGAAGGCAGCTCTCTGATGCAGAAGCGAACTCAGAGGCTGACAAAGCAGGTAAGTGAGAAACAGTGGCAACCATTTCTGGCTCGTCCGTTAGGTCACTCGTCTCAGGTAAGGGGAGTCGAGAGAGGCAGTCTGCTGTGGTGTTGTATCTCCCCGGGCAGAATGCAACATCATAGGAATAGCATAACAGACGGGCTGACCACCTAGCAATTCGCAAGCCAGCTCTTCCTGTGCCTTTTGATGTCAGAAGTGTTGTAAGGGCTTGGTGGTCAGTGCGCAAAACAAAATGTCTACCCCATAGATACGTCCTCCATTTTTCAACACACCACACGCACGCCAATGCTTCCCTCTCCACAGTCGAGTACTTCCTTTCAGCTGACGAAAGAGTCCGGGAGGCAAATGCCACTATGCGCTCAGTACCATCAGCGTGTAGCTGAGAAAGAACTCCTCCCACACCATAATCAGAAGCATCAGTACTCACGTAAGTCGGCAATCGGGGATCAAACAAAGCTAGAATGGGGCTCTTAGATAATAGTGTCTTCAGTGTGGCAAAACTTTGAGCGGCCTTATCAGTCCAGAGGAAGTTTGTGTCTGTGGAGGTTCTTAAAACTTCCCGCAGGGGCTCAACCTCTGTTGCATAATCAGGAAGAAATTTACTATACCAAGAGGTGAGGCCCAGGAATGAGCGCAGTGAGGCCATGTCATGGGGAGCAGGCGCATGCACGACAGCGGCTACATTATCGGGGTCAGGATGTAATCCATCTTTAGAAATCGTGTGCCCCAAAAACTTCAAGCTTTGCATCTTAAACTTACATTTCTGCATGTTTAGTTTCAGACCTGCTTTACTCAGACAGTGAAGTACTGCTTTTAAGCGAGTGTCATGGATGTCCTCCGTGTTGCCATAAACAATTAGGTCATCCAGGTAGGCTTGAACACCTGACAATCCGTGCAATATAGTCATCATCATCTTCTGGAAAGCAGGCGCGGCCGAAGCCAATCCATACGGAACACGTTTATAACGGAACAACCCGTCATGAGTAATAAATGCCGTTAAATCACGACTTTCAGGATGCAATGGAACCTGATGGTATGCTGAGGCCAGGTCTATGGTTGAAAACACCGTTGCCCCACGCAGTTCTGCCAACAGTTCCTCTATATGAGGCAAAGGGTGGCTATCTACAACTATAGCCTTATTAGGCTCCCTTAAATCGATGCACATGCGAATGTCACCTCCTTTCTTTCTTGTCACTACAATTGGGGAGACCCATGGAGATGCATCCACTCGTTCGATTATGTCATGCTCCAACAGTCTTTTTAGTTCGTCCGAAACGGCTTGTCGGACTGACAATGGCAATCTTCTCAGTTTTTGCTGAACAGGAACGAAACCTTCTTTCACCTTCACTTTGTGTATGAATCCACTTGCGCATCCTACGATGTGCACTGGCAGTATTTCAGAATTCTCCTTAGTAATCACTGTATCACCTTCAATGCGGCAGTGAAGTGCTTTCAGCAGATCCATCCCTAGCAAAGGTGAGCCTGACTTCACGACGTAGAACGTGCCCGCTGCTGTACTACCATCATGGTAAACATCTGTAGAAAAACACCCCAACACTGGAATAGGCTCTTTAGCATAAGAAACTAATTTAACTGTTGCTGGATTGAGGGTGTATGAAGCTAAATGTTTACGGTAAATGCACTCGGGCAGTATGGATACTGATGAGCCTGTGTCCACAATTAACCTGACTGGCTGACAATATCCATCATTAGTTTTAATTTGTACTGAACAGAGAATTTTGTCTGTCACCGTCTCAGGGTCATTCATGTATAATACAGTGAGCTCTGGTATCACAATCTCACGCACCTGTTTCTGTGTTGATCGGCAAACTTTGGCAAAGTGCCCAACTTTTCCACATGAATTACACACTGCTTTGATCGCTGGACATGAGGGTTTGTTAGCCAGATGATTTTTGGAACCGCAACGGTAACAGGAACGGCGCTGTTTCGCGTTCTCGACTGGCCGATCTGACGAAGGGAAAGGAATTGACTTTCTGTCCCTTTGTTTAGCATTACGGTGACTCTGTATAGCTCGTACTTGTGAAGTGTCTGAAAGAATCTCAGAGTTCTTTGATGCAGTCTCCATTTGTGCTGCTATTGAGACGGCTTTATTCAGTGTGAGGTCAGGTTCAAGCAAAAGTCTGTCCCGAACGCGCGAAGTTGCCGCTCGCTCCAGGAGCTGGTCGCGTAGCATTTGTTCTTCCATGTCTCCGAAATCACATGTAATCGAAAGCTCACGTAAAGCAGCCAGAAACTGATTAATAGTTTCGTCAGTTCGCTGTGCTCTTTGCCTAAATTTGTGTCTCTCAGCGACAACATTAACTGCAGGAATGAAATGGCTTTTCAGCGCAGCGACAGCCGTGGTATAAGTATTGCCCGTGTCTGGTAAGGTATAAAACAGTCTTTGTCCTTCTGTGCCCAAAGCATGTAGCAGAACAGCTCGCTTTCTTTCCTCTGGCCATGCGTCACCAGTAGCATCGATGACAAGTAGGTAATTTTCAAACATTTTGAGCCAAACGGTAAATGTAAGAGAAGGCTCACCAGGGCATGGCAGAAATGGAGCCGGTAAAGGAACTGAAATCGACATCCTCGTCGCCAAATGTGACAGCTAAACTCGACAGATAACTTCCCTGCGCCTCGTCCATTAATTGTATATAGCAGGAAAAGTTATCAGTCTCTTAAAAATATAAGGTGTGTGAGTGTTTAAACTGACTGAAATGCGTGTATCTCACAGTGAATGCATGAGACTTGAGAGCCTGGGCGAATGTACTGTTGTTTCTCCGCGATAAACTTGTCCTTTACAAACATTGCAGCTTGCAATCTTAATGTCCTGCGCACAAATTTCGAAATGATCTTACACAAAACACATGTTTGCGAATGATAAAAATGTAGTCTGTGCACGTGGGTGGACTTCCGGAAAAATCGGCAAAAATACAAAAATGGCCGGTTGCCGATCGCGCAAAAACCGTCCGGTTCCGATCTCTGGCCGGTCAACCGGTGCATCCCTATAGCTAACTGATGTTAACTAATGAACCTTATTGTAAAGTGTTACCATATATCACAAAGTTAGGCTATGTATTTGTCAGCATGGCACATTTAAGTACACAATGACACTAGACTAAAATTAAATGGGTTTAAATTAAATTTAATGTAGATTTCTAGACTAAAATCTCATGACATTAAGTTAAATAAAATTAGACAAAAACTAAATCAATTCAGATGACAAAAATATGACTAAAACTAAATAAAATTTTAGTCAAAAGACTATGATAATGTTTAATCTGTGTTTGTTCTGCCAGGTCAAAATTTTGAGGTGTTTGATTTCTTTTCTATATTAGGAAGTAAAAACTCATAAATAAACTTTCTTGTTTTTCACTGACCTACAATGTCTCTTTGTGTTGAGGACTAGTGCATCTTTGAGCCAACATTCAGTATGAGTAAAATACTTAAGTACTTTTAAATTGGGTTAATTTAATACTTTTACTTTAGTAATTTAGTAATTTTTACAGTAAGGTATCTGTACTTTTACTCAAGTATGGATTTCAGCTACTCTTTACACCTCTGACATGTTCCCATGCAGATTTGTTTTCTTTTGTTAGTCATTCCTCCTACACTACGTGAACCAAACAGGATGTGTTATTAGGATTTAACCTCATCCACCAGTAACTCAATTTCTGTGTATGTAAAGTTCCTCTTTTATGCTCTCTTTGCCATTATTGCGATGAGGGGAAAAAGCACAACCATGTGACTTATAACGGGAGGTGTTGTCACCATATATGGTTCATTGGAGGCGTTTCGGAATGCAAATGACCATGAACGTGCACGAGCATGGTGCTTAAGAACACATGGGATTTATCATCAAGGATTACTTACTGATGTGCGTACGAACCACGTGCGCACGTTTGATAAATCCTGATTTTTTGTACTTGCGCACATACTAAATTTAATTTGTAGGTAAAAATATAGAACATTTTCTACGCAATGTTGATAAATGAGCCCTCTGAATTTTAACTTACATATCACCCCTGACAGGGCAGCAACTGAATAAAGACATTTTATTTGTCGGACTTCATTCTGTTAATCTCATTGAATTTATTGAAAGTGTTAATAATAATAAATGTTTGTTAATAGTAAACAAATTCTGTGTGTCAAGACATTGAATTCGACTTACAATGCTTATCAAAAGATGCAGGATAATAAATGAAACTCTTTGGAACAAGAGTGTGGTAGGGACACATTAAACCCAACATCAGCTGTCTGGACAGAATGGCCAGTTCAAGCAACAGTAACCAACCAACCAGGATCATATGCATTTGAGCCAAGAGTCCTCAGATTGTATATTATATTGTATTACCAGACATTCATGCGAAATCTGATGTAAACAATAGACTATATATGTCACGGTAGGAAAATCCATTGTTTTCCTCCGTGTCATGTTTGTGTGTGTGTGTGTGTTTGTCACTTACCCCTGCCATGTGCTCGTTAGAGCAATCCCATTCACCTGTGTGTTGATTGTCTCGCTCCAGCTGTTCATCATTACATCATCTCCATATAGACTCACCTGACTTTCTGTTCCCTGCCAGATTCTTATGTTTGCTCAGTCCCCGTGTTGCTTGGTTGTTTCGTGTGCTTTGGATTACGTGTTTCAGTTGGATGTTTATTGTCGTCGTCGTCTTCGTGTGGATGTTCCGTGTCAGCCTGGATTTCACCACTGCTCACCACTCCACCAACGTCGCACTCAAAACTTCAACTTCCACCGTAGTCATCGTCACCATTGCCCACCACAACACCGGACTGGATCACTTCCGCATTGACTCTGAATACTCTCTCTTTGTTTACATTTAATAAACATTGTTTATATTTCACCTGCAATTGCTTCCGCCTCATACATATCATTACAGAAGAATCTGGCCAACATGGAAGCAGCAGGTGGTCAACCGATTTCCGCGTTGGAGGAGTTTCTCCAGCGGTCTCTGGCTCGTATGGATCATCAGGATAAAACCATCGAAGATATGCGGAAGGCCGTCCAGGTAATGGTGGCGAAGGCTCCGAGCTCTCTCAGCGATCTCCGGACATCACGCCTCCCACTGCGCCACCCATGCCGCCCGCACCATCTTCACCTCCAGGGGGTAGTTTCACCCCGGAACCTAGACTTCCTATCCCGGAAAAATACTCTGGTGAGCCCAACTATTGCCGACTTTTCTTTCTCATTGTTCCTTACACTTTGCCCAACAGCCCCGGTCATTCTTTCTCGAAGAGACGAAGGTGGCGTTCACACTCTCCTTACTGACAGGCAAGGCTGCCCTCTGGGGGACGGCGTTATGGGAAAACAAAGACAGCTGTTGTTCCTCGTTCGCCTCGCTTGCAGAAGAGATGAGGAGGGTTTTCGATCGCTCCGTCGCCGGGAGGGAGGCCACCCGTCTCCTCACGGATCTTCAGCAAGGGGAGCGGTCGGTCTCGGACTATGCCATCGAGTTCCGCACCCTGGCGGCGGAGTGCAGGTGGAACGAGGAAGCGCAGTGGGATCATTTCCTGCATGGGTTGGCGGATCGGATCCAGCGAGAGATCATTACGGCGGAGTTACCGAAGTCTCTGAACGGGTTGGTGGATTTGGCGATCCGGGTTGACGCACGCCTTTCCACCGCTGCCAAGAGGAAGACTCAAGGCTCGCCCCTACGTCAAGCGGAGTTTACGGATCCGTCTAACGAAGTTTCCGCCGGTGGTCTCTCAGATCCGGAACCCATGCAGGTGGGTCGAGCTCGGTTACCCCGGGAGGAGAGGAAGCGGCGGAGATCCCTGGGACTCTGTATGTACTGTGGCGAGCCGGGTCATCAATGTCAGAGGTGCCCGGTAAAAGACCAAGCCTGATAGTAAGACAGAGGCTACTATCGGGCGGGATCTCCGCACAGAAGACCTCTACAACATCCACTCTCCTTCCGGTGAGACTACGGTGGTCTACTACGTCACACTCAGGGCACGCACTTCTGGATTCGGGGGCGGAGGGCAACTTCATCGACAGCTCACTTGCACGTAAGCTCAAGTTACCTTTCATTCCACTCACCCACCAGATTGCGCCCTTCTCCCTAAATGGACATTAGTTACCCACTATCAAGTACACCACAGCACCCATCACACTCATCACCTCTGGAAACCACACTGAGACTATTTCATTTTTTATTACTGACACTGCTCTCTCCCCCATAGTTCTTGGACACCCTTGGCTTCACTTCCATAATCCAAGAATTGACTGGAAACTAGGTTCGGTTACCAGCCGGAGCGAGGAGTGTCATAAGTCTTGTCTTGTCTCTGCTTGTGTTTCTGTGTCTGAGTCTGTGTTTCAGGGGAAAGCAGTGGATTTGGCTAACGTGCCCGCGGAGTACCACGACCTGAAGGAGGTGTTCAGTAAGTCGCGGGCTGATTCTCTTCCTCCTCATCGTCCCTATGACTGTGCGATAGATTTATTGCCAGGTACGTTTCCGCCTAAGGGCAAGTTATACTCTCTGTCCGTTCCGGAGATGGAGGCCATGGAGAAATATATTTCTGATTCTCTGGCAACGGGGTTCATTCGCCCTTCCTCTTCTCCAGCGGGGGCGGGGTTCTTTTTTGTGGGGAAGAAGGATGGTTCCTTGCGACCTTGTATTGACTACCGAGGGTTGAACAACATCACGGTAAAGAATACATATCCTTTGCCGTTGATGTCTTCTGCCTTCGAGAGGTTGCAGGGAGCGTCCGTCTTCACTAAATTGGACTTACGTAATGCATATCATTTGGTTCGCATCAGGAAGGGGGATGAATGGAAGACTGCATTTAACACCCCTCGTGGCCATTTTGAGTATTGCGTGATGCCTTTCGGTCTCACGAACTCGCCGGCAGTCTTCCAAGCACTCGTTAATGACGTGTTGCGAGCAAGGTTATTATAGTTTTGCTTTTTTAAATTAGTTTTTATTTTAGTATCGTTTTCAATTTTGCTTTAAATTTAAGTTTAGTTTTAGTTAGTTTCATGAATGGTTTTGTTAGTTTTAGTTTAGTTTTTATTTTGCAAACACATTTCTATTTAGTTTTTATTTTATTTAGTTTCAGTTATAGTTTTAGTAATTATAGTTTAGCAGCTAACAGCAGCTAGACTGTCTGACATATTTATTAGTTAACTGAGGTTGCTGTCAGCCTCAGCTAACCTCACATTCATAAAGCGCCATCTACAAGTAAAGACTCCTTAAAAGTTTGTAAACATTGCAACGTCTCCAGGGTGGGCGGGGATTAGTTAGAGGCAAAAAGAGGCGCGGACGCAATGCTGACAAGCTTAAGCCAGGACGTTTTAGGGATTTATTAAACATACATGCAGAAGAAGGTTCGGAACTGTCCAAATATGTAAAGTTACTGACTCTGCGTGACAGCTATTTTTGTAAATTAACTCTGTAACAGTTAGTTCTTGTATCTTGTTCCCATTGGAAACATTTTAACCAGGTTTTGGATATTTCCTACATATGAAGTATTTTCGGCTGGTTTGGGAAATTTTGTCAAGGCTTATTGTCCAATGTAACCTATCGCTGGGCTAACTATGATTAGCAATGGGGTTTATTTTAAGAGATCATTCAAAGGATGGCACACACATCTATCGCTGCATGTTTGTTTAACATTTAAGCTAGCTAGTGCACTGACGGTTGACTTATCATCACATATAAAACAGAAACTTTCTGATTTGTACTAGATAAGACCAACACACCAATACATATGCATAGATTATTTTACCTGATATGAAGTACTGCAAACACGAGCATTATTGCGATCGTCTCCGTCCATTCAACCACAATTGTCTTCTTTATTTCTGTGAAGGAATGTCTGCCGGGATCCGGTAAAACTTTAGTTTTGAACGAAAAGTGCGGTTACTTCTGTTTTGGCATACAAAAACACAAGACGACGACATTTTAAAGTAAAAACCTCAAACTTTTAGTGCGCTTGCTATGAGTGTTTTGCCTCCAGCTAGAGAGGTGACGTCACAGTGACGTAGGCGATTAAGGGGTCTATTATAAAGCCTGTTCAGATTTTCCGCCACAGGATGAGAGCTTATTAATTACGAAAACAAATACTTATTTTTGATAATTATTATTTTATTTCAGTTAGTTTTTCAATAAATGTTGCTCGTTTCGTTTCGTTTTAGTTTTTCATTTATTATGAATTTTTAATTTTATTTCAGTTAACGAAAATGTTTTTTAGCTGATAGTTTTAGTCCAGAGGCGATTCTAGGGTTAGAGCTTTAGGGGTGCTGAGCACCCAATGAGCTCCGCTGCCACCACCATGGCCGGACTTACCATTGGGCTTGAGTGGGCTTGAGCCCAGGGGCCCCGGCCAATAGGGGCCTCCGTGCCGGCTTGCGTTCGTTTGATTTGCTCAGTCGTTTTCATTTTTTATTTTACAGCCTATTGGTTGGTGCTGCATTTAATTCGTTAATATATGCCAGTCATCTTGGTGCTGAATATGACGCGCTGAGTTTACTGCTTTTGAAACTCATAGATGCTAGTATAATAGCGAATACGCGAAATGAGAGTCCTAAATGAGCTTTACAGATAACGAGAAAGAGCAACGCGAAAATGAAGCGCTCCGTATGAAAGATTACTAGAGTAGGTTTTGTAACTCTGTTTTTTCTTGTTTGTTTGTAATCTGACGTGATACGCAGCAGGTATACGCAGTATACCCACTAGGAAAGGTCAGATTTCCATATACCCATTTAAAAAAGTGTGAAAATACTTAACAGTGTGTGACACTTTCATTCATAAATTGACATCTGAATCACTCACCATTCGCATGCTCCACTTGCTACTTTGGCGGGTTGAACCTCATATACAGTCGGCTATTTGATATTTGGTACATTTGACTTCATGCGGCACTGCGCGATCCGATCATTATATGAAATCAAATGATCACGGCGCAAAAGTGACTGTAAAGCAGACGGGGGTATTCATGTGGTTCAACAACAGCCAAAAAAATGACATCAGAGTACCGCGAGAGCGATTCGAGAAATCATACGGAGAAGTCTGCTTTCTAATCGCTCTCGCGGCACTTTGACATCATCACCAAGTGGTCTGCGTAGCGCCACATTAAATCCAATCTGCTCGCAGTCTGCAGCTCACACGACACTGTAACCAAACTGACTGTGAACGAGTGGAGCAGAGCTACGAAACATAAAATCCGGAGAGTTAACCACGCACATATGATTATGTCAACATTTAAATCATCAGTCCAGTTTATTACTTCATCTGGAGGTGAGGATTCACTAAATTATGGGCATGTTGATGTCCTGATGGTTTTTGATATAATCCACTAACTAGCCTACTGAACCTGTAGTTTCTCTTTCAGCATGTTTGCTTGTGCTTAACAGAATCACAGTTTAAACTTCTGAAAAGTGTTCATTTTTATATCTACGTTCAAGGTTTTAATGTATTACGTTTATATCAGACACAAAAATTAATGAATGATCATCTTCTCCACTTTGGTTTTTGGTGTCTAATATTACATGAAGGTCTTGTCATAATTATTAAATAACATCCTAAAATCTTTTCTTTTCACTGCACCACTTAGGCTATATGCACAAAATACGCTTGTTGATTATGTTTATAACTTTATATGGTGTGTAATAAGGTGAATGTTAATCAAAACATATCATTCTCTTCTTAAGCTAAGTCTAACACAATGATTTTAAATGTTGTTATGGGGTATTTTTTAATGTGCATGATTAATTTGGATTTGTGACATCCCTAAAATACATGATTTAATTTTAGACTGGGCTTATGTTCTGCTATAGAGATATAGGGGTAGTTTCCTAGTCAGGTTTTATCCTAGTCCAAGACTAAAATGCATGTTTGATCTGTCTTAATTTAAACACATCTTGCACTGATATCTCTTAACATTGTCTCAAGATGCACACCAGTAATATTTTTTGTAAGGTTTGTCTGTAAAAACTAATTGAATGCCCTAATATAAGCTAGCAATAGGTCTAGTGCTAGATTAATCTAAACGCTGTCTGGAAACTTCCCTAAAATGTAGTTCTATGATATATTTTTTATTTTAGGTTGTTTACTGTATGTGCACTCTCAGAGAATAATTTACACAAGCTGTCGCTGGGGTGGTACCCTTTCAAATAGTACACTTTTGTACTGCATATAATATCTATATATATATCTGTACCTAAATGGTAAATATTAGGACCCATTTAAAGGGTACCGTCCCAGTGACAGCTTTTGTACCTTTTGTTCTGATAGTGTAGGGCCCAAAATTTATTCAAGCCCAGGGGCCTCCACCCTGTTAAGTCCTGCCCTGGCCACCACCCGCTCTTTTTTCCTACAGAAACCAATAATATGTATATTGTAAAATAGCTTTCATTTTATAACATTGGTTCAACTAACTCCAAAATAAAGATTTTTTGGAGACCTTTCAGGCATGAAAATGGGTCAGGGGTGAAAAAGATGAGAAGAATATTACCCCTAGGGTCCGGGAGCATGCTCCCTCCCCCTTAGAATTTTTTTAAAATTACATATTTTAAAGCATCAATCTGGTGAGTTTTCAGATGCATTTTTTGCCAACCTTTTTATTTCTAATTAATGGTGAGCTAGCACATTTTTGCCATTAATGCCATATTAAAGTCTCAGGACAAAAGGTGGGCTACACCAGCAGTGTGGGTATGGCTTTATGTGAATATACAGTGTATCGTTTGCCTTTGTCAAAATGATAAATCTCCTAATTTATAACTTTTATGCCTACAACATATGGTAGGTTTATTAATAGTTTGTTAATTTGCAGCTTTTCTTTTAACAGTCCTTTAATTGAACCATTACCTTTACTATATGTCTAAAACAAAACACTTGTGACTCCTGCACTAAGGGTTAAAGACGTTATCACCTTCATATTAGTCTACATGTGACAAACTAAAAAAATATTTATTGTCTAGTTTGATAGTCAGACAGTTAGTGATTTCATTTCACACATAACTTACCGGTAGCCTACTGGTGGTATACAGTGATATGTAGTTTGTTTTCACTCTGTTCCAAACGCCATGTTTTCATGAGGACTGACCAGAAAAGACGCCCGTGATGTCATGTTTACATGACTCCCGATTGTTAAAATAAGTCTCAAATTAACGATAAATCATACAATAAACTTTAACAACGGAGACGAGACACACGTATGCAACTACCCACTGAGACGCACTGCATGCGTCTTGCGGAAGAACATTGTAACCGGCGCTACTTCTCTCCGTTTAAGTCTATGGACGAGTCACCCAGGTACTGTGCTACTCCGCAGCGCGCGGGTACCCGCCGGACTTAAATAATCCGAAAATAAACACTTATTATACGTGTACCATGGTGATTCATTATAAGACAAAAACACGACTTGAAAGATTGATTCGTGATGTACTCGCTCATTATAAACATAACGTAAACATTTTGTAAGATTTGAACAAAAAAGTTGCATCACAACAGTATCTGATTCTCACTCTGCGTGTGTTTCACGCTGAATGACGAACGGGCTAAGCGATGCAGGTACAGAGAAGTAGAAGAGGATGACACCATTTGCTAAGCGGGGAGGTTTTCATTTTCTACCTTATTATATATTTTAAACCACAAACTACGGAGTATGTTTTGGACATTATTTAACCTGGTCAAAGACGAACAAACATTTTAGAATAATTAAATTTCTTGCCCCAAGTTTTAGGGGTGCTGAGCTCCTTTTTAGGGGTGCTGAAGCACCCCTAAAAAGGGGCTAGCCTCGCCCATGTTTTAGTCTTAGTTTCAGTTTTCGTTTACGAAAATAACCTTGGTTGCGAGACATGGTAGATCAGTTCATATATGTTTACCTGGATGACATATTGATTTTTTCTTCGTCTCTCCAGGAACATTTGCAACTTGTACGACGAGTGCTTCTGCGGTTGCTAGAGAATGGGCTTTTTGTCAAGGCGGAGAAATGCGTTTTTCATGCACAGTCTGTTTCTTTTTTAGGACACATCATTTCGACTGAGGGTGTTCGCATGGATCCTGAGAAAGTTAAGGCTGTGGTAGATTGGCCATCCCCAGAGTCTCGCAAGGCCCTGCAGAGATTTCTGGGGTTCGCCAATTTTTACCGGCGTTTCATTCGCAATTTCAGCCAACTAGCCGCGCCTCTGACCGCTTTGACCTCCCCTGGTTTGACGTTCAGGTGGTCAGACGCAGCTGAGGCTGCGTTTGCCAAACTGAAAAGCTGCTTTGTTTCAGCTCCCATTCTCGTTACCCCTGATCGTTCACGTCAATTCATAGTGGGGGTCGACGCGTCAGAGGTGGGGGTAGGAGCAGTGTTGTCCCAGCGCGCATCCTCAGACGGAAAGGTGCATCCCTGCGCGTATTATTCTCATCGTTTATCTCCTGCGGAAGTTAACTATGACATTGGCAATCGAGAGTTGTTGGCGGTCAAGCTAGCACTGGAAGAATGGCGTCACTGGCTTGAAGGGTCGGGTGTACCTTTCATTGTATGGACGGACCATAAGAATCTCGAATACATTAGAACCGCCAAAAGACTTGACTCCAGGCAGGCTCGGTGGGCATTGTTTTTCGGTCATTTCGATTTTACCCTTTCTTACCGGCCGGGTTCCAAAAACATCAAACCCGATGCTTTATCCCGTCTTTTTGAGCGTTCCGATCGCACTGCTACTCCCGAGCCCATTTTACCGGAGAAAATCATTATCTCCGCGCTCAGATGGGAGGTCGAATCGAAGGTTTTGACAGCCTTAGAAGGGGTAACGCCCCCGGCTCGCTGCCCACTGAACCATTTATTTGTGCCGGAAGGGTTACGGTCAGACGTCCTCCAGTGGGGTCATGGTTCCAGTGTTGCTTGTCACCCAGGGGTTAGTAGAACTAGGTTTCTAGTCAAGCAACGATTTTGGTGGCCTGGTATGGCTCGTGACGTCCACGACTTCGTCTTGGCTTGTTCGGTTTGCGCCGTTGGTAAGACTTCCAATCGTCCTCCAGATGGGTTACTTTTACCGCTGTCTGTCCCTTCGAGACCCTGGTCCCACATATCGCTAGATTTCAGTACCGCCCTCCCACCCTCTAAGGGTAATACGGTGATTTTGACCGTAGTGGACCGGTTCTCGAAGGCGACTCATTTCATTCCCTTGCCCAAATTACCATCAGCCAAGGAAACAGCGGTAGCTGTCATTGACCACGTCTTCCGTATACATGGCCTCCCGACAGACGTGGTCTCTGACAGGGGTCCCCAGTTTGTGTCCAAATTTTGGCGAGAGTTCTGCAAATTGCTAGGGGCGACTGTTAGCCTTTCGTCCGGGTTTCATCCCCAGAGCAACGGTCAAACCGAGCGAGCCAATCAGGACGTCGAAAGGGTGTTGCGATGTCTGGTTTCCAAGAATCCTTCGTCCTGGTGTCAGCAACTCTCAATTGTGGAGTACGCACACAATTCTCTGCCGGTGTCATCTACGGGCATGTCTCCATTTAAGTGTAGTTTAGGGTACCAACCACCTAATTTTGTCAGTACTGAGTCAGAGGTGTCGGTTCCCTCCGCACACGCACTAGTCCAGAGGTGTCACCGCACCTGGACCAGGGCTCGCAGAGCCTTGATCCAGGCGAGGTCGCGCACCAAGGCTAAGGCCGATCGCCACCGGTCGAAGCCTCCCCGTTACGTCGTCGGTCAAAGAGTGTGGCTTTCAACCCAGAATATTCCGATGCGTTCCGTCTCGAATAAACTTGCTCCCAAATTTATTGGCCCGTTTTCTGTTACCAAAATCATTAATCCGGTAACAGTGCGTCTTAGCCTTCCTCCTGCGTATAGGAGGGTTCACCCCGTCTTTCATGTTTCCAAAATTAAACCGGTGATTTTTTCCCCTCTTAATCCGCCTGCCCCGGTTCCCCCTCCGCCTCATATCGTTAATGGGGAGACCACATATTCGGTTAACCGTATTCTGGACTCCAGACGGAGGGGACGCGGATTTCAGTACTTGGTGGATTGGGAAGGTTACGGTCCGGAGGAGAGAAGGTGGGTTCCTGCTCGGGACATACTGGATCACCGCCTTATTGATGATTACAATCAACAGGTAAAGCAGGCTGGGAACGTCGAGGGGCGTTCCTAGGGGAGGGGGTACTGTCACGGTAGGAAAATCCATTGTTTTCCTCCGTGTCATGTTTGTGTGTGTGTGTTTGTCACTTACCCCTGCCATGTGCTCGTTAGAGCAATCCCATTCACCTGTGTGTTGATTGTCTCGCTCCAGCTGTTCATCATTACATCATCTCCATATATACTCACCTGACTTTCTGTTCCCTGCCAGATTCTTATGTTTGCTCAGTCCCCGTGTTGCTTGGTTGTTTCGTGTGCTTTGGATTACGTGTTTCAGTTGGATGTTTATTGTCGTCGTCGTCTTCGTGTGGATGTTCCGTGTCAGCTTGGATTTCACCACTGCTCACCACTCCACCAACGTCGCACTCAAAACTTCAACTTCCACCGTAGTCATCGTCACCATTGCCCACCACAACACCGGACTGGATTACTTCCGCATTGACTCTGAATACTCTCTCTTTGTTTACATTTAATAAGCATTGTTTATATTTCACCTGCAATTGCTTCCGCCTCATACATATCATTACAATATATCTATATTTCACGGATTATATGCATTTGGGCAAAAATGGTAATTGGATGATTTACACATCTGAAACAGACTGGATTCGACTTGTGATCAACACAAAGGTAAAAAGTTTATTTTAGCATGTTGTCATCCAGACTTCTGCCACAAAATACTACATATGATGATAGAACATCTGTATCTCAAAACGGCTTTACAGGGGGTATGGCTTAGCTAAATGAGATGTAAATGAGCCCTATTGTCTCTCCTGGCAGCGAAAAGTGTAAATTTCCTTCTCTATTTTCTTGGCTTTTTGTTTCTTGAATATGTTACATTCAACTGGCCACAACTTCTCCAAATCTTATCAGATTTCCATGTGTTACACATCGTTGGAAAGCGTAGAAACTGCACTTTCAGAATTTGTGAATAACTCAAAATGTCCCAGATCCGACTTGTGTCCCTAATTTCCGTGACTGGTCACAATTATGTTATCCTCTTGTGTGGATGCCAACATGACAAACCCACAGAGGGCACATACATTGATGTGCTGCCATATTTGAACTTATGGTGCTAGTTTTTGTTTAAAATAAAACTCATATGCTATATGGATTGCTAAATAAGCTCAAAATCGTAATGGTTTTCTCTCACAAACATATCACTTCAGAAGACATGTTTAACCCAACAATTTGGATTACCTTTATTGACGTTTATGTGATTTTTAGCGCTGTGTCATGTTGACTCCTATGTAAGAATATACAGTGACAAGACAGCATTTTGATATAACATTTTTAATTGTGTTCAACTGAAGAAAATAAGTTATATACATCTGTGATGGCATAGGGGTGATTAAATTATAAAAAAAATAATTTTCTGGTGAAATATTCCTTTAATCAAAAGTGTAATAATTTTACGCAAACTCTCTGCTGTTAATTAAAATTCATCTATCTTAGGAATGTTCACAGTTCTGTGTTGCTCAATGTGTAGCTCTTTGTATCTGTAATACTTTCGTCTACGGTAGTTAGATGGAATTGGTTCAGAGCAGACTTGGGTAGAGACTTTAGCCCATTGTCTGGCTCAACTTGACCTGACCTCCCTGGTTAAGCTGATGTATTGTGGCCTGCAAATCGTTTCAGCTGAGGGGGCCAGTTTCTTTGTGAAGCAATGGAGAAAATAACTTTTTAAAAAGAGCATCCCTGCAGTCTTGGGAGAGGTAGATCAGATTTGTTTAGCTGCTCCAGACAACTTCAAATATGATGTCTGCTGGCTTGAGGCAGCGAGAAAAGGAAAGAAAAAAATCATCCAATGCTGAGAAGTTTATTGTTGCTTCCTCTGCACCAGATGAACACCAAGCTGAAATAATGAAAGGATACACTGTCACCAACACATTTGAAGGGTTGTTTTATTTTAGAATTTATTTCCATATTCAAATTTCTCTCTATCTTTCCAGTAGTCCACACAGGTGCAAGAAGCAGATATGAATAGAATGGAGCTCCAGTGCCAGTCCTCACAGGCTTAGTAAGTTATGTTTCATAAAAAGTCTGACAATTCAGCAGCAATAAACAACTTGTTTTCTAGATGGATCCCCACTGTTGTTGATAGGGTTAAAGGGAAACCTGCTGATGCTTAACATTGGTTTCTAATCACATTTCTGTCATGTAGCAGGCCCAGGCTTGTACCTTACAGGTATCTGCAAACTTGTCTCAGCCCTATTTTCTCACACCCTCTGTGGTCTTAATAGTCTGGCATCGTCACATTTCTTTAGCAGCCGACCCAAAGACAACCTCAATTTAAAAATGTAATTAACCCTGACATCACATAAGTTCTCATTGCTATACATTCAAGGTCTTAAGAGAGAAAAACAAAAACAACAAACAAAACACAGCCAACCAGCCCTCAAAGCAGGGAAAAGCAGGAGACAAGCTATGCAGACACTATTCTGTCCTACAAAGGCAAAAGACTTTAACTAGCTAGACCACAATCTAGTGAGTTAGTGAGGCTTTTGTAGAGTAGTATTGGACAATACATTTTAAAGCAATAATTGGTGCTTGTAGATTGTTGAGCTATTTAAACTACAGACAATTTTATGTGCAAGTAAGTGTCTGACAGGCTTGTCCCAAATGGATCCATAAAAGGAGAAACAGGTCATTAAATTGCTTATGGTCTATGAAAAGCCAGTCAGGACATGTATGACTCTTGAAAATGGGCACAGCTCTTGTTTGTGGTCTCCCACAGCTCAAGGTTTGGGTACAGGGTGGGACATCAATCATTCCCTTACCGGCAAGGTGCCACTGCTTCATTTCCTGCTGGAGCTTGCTGAGCGACACTTCCAAGTGTCTAATTACCACTGTGGAACTAAAGTCACACCAGCGCTCTCCAGTGAGGAGTCCTAGCCTCTCTGTGAACCACATAGCTAATTGTTCCATTGCTCCCCTAATGACATAGTCAAAACAGAACCAAGGAAACACTAAAAGATAGATACCAAGCTCATGTGATAGTTTTCATTAACCCTGCTCTTTGTGTTCTTTTATCTACCTTCCCCTGAACTGTGTAGTGAGGTATTCAGATTATCCACATTCTGTGCTAATTGTCCAAAGTTCCTCATTAGACTTAAATCCAATCTTAGATCAACTTGCTTAGACTTCAGGGATTCTATGTTCACAACTGTGGTTAAATAAACAATCAGGTATTCCACTTTAAGCAGAGGGAAAAACAGAAGAGTAAACAACTCCTTACTTGAAATAAATAACTCCAGCCTTTGCCCAGCATGCATGCACCAATCTATAAATAATGTTACTCAAAAATGCTACATTTTTTAGCTTTTATAATTTGAAATGTATGTCCAAGTAGGTTCAGACAAATAGGGACAACTTCATTGTTTAGAAAATTTGAAAAAACAAATGTTGTGAATAACCTGGAGTGCGTTTCCCAAAAGCATCATTAGCCAACTATGATAGTTCTTCTGGATAGTTCTTATGGTGTTAATTTGTAAACCACTTATTGAGTTCAGAGGTTTTCTATAGGTATAGTGCTATCTACCAGTGAAAGTCAATGGATTTTAGCATGCTTTCTTAGCTTGTCCTGGTGTCAATGTATAAAAGATTTCTCACATTTTGGCATTTTGTGCACATTATACAGACTGGCCCCAATCAAAACTATTTTGGCCTGTATCTGCAGAACTTATCAAACAAATTTTTGACAAGAGATGACCCATTATTTAAAGTTTTTCTCAGTCGCTTTGGTGCATTTCTTACGTCACTATTTACATTTGCACAACAGTTAGTTCAACCTCCACAACATTAAGTCATTTGTGCACATTATAGTAGCAGTTTCTCATTCCTTTGAACAAACTGCAAATGCTTTTGGACATGCATCAATTGCTTTCATACAATTCTCTGCTATTTAATAACATTATCATTTGCTTATGTCATGTCAGTCAAAATTAACTATACTTGTGAATGCTGAATAGTCATTCCATTTAAAACTAAAAGTCCTAATTTCATTGCTTGAGTAATTACTTACAAAAATGTTGAACTAGTTGTCAAAAACTCTTGTCGAAAACTGACTAGTTGTCAAAAACAATTTTTTAAAATCTTTGTTTTTCTAAAATTGTCTAGTAAACTGGGCTGCGTTCTCCGAAACTACCTTAACGCTACGTTGTTCTTAAGTTGTACCTTAAGCTGTACCTTATCTCTAATATGTGTTTTCCGAAACGTTCTTAGTTACGTATCACTTCTGTAAGTCGTTCGTTTGGAAGGTTGGTCTGGAGCACTCTTAGCTATACCTTATCCCACATGACTCCACTAGGGGCCATCACTTTCATAAAAGCTTACATTGCAGTCTATATAACTAAATATTTGTAAAAAAAAAAATGCAATACACGTGTTTAATTAAGCAAAAATTTTTAGATTTAAAGAATAAAACATTCACATAATTAGACATCATTACATTGATGGTTGTTAGATTTTTAACTATGTTTTCCAAAGGGACATCAGCTGCGAACTATTAAATGCTACAGGCTTAAGAAACTATTTAAAAAAATATATTTTGGGTTATGGAGTTGGTGAAACTGGCAGTTATACAGCGAATCCTACGATTTCATTTGTGCATTTCATATCCGTTAAATCGTAGTCTACCGGCTAGTATTTTAGCTGCATAAATAAATCGGGTAAAATTACAAAAAATAATTATGATTATTAATGTTAATTCGACTTTGCATTAAAGTTTTTTAATGTTTTATAACTTTGAGGCAACTGCATGCCATATTCTTTATAAACATTCAAAATAAACTGTGCACTTGATTACTGCTTGTATAGTCTAAGGTCAACAAAATTTCCACATTAAAACTAATCAAAGCTAAAATCTAAAGCAATCATACTATATATTTATATAGGCTATTATATAATATTTGATATGTTATATTTAGACAGACAGGCTCCAGAAATGCATCCATTAAGCTTTATCTGCATTGTAACCACGGTGCTTGCGCATCCACTGTCTAAGCACAATTAATGCGGGAACTAATGAACAACAGCAGTTTGTTTTTATATATTTTAAGTGTAATGCACAGCCGTGCAACGGACTTATTGGGAACCTATAAATGATCCTTTTTAAGGCATAGCGGATGAATTGGAGCAGTTTAAACATGATACGTTTGGAAATAAAGTTGCGGGTTTTGCACGGGTTTGATATAAAATATAGAAGGTTGAATTTAGTTGTTTGCAATTTGAAATATTTTTTACCAGATATTCCTAATAAATGTAACTTGAACTATTTCTGAAATGTTTCTTTAATAAATAACACCGCTCTCTCATAACGCAGCAAAACCTATTACATGAAGTGAATAATTGATTGTCGAGCAATCGATATCAACCTATTCAGCACCTCCACCATGGACAGCACCTGCTAAGGTCGAACTTAAGAAGGTTTACCTTAAGCAACATCCTAAGGTATAGTTCCGAGAACACACATAGGAAAGGTATACCTGTAGTTAAGGTTTAACTTAAGAGTCTTCCTAGCGCGCTAAGAGACAACGTTATCGGAGAACGCACCCCTGAACAGTTTCCCTCAGGTGAATCTCATCTTTCACCGATGAGAAGGGGTGTGTGAAGCATTAGTTGCAACCAATGATAAGCCACTTCTCCACAATCACTGTCAGATCTGAATCCATTAACCCCCACATTACAAGCATATATGAACCAAGCAGGACATAGTGTGTACCTACAATACTGTGACACAGAAATGGAAGGTCGGCCTCGTGGAAGAGGTGTGAGGGTGCGAGGAGGAAGGGGACAAAACAGGGGAAGAGGAAGAAGAGGCCAAGTACATAGATGGATCCCTGATGAAATCGGGCCTCAATTGTGTATCATGTTGTCAATCAAGGCTGGTCGAAGGGTACAGACAAATGTTGGGAGAACCTCTACAATTATTCAAACATTTTGTTGGGAGAACAGGTGTGTATAAATGGGCAATAATTCAGCACTAAACAATCTGCACTGCACTACTGTGTCCAGAGGCGGACACTACTTAAACATTTACTTTTATGTCGAAAGTAAAAATGCTTAAGTATTTGTATTTTATCAGAGTCCAAAGCATATTATCATAATTTTTATTCCACTACATTTCATAATTTAAATTTTTTGGTTTATATTTAATATTTATATAAAGTACATTAAACGTCTAGTATTTTTTTTACTTTTACTTACAGTTTTTCTCAGTCGCATTGGTACATTTCTCATATAAGAATTTAAATTCTTATAACTACCTGTTCAATTCTCACATCATTGTGTCACTTGTGCACATCAAAAAAGCAGTTTCTCATTTCTTTGAACAAGTTGCAAATGCTTTGGTACATCCGTGCAAATGATTATGTGCAATTCTCTGCTTTTTCCTACATTATCAGTTGCTTATGTCATGTTGATCAACATTTATTATAATGGGTCTCTGTTGAATAGTCTCACTCTGAAGATGTATGATAACTTGAAGATGTATGATATTCCAACATGTAAGCAAAGTCAACAGGTGTTTAAGGTGTTTTACATGTTCTAAAAGTATATGCATTTTTCATTTTTGGGCTATGGTTAGACGTCTATTAGACTTAAATTTAGCCTTGTTTTAGCCAAACATGCTTGCTGGGTCAGGAGGTATAGGAAGACTTCAGTGTAATTCCTACAGCACTGCATGTACAGTTTTCCCCAAGGTGATTGTCCTATGTTCACATTTCTACTTTTTTGTTTTTTCTTTGTGCTATGCAGTGCTGTCTTTTCCTTTCTGTATGGCAATTACATGGTCTGTCAACAAATTACAGTAAAAGCGTAAATGTACATTTTGTCCAGTCTCTTGCAATCAAATCCAACATAACTTACACTAAGGTGTAACCTACAATTTACAATAACTGTCATCAAAACTTTATCCATAGTACATCAGAACATCCCTCCAAAGTAAACTGTTATGTTGACAACATCACTAAAAAATTTGACTTTGAAAAAGTCTTGACTAAAAAAGTATTACACATTGACACAAGGACTTGTCATTCTGATGGCACTGACATGTTCATTGACACAGATATTTACTTTTGAGAGATTAACTAAGGATTTTGAGTAAGAGAGTGGCTTTTGCATGTTACACATGGTGTTTTGCTATTTGTACAAATTGTTTTGTGAAATGCCCTTATTGTTTTGCAAATGTCGAGGATGATTCGAGAAAGGTACCAAAGCGACTAAGTAAACTGTAAGTAAAAAGTTATTTTGTACTTTTACTCAAGAAAAGTAAAAGTACACAATTTGTATGTAATTAGGTATTAAATAAATTTTAATATGCAATATAAAAGGAATACACTGTATGATTCTATGCTTTAGAATGTAGTGAAAAATTTTTAGTAAGGTATTTTTTCCCAAGACAAGCACGCCGATAAAGCACAGATGCTTGGAAAATTTACTTAAAATATTGAAGTAGTGTTTGCCTCTGACTGTGTCATAGATAAAGCTTGCAGTGAGATCAAAACTTACAGCTTTAGGGGCCAGTCACACCAAAAGCGTTTATGGCAGTTGCATGCGCCTTTTTTGAATGATATTCTATGGGCAGGGCGCGTTTGCGCGCTGTTTATGCGCGCTGAGCGCCTTGCGTTTTTTTGCCGCCTGCCGCGCACGCGTTTTTGAAGGAGAGCGGAGAAGCGCCCGACGTCATTCGCGTCTTCTCATTGTACAATTAGATGAGGGGAGAGGCGGGCCTTACGTTGTGGTGAGGGAAGTTTACAGTTGCTTTGAAGATCCGGACTCCACTCGCTCTCTCTCTCTCTCTCCTGCGTGTTTGTGCACCTCTCACCCTCAAACAAGGTCAGAGCAAGCGCCCTCTTTTTAAAGTTTCTGCTAATATGACAGTTAACAGCAAAAGAGCGCTCGCGCTTCAATATTTGATTGACAAGACAGCTGACTCGGTGGTTGCTTAGCAATATGAAAAGCCGCGTCGCACTGCTCTTTTTTTTAAAAAAAGGCAGTGCATCGCGCCTTGCATTTGCAAGCGTTTAAAGCGCTTTTGGTGTGACTGGCCCCTTACTGCATCACACCATGTAGTGTACTACAGTCCTGTTACAGTAAAGATTTGCCATGTAATTTTACTCTGCACCACACAGGATTGCAAGACAACCTTGCAGAGGTAGAAGAGGGCCCCTTTTACTCCACAACAAGAGGAAGCCATTTGTTCAATGGTGATTGCAAACAATGCCATAAGGTTGAGAGAGATACAAAGTGCTGTTATAGAGGATGACAACATCTTTGGGAATATTGAATCGGGTGCTCAGCAGAAATAAAATGCACATGAAACAATTGAACAAGGTGCCATTTGAACGGAACAGCCACAGAGTCTAGGAGCTCTGTCACCAATATGTACAGGTAAAACATATGTGTTCTATGCATATTCTAATGTTCAGTGCTGTAAACTGTTAACTTTGTGTAGTGTCATGCACTACACTTACACGACAGTTCTGTGTATGTGTATTCACAGTGCATACTGTACAATATGTTGTCCAAATTCAATATGTTGTTATAGTTTTTCTCACTTCTTCTGTAATAAAGCATGTACTGTAGCTGGAGGACAGGGAACTGCTGCACACATTTATATACCTTGATGAGGCGGGTTTCGATCTGGCAAAAGGTAGAGGACGTGTAAGGAATCGCATTGGACAGAGAGCAACCATTGTTGTCCCAGGCCAACGAGGAGATAATATTACTATGTGTGCTGCCATCTCAGAAAACGGCGTCCTCACCCATATCCCCCATCTGCTAACTTTTTTTAGACACTCTTTACAGGCACATAATTCCTGAGAATGAGAGGGTTCTAACTGTAGACCATCTGAGCAAGCATGTTGTTGTTTTGTAAAATGTGCGTTTTCACCACTCAGATGTCGTCAGACAGTGGTTTGCAGCACATGATAGGATGCTGGTGGCATATCTACCTCCCTACTCACCATTCCTAAATCTAATAGAGGAGTTTTTCTCTTCCTGGAGGTGGAAGGTATATGACCGGCATCCACATACCCAAATGGCCCTGCTAGCGGCCATGGATGCAGCATGTGATGACATCACAGTAGAGTCCTGCAGAGGGTGGATTCGTCACTTGAGGACATACTTTCCTCACTGCATTGCAAGAGATAATATTCGCTGTGATGTAGATGAAAATATGTGGCCAAAAAGAGAGGAACATCTGGATGTGTGAGAATGATTAGAGTACTATGTTGTATGTCTTTGTAACGCGTTACTCCCATCACTGGTTGTAAATAAGGGTGTCTTTTTTCTTTTGCAGAATGCAGTGAACAGATTAGAATTGCAAAGAGCATATGCAATAAAAAGTGTCTTGTTCTCAGTAACCTCACTAAATACAGTAATGTGTAACTTTACTGTATTTTTCAAATAGCTGTGGAAATAGTATATAGTGCTGTCTTGAGCATTTTCAGGTAGTGTCACCAAGATCTGACTTTATTGCATTGGAATACATTTATAAAGTAAACTGTCATAATGAAAACATGACTAAGCCATTTGACTATCTTGTTCATAAACATTGGTGTCAGGACTTTTCATTTTGATGAGACTAACACTTTCATTGACAGAATACTTGCTTTTGAGGAATGACCTATCCATTTTGAGCAAGTGACAAGCTTTTGCAGGCTATCAACTAGGTTTTGCAGTTTGTACTAATTGTTTTGAGAACTGCATTAACTGTTGTGCAAATGCAAATAGTTGATGTGAGAAATGCACCAAAGCGACTGAGAAAAACTGTAAAATCAGAATTTACAAATCCTTGGGAGTATTTGGGATAATGTAAGCACACAACTGCATAAAAATGTCACAATGATTTTTTATTACAAAAATCTTACATATTGTGCCTTTAATAGACACAAATAAAATCAGAGATTTTATTGATAGATTTGAAACACCTTGAAGGTGCAGCTTGGACACATCTTCAGTGAAGGACCATCACCAGGGTCATAGGGTGTTTCGGGTCTTTGATCTTCATACACCCTCACCTGGGCGACCCAACCAGGGTTGATCAGGCCCCGGTTTGTGTCCAAGCAGCGTGCTACTCCATACATCTCCCCTTTTGATCCACAACCACCTTGAGGCTTTTTCGGCGGCCTCACTGATGTTTTTAGTGGCTCTTCTTTCACACAACCCTCTAATGCCAAGGAGCCTCAATGCCCGATGCACAGATTGACTTAGAAAGCCCCTGCAGCCCACTTCTATTAGCTTACAGCGGGCCCTCCACACTGTAAACCCGAAAGCTCAAAGTAATTAATTGTATTTAGTACTGTTAACTTAAAGCAACACTATGTAGTTTTTTTACCTTTAAATAATGTCTATAAAATTATTTCAGTGTTAGAACAACTTTTAACTTGACAAATGGTACTGTTGCTGCAACCTGAGCAGCCTCCTAGCTGCTACAAGCACACTCTGAAAGTGGCGGTGGAGGGTAGGAAACACAGCTCCGCCCCTCCCCCTGCCTGCAGAAGAGTGCCTGATACCAGGCACTGTTGCGCTTTTCAACCACATGGGGGAGCTGTAAGTCATTTTTACATGGAAACTACATAGTGTTGCTTTAAATCATTACAATTAGTTCAAATTAATTAACCTTGTTGAGTAATTAGAACTTTCTGATATTTATGAGTTTGTAAAAATGAAACTCTTTTTAAGTTAGATGAATACATGTCATTTTTTTATTTGCACAACCTGTCTCTTTAACCCTCTGGGGTCTAAGGGATTTTTAGGGCCCTAGAGAAGTTTTGACATGCACTGACATTTGTGCTTTTTTCAGTTGCTTAAAAACATAATAATGGCAAAAGTCTTATAACACTGTGTTCAGCACAAACTGGGCTACTATATTATATGATCAACATGTATGTACATGTTTGTATTTTTGAGAGAAAAATGTTTATGCGTGGTTTTTGAAAAAGCTAAATTTTTAAGTGACTGATATAAGTCAAAAAAACTCATTCTAAACATGTTTTCCCAAGACTTTTCAATGCAGGATCTAGTAGTCTAGAGTTTTTTCTTTAAAATGATGTGAAAATCATTCTGCTTACTCATTTACATAAGACAATAATATTGATTTACAATTTCAAAGTCACTTTTTGGTTAGGAAGGCAATATGCAAGAAGGCTGGAAGCTCTTGAATAATCTGTGATTGACAGATGAAGAACAAAACACTTGCATAATGAGCTGCATAGGCAGTAAGAAGACGCCTTGTTACGTGTTTGTTTGTGAAAGCAACACAAAAGAAATGCCTTCCCATGCGTGATCCTGCGTTAAATAAACTTACCGTGTAGAGATATACGCGAACAAACAGGGTTTTAGATGTGTTTAGATCCGTCTTAATACAAAAGTGCGTCAAATATGAGGCATTGTGTGTTTGTGTGTGCGTTTGGCCGTCAACCGCGTCTGACGGAAGCACAAAGAAAACATAAGCGTCTGGAGATAACTTGTATTTACAGGCGAGAGAGCATACTTTATAATTTTACCACAAAGCGCGTCAAATATGAGGCATCTTGTGTTTTTGTGTGCGTTTGGACATAGATCCCGTCACACTGACGAAGCACACACTCGCGTCTTTTTGGAGATAACTTTATGCGCGAGTAAACAAGTAGATGTGATGTTTGCAATGGCACCTTTTATAAGAATACCACAAAGCGCATCAAATATGAGGCATCGTGTTTGTGTGTGCGTTTGGACATCGCGTCACACTGACGAAGCACACGCACTCGCGTCTGTTTGGAGATAACTTTATGCGCGAGTAAACAAGTAGATGTGATGTTTGCAATGGCACCTTTTATAAGAATACCACAAAGCGCGTCAAATATGAGGCATCGTGTTTGTGTGTGCGTTTGGACATCGCGTCACTGACGAAGCACACGCACTCGCGTCTGTTTGGAGATAACTTTAGGCGCGAGTAAACAAGTAGATGTGATGTTTACAATCGCATATCTTATAATGATACCACAAAGCGCGTCAAATATGAAGTAAGTTATTTGTGTGTGCGTTTGGACGTCGATCGCGTCTGTTTGATGAAGCACACACACTCGCGTCTGGAGATAACTTAAGTTACAGTCTGAGTAAACAAGTAGATGTCATGTAACCAACACTTGGATTAAAACTCAACACAGCACTGAATGGCTGCAGAGGAGTCTCCATTGACTGGGGTTGACTAATGAATATGGATGATCTCTGCTCTTCTCTTCAATGGAGCGGGGCGTGGCTCATTATAGATAATGCAGGAACACGAGAAAGACGGTACATCTCCCTCTTCTAACACAGTTAAAAATGAATTACAATATTTGTTTTCGATTTCACTTACATCTTCCAAAAGCAGACATTCCAAGCATTATGTAGATATGTATATTTTGTTGATATGACAAGTATTCCTTAAGTTACAGTTAATTTTTCTGACGTGTTTCTGAAAGGACTTCACTGAGGGAGAGAGAACAAAACACGCATCATGTTTATTTTCTTAATTTTGCGAAAAGCACAACATTCTGTTTTTATTGGGAGTGGACAGAAAAAAACTAGACACTTTAACGTTTTAAATTATGTATAAATCATATCTGTATGACCAAAATCAGCAGAGTTATCTAACTCTCTTTGCGGAGTGATTGAAAAATAAAGACTTTGCGGCGCCCGCGCCACCGTCGACCCCAGAGTGTTAAATGTACTCCAACTTAAAATCCCTCAGTATAGAGATTTTGCATCTGACGTCATCCGTGTTCACGTAAGCTGCTCGCCTTGAGTTGACGGATCGGTCGCTTCATGGGGTGCTCTAAGTATCACCTTTAAACTCAATGGGCCCTATTTTAACGATCTGAAACGCAAGTGCGAAGCGCAAAGCGCAAGTGGCTTTGTGGGCGGATCTTGGGCCCTGTTGCTATTTTCACGGCGGGAGAAATAACACCTGCGTCGGGCGCAAATCAATAAGGGGTTGGTCTGAAGTAGGTTCATTATTCATAGGTGTGGTTTGGGCGTAACGTCAAATAAACCAATCAGAACGCTATCCAACATTCCCTTTAAACTCAAGGGCGCAAGTCCAATGGCGGGTTGCTATTATCATGACGGATTTACCAGGCGCACGCCAGGAGCGGTTCACAGCTGAGGAGACCACGTTCTTGTAAGAGCAGTCAAAGACAGAGAAGTTGTTCTGTATGGGGATAGGAGAAACCCGCCCAAATCAGCGTCGGTTAAACAGCCGTGAGAGGAAATACAGCCACAATTGTCTCATCAGCTGGTTTCCCCACCGTTGCGCCAAGCGCTACAATGTCAGGAGACGGGGGAATCCCAAGCTTGCCAGCATAAATCGGACACGCCGTGTAACGGGAGGTGGATCTGCCTCTACACGTGACCTGACGCCAGCAGAGGACATCGCTGCGTGCACCCTCACCGCTGAAAGGGTTTGGGGGCTTTGATATCGGAAACACAAGCAAGGTCCAACCCCAAAGTACACTTACAAAGCAAGTTCACATACATTAAGGTTTCTTATGAAAACATTTGAATTATTATTTACATAAAATAAACGTAATACAGCCACTCAACAAACTTATGAAAATATTTTAATCGTTATTTGCATGATAATTGTTTAACGCTGCCACACAAAATAAATAAAAACTACCACAATGCTCACCACAATGATTTCCCTTATCTCATGTATTAATATTTTTTATTGTAACAATTTATGATTTAATGATTTCCCTTATCTTATATGTTTTATTGTAACAATTTATGATTTGCAAAAAGAACTGTTGCATCTGTGTAGATTAGATAAGCAATGCGCGTTGTGCACGCTAAACATTATGGTCAAGCATGCGACCTTAAAATAGCATAATGAACTACGCGCAACGCGCCACTGACTTTAGACTAGTTTTTTTTTGTTAGTAGCGCAATTGTTTTTTGAAACTGCAAAATAGCATACGAGGTGGTTTGCGCCGGAGCACGCCTCCTTTTTTGCGCTGAACCGCCCAGGGAGCGCAAGTTCATTCCCTAGTTTGCCGACGTGCATCTGTGGAGGGAAAAACCCGCTGTGCGCCGGTGCAAAATACGAAATGATACATGCGTCACTGACAAAGTCAATTGCGCTGGGTGCAAGATAGAGCCCATAGTATCAATTCTTAAGGCCATTATGTTTACTTTTCATGTACGTAATTGTGTTTAACAGTTAGATGTGATGTAGATACAATATTTTTAGATGCGTTGTCACATTGTTGCTGTCTTTTGTGAGTAATGCCATATTTGGCTAGGGAATTTAGTGACTGCAATACTGGAAGATTCCAGTAGGGGGCGTAGACAGGCGACTAGGGTCAAGCACGCGTTCCTTTAGTATCATAGAACAATACACTGATCGAGGGAAACTCAGCGTGTTTGTTTGTCTCTTATACCTGTTCCCTTATTGCAGGTAAAACCCCTACAAAACCTATTATTTATTACTTTAATGCTTCAGTGACTGTTGTGGGAATTATTATGAGTTTGTTTTATGCACTTTATTAGTTAAAAAGTAATGCTAAACTGTGTTTAATGAAAAGTAGGTCACGCGTGGCACTTGTAAATCCCCCCCCCCCCATGTGACAATAACTTGAGCATAATGGTTGTGGTCTAAATTATTATTTCTAATGATGTGTATATTAAGGTTATGGCAATGCAAGTTTTATATGTATTGATCAGGATTTTTAGTTTGTGTTTATACTATTAGTCGATGTGTTAAGTGACTGGTCTAAAACTAATAAACAGTGGTTAATGTGAATCGTTCGTTGTGCACATGGCTGTTTAAGTGAATAACTGAATATCACGCAATGAGATGTAAATGAGACACATATGCATACTACTAATATGCATTATATTGCATTTGTCAATGTATGTGTTTTAATGAGAGAGAATGGTTGCGTTTGCTACGTACAGTGTACATGTTTATTTTTAGATCCTGCTTGCTATTACTGTTTAAATCATTATGTTTAACCATGTAAATGTTTGCTTTTCAGATTTCAAAGAAGATGATAGACTGGGAGTGCAGGGTGTAAAAAGATTAATCGTTCAAGACTCCACCTCCTCAGACACCACAGACTAGAACATAGACACTGCTCAAAAATAAGTCCACTTCCATGTATGTATCCTGATTGCCCCTGCATGTTTCACATATTCGGTGAATTCAAAAGTCACCTGTGTAGAAGCCATGTAATGGATAATTCCTAATAAGTGATGTACTAAATTCCTGCAGCATCATTTTCATGTTCTTAATCTTTTTTGTTCCTGATTTTTTTAGCTTGAAGATTCTGAAGTGCAGCTCCAGTGGCTCTATTTATGGTTGTGCGTTACAGCTCTAATGCCCAAATGCATTATGACCCAGTGAATGTCTCTGTTGTTCTTGAGGACGAATTGGTCACCACCCACAACCAACTTACAGAGGCCTTTCTTGTCTTGTTTGGATTCCTGTATGCTTTTCACATACAATATCCTAAAGAACTTGTATTTGTGCAAAAAAGTTTTTCTTGACATGGAAGATGGGAAACTGTCTCCTAGCCTGCAAACCTTAAAAAACGAGTTGATCTGAAGCATAACTTGTACTACCTCAGCACACAAAAGACAAAAAGAGTTACTTAAATGTTATCTAACTGATGTTACTTTTGTCATGAGTCTGGTTTTCTCTGTCTGCCTTTTTGTCACATACACACACACACACACACACATTTATTCACATACACACGCCTTCTCTCGCATACATCCCTTCATTTTTAGTGGTATACCAAACTCTCTCTCTCCCTCTCTCTCCCCTCTCACCTGTGTGTCATTGCAATCTGCGCTCGTGCTGATTGCTGTGACACCTGTTCCCACTCTGCCCTTAGCATTTATCTGGTGGCTGTTTTGGCAGTCTCTTTGTCCAACCAGACGTTGTTTGCCAACTGCCATAAAAGAAGAAGAAGAAGAAGAAGAAGAAGAAGAAGAAGAAAAAGAAGAAGAAGAAGAAGAAGTCGAAGTCAAAGAAGTCTCTTTGTCGGATTATTGAATTGCACATGTTCTCTGTATACTCTACAGCTTTATCGTGTCGTGTCGTGTATTGGAAAAAGCTCACCTGGTCTCGTCTTGTCTGTCCTGTCCAGTATCTCTGCTATTTCGTTTGATGTTCAGCTGTGTGTGAAAGCTGAGGAGTTTTTTTCCGTACCTGATTTGTCTACTGTTGCGCCCCGGGCCAGCTCCAGGGAATATCTCTATCGTTTTCCCGGATTGGGAGTCAAGCATCTTTTGTTACATTCCAGTGCTGTGTGACATCTCCAGACTGCCTTTGTTACCTTTTAATTAAAGACTCATTCCCTGTGATTCCTGCCTTGGATTTATCATTTCAGTATAACAACTTTATTTTGTTACTTGTCAATAAGAACTAAGTAGATACAAGTTATTGTATTAACAAACCGGTTCAGTTTAAGAAATTGTCATGTTTAATGCAACTATGTGGTGTTAATATATGAAGTTGGCTGTTAAAGGAGCATTTCACTTGTAGAAACATTAATCTTTATTGAAAGTGTCTTATATTTGTAGGCAGTGTTGGGCAAGTTACTTCCAAAGTGTAATACATTATATATTACAAATTACTGTCATTTGAAAGTAATTAGTTACATTACAATATTACTATCTACTGTAATGAGTTACACTACTTTTGCGTTACTTTTGAGTTACTTTCATCAAAAGAACAGAAGTATGACTAGGCATTATAAAATGTTAAAATGTAGTTTGTTGCTGCTTATAAATCTAGAAGTTATGTGTTGGCCCTCGAGCTTTGAATAGGGCTTGGGCGCCGCGTTGCATTCTGGGACGTGGCGGCCATGTTGGTGGCCTCGCGAATGTAATCATACTAGTGATGGGCAGTCCGGCTCTTTCCATTGATTCGGCTCTTTCGGCTCAAGCGCTGGCTCTACATTTTAGTGATGGCAGTCCGGCTCTTTTCATAGATTCGGCTCTTCTGGCTCGGCTCCCTTAGAAGAGCCGGCTCCCCTGCATGCGTCTGAAGATTCGGCTCTGCTCGTTCGCTACAAAGAATCAGCTCTTAGAGCCGCTCGTTCGCGAACGACCCATCACTAAAGCATACAGCAAGTTGAACGAGGAGAAGCGGCAGAGTTGGGAGAATTAAAAGAAAGAAAAAAGATGTTAAAATCCGGAAAAGTATGTGTAATTTACTGGGATACGTTAAACAGGGAAGCAGGGACCGGTATGTGGACAAAATCGGAACTATTAACGGTTGGGATCCATATGAAAAAAGAGTCATTTAAGATAACAGCGTGGTTGTTGTAAGAGCACGATTTCACGCCAATCTGTAAGCAAAGTCACGTATGACCTAGCTTCACAAGTAGCTTAGTTAATGCAGCAGTTTTTGCTGTCAGCAGAGGGATAGCAACAGAAAGATGAATGTTGAAATGTTCCCGTATTTTGGGCGAGTAAACCGGGACATTTCCCTTATGTTCAATGTTGACTTAAGCTATATAAATTAATATTCAGATGTTATACTTCACTGTCGTATATATAAATGTCATTTATATGTCATGTATACACATTACTGAGGGGTTGAGGTTAATGTTTGGTTTCCGATATTGAATAAAACATAATGAAGTTTTGTTCTTATCTGTCATTTTTAATGTAAATTACTTTTAATGTGTTACTTTATTATTAATACAGCAACGGTTTACCATGGTTGAAAAATTAACGACAAATTAATCAAATTAAGACACACGATTGAGAGAAAGTATGTCTATAAACAGAGCGCAGCATGGAGCGCAGCAGTAAAGGAGGCAACCAACATGGCCGCCACGACAAGTAATGACGTCACGACGCCCAAGCCCTATAGGCACAGTGAAGACTTATGGCAAAATACAGTAACAATCACTGTCAGAATCATAAACATAGACAAATGATTTGGTAAAAGTCTGGTAAATTATGGTAAACATACCAAACACAATAGAGCTAGAGACCACTATAATGGAACCTATAGCCTAATAACATGGCAAGACACACAACCTCTTTTCATTTCTATTCTTTAATTCACTTTTAATTCAGATTCACAGCACAAACCTGGCATGCACTGGATTGACACAACTTATCAAAAAGTGCTATTGGAGGATCAGGCCTCAAGGAATACAGCTCATTTCAGTCCAATATAAGGATTACATGTAGACTAACATGTAAAGCACAGACAAACAGAGGAACACTGCTTTTTGCCAAACAATGAATATAGGCTCCCATACAAAGGCTGGTAAAAACTTTAAACAGTGATGTTTAAATGTACTATTTAGATAACCATGTTTAAGTCTTCACTATATGTTATGTTGTAGTTTAGGTTGCTGTTTGTAATGAAACTGTAGATAGCAGGAATAGCCTAGCACTGTAATCATAGCAAAGCTTACCTTGTCATTGCTGGTGATACGAATTTTACTGGGAACATTTGTAAAAGTCTCTTTACTTCTGAGGTTCAAGCAGCACAGGAGACCGATAGAAACTTTCTGTTGCTTTTACTTAGTGCTCTTATTCGCAAAATTATGCGTGTGCGGCGCTACCGGACCTGATTGTGACCACTTTAGTCAATGTTATACAGCCGCGGACTTCCCAGATTCGGCTCTTTAAGAAACGTGTCTATATTTGACGTGCACCGCGTTCAAATCGCATTTCAAATACAAAGTTAAAGTAAAAATGAACATTGCATACAGCACGTGGACAAACGCTGCGTCCCAAACCGCCTTCCATACTATTTAGTAGGCAAAGAGCACGAGAAGTAGTGCTTTTCGCCCACTATATAGTATGAAAGTATGCGGCTTGGGACGCAGCCATTACTATTTTACACGCAGCTTTTTCATGTGTAGATGCTGGTCGCGCGCATTGGTCAAAAATAAAAAAATAAAAATAACACGGTCTAATTTTGAAATGCATTGTTGTAACGCGCTCGTTACTAAGACTGTAACGAGTAAAATATTACCAAAATTTTATTAGTAATGCGTTATATTACTGCGTTACAGCAAAAACTAATATATTACTGTAATATATTATATTTTGTAATGCGTTACTCCCAACACTGTTTGTAGGTGAAATTTAACATGCATTTAGAATTTGGTGCCTATTTGACAGAGAAAATGGGTGTTTGTAGTCTCACTCCCTCAACAAAGATATTGGACTTCCTTCTTTCAATGATGCAAAATGATGATTTTTACATCATTGAAAGAAGGAAGTGAAACACTGAAATCTGTATTTCTTCTGTCTCAGTGGCAACTGAGAAAATGATGCATGACCATTCAAAAACATGACTGGGGTTCTAATTATACAAAGCTTAATGCAAATGGGTGAAGTGTCCCTTTAAGCACTCATTTCTCATTATATAAAATGCTGTTAAAAAGTTTTAGCCTGTTAAAAGGTATGTTGTGTTGCTAAGAGAATTTAATATTTGACTAAAAAATATTAAATGCTGTTAAACAGTTATGTTACCTTGAACCCGTTAAAAGGGTAACTTTACTTAATGTGGGTTGCTAAACAGACTTTAATTTTTGACTGCAGATTGTATCACATTTGTAAATTTAAGAGAGATGTTTAATGCAACTGTCTCATGCTAGTTTAAATGTATGAAATTTGCTGTGGAGCAATCCTTTTGTGAAATAAATTGCCAAAATTGTATTACACATGTCATGTGTTTCTTTAAAATTGCTGAAACATTTTGATAAAGATTTTAGAAGTTGATTTAACTTGATATAGAAATAAATCATTTGCTTAGCAAGAACTCGAATAGAAAAGTTTAGTAAATTACATATTTGATTTGCAAAAACTCAAAATATAACTGTGTAGTAAAGATAATTTTCAGTTGCAAGAACTCAAAATACACAATTTTAGATAATGAAATGTTTGAGTTGCAAGAACTCAAAATATACAAGTGTAGTAAATGAAATGTTTGATTTGCAAGAACACAAAATACACAAGTTTAGATAATGAAATGTTTGAGTTGGAAGAACTCAAAATATACAAGTTTAGTAAATGAAATGTTTGATATGCAAGAACTCAAAATATACAAGTTTAGTAAATGAAATGTTTGATTTGCAAGAACTCAAAATACACAAGTTTAGTAAATGAAATGCTTGATATGCAAGAACTCAAAATATAAAAGGTGATAACTAAATATTTTGGGTTAAGTGCACTTAAAATGTTAGGATCATCATAACTCAAAAGATTTGAGGCAACTGATTACCTCAATTTTTTTAGTTTTCCCAACTTATTCGGGTTTACAGTGCATCCACTCTCTCTGCATGCTTGAACCAACTCAAGATAGGAATTTCTAGCCACATGGTTATGTTAATATTGACTTGTAAATTAGCTTATTATAATGCCATCTAGATTAAAGCTGATGATATTGTGCTTGCCTGAATGGTGGGTGGGATTTCCGAAACCTTCTTAGCTTTACATCGTTCTTAACTCTGAATGGTGGGTGGGATTCCCGAAACCTTCTTAGCTTTACGTCGTTCTTAACTCTTTCCCTGCCATTGGCGAGATATCTCATCATTTAAGAGAAAACTTTTGCATAAAAAACGTGTTACTGATGAGGTTTTAGGGTTATCTGTAATACTGCGATTATCCACTAGATAATCTTCCATCATTTATAAAAAAAAACTGCAGCAAAAAATGATTTATTAATTTTAAACTGCTTTATGTTTTGACAATCATTCTCATTCTGACCTCTAACACAATTCCTTTACAAAAATGCAAGTATTTCAGCTTTTTGATAAAAAATGTAAGAGTTTATAAGCAGAGAAAAAATAGAGATAGGAAGAAACATTTTTTTCCAGTTTTGTTTGTTTGTTTATTGCTTGTTTGAAAGCAGAGGGTCTGCTCTGTCATTTGATATATTTTGTATGTTTTTATATTTTTAAAATACATTTTTCCTGGAAGTTTTTTTTTTGGAAACTTGTAAAAACCACAAAAAATGTTGGCGAGCAACTTAAAAAAAAAAGTTGGCGGTGAATGAGTTAAGTTGTACCTTAAGCTGTACCTTATCATTAATATGTGTTTCCTGAAACGTTCTTAGTTAAATATACCTTATGTAAGGTTGGTCTGGAGCACACTTAGGTTTACCTTATTCCTCTTGACTCCACTAGGGGCCACCACTCTGACAAAAGCGTGTTTACATAGCAATCTATATAATTAAATATCTGTAAAAAAAATTTAAATACACTCCATGTTCAACAGGCAAATCTTATTTTATTATTAAGAAGTAAAACATATTTACACACACTGATGGTTGTTATCAGATAGCAAAATCTGGCTGGCCCACCACTGGGCCACATATTTGCTTGAGTTCTGGCCCAGTTCTGGCTGGGTCCCCGGCCCAAAACTGGCCCACACACTAAAAATTGGATCAAACTATTAAATCTGGGCCAGTTGTGGCCCACACCCAGTAAAATAGATCTTACATACTGACTTGGCCCAGATTTGGTCAGCACACTGTAAAGTGACCTAAATTGTTTATTTGGCCCAGGTCTGGCTAGCACACTGTAAAGTGACTTAAATTGCTTATTTGGCCCAGGTCTGGCTAGCACACTGTAAAGTGACTTAAATTGCTTATTTGGCCCAGGTCTGGCCCAGACCCTTTGTTTTATGTGGCTGACAACATCTGCGTGGTCCCTGGGCCAGATGTGGCCCAGAAACTGGTAAATATTGTATATTTTTTATTTTTCAAGATTCCCGAAACCTTCTTAGCTTTACGTCGTTCTTAACTCTTTCCCTGCCATTGGCGAGATATCTCATCATTTAAGAGAAAACTTTTGCATAAAAAACGTGTTACTGATGAGGTTTTAGGGTTATCTGTAATACTGCGATTATCCACTAGATAATCTTCCATCATTTATAAAAAAAAACTGCAGCAAAAAATGATTTATTAATTTTACACTGCTTTATGTTTTGACAATCATTCTCATTCTGACCTCTAACACAATTCCTTTACAAAAATGCAAGTATTTCAGCTTTTTGATAAAAAATGTAAGAGTTTATAAGCAGAGAAAAAATAGAGATAGGAAGAAACATTTTTTTCCAGTTTTGTTTGTTTGTTTATTGCTTGTTTGAAAGCAGAGGGTCTGCTCTGTCATTTGATATATTTTGTATGTTTTTATATTTTTAAAATACATTTTTCCTGGAAGTTTTTTTTTTGGAAACTTGTAAAAACCACAAAAAATGTTGGCGAGCAACTTAAAAAAAAAAGTTGGCGGTGAATGAGTTAAGTTGTACCTTAAGCTGTACCTTATCATTAATATGTGTTTCCTGAAACGTTCTTAGTTAAATATACCTTATGTAAGGTTGGTCTGGAGCACACTTAGGTTTACCTTATTCCTCTTGACTCCACTAGGGGCCACCACTCTGACAAAAGCGTGTTTACATAGCAATCTATATAATTAAATATCTGTAAAAAAAATTTAAATACACTCCATGTTCAACAGGCAAATCTTATTTTATTATTAAGAAGTAAAACATATTTACACACACTGATGGTTGTTATCAGATAGCAAAATCTGGCTGGCCCACCACTGGGCCACATATTTGCTTGAGTTCTGGCCCAGTTCTGGCTGGGTCCCCGGCCCAAAACTGGCCCACACACTAAAAATTGGATCAAACTATTAAATCTGGGCCAGTTGTGGCCCACACCCAGTAAAATAGATCTTACATACTGACTTGGCCCGGATTTGGTCAGCACACTGTAAAGTGACCTAAATTGTTTATTTGGCCCAGGTCTGGCTAGCACACTGTAAAGTGACTTAAATTGCTTATTTGGCCCAGGTCTGGCTAGCACACTGTAAAGTGACTTAAATTGCTTATTTGGCCCAGGTCTGGCCCAGACCCTTTGTTTTATGTGGCTGACAACATCTGCGTGGTCCCTGGGCCAGATGTGGCCCAGAAACTGGTAAATATTGTATATTTTTTATTTTTCAAGAAAAATACACCCATTTAAGAAGATTAAGAGCCTTTTATTAAAAAAATACACACATCGCATTAATGTGAATTAACAGTTAACAAATACATAAATATGAACATGTTTTAACATGTACCAACAATTAACCGTAATTTTGAACATATTAATTCTTAACAAATTCAGTACACTTTACAAAAACCCAACAAATACAAACAGACATATATCTCTTACACAACACATTTTACAACCACATAACCCACTTTATAAACATTTTTAAAAGGATAGTTCATCCTTAAAATGATAATTTTCTCATAAATCACCTACCCCTGTGTCGTTCTAAACCACCAAGTGCTCTGATTGTCTTCAGAATACATTTTTAGAATTTTTTTAAGAAAACCGGGAGGCTTTTGTCTGTCCCATTGACCTAAGCCAGTCTCACAATCCGCCTCCCAGAAAAGAATGAAAGACATCGCCAAAAAGGTCAATTTTCTATTAGTAGTTTAATAATAATATTATGAAGTGACAAGAACACTTTGTGCACAAAGAAAATAAAACGAACGATTTCAACAATTTGTTCTCCTCCTTAGTCGTTGAAAGCGTATTCAAGACCAGACTACAGCGATGCTGCTGACATCACCTGCAGCTCTCGTCACTTGCTGATGTGGTTACCAATGTTTTTTTTTATTTTTCTACGCTTTTTTTAAAGCATAATGCAAACATTGTAACAATACTTAAACAGCCCAAATAAATGTACAAATTACTTGGCAGCCTATTCTGTCTGTACGCTGGGACATACGTCAGCAGGTGACGTCAGCAGCAGGTGACGTCAGCAGGATGCGCCGTAGTCTGGTCGTTAACAGGCTTCGAACGACCAAGGAGAAGAACAAACTGTTGAAAATTTTTTTCATTGAAATACCAATGGAACACCGAACTTCTTGGCAATGTCTTTCATTCTTTTGTGTTAAATGGATTGTAAAACTTACTGAAATCAATGGGACGGACAGAAGCCTCCCAGTTTTCATCAAAAATATCTAAAAACGTGTTCTAAAGACAATCTAAGCACTTGTTGGTTTAGAATGACAGGGGGGAAGTGATTTATGATAAAATTGCAATTTTGGGGTGAATTATCCCCTTAAGCAATTACAGCGAGACAACATGTAAAACAAATTAATTAACATTTAAAGAAAAAAATTCTCTCTCACACACACACACACACACACACACACACACATTGGCATATGTGGTTTACCGGGACAATTCCATAGACACAATGCATTTTATACTGTACAAACTGTATATTCTATTGCCTTAACTTACCCCAGTCCCTAAGCCCAACCATAACAAAAATCTGTTGGAAGCCTTTAATCTGAAAAAGTACCACTTAGTATTGTGTCCCTGTAAAGCATGTTTATAGCATATTAAACATGTCATTATACACTATTCCCCATAAACCACATATACCAACCCACACGCACACACACACACACCTCTCACTCACAAGCCAAGTAATTAAAACAAGTTAAACACATTTAACCAAAACACCACCACTCTTTTTACAGCACAAAACATTCTCCTTTGCAGACTCAAACACAGGCGCTAACACTAACTGCTTTTCTTTTGCTAAAGATGTCTCTTGCACCCACCCTCTCGATCGAGCCACCTCTTCATTGTCCCCTCCACAACTGTAAGGGACCTTCTCCAAACTGCATCTTTAAAATAAGTAATCCATATTGTCATTGTGAAATCTTTAACATTTAATGAGCATATTAAAAAGAAATGTCTCATTTTTATTAACAAATAATTAACAGATATATTTACCAATCACTACCTCTCTGAGTTAGAGGGTGGCAAATAAAGTCTTTTCCATCCAGTTGAGGTTTTAAGCCAGGGAGTTGTCGGTCGCCCTCTTCAATATATGCCATGTGCAGTCTCGTACATCTGTCCCGCCAATAAGCCCCAACCAGTTAACCTGAAACAGATTTATAGTCTTAAAGGCGGAGTCCATGATGTTTGAAAGCCAATGTTGATATTTGAAATCACCTAAACAAACACGCCCCTACCCCAATAGAATCTGGACCTTCTGTTGATAGACCCGCCCCACACATACGCAACCTGGCATTTGATTTGATTTGATTGGCTATAAGTGTGTTTTGGTAGTCGTCCCGTCTCCTTTTCCAACGCGTTTTTCAAACATCGTGGACTCCGCCTTTAATAGTTGGTCATAGTTTCATACAGGACACAGGTCATAGCCTACAGTAGTTGATTCCTTATATCAAAGAGGTGATGCATGCTATTTTTTGTGTGCTAATTTAAGAAAAGTTGTGTGCAATCCATAGAAGTAAACTGTTGTGTGTTTGTTGTAGTCCAAGAAAAGAGATTTAAGTTGAAGAAGATAACTGGCGTCATTGTTTACTTACACTGTAAAAAAATTCTGTAGAAATTACAGTATTACTGGGTGTTACTGCCAACTAGCTGCCAGTAACTTACTGTAGATTTTACAATTATGTTATTTAACAGTTTGTTCAAAGTTAAATTAACATGAAACATGTTCAGTCTTTATCTACTAAAGTAAGTTACTGGCAACCAGCTGCAAAATTACAGCAAATTTTGTACAGTGTAGGGTTTTGTACATTTGCACATCGTTCACATGTCTTTAACACTTACACATCAAAGGGTGTGTAAATTTGTGAATCTGAAAAATGTGCCCTTCTGAAAAAAACAGCATACCATCAAGACCAGCATATGTTGTGTTTTGGTGCTGGTTTGCTAGTGAACACCAGCTAAACAGCCTCAAACCAGGACCATCACCAAACCAGCATTAGCACCAGCATCCCATGCTGGTCATACCAGCAAGCCACAGCATATGTTGTGTTTTGGTGCTGTTATGCTGGTGACCACCAGCAAAGACCATCATAATTCCCATGCTGGTTTGATGCTGGATTTTTCAGCAGGGTGCTCTTTAACTTCTTAACTACTTTAGCTCAAATAAGGTTGTGTGTAATGCTCCTTTTTATGAAGATACGAACGTGTGTCTGAATTCTCTGCTTGATTATTAAAAACCTGTTAACCTGCACGTGAACGACGACTGGTTATTTACATCTTTCTAAATGGATTCAGCTTACTAACAACAATATTTAAGCTAACGTGATAGCTGGCTAAACATGCAGGAAAATTCACGGTTTTGAATATGTAGCAAACAATTCCTTTTCATTGTTATCATGCATTTTTAACATATAAAAACTAAATCAGTGACTTACCAGTTATTGATGATGGTGTCTGTGTCGAACGGGAGCTCAGCTTTGTGCTCTGCTTGATTCAAATCATAACAGTAGTGGTGATGTTGCCGTTCAACAGCTAGAGGGCTGATTGCCGCATCACGGAATCGGGCCGTGTACTGTATACTGTCCGTCTGAAGCATAAACATTTTTAAATTGCCGCCAAACAGCGTTACAACCGGCATGTGTCAGTTCCACTGGTATCGGGCCACATACTGAATTTCTGACATCATACACATCTTGGCAGTATCATATCAAACCATAATCGGTCCAGGCACAATGCAACGTAGTCGGTCCGACTACACAATGCCAGATTTGGCCCGATTACATTGAGACGCTACTTTAGTAGACCCGGACTTCAGCTGAGTATGCTTACACTCGGGCCAACAGCTATAAATAGTGTTTACTACTGGTATACTATTTCCTCATCTGGGCCAGTTCTGGCGCATACACTAAAAATCTGTCCGGCTTTCAGCCGACACTGGCGGAAAAAAGCCAGAATCGGCCCAGAACTGACTGCTATCTGGGTAGCTTTTTAATTATAATTCCAAAGATATATAAGAAGCTACAAGCATAGAGACCATTTAATGAAGTTTATTTAACTTAGTTCGGGAGGAGCATGGTCATGTGATCCAACCAATCAGTGCAAAGAGGTGCCTATAAATGGCAGTCCCTCACCTCTGTCCCGTGACAGATTTTTTGCAGCATCCCTCCTCCACCCAATCACCTCACTCTCATCTAGATTCATTTATCACAGTTAAAGAGAGGGGAGTACTCTGGGTTCGGGCTAAAATTCAGAGCTCGGAGCCCTCTCCTCGGACAGCACGCCAAATATGCTTTATCTCATTCCCTAACGATTACATGTTAATGCGAACTCGTGAAAAGGCAGTGTTTGTGGATGGATGAGTTGGTGAAACTATGGCACCTTTACAGCGAATAGTCTTACTAATTCAAAGACAGTGCTGTACAGTATGTGCATTTCATCTGTGAAATCTGTAGTCTCCTGGCTGAACTGCAAAAAAATAAATAAATTCTTTATCTCTGCAATGTAGCTGTTGAAAATATGGGTAACACTTTATAATAACTGCACACTATGAAGCATTAGTAAAGCATTAGTTAAGCATTACTAAATAGTCAATTCTTTATTTATTAAACATTAATAGACATTAGTAAATAGTTTATCAATGCTTTATTCTTGATTTATAAGCATATATATAATGGCCCTCATTTATCAAAAGTGCGTACACCAAATTTCCAGCGTACACCTTGCGTACACCCAAAACCACGGTGACTTTGAGATTTATCAATATGGACGTTGGCGTACGGCATGCTCAAATCCTACGCCAGCTCAGGAGGTGGTGTATATGGAAGCCCGTTTCCGCCATGTTGTAAAAAATAATAAAATAAAATTCTGATTTTGTATCTCAAAATTCTGAGATACAAAGTCAGAATTCTGAGATACAAAGTCAGAATTTTGAGATACAAAGTCAGAATTCTGAGATACAAAGTCAGAATTCTGAGATACAAAGTCAGAATTCTGAGATACAAAGTCAGAATTCTGAGATACAAAGTCAGAATTCTGAGATACAAAGTCAGAATTCTGAGATACAAAGTCAGAATTCTGAGATATAAAGTCAGAATTCTGAGATACAAAGTCAGAATTCTGAGATACAAAGTCAGAATTCTGAGATACAAAGTCAGAATTCTGAGATATAAAGTCAGAATTCTGAGATACAAAGTCAGAATTCTGAGATACAAAGTCAGAATTCTGAGATACAATGTCAGAATTCTGAGATACAATGTCAGAATTCTGACTTTGCATCTCAGAATTCTGACTTTGCATCTCAAAATTCGGACTTTATATCTCATCTATATGATGTGTTTTAAGTCGTTGCTAAGGTATAATTGGTGGTTGCTAGGCTGTTTCTGTTGCATTCTGTGTGTGTTTTAAGTCATTGCTAGGGTATTATGGGTGGTTGCTAGGCTGTTTCTGTTGCATTCTGTGTGTGTTTTAAGTCATTGCTATGATATTATGGGTGGTTGCTAGGCTTTTGCTATGGTTATTAAGTGGTTGCTAGGGTTTAGCTATGGTTTTCTATGTGATTGCTAGACAATTGCTAGGATATTATGGGTGATTGTGAGGCTGTTGCTCTGGCATTCAATGTGGTTGCTAGGCTGTTGCTCTAGTGTTCTTTGGGGTTGCTAGGCAGTTGCTATGGCATTATTTGTGATTGCTATGCTATTTCTCTGATTTCCTAGCTAATTGCTACACTGTTGCTAGGGTATTATGGGTGGTTGCTAGGCTGTTGCTCTGGTGTTCCGTGGGGTTGCAAGGCAATTGCTGTGATATTATGGGTGGTTGCTTGGCTGTTGTTGTGGCATTCTGTGTGCTTGCTATGTTATTTCTCTGATTTCCTGGCTAATTGCTACACTGGCAATTGCTGTGATATTATGGGTGGTTGCTGGCTGTTGTTGTGGCATTTTGGTTGGTTGCTAGGCTATTGCTAAAATATTATGGTGGATTGCTATGAAGTTGCTAGGATATTGTGGGTGGTTGCTAGGATGTTGTATTCTATGTGGTTGCTTGGTTGTTGCTAGGCTAGGGTATTTTAATTGGTTGCAAGAATATTATTATGGTTTTCTTGGTGATTGCAATGGTGTTGCTATAGCATTCTGGGTGATTGGTAGTCCTTTTCTAGGGTATTTGAGGTGGTTTATAAAATTGATAGGCTGTTCAGTGTGTTTCACAGAGAACTGCTATGCATTCAATAGTATATATAGGGTATATAGGGTGTCTTTGAGTGAATGATAGGCAGTTACTACAGTGTTATGGGTGGACCCCTAATTTAAAAACAGCATATCATGCTGTGATGGTACTGCAGGAGTGACAACCCGAGATGGGGTAATATCATTCTGAAGTGGAATGATTCTGTAGAATCGGGTTGTTTCCCTTAAACATTTACTTGAAGGAATAGAAAAGACAGCATATGTGTGACTTTTTAGAGACCCCTAAATTAAAAACAGCATATCAGGCTGTGATGATACTGCAGGAGTGACAACCTGAGATGGTGTCCTCCTATCATTGGAATGATTTTGTGGAAACAGGTTTTTTCCCTTTAACATCTAGCTGAATATATAGACATTTTGCATGTTTGCAAACAGAGATTATGTTTTTTGTGAGTGGAGCCCAACTGGTGGCAGAAAGTGAGTGACAGATTTCATCACACATTCCTATTCTGACACTCAACAGCACAACAAGACATTTTCCAGTGAGTTATCTTGCTCGTTTCACTCGTGTATATTTCATTTTTACTGTTTTTCTGGCACCACATTGCACACACAGCTTGCAGTGACGTAACTGTGACATCTACTCGCAAATGGTCTATAAAAATACAGCATGTGCTGGACATTTTAGATCACTCTAATTTAAATACCCTGTCGATTATATAGCAATGCTCTGTCAAACCCCAAACTACCAAGCAACTCATAACACTAACAGCCAGCCATGACAAGATAGCAACTACCTATCATTTTCTCACATACACCATATTAAACGCATAGCAGCTCTCTGTCAACCCCCCCCGAACAGACCAGCAATTCCACAAACCACGTAAATACCCCAGTAAAGGCCTATCAATCACCCATTATGCCACAGCAACACCATCACAATCACCCAGAAAACCATAACAATACCCTAGCAACCAATTAAAATACCCTAGCCCAGCAACAGCCTAGCAACCCTAAATATCCCATTAACTTCATAGCAATCCACCCAATATATTAACAACAGCCTAGCAACAACCAGTATAACCCTAGCAACTGCCTAGCATTCACTCAAAACACCCTAGCAACAGTATAGCAACCACCCATTATACCCTAGCAACAGTCTAGCAATCATCCAGAAAACAAAAACAATAGCATAGCAACCAACCAGAATGCCATAACAACAGCCTAGCAACCACCCGTAATACCCTAACTGCCAAGCAACCTCACATAATGCCAGAGCAACAGCATAGCAAACACCCATTATACCTTAGCAACTGTCTAGCAGTCACCCAGAAAACCAGAGCAATAGCATAGCAACCACCCACAATACCCTAGCAACAGTCTAGTAATTACATAGATTTCAGATGGAGAAGCATTTACTACACAGAGCCGTAGTTCACTGAGAAGCTAGGCAAAATCGCATAGATTATCGGGCCCGATTTTCCTCAATTATGAACACGATTTTGCCTAGCTTCTCAGTGAAATACGTCTCTGTGTAGTAATGCCACTCCATCTGAAAGCAGGTGATGGCGATTTAATACTAATCAAGGAATTGGCCTAGCAACCACCCATAATACCCTAGCAACAATTTAAAACAAACACAGAATGCAACAGAAATGGCCTAGCAACCACCCATAATACCCTAGCAATGACTTAAAACACACAGATATAGATGAGATATAAAGTCAGAATTCTGAGATGCAAAGTCAGAATTGTGACTTTGTATCTCAGAATTGTGACTTTATATCTCAGAATTCTGACTTTATATCTCAGAATTCTGACTTTGTATCTCAGAATTCTGACTTTATATCTCAGAATTCTGACTTTATATCTCAGAATTCTGACATTGTATCTCAGAATTCTGACTTTATATCTCAGAATTCTGACTTTATATCTCAGAATTCTGACTTTATATCTCAGAATTCTGACTTTGTATCTCAGAATTCTGACTTTGTATCTCAGAATTCTGACTTTATATCTCAGAATTCTGACTTTATATCCTGACTTTATATCTCAGAATTCTGACTTTACATCTCAGAATTCTGACTTTATTTCACAGAATTCTGACTTTGTATTTCAGAATTCTGACTTTGTATCTCAGAATTCTGACTTAACATCTCAGAATTCTGATTTAACATCTCAGAATTCTTACTTTATATCTCAGAATTGTGACTTTGTATCTCAGAATTCTGACTTTATATCTCGGAATTCTTACTTACATCTCAAAATTCTGACTTTGTATCTCAGAATTCTGACTTAACATCTCAGAATTCCGACTTAACATCTCAGAATTCTGACTTAACATCTCAGAATTCTGACTTAACATCTCAGAATTCTGACTTAACATCTCAGAATTCTGACTTAACATCTCAGAATTCTGAGATATAAAGTCAAAATTTTATTTAATTTTTTTTACAACATGGCGGAAACGGGCTTCCATACGTGTACGCACATTTTGAGTTAGTGCAGAAATGCGCAAACACTTCCTAACACCACAAAACGCACTGACAAACTAAAATATATGATATATTATGACCCACTGTAATAAAAACATAGTAATTATAAACTTCAGTGTTTATTTTTAAGCAACAATGTTCAATGTTTAATTTGTGAGACTTTACCAAATCATTTGATTTGTATGCATATGTAGCCTATTCCTTCAGTTGAGAGCCTGTGCGCTTTACCTGATGTTTCAGAGCGAGCATGTGAATGGTGCGGTAATATTACCATACTGTAAAGCGCCTTTCCGAAAATTCCGCTCCCTCAGCACCGCTCGTTGAACCCAGAACGCCCTTTGATAATTTGCTAGTTCGAGAATCTGTAAAAACGTCTAGCAATAAGTTATGGAATTCAAGCCTTATACATGAATGTAAAGTAAAAATCAAAGTTAAGATTGAGCAGGAAGAAAAATTGAAAGGGACTGCGGAGAGACTGTAAAGAGTTAGCAAATATTCTTCCTGGAATCTGAAGCGGCACATTGCAAGAAAGCACAAGGATGTGCTACGAAAACATGGTAATGCAATAAAAGGTAAGCTAGTTACATACCATTCGATGATAAATAAATACAGATGAGGTAAGGTAAAATGCTTGTGTTGAATGGAGCCGTAAATCCGATCATGATGACATGCGAACAAAATTATGGCCACAAATTATTTTTTATGCTATATTATGGACACTTCTTTTTCTTATTTAGTCTAAAGTATGGCCATAAATTTAGAATTTGTTCCCAATATTCAACAGTTTGTTCCTTGGAATTAATTATTATAATATTTCGTAATTACTATTACAATTATTATTACTTCAAATTATAAATTAGCTTAGTAAAACATGTGGATGTCACAAATTGTTAATTTGAATTATATCCGGAGCTCCGTATCAAACTGGATCTAAGATACAGCTAACAAACAACTGTACGTAAATACAGAACAACACACTACAAAAGTTACTACATCATTTTAAAATATTATTTAAAAAAATTAACTGAACCATTAAGCAGACATATAATTTAGATGTAGGCAACAGTAAATAATAATAATAATAAATAATTATTCTTCTAAATATCAATTAATAATAAAAATAATAAGAAGAATATTACAAATTGTCATCCAATTATTAATGTGTCTTTAATCCCACTCTTTAAACTCCCAAATAAAACAATTTTGTTTCTTTTCACTTCCCCGGATTCTCTTCTTTGCCGTCTTTCGTGTGTCAATGGCGTAAAATGAGGGCGTGGGGGAGGCGGAGACTTGAATTTATATGGGCTTGTTATTCTAATGACGATCGTTTTCAGCCGCAGCATTTATGAAGGGCAGATATTGCGTACACCTGAATATCAACGGTACGCACAGTTTCATAAATCAGGCGGTGAGCGGTGAGAGGAGTGTAAGCATAATCTTACGCCAACATATACGCCCGTTTCTACGCAAGAATGATAAATGAGGGCCAATGTGTTTAATAATTGTCTTTTCATGCTTTATTACTGATCAATTAATCATTTCTAAAATAAGTATTACATTATTTACAGACCAGTTATTAAGATGTTGTCAGTGGTTCATAAGATCATTTAGGAAGTGTAAATAAATGATTAATAAACTATTTAAACATTCATTTATACATGTTATTATTTAGACACATAGTAATAAGTTAGTCGGTGTGTTAATAAATGCTTCATTAACACATATTCCTACCGTAATTCATGATTAATTCAGGTAGTTATAAAACATTTAGAAGTGGTCAGTTAACTATTTTTGTGAGCTCATCTAAAGTGAGGACTATTTATGCTTTGTAAAGCTTTTATAAAGGAGATTTAAAGTCTCTGTTATCTTTTAAAAATGAAACAAACACAACACAGAGTAATACAGAACATAAAACATATTTATTTCAAGATGCAAAAATTAAACTGTACAACTGTACACTTCATATCAAAGGAAAAATAAAACTCTGCTATATCATAAAAGAAAAACAACAACAACAAAATAAACAAAAACAAAGAAAGTACATATATATGTAGCGTAGCCACATATGGAGAGGACTATTTATACACTGTGAATGTTAGCGCATTGTTCTTTATTATCTCCACCTGTACTGTTTTTTGTCCCTTCTGTTTGTGTTTTGTCCCGTCTCTCGCTGTCGCGAGAGTTTGCACGGCGATCTCACGTCACGTGTGAGATTGCCGGTTGACTTCCGGATTGGCCATATATGAAGCCGGTTCCGGCGTGCGAGACAGCGTGTTATTGGATGGTAGGCGATCACCGTTATACTCTGAGATATAGCTGTCATTGCAAGGATTATCTTTCCCTGAGGAATATATCGTTTTTATGGGATTATTCACCTGGGAAGACATCTTTACACACTCACCTTTTTTATGGATTATGCTGCTGGTTGCGATCTTCACCGGTTGGACTGATCCGTTCTTGTAAATATACTGAACTTGAGACTTTCACGCACGCACGCACATACACAATCACGGTATTATTTGGTAATCGTTGTTTATCTTGTATATATTTCGTTATTGTATATATTTGATTATTTCTGTATAATACACTTGGGCAAGTTAAATGGTATTGGTGTCTGTGTCTTCATATTCTGCGTTCGTAGTTTACTGTCTTAAAGGTGAGCATCTTCCCCTTTAATATACTTTTGTACACTCCGTGATTTAAAAGTATAGCGGAGCGTTACATATAAATATATAAAAAAATTGTATAATGGACTGAAACATGTCCACAATCTGCACTGCTGTTCTGGAATGTTTGAAACGTTCTGTAATGCCAAGGTCCTCTCTGGAGTATATGAAGTAAACTAAAGAGAAGTATTAAAGTTATTAATCCGAGAACTTTGATCCACCTTCCCTCTGTCACGATGCATTTTTTTAAATTTCAGTACACCAACGGAAATGGAAACTACGGAAATATGTCACGTGGCACGCAAAGAGCCAATGAGCTTTTAATATCACTGCCGTAAAGCAATGTGTCGTAAAGCTTCTTGTTTGTCATGGCAAACTAAATATTAAAAAAATAGTTAAATAAATACAGAAATGTTATTTTTATTAAAGTTTTCAAATGTTCAATATTGAGAAATTATCTGAATATCATAATCATTTCATTAGGTAAATGGATAAACTTTTCAGGATCCTGCTGGAACCTTGTCTTGTTTTAATATTTAGTCCAGTATGGCAGGGTTCTGACAGTACAATGTTTTATGTGGGAAAGCGTGGTCTTAGTATTATTATATTAGACCATGTTTTTCCCGTGTCTCGTCACTTTTACCTCGCTCCCTTGTCATCCTCTCCTCATTATTGTTTGATTTATATCACTTGTTCCCCTCTTGATTTGCTCCCCTATTTAATCCTCTTGTATTCATTGTCCCGTGTTTCAGCCTTGACGTTTGTTCTGAATACCTGTGAGTACGCTGTTGTAGTTATCTAGTCTAGTAGTGTTTATTGTGAAGTGTATCTAGTCTAGTGTTTAAGTGTAGTTTTGTGTCTTGCCCTGTTTAGTGTTCACTCCTGTTTAAGTTATCTTGTTTCTGTTGTTTTGCCCCCTCGTGGGTTTTTGTTTTCTGTTTTATTAATTAATAAATATTCTGAGTTTCCCCCTGTTGTCTGCGTTTGGGTTCACCCCTTGAAATCCCCGAGATCCCTAACAAAACTGTCTTAAATAAATCAGAAAATATGACTGAAAACATGTCATTAATATGAGAAACTTCAATGCCCGCGATTTTAATATTTATGAATAAGAATAACTTACATGCAAATTTGTACGTTTGTAAAGCTGTAAATACGTAAATAATTTACGTATTAATCCTGTCAAAACGTCGATATTATATGTTTCAGTGTGTTTTAAACGTAAGTTAATGTTTGATTGTACAACTACACTGAGACATAAAAACACACATTTATTCTCATGAGATCACGTTGGAAGTGTACATTTGTACAGTTTAATTTTTGCATCTTGAAACAAATATGTTTTATGTTCTGTATTACTCTGTGTTATGTTTGTTTCCTTTTTAAAAGATAACAGAGACTTTAAATCTCCTTTATAAAAGCTTTATAAAATGTTTTATAACTACCTGAATTAATCATACAACATCTTAAAGAGCCAGTAAGATGACAATTTTAAGCATCCTATCACTATTTATAAGTCCCGGACAACAGGTTTAAATCCATGCAAGGTCAAAAAACACTGTAATTTTCTCAAAATATAGGGGAGAGTGGGGTAAAGTGAGACACCCCCTGTATCTACGCAACGGAACACATTGGTGGTCCTATGACTATTATGTTTTTAAGCCCCTCAAATTTCCTCTTGGCCATATAGGTCAGAACCTCATGCTGCTGTGGTTAGCATGATTTTTCACAAAAATATATTTTTTGCATGTAAAAGTAAATTTTCTTGCTGTCAACTTAATCAACTGTTGTGCCAAAGCAAATTGATTCAGGTAGAAAAACTTATATCACACATGTTTATGAACTACCAACACATAAATCATTGTGTTGATGCTAGCTGAAGATTAGCCTGAATTTCCAAGAGAGAGAGTTTTTTTCCAAAATGTGGCGGTGGGGTAAAGTGAGACAAATGCTGTGGGGTAAAGTGAGACATGAGGCACAAGTTCAGTTTAGTCTAAAACATATTTTAATGTAATATTACATTACATAAGTTTTATTTTTAATGTTATAAACATTGCAGAAAAACCATTATGCCTTCAGTAGTGAATACACCAGGAAGACAGCCTGGGGAAAAACACCCCTTGAGGAGATGGAGAGTGCTGCCGCCTAGGTCAAGGAAGGAAAGAAGTCTCTAAGGCTACGTACACACCAAACGCGAGGCATCATGGTACTGTGGGTTCACACCAGACACAAGTTCAACAATTTGCGCAAGTAGATTACATACAAAGTCAATGCAAATTACGTGATATGGGTGGCACGTTTGCCACGAAAACACGCGCTATTCGCCGCAAACACGTCTTCGCCCAATTTGAAAATATTCAACTCGAGCGAAAAATTTGCATTACACAATGTTAAATCCTGCGAGTAATCTTGATCGAGTAACGCGATGCCCTGCATTTGGTGTGTACGTAGTATTATTCACTCTAGATTACTCGCGGGATTTAAAGGAATAGTCTACTCATTTTCAATATTAAAATATGTTATTACCTTAACTAAGAATTGTTGATACATCCCTCTATCATCTGTGTGCGTGCACGTAAGCGCTGGAGCGCGCTGCGACGCTTCGATAGCATTTAGCTTAGCCCCATTCATTCAATGGTACAATTTAGAGATAAAGTTAGAAGTGACCAAACACATCAACGTTTTTCCTATTTAAGACGAGTAGTTATACGAGCAAGTTTGGTGGTACAAAATAAAACGTAGCGTTTTTCTAAGCGGATTTAAAAGAGGAACTATATTTTATGGCGTAATAGCACTTTTGGGAGTACTTCGACTCGGCGCAGTAACACCCTCCCTCTCCCATTATGAGAGTGAGAATGGGAGAGGACTTTTCAGGCGAGTCGAAGTGATGATAGACGGATGTATCAACAATTCTTAGTTAAGGTAATAACATATTTTAATATTGAAAATGAGTACACTATTCCTTTAACATTGTGTCATGCAAATTTTTCGCTCAATATAAATATTTTCAACTTGGGCGAAGACATGTTTGAGGTGAATAGTGCGTGTTTTTGCGGCAAATGCTCCGCTCATATGGCGTCATTCGCATCGCCCCAGACAAGGATGCGTCTGATCGTGTCTTTGCATTAACTTTGAATATAATCTACTTGCACAAATCGTTGAACTCACATCTGGTGTGAACCCACAGTAAGAGCAGCTGCAAGGGATAGAAATATTGATAGATGGTTCTAATTGTCTTTTGCGCTGACCCGCAGACACTAGCTAGCTCTAAGGGTACTTTGTTCTGACCCCCAGACTGCGTTCTAATCTAACTGGTTCTATATGTCATTTGAATGTTAATTAAAAAAAATTGAATTGTCGGAGCCAATGGTGTATAGTGGGCAGCGCTCCGACATGTGGTGCTTTCACACTTTCTGGGACCCAAGTTCGATTCCCGGCTCGTGGTCATTTGCCGATCCCAAAGCCCTCTCCTCCCTGTACCTTCCTGTCCTCTCTTAAACTCACTATTAAATAAAAGGCAAAACTGGCCAAAAAATATAACTTTTGAATTATATTATGTTGTATTTGATTTTGGTTCAGATTTAGTGTACTTTCAAGTGTTTAGAAAAATAATGTTCTTAATTGACCAATCCCCTTGATTATTTTACTAGTCCAACATTAGTTCTGGAATGTGTGGTTGTCAAGCTAGCCGCCAGGATTTTATCTCTTACAATATGTGCTGTTATGATAGTTTCAGAGTGGAAAAAGTAAGTGGATCGGTTTACCCCGAGCTGGTTCACTTTACCCCCTTGATTTTTCTGGTCTGTCTCAGTTTACCCCTAAGCTGGGGTAAAGTGAGACACAAGACCACTTTTTTTAAAACAATCATATTTTCACTGCTTTTCATCCTGAATACATTCTGGTAATTTCCATAGCTAGGAAACATTCTGAATTAATAGGAAATGTGTAAATTTGACTGATATATCATTTTAGCTCGCTTAGAGGGGAGCAAATGTAAAAAATGTCTCACTTTACCCCACTCTCCCCTAAATTAAAAATTACCCCATTTCTCAGAGATCCCCAAACGATTCGTGTGAAGCCATTCAACGACTCAGTCTGCCTAAACCCCACCTTTCAGTAGCCTACTCTGCTCTGATTGGTCAACTGACAGAGTGTCTTTGCACAGATCACAGATCAGTCGCGCAGACCACAGATCAGTGGCACAGACCAACAATAGTGCAACATGTACTGACCTCATGCTAACATGATTTACTGAGAAGACATTGTCAACATCAATACACATCATTCATCATTAATTCAAGCAATAAAAACAACGATTGAAACTAAAATTTTACACTCATTTAAGCATTTATGTAAACTAACCGGGTCATAACAAAACCGTAAGTGAGCATGCGTTAGCCGTTTGCTAACGTGACTCTCTGACAGTAAATGTACAGTTTAAACAAAGACATCATTCATCATTAATCCAAGCAATACAAACGACAACTTTGAGGAAACTTACCCTCAGGTCCGAGGTAAGGGTGCAAAAATAAATGAACTAAAAGCCCAGTTTGAGCGACCCACACGGGTGCTCTCTCACTCACTGCCCAACAACGAGTTATGACGAGTCATCTATGAGTGTTCACTGAAAAATACAGTGGATTTTAGGAAAGCATAACAAGCCCTTTACAGATGGGAAATATTAAAGGAGTGCGTGGATGCTGCATTTTTGGCTCAACGTATAGTTACGAGTCAGCATTCTCAACACTTAACATTATCAAAAGTAAAGACATATCAAGAATGATCAATAAACATTGTCTTTTTTTAACTAGTACTTTATGCTTTCGTCTTTAAGTTCAACTTAGTTTAGCCTATTTTATTTAATTTTCATTTGAGCTTATTTACATTTCTATAGACTTGATGGAACAGTATAAGAGAGACATGTTTTCCTGCACTTTTTCATTTTTCCAACACTGGCAGTTTAGTTTTGCCTGTTTGTGTTTCTGACTGATATTGATGATGATCTTTTACCAGTGCAACTTGAAGCACAGAAGAGAGTGTTCAACATTACATTTAGTTAAGTACAGACAATAAATGAGAATGAATGTGATATGATTTGATTAGGCCAGAGAGGTTTGTATTCATTGATTATGATTGTTAATCTCAGTTTAGCAGAAAAGAGCACCTTCGTTTTCCTTTTGAGTTGTTATGTGGAAATGAATGTGTATTTTGAAGATTTAGAGATGAATGCATTTTGCAATGTTCCCTTCATATTTTTTATATTTTTTTACCAAGCAACTGAAAGGACATACAGTTACAGAACAGCATTAACATGAAATCCATTTTGTTAAGGATTATTTATGCTTATACATATGAATAAACATTATTCAATATACTTGATAACACTATATTTTGTTTAGTAAAACAAATATTTACACTAATTTCTTTAGTCTGGCCAAAGCTGTCAATTTATGTTTTTACGTGCAGTACATGTCCGGACCTCAGCTGGTGCGGAGGGTTCATTTACTGGACCTCCACCAATTTTAGTTGAAGACCCCTGAGTTAGAGTTTAAACAACGATATCATTTATCATTAATCCAAGCAATGAAAACGACTATAGACATTTTACACTCATTTAAGCAAGTATGTAGCTATAATCATACTTACAGGTTGTGGTTAGGAGACGCATGTTGTTCCAAATAAAGTGGGTACTGAACCATCTTTCATTGCCAGACGTTTAAACCCCGCTGTTAAAAAATAATTCTTCACAGCCAGACACGTTTAGTATATCCCTCCTTGAAAAAGTCTCCTTTGGTAGTGAAAACAACACAAACTGAAAACACAGCGTGAGCTGATGTTTACAGACTAGCTAACTGTGGGCGGGTCATAGTTTTCGTTTCTCCCGGGCAAGGCTGTAGGCGGAGATGACGTGGCAAATATCAGGAAGAAGACTCACTCCCTATAACGACTCGTTTCAGCGATTCAGAGTCGATTCCCTGCTTTAGAAGCCAATAACTTTATTAATCGTGCACTTTTTGGTTCAACTACTTTACACGTTGTTTACATTGATGGACAGCTACATGACACACTGCAATAAAGGTTAGTTTCGATTTTGGATCTGTGTGGCTCTTTAATAACTGGTCTGTAAATAATGTAATACTTATTTTAGAAATGATTAATTGATCATTAATAAAGCATGAAAAGACAATTATTAAACACATTATATATACGCTTATAAATCAAGAATAAAGCATTGATAAACTATTTACTAATGTCTATTAATGTTTAATAAATGAAGAATTGACTATTTAGTAATGCTTAACTAATGCTTTACTAATGCTTCATAGTGTGCAGTTATTATAAAGTGTTTGTGCCTTTATAGAGTAGGTAAATTCACCATGGTTGTGGAGTAAATTAAGACATTATGGCCAATATATTATAATAAGGGGTTCACAATTTTTCAATTTGAGACCCAGACAGGGTCTGGTACAATCTTTACCACCTAAGTTTTTTTATTGGGAATATACAGAAAACATATTCATTTTTGTCTTAACATGAATGTAGTTTAATTGCAAAATGTGTTATATGGATCCCCGATTATTGCAAAACCATAACTGTTGATTCCCCTAATTATGAATGTTAATGCCAGTTAATGTTAATTTTACATCAATTTTTTAATGTTTTATAACTTTGATTAAGGCAACTGCACACCATCTCTTCATAAACATACAAAAGAAACTGCTCTACTTGATAACTGCTTGTATAGTCTCCAAAGGTCAAATTTATTAAAGAAAACACAAGGTAGCACAAAACAAAACACGCGGTGACTTCGTAACAATAAACAATAGTAACAATGGACTACACAAGACAGGGGAAACAGAAGTGACTTTATACAAGACAATGACTAATAAAAAACCTGGAAATAATGACGAGACTAACAAGGGGCAACTAATTACTAAGGTTACCAATGACTGGGCGGAGACAAGATCAGACACAGGGAAAACAGGCAAGACATTAATCAAAACAAGTTATACACGACAGAGTGAAGAACAAGACAGGGCAAGACATAATGCAAATCAAAACCATGAACATAGAAAAAACCCCAATAATTAAACAAGACAAGAATCAAAACTAGGAAAATACAGATAACTAATAAACTAAGGAACAAACAATAAACAGAGAAACCCAAACCCTGACATTCATATAACGCAGCAAAGTACCTATTACATAGAGCAGGGATGGAGGGCCGGTGTCCTGCAGAGTTTAGCTCCAACTTGCCTCAGCACACCTGCCTAAAAGTTTCTAGTATGCCTAGCTTAATTGGCTACTTCAGGTGTGTTTAATTATGGTTGGAGCTAAACTCTGCAGGACACCGGCCCTCCAGGATCGTAGTTGCCCATCCCTGGCATAGAGTGAACAACTGATTGGTGGGTGATCGATATTAACCAATTCAACACCATCGGCATGGACAGCAGCTGGTAATGTCGTACATAAGAAAGTATTCCTTAAGAAAACCGCTAAGGTACTGTTCAGGAAACATGCCTAGAAAAGATATACCTGTAGGTAAGATTTACCTTAAGAGTCTTCTTATTGTGCTAAGAGACAACAATATCGGGAAACTTAGCCCTGGTATCTCAACAACTTTGGCAAGTTCTGACACTCAGTGATGTTTTTCACAAAAGCGTCATTAGTGAACTATGGTCACAAGTTCTGTCTTTCTGTTCCCTGAAATTTAAACTACATTGCAAGCTTATATGGTTGTAACCACAGTTCTCGAGCTGTAGTTAGAAGGGTTGTTTTTTGTAAGTCTGACATAGATCATGATCATGCTTTTGAGCAAAAATAAGCAGCAACATACAGTACATTGTATATCCCTTATTGAGAAATAAGTAATTTCCAAATAATGGGTTGTTTTCCCCAACTGCTGGGATATTGTTAATCAACCATGTTGAAACAACTCAGCAGTTGGGTTGAAACAACCCATTATTTGGGGGTCATTTTAACCCAGAAAAGTGTTCTGTCCAATAGTTACCCAGCCCTGGGTTAAAAACAACCCAATATTTTTTAGAGTGTAAGGTTCCAGCACATAAAACTTGGACCCCTTTTAGCTACAGTAATTAAGCTTACACTAATATATTAACTCTACAGTCACAGCATCTTTATGACCACCAGGGGCCTAATGACAAACAAGCTCATTAATAAACAACACTGTACATGGTTCACAGTCTCAGACATTTCACACACAGGGACTAATTTCTGTCTTATTTCACTTCCTATAATTGTCATGTGTTTACCTTAACTTGTTACTGCTTACACTTGGAAAAAAAATAATTTATAGAGAACGTTAGCGATTTTTTTCTATTTTTGGGTCTTAGAGGGTTAAGAAGTGACGAAATTTGTCCCTGAGTAGACAAAGTAGTTCTTATGGGAGCACTAGATCAGTTTACATCTCTAATGTGCAGCAATTCCATCTGCTTTTCGCTTTCCCTGTCTTTCTTTTTCTCTTACTCTTACCCAGCTGCTCTCTCTGACTCTTTCCCATTTCTCTTAATGTCAGTGTGTTGCCATTGTGAAGCATTACATATCTAGAGTCTGTCACTTAAAATAATGCTGTCAGATTGAAGCAATTAGTTGTTGTTGAGGCGTAATGAATGCTGACACCTCTCGGAGATTATGAAACTCCTAATTGCTCTGTAAAAACAGATGCTTTTGACATTGTTGCTAACAGACTTTTTTATATCTTTCATGTGCTCCTTCATGTGGCCACACGTACAATGACAGTGGTTGGTTTGAAACTTGAAAGCTTGAAGAACTTCTTCACTGTCCTGTCACTTGAGTAGAAAAAATGAGGGAAAAGTCTGATTCTGCTAAAATTATAAGATTGTTTACCATGACAGCACTGAAATGATGAAATGATGGCTCAAAATACTTGTAAAATGTTTCCCCCTGGCAGAAGTGAGTGAGGGCTGAGTCTGACTGATAGAAATAAAAGTTTGATTTAAAATTACTGTTTTAAAATACTTTGGCCTGGTATAAAGTAAGGAATAACTGTTTATGTAATTTAGTTGCAGTTACTTATGAGTATGCACTTGTATTGTTTATATACTGTACATTCATTACTTCTGTATAAAACAAACCTGAATTAAAATTTTGGGCAATAATTGGGGGCAATTTGGCTTTGGAAATTTGTTTAACTTATTAAAATGTATTTGAAAATATATGTGAAGTGTATGGTTTAGAGCTTGATACAGGTAATGTTTCATTTACATTAATCTAGTTTTTTTTGTGTGTGTGGAGTATTTACCTTTGAACAATTCCATTTTTAACTCAAATGTAAATAAAGTGTAAAATAAATTAAATATTTTAAAAGTTTTATTTCGATTGTCCATGTGGTCAAGGTTGAAACAGATTTAAAGTAATAATTGGTTGTGGGTAATCAAAATACTTTCTTAGACTTTTAGACCAGAATTACATTATTTGAGTAACTGTAATGATGTTGCACTAAGCAAGCAAAGGCAGAGGATACAAGTGCATTATTTAATAAACATAAATATAAACAGGCAGGTACAAACAGGTACAGGCTGACACGAACCAAAGACAGAGCATTACATGAAACAATCACCGACATCAGACAATGCAAACACTAGGCTTAAATACACTGGGTAACGCGGGGTAACAAGAGACACCTGGGAGACAATCATCACACAAACCAATAAAACAAAAGAACTACAAAGAACTACAAAACATGGCAGACATGGACATGACTTCAAAATAAGAGACATACACAGGGGAACACAGAACAGAGTCATGACAGAACCCCCCCCCCCCAAGAGAGGCCAGATACTCCCAGGGCTGCAAAAAAAATATTTCAGGTGGGTGGTGGAGTGGAGGTGGAACCGGGGGGGGGGGCACGACCATGTAGTGGCCAAGGGGCAGGAAGCCAGGGCAGAGCCGGCAGGGCAGGAAGCCAGGGCGGAGCCAGCAGGGCAGGAACCAGGATCCACGGCAGATCCGGAAACCATGGTGGTGCTGGTGGTTTCAGGAACCCAGGAATATCTGGAGACCAGGGTGGTGCCGCAGATGGAGCCAGAGAAAACCAGGATGGTGCCGCAGGAGGAACCAGAGACCAGGGCAGAACTGGAACCCATGGTGGTGCTAGTGGCAACAGGAACCTAGGCAGAGGGAGAGAGCAGAAAGAGGCCCTCTTGCCAGGTTAGATAGGGCAGAGTTCAAGGAGCTCAGAGGTTGGCCACCTTGGGCCAGGCAGAGAATTCAAGGAGCTTGGGGATGGCCATCTTGGGCCAGGCAGAGAGCTCAGGGATGGGCATCTTGGGCCAGGCAGAGAGCCCAGGGAGCTCAGGAGCGGCCATCTTGAGCAAGTTAGAGAGACTTTGAGAGTCATGCACGGCCATTTTGGCAAGGGCAGCGAGTATGAGGCTTGGGAGCGACCATGTTATGGGGTTCATGGGGTTGAAAGACATCTTGTGAAACAGATGAACAGAAAACAGACCACACACACCACAAAGCCATGGCAAATACAGGAAGCACAGAAGTCAGAGGACATACCTCAGGAACCATAGAGACCACGGAACTGGACACAACCAGACTTGGGATCCCTGCCTTCTGTACTGACATCATATGGGTATTCTCCAGACTAGACATTAACCTCTGGGTCCTAGCATGAACTGGAGAGGCTGGTGAGGTGGCCATCTTGTGAAGTGGCTCGGGTGAGGCGGCCATCTTGTGAAGTGGCTCAGGTAAAGCAGCCATTTTGTGAAGTTGCTTGGCTCGGGTGTGGTGACCATCTTGTGAAGTAACTCGGGTGTGGCGGCCATCTTGTGAAGTGGCTCGAGTGTGGAGGCCATCTTGTGAAGTGGCTCGGTTGTGGCGGCCATCTTGTGAAGTGGCTCGGGTGTGGCGGCCATCTTGTGAAGTGGCTCGGGTGTGGCGGCCATCTTGTGAAGTGGCTCGGGTGTGGCGACCATCTTGTGAAGTGGCTCGGGTGTGGTGACCATCTTGTGAAGTGGCTCGGGTGTGGCGGCCATCTTGTGAAGTGGCTCAGGTAAAGCAGCCATTTTGTGAAGTTGCTTGGCTCGGGTGTGGTGACCATCTTGTGAAGTGGCTCGGGTGTGGCGGCCATCTTGATGACTGGTCCAGGTATGGCAATGGCCTTCTGGGCAATAGGTGTAGTTATGGCAATGGTACTCTTAATAACTGGTGCAGGTACAGCGGTTGCCATCTTAAGGACAGATACAGACATGGCAGTCTTTTTAACAAAAAGTTTCCTCCTAATTGCCCTTCTGGACATAGATACAGGCATGGTGATGGCCATTTTAGAAACAGAGACAGAATAGCCATAGTGCATAAAGGCGTCCTTTGGCTGGTCTGGCTAACCATGCCAAGGAGCCTGATGCCTACTGCCCCTCCCAAAAACTGTTTAGGTGAGGCCTCCTCATCAACCTCGCCCACAGTGAAAGGGGACCCGCTCAACGACAGGGCTAACTCCACAAAGTTTTCAAAACTCCCCTGAGGATCATGCTGAAAGAGTTGTGTTTTGAGAGATTTATTTAAACTTTGTTAGTAAAAAACTATTAGTGACTTATCTGGGTAATGGATGTGTGGAACAATGTCCAAAAAGTCTTGTGTGTCATCCTCAAGGAAGCGGGAGCCCTGGCAGAGCATGAGGGTCTCATAGCCGCTGACCAAAATGCTGCTGGGTCCATGGTTATGGAAGGTTTTTTTGGTCTTTTTAAAATTAATTAATTAAATTATAAAATAATTAATTAAATTATAAAATAAAAAACAAAATCGCAAAATATGTCCCAAACCCGAAAACGAAATGCCAAAATAAAAACCAAAACACTATATAAAATTATTTCATTTTCACTTTCAACGCGATGAAGCATCATTCCGGCCAAATTGAAAAATGTAATTAAATTGATGATTTGACATTTCATTTTCAATATAATCTTGAGTCAAGACTGACAAAATTAAAATAAAAAGGCAAGCTTGAAAAGGAATCTGTAAATATTTTTAAAAGGCTTTTTTTTCATGCCCAAGCAATAATAGGGACAAAATTAAAATGTAAATTTCAGTTTTAATTTTATGTTCTGTTTTTTTTATTTTCCTATTTTATTAATTTTCAACTTGTATGCAAATTCAATGTTAATCAGTGGGTGGGGCTTACTTGCTTAAAAAAAGGGGATTGGCTGAAGCAGTGTTGCCAACTCAGTGACTGTGTTGCTTTCCAACCTAGCGACCTTATTGCTACATCTAGTGACTTTTAGACCCATTTAGCCAAACTTAGCGACTGTTTGGATGAATCTTAGCTTCACATGTGTACAGATAGGCTACTGTGTCGATTGTACTGGTTAGGCCTGTCACGATAACAAATTTTGCTAGACGATAAATTGCCTCAGAATTTATCGCGATAGACGATAACATTGATGCTCCGGGACCATTATAATAATGCAGATACACCTTTTCAAAGATATATAAACTTTTATTTCTAAACAATAAGTAATACTGGAACTGGAAGACATTTTAAATATCCACAAGAAATGAACAAAATAACAGGATGATTGCGTTTTAGGTGCATATGCATGTTTGTCGTGTTGCCACTTTTAAGTGCTACGTTTTTACCACAAATGCGACATAACGGCTCGTTCAGGTTTAGTGGTTCACTTAGGTCGTTAGGTTTAAATCCAAAGTACTCCCACACTGCAGCTGTAGCGTTTGGTTTTGAAACTTGGCTGTTTACACGTGGTATAAGTGGACGAGAGAGACATATCACGTTTACACCTGGTATTTAAATCCGTCTCTTTTGTCCACTTTCGACCGCTTCTGTCCTGAATACTGTGAGGGGGTGGTCTGTCGAGACGGTGGGCGAGTCTCTCCGCTGTCATTTAAACGCCAGCGGGAGTAATGATGAGTTTATATGGACCCAAACTAATATTATGTCCACTGCTTGTTTAGCAAGGAAACATGCTGCACAGTATTTTCTACATGTATATGTTAGAGCTTTCTCTGAATTTTCAGCACAATTGATGAAATACGATCGCGCAACTTTCACACGCTTGCAAAATGAAACTGCGGAGATCACCCGCTTTAGTTTATCAATGAAAGGCTAAAAATAGCCGTTCACCTTGTGTCAGAAAAGTCAGAAAAGACGTAAAACATTGTGATCCAATCGATGAAAACGCATGTTAATGTAACCTGTTAGTGTAAACAGCCTCTAGTAAATCCATCTTTTTCTCCAACTCTCGTCTCAACTAGTGTTTTCTCCTGCTACACTCCTCACGCGGCGCTCATCCTCCTCAGTACGCCTACTGTGATAGGCTACGCAAGGAGTCCCCCCTCCCCACACAGATCATGCGACTGACAAATGACTGACGAGGGTTCACTCCTTGTCACTCGTTGCACGGAGCGGTCATCCAGTCTCTTTGGTAGAGAGAGAGAGAGACAAGGAAAACAAACAAGCATGCAAATGTGAATTATCGCGGCCTAAAAAAGATGATCGAGCTCATTTTATTTACCGTGCGATTAATCGATTTATCGTTTATCGCGACAGGCCTAGTACTGGTCAACGAGTTCCGGGTGTCGCTGTCACGGTGAAATGTGCGTCTGCCCTCTGTGCATGGAGCTGGACAGCCAGCGACGTTGGACTGTACGAGCTGGCGCGTGGATGAGATTCGAGTACATTGTTTGCATTTCGAGGGAGGAACGGGCATTGGGGGAGGCTGGTCCGCTGTTGTGTATGTGTGTATTTTCGCAGGTCTGATCCGGTGAGGCATCAGTTCAATGAATTGCAGACATACACAAACAGTCACTTACTTTTAAATGGACATTATCTGTGCTGTCTGTACCACCCCACAAGTATCACCCCTATGTGAGTCTTTCGGGGTCTACTCTGTACACTGCACTGGACACAACATAGGCTGCAGTTCTGACCATAGCTGAAACGTGAAAGACGAGCTACGCACATAAATGCTGTGCGGTGATGTCACGGCATATAGGAATACACGTTGTTATTGCTAATATAATTTGTTGTTTTAATAATATATAAGATTACTGCTTTCCTGGGGTGGGTTGTTGTGCTGTTAACAGCCTACCGCGTGATTTTGTTGCTTCTTCGGCGCGGTAAAACCAAATCCCGTACGGTCACAGCCCACAAATCAGCGTTACAAATGAGGACCACTTACAAATATGCAGGGTTTAAAACTGGGCCGAAGCTGAACCCCGTCACAAAGGCTGAAGTCTGCTCCGGTGTGCCCGCGCAAAAGTAAGTTACTGGTTGCTGTGTATGTCCATTCTCATGAAATGCATACAAATAACACGCAGTGTGATTATCGTGCTATACGGCAAATTTCAACTTTGAGAGCATATGATCAGTGTTGGGCAAGTTACTGAAAATTAGTAATTAGTTACAGTTACTAGTTACTTCTTTTAAAAGTAACTGAATTACTCTACCAGTTACTGTATATCAAAAGTAATTAGTTACTAAGAAAAGTAACTTTTAAGTTACTTTTATGTCTGCTTTTTAAATGTAAATATGAACAGTACTGAACAGTCAAACAGTAAAATAATATGGATGGGCTATTTTACACGTAAGACTCTAATATATCACATACTGTAGGAGGCTATTTTGCTTTAGATTCAACCTTTGAATATTTTTGTTAGAAAATATCTTAATATGTAAACTTACTTTATTTATGTATATCATTTAGATCATTTAGACAAATATTCTGCATGCTTACAAAAATATATAATGTGTTAAAATTGTGTAGTGTCTCTTTAAAAATTTGGAGACAATTGTGTCAACATGTCATATTTTCATTTTTCTGATTTCATATTTATTTTAATAAGTTAGAAACGTCTCCGCTGTGTCCTGCTGACAGGCGCGGTGCGCGTGCAGCAGGTGACGCAAATTATGGGTCCTCCGAAGGTTAGACCGTCTCATTTCAGTTCTCTTCGCAAACTTCTGAGCGCCTTGAAAGGCTGAGTGCTCACCTTTTATCGCATGCTTAGTAGGGTGCAGCCCTTGAATTGGAACACAGCTTGTGAAGCTCGCGGCAGGGACTGTGCTCTTTGGTCATATACTGTTAGAATATTTTCTGTTGGATTTAAATGATACACAGGATTAAAGGAAGATATTTAATCAGAAAACGGAGTAGGCTACGTGGATTGTTTTATCGGACGGACACAGAGCGAGTGGATTGTTTTTTCGGATATGGAGAGACTGAAACTAAAACTAAAAGCGAGCTCACACATACTATGGAGTTTTAACACGGGCGTACAGCGCAGTGTGAATATTTTAGTGAAAACAACAATCGCGGATCGTTCTCTTCCATGAAGGCCGATGTAAACATCTAAGAATATATGAACATTTCTCAGATTTATTACTTTTGTGGACTACAAATGCAAGTTAATGTCTTGCCGGGATTGCTTGGCGAAGATAATTTACAAACATGAGTCCGGATGGATTATGACTTGCGCACAATTTTTAAACAAAGGTATGTTGTCCCGTTTAGATTTTTCAGGTTCAGTCTATATGCACTGTCAGCTATGATGAAGTGTAATGAATCATTGCGCCGCCAACCACGGTCCTGCGACGTCAGTTATGTTGTCTATTTTTTACAAAATAGAGTAACGCGAGTAACGAACTCATTTAAATTTCAGTAATTGTAATTGCCTTACTTGATTTAAAAAAATACTTCGTTACATGCTCGTTGCTGCTAAAAGTAGTGGAATTACTTTGTAACGTGTTACTCCCATCACTGCATATGATACACCAGTCCTTCCCAGATTTCGCCGCATGTATTGAGAGTGAGGAGTCACGTGCCGATTTGGGCGGAGTTTGGGCCGGTCGGCCATGATGGTAGGAGACGCTGTCGGTTGCCAGAGGCAACTTCACAGAGGCGCGACTTCCAAAGCTCTTAATTTATTATTCCGGCAGGACAGAGACGATCTACAAATACGATAAAGAAAAGGAATAAAGCAATGCAAAAAGATAAGGCGAAAGAAAGGGACCTTACAGGAACAAGCTCACAAACAGCGTTGTACTGGCAAAGGTAACTTAAGTTTCTTCACACGCGTTTGTGTATTGTAATTACATTGCATTTAGCCGACACTTCTTGACCAAAATGACAAAGTAATTAACTGCGACGGTTTATAAACACGAGATGTCCAATGTACACAAACGTTTCCAACATGTTGTGATGTAGAATATTTAGGTATTTAGTTGTTATTTGATTTTAGCCCAATGCCACTGTTGTAACTTTCCAGGTTTTTGTGTTGGGGGCTGCAACGTGCCTATGGTAGTTATATGTGTGATTTGCAAGAGGTAAATGATTAAAGATTAAAGCCATTATCAGTGTGGGTAACACTTTACTTGAAGGGGTGTGCATAAGACTGACATAAAACCTTCATAATTATTTATGACATGACACATGTCATGAATATAAAGGATGTTTTATGCATTATGACAATTGCAAGTGTCGTTCGTTCAATTATGAAATGTTTAATGCAAATATGCCATTGCTTGAGATGTCTTTGTTATGCATAATGGTGTCTTCATTTCGGTAACCTAAAAAACTTTATTCCTTTGTTCGTATGTTTTCCATATGTATCATGTGAGGTACTGGAGCAGTTTTTAACGCAGCAGTAACTGCGAGGCATGGTAAAGCAGTGTATAATTGCGAAAAACTACTCTACTACGGAGCTAAGAACACACGTAAACAATCATGTTCTGCCGCCAGAATCCTGCCAACATGGCGGAAAGGGGGAGGGGCTCTGTACCATGACGACAGCTCCTCACTCTCAATATATTGCACGATTATCACACTGCGTGATACTGTATGTGTATGCATATGAGAATGACTGATGCCTCACCGGATCAGATGTGTAAAAATATGCACATACATAACAGCGGACCAGCTTCTTTTAATGTTTGTTCCTCCTTTGAAATGTATACAATCCACGCGTCAGCTCATACAGTGTAAATGTTGCTCGGTGCCCATCTCCATGCACAGAGGGTAGACGCACATTTCACTGTGACAGCGCCACCCGGCACTCATTGGCCAGTACAATCGACACAGTAGCCTATCTGTACAGATGTGAAGCTAAGATTCATCCAAACAGTTGCTAAGTCTGGCTAAATGGGTCTAAAAGTCGCTAGATGTAGCAATAAGGTCGCTAAGTTGGCAAGCAACACAGTCACTGAGTTGGCAACACTGCTTCAGCCAATCCCCTTTTTTTAAAGAAGGAAAGCCCCACCCACTGATTAACATTGAATTTGCATACAAGTTGAAAATAAAAATGAACACGAAAATTCAAACGAAAATGTAAAAACAGAACATAAAATTAAAACTGAACTTTATATTTTAATTTTGTCCCTATTATTGCTTGGGCATGAATAAAAAGCCTTTTAAAAAATTTATTTACAGATTCCTTTTCAAGCTTGCCTTTTTATTTTAATTTTGTCAGTCTTGACTCAAGATTATATTGAAAATGAAATGTCAAATCCTCAATTTAATTAAATTTTTCAATTTGGCCGGAATGATGCTTCATCACGTTAAAAATGAAAATGAAATAATTTAATATAATGTTTTCATTTTTATTTTAGCATTTCATTTTCAAATTTGGGACATATTTTGCGATTTTATTTTTTATTTTATAATTTAATTAATTATTTTATAATTTAATAAATTTTTTTATAATTTAATTAATTAATTTAAAAAAGACCAAAAAAACCTTCCATACATGGTGTGGCATGGGGTGGTGAAAGTAACTGCTGGATCCTAGGTGGTCGGTGATTCTGTAATGTTGGTTGCTAAGCAAGCAGTCAGAGGCAGAGGATCCAAGTGCAGTATTTAATAATATAAGTAAATCCAAACAAGCAGGTGCAAATAGTGATGTTACGTCTGACATCGAAGCTTTGATGCTTGCTTCAGACTCGAAAAGTCCTTGCAATGAACCGCTGTTTCGGAGCTTGTATCGTTACATCACTAGTCACGTGAAATACGATGTCTGAAGCAAACACACTGGTTCATTTCTCTAGTGAACCACACGACTGCTTTAATAGCCCAATCCAGCGTTGACAGGTTTGAAGCTTGGCGGCTTTATTTTTCACGCAAGTGAAGCCAAACCATAGAAAAGCTTTCTAAACATTTCTTGTGTACTCCAGCATCATCTGTTTCATGCAAGAGAATATTCTCCAAAGCTGGTGAATTTGTAAAAAAAAAGAAATCACCCACATCACCAAATGTATAGCCTATTAGGCTATATTATAAAATTCAATGTTTCCCATACATTGATTTATTTGTGGTGGCCCACCACAGAATCAACACTGGCCCCCACAAATAGAACTTTCATGATTCTCATTTACATTTTTATTTCACCATTTAAAACAGCTTAATTCCGCTTAAAATATAATTTGATACATAATAAATATCAAATACAGATACAGATCAAATAGTAGAAGTGAAACAAATTTCAGGTGCCAACACTAGATCAAACGCAAACACGACATGATGACGTCACATATATGCTAATTAGCGGGTGACGTCATCACCACAACAGTCTCTCAAAATCCTGTGGGAAACACTGAAATTATTAAAAAATATAAAACTTACATTATAATTAATATAAAATTATATTTCTAAATAAAAACCACAACATTTAATGAATACCCTCTTCCACATTGTCCAAGCCCTGTCCAGTTGCCCTCTGCCACATTATAAAAACATTTTTAAATACATAAATGTCCAGTTAGTAAGTTGTAGAGTGCTGTATCCTACAGCTAAATATTCACACACAAACACATCTCAGGCTCAATGTTTTATTGAGGGTTTGAAACATGAACACAGTGTCAAAGTTCTGACGGCCCAAATGGGGCGGTAACATTGGCCTATTTGCATTGTCAGCTTTGTTGCATTACATTTACTTCACCAGCAGATGGTGGTGTGCATTTTCTGTTTGAATGAAGCTTCAAGTAATGAACCATTTTCGACACAATTGTATCAGAAAGCAATAATGCTTCGAAACGCTTCATTTGGCCATCACTAGGTGCAAACATAGAGCGGGCGTGCGTACGGACGGACAGATAGAGCATTACATAAAAAAACAATCACCAACATTAGACAATGCAAACACTGGGCTTAAATACACTGGGTAACGAGAGGTAACAAGAGACACCTGGGAGACAATCATCACACGGACCAATGAAACAAAAGAACTACAAAGAACTACAAAACATGGCAGACATGGACAAGACTTCAAAATAATACACACACTGTAAAAAATCCAATTAATGAAATGTTGGACGGGCAAAAATATATAAGTTAAACCAATTTTCTTGTTTGGGCTTAGTTGAGAAGACATATTTTTTAAGTCTACATAAATCTGTGTTTAAAACATTAAATGAATGGTTATTTTCAAATTCAGTCAACATTCAGAGTGGCTAGTGTTGACTGAACTAATTAAGACAAATCTGGTCAATAAGTGGACTTATGACAGCTATGTTTCCTGACAACAAAATGCTCATAATATTACTGTTATTTGGTTACAAAATGTAATTGTAAGAGTTGTTCAGACGTGAATGTATGTGCTTTAAGTTTAAATATCCGGTCGGTTAATAAAGATAGCGTCTATTTAAAAATGTGCTCGGACACTTTCGGACAGAGAAGAGCTCCAGAAAATCATAGGCGCTTAAGCGCTCACACCCCGCCCAGCGCAGCCTCGCCTCGGCAAGCCCATCAGAAATCAACTGCTGGCTCTGATATCTCTGTGGCGTTTAAACATGTGATTTAATTCATTTTAATTTCTTATATTTAATAATAAAAGGTTTACCGGTATGTTTTAAATCATATTTTAGGATTGCACTTAATTGATATCGCTGTTGAATGATATTTCATATATTTCACTGCGTCCTGCCTGCGAATTTGAACTTCAGAGTTGAAGGAGCGAGTGGAAAAATAGTCCCAATATCATAACAACCTTAAATAAAACTTCTTAATATACCCGTGTGCGTGCGTGTGCGCGCCCATCGCGCGTTCGCGTGTGTGCATGTATGTATGTATGTGTGTGCGCGTGTGTGTTTTGAATTTAAAATGTTTTAACTCGGAAGGATCTGGATCACAGGTCATTTCATCTGAGATCAATCCGCACGTATAACAGCCGGAATCACTTACTGATTCACACGACACAAGTCATCAGCCGTTTCCTCAAGTTCACGTCAGGTAAGTGGTTGTAATTAAATGTTAATTTTAGAATATAGAGTTTAAATTTGTGTTCCTCTTGCAATGTTATATTATAAAATATAGCTTAGTTAACTACACAGCAAAATCTGGAACCTCAGAATAACTCTATAAGAGTTCATTTCAACACTTTAAAAGTGTCTCATGGGGTCCACTCCCAATAGAGTTATTTTAACACTTTTGAAAGTGTTGGCACATTGACTCTTTTAAAGTGTTAGCAATTGACACTATACAGAGTAAAAAATCTAACTATAAATTGACACTAATCAGTGTTAAATATTTTTTATTTGTTAAAAATTAACTCCCTCTCTGTAATTTGTTAACTCCAATGTAGTGTTATATTTTTTAATACTATGGTGTTAATATGGTAAATGCAAAGACAGAAACATATTACGGTACTTTTGGGACAATTTTTTTTAATTTTTAAACAGTTTTTTTAATGTAACAATACAGCAGTATAATCGGCCATTATCATTATAAAACTGTTAATGATTTTTTTTAAATGTCATCTGATCAACATTTATTTATGATAGAAAAATTGTCCTCAATGTATCATGCATTTAAGTGTTCATTAAATTAACATATTAACATCCGAGACAACTAAAAAGCACATTCCCAATGTATAACAATAGTACAGATATTTATAAATACAGTTTATGGGATGCTTCAGTTCATACAAACAAGTTTGACTTAATTTCAATCCAAGATCCATGTTGGTCTTCACATAATAACAGCAGAATATGATGAACCAGTAGCTGTAATGATTTGATATGATCCTCGACGGTAAGACCTTCAGACTGGATATTGAACGTTTCTGTTAATAAAACAAAATGAAAAGGGAAAAATTCATTATTAAAAAACAATATTTAAGTATAACACCGCATAAACTAATATTTACAGAATGCATTACAGAATTTACATACAGAACACATTACAAAATACTTTGAAAATATTTTATATTTATGTTTTTCACAAAATACTCACTTTGTTGTAAAATTGCTCTTCGTCTGAAGAAATCATGTAGGCCTATTTCTGTGCTCCTCCAAAGTCCCCAAAGCAAATCTCCTGCACACATTAATGGATTAAAAAAATTTTTTTAAACTAAAACAGCATATAAAGCAAAAAACAACAAAAAACTCCCCAAAACATTATACCAGTATGAATTGGTTCATCTGAGGCTAAGACCTAAATTCAACTGCAGCATTTATATAATGACAACATGACACTTAATGTTAAACTTGATACTAACAGCCATATAAAACATAACACCTCACAACTCTCAAATGTTATTGATCAAACTTTTATTTATTGAACATTTACTTACCATTTACAGTGAAAGAGATGGCCTTCTGCTTGAACTACATCATCCAAAAACACGGTTCAGTGTGTGCTGTAAAAAGGGGGAGGTCTTCTTTATTTAACACCTTAGGAGTTAACAAACACCACTATCAAAATACTATCGGAGTTGATTTTTTAAAAAAGTGGTAGCACTCTGTTTTGACACAAACTCTTAATTTTTAATCTTTATATTTCCATTAACACTGTAATTTTAACTCTGCTAAATTTGCTGTTTATCAGCAAACAAGTCAGATTTTCTGTTGAAAGTTTTTATGTTGAAAGTGCCCATATATATATATATATATATATATATATATATATATATATATATATATATATATATATATATATATATCTCAATCTTGATATATATTATACTCGAGTGTTAAATCAGAGGGGTCAATAATAAATATAATTCTGACACTATTCTTCTGCTCTCAAAAGTATGCTTGAGATATTAGTCCATTTTACGCTTTTAGTAAAAATGTTAAAACTGGCTATGAATGCAAAGGTACACCATGATGCCTGTCAACCATATTTGCCTCTTGGCAGAAATCCTCTTTCACACTTTAAATGATTCTAACATTGTTACAATAATTCGACCTTGTTCTCCAGCCTTGAAAATGTGCACAATGACAAACCTACCATCTTAAAATTGATCATCTTGACACATCCCCATTACCACAGGGCAAGATTAAGAATCCAGCCCATGATAATTAAGTGACACCCAGATGCATAATGTGCCGCTTCCGTGCTGTTTAGTAAGGCACTGCCACTGCCATGACTTAAATCCCACACTGCTGACTGTTGTTTTACAAAGTTTCAGTAAGTGACCGTGCATCATTAACTTCTTGGAGAAGTTTGACTTGATGTTTCCCTGCTGGTTGAAAATGAAAGATGGTGGTGACCTGGTCGCTAAAGTTAAAATGAGTAAATTGGTAATGAGTAGGCCTCTGAGAGTTAGTGCTTTTTCCTCATTAGTATAATAAGTAAGACATCACTAACATGACATCAGCTGGAAATGTGACAATTACAAAACCTTACTCCTGGATGCAACAACAACAAATCAACTCCTTGCAGCCATCTGTTCCATGTTGTTTGTCATTTAAATGAAAGGTCTGAACATCTTTTAAATATATTTCAACACCCCTCCCTCCTGCACAGCCTATCTTCTTGCCAGTGTCTGACTCCCCTAATTTTTGCCGGTTTGAAGTGAAATGTAACTATAGGTTAAATAAAATTAAAAGATCATGGTCAGAAGGCCATCACAAATTAATCATTTACTGGCCTACGATGTTTTGAGGATGCTGTCAAGCATTGTTTCTATGTTTTAAAATACACTTTCAGGAATATGACTATTACTCTATACTTTTGGTGCAAAGCACAGTTGAACAACATATAAAACAATTTTACTTTACTTTGAGACCTACACTGTGCCTAAATGTTTTTTTCGTGTATCATCGTATAATATAAATTATAGCTCAGTTTTAATATGCCTTTTAAATGGATGAGCATTTGAAAATGACAGCTGTCTTAATTGCCGCCTAGGCATTTAATATTGAAAATCCTTTATCCCTCATTTACATTAATTATGAGCAATTATCCTATTATAGGATTTAGAACAGTGATAGATTCCATTCGATTTTTTATTTCTTAGCATACACTGTCAGAAAAAAAATGTACAAATTTGTTCCTTTTTCTGTCGCTGGGGTGGTACCCTAAAAGGTACCTTTTTGTACATTTATGGGTATACAACACATTGAAATGTTGTACCTTACGAGGTACAATATTATACCCTAGTACCTTAAGGAACAATTTTGTACCAGTTAAATTTTAGGGGTACAAAACAGTTAACTGTACCTTTAAAGGTACACAAGAGATCCTTAAAGAACAGTAATGTACCTTAAAAGGTACAACATTTTATTATGTTTATATACCTGTAAAGATACAAAACGGTACCTTGGGGTACCACCCCAGCGACAAAAAATGTTTTTCTGACAGTGTAGGCTACTGGACTTTGACGGTATTATATTATTGCGATGGTGGTAATTAGCCTATATATAGACAAACATACATTTACGTGGTTATTTGACAAGAGAGGTATGGACAAGTTTATGCTTACTATAAAATGCATAAAACACATTAGAAATAGCAAAAGTTATTTTCGAGATGCCTCTACAGACGTCTTCAATTGTTTAAATAAAATGTTTATTTTAATTTACTCTGAGAAGACCCACGCCTGCTGTCTGTACACGGCGCTTTACAGTATAGAACACCTGCCAGATGGAAGCAGCTTTGCTATTCCCAGGGCAAAGCATTAAACCACCCTTTCTCATATAGCAGATCCGTCTCAATCCCAATTACTATGCAATTGTGAAAAGATATTTAAAACGACGGAACACAGCCTCATAAATGTTACAATAAAATAAGATAGTCAAAAACATTATGTCCCTTAAAGAGAAAGCCTCTGACATCAACCTTTTTCCATTTTGTCTTTATTTCATCCTCTTCATATAATAAACTTTATAAGCGCATGTACTAATTGTACCAAAAAGACAAAACATACAATCTGACAAATGAACAGTCCTTTTACTGTCACTGTCACGGTCACAGGCTCATCTGGTTTCTGGTTTGGTTTGGCTTGGTTTGGTTTAGTTTAATTTTGCCAACAAGTCAGCACTGGACAATATTTTTTTAGATAAAATTCTCTCAGTGTTTCTGGAGAAAAATGCGTTTTGTAAAAAGCTCAGCGCAGCCCCTCACATCATGTGTCTCTCAGTGTCCTTCAAAGTTTTACCGAGGATGCGGTGTGCCCGGTATTGGGTTTGCTATGGGGTTTAAAGCCGGTTGTCCCGCTGGCCCTAGGCCATGAATGAGCACTCTAGGGACGAGCGGTCTCTGGAGAGATAGATGCGGTGTTGACGGAGTCCGGTACATACTGCTGTACATTACAGCGGCAGCGGTGGCCGCTGTCGTGCTGTCTACGGACCCTAACATGGTTGGGTGATAAAAATACGGGGACGGGAACATTCGCTGTAAGGCCGAATAATTTCCAGCTTCGGCCAGCAGTTCCAATCCGACAGCCGTCTGTCTTTTCCATTTCGTCCTGTAATGAAATCAAACACAAAATCACAAGCGCTGTGTTGTTTCCGTAGCTCATTTGGTAGAGCATTGCGTTACCATTGCAAAAAGGTAATGTTTTGTAATGCAAGTCGCCCTGGATAAAATATCTGCCGAATTTATAGAGATAATGAGAGATAAATGAATAAGCTATCCACGTTGGGTCTTTAAAATATTCGGGACGTGCATGGTGATTTTTGTCACAACACAACTTAGTTAAACTTAATATATTAAGATTAACTTAATTTAGCTAACTAAACAATGAACTGAAAATAACAGTTATGCAGGAAGAATTTGTAATAGAATATATACTTTATAAAAAAGATAAATAAGCAATTTTTTTCTAGCTCAGCTTCCAATATTTACTGGAAAATTAGAAATGTGTATAAACAATTCGTGCGTAACATGCGTAAAATTCATTGTGTTAATGTACAACTATACATAAAAAAAATATATATATATATATATATATATATATATATAAGATACAATTATTTTATGACAAAAATGTGAAACACAATTTCAAGACAAAATTGTAAGTCCACAAAGTCTTCGGACTAACCGAAAATGTATGCATTTAAATTTTCTAATTTTGTACAAAATGCTCTGAAGACTAAATGCATAGCCTAATTCTCCTTCCAACATGTGACAAAAGACATGGTAGGCAGCAAAACAACATTATTTATTATTCTTTTTATTATTAATATTATTATTACTACTACATGATTTTGGAATCTTACCGTCGATTTTGGTACCAGGTCTTGACTTGTGTGTCTGTGAGGTTTAGGGCTGCTGCCAGGTCCATTCGGTCCTGTACACTGAGGTATTTCTGTCTTTCGAAACTGCGCTCCAGCTGGTTGAGCTGATGGTCGGAGAAGGCCGTCCGCGCTTTGCGAGGTTTCTTAGAGCGAACAGACGGACTGTCTCTGGAACTGGACATTTCCCGATCGCCCTCTTCTTTTGTTCCTAAAACGTTATACAAAGTTAACAAAAAAAGTATATAACAATTTTAAAATACAATTGTATAAACATTTTGTGTTTGTTTAATGTATTTATTGAGTTAATTCAAATTACAAAATTGTATTATTGTTTTTTGATTTTTGAATTACTTGTGATGACTATACGCCTTAATTATACTCGAATGTTTGTATAAAGAGTTATTTAAATTTCATTTTAAATACATTTTAAGTACACCATCATCTTTCAATATCATCTAGAACACACACACACACACACACACACACACACACACACACACACAAAATAAAAACATCTAAAACACAAACATCACTGTTCCCACAAAATGGGGTCGCTTTCGATTTCAAGAAACTTAGATTTCAAGAAATTAAAGCGCAGAATCAATATTGCAATCCATCTCTATATGTTGCAGTCATTGCTGGGCAACTCAATGTACGTATCATGTATTACCTGCTCCAAATTATCCCCAGTATGCCTTCACTTGCATTTGAAAGGATCATTTATATCAGCCGTTCCCAATAAGTGCGTCGTACAGGGGAATAAGGTGGGTCCTGCAAGTCACCTTGCTTGGCTGTGCATCACACTTAAAATATACCATAAACAAACTGTTGTTCATTAGTTCACGCGTTTATTAAGCTTAATGGCCGCATTTCTGTCTACCTCAAATATAACATATCCTTGGTAGACTACAGAAAGTAATGAAGTGGAGCAGTTTCTTTTGAATGTTTATGAAGAATATGGCATGCAGTTATAAAACATTTGAAAACTTCAATGTAAAGTTGAATTAACATTAATTATCATAATTAGGGAAATCAAGAATTATGATTTTGAAATAATACCATAACAGGCATTGCAATTAAACTTAATATTACATAAACTTAATATTAATAAGACATAGACAAAAATACTACAACGAAATAAATGTGTTTTTATATTCATATTTTAAAAAACATAGGTGGAATAGATTATAGGCTACTTGTCTAGGTGGTTCTTTGTGAAACAAAAAAATTTATTCTATGGCATTGCTGTAAAGAACCTTTCAAGCACCTTTATTTTTGAAAATGAACGAAAAGACAGCGCTAAATATATATATATATATATAAACTATATGGACAAAAGTATTTTGACGCTCCCTTCTAATGAACAGGTTTGACTACTTTGGTCATTTTCGTGAGCACAAATCATAACGCTTAATGAACTTGACTGGTGTGCATAAAACCCACACCTGAACCAAGCTGAACACCTTGGGTATGATCTGTAGGCTTTGATCCAAACACTCATCACCCAAACTCATCAATGATGTCTACACAGAAGTACACAGGACATTTTGGAACAGAAAAATGCCCTTCCAAAACTGTTGCAACAAAGATGAAAACAAACTTATTTAAAATGGTGTTGTATGGTATAGCAATAATACTTATTTTGATTGGAAATAATGAATAAGATAAAACTGTGCATTATAAGGGGGCGTCCCAATACTTATGTATACACTGTAAAAAAGTGGCTTTGTAAATATCTCTAAAATTAAAGATTAAAGTAACTTCGTAAAAACTCTTAATGTCACTCACTGAAAGCCCTAATGTTTTTTGTATTTAACAAAGTCAAGCAATCATGACTTAAATTTAGCATTTTGGATCTATAACTTAACTCTCTTTGTTTATTTAACTTATTAACTTAAAAAAAACACCCATAAACGTTCAAGAATTCAATTGCAATTAACTTAAAATTATCAGTTCAAAATGTTGTGAGGAATAGTCCTTGCGTTTAAAAACAACAATGGGGCATACACCGATCAGCCATAACATTATGAGTATGACCACCTAACTAATATTGCGTAGATCCCCCTTTTGCCACCAAAACAGCCATGACCCGTCGAGGCATAGATTCCACTAGTCCTTTCTATCAGAACCAGCATTCACTTTTTCAGAAATTTCAGCAACAGTTGCTCGTCTGTTGGATCGGACCACGTGGGCCAGTCTTCGCTTCTCACATGTATCAAACACTTTTGATCAACATGATCTCACAAAGTTCCGTGGGATAGTCACAGAATTTTGTGCTCATTTTTCCGTGGCATTCTCACGGATCTCCGCATTTTTTGATAGGTACTGACTAGGGCCGGGTTTCCCAAAAGCATCGTAAGCCTAAGTAGATCGTAAAAACGATCGTACGAATCATCTTAGAATTACGGACCGTTTCCCAAAAGCTTCGTAACTTAATTAGCACTTGAAAATCATCGTATATATTAACAAGTGTTAATTCATAAGTGCATGTAAGACAACAGAGTTACAAGGTCACCTGCAGAACAACCAGCAAATTGCAATCCTGCAATGACCATAATGTAATGTTTTAAATGTATATTTATTTATTGGGTTCTTCTTTGTTTATTTGTTTAAATTACTTTTATATAATATATTTAAAATTCAAATGAGAAATCAAATTTAAATGACTAAACATACATTAATAAAGAAGGAAAACGTATTTGGTACAATTTTGGTAAAAGTTGGTACTAGCAAATTGATAAATGGTTCCTACCAATTGCTGCTATATATCATCTACAGTAAAACAAATTGAAGGGAAATGGCATCTAATTAAAGAAACCAAATACATAAATATACGGTACAATGCAATAATCCATAATAATAAATAAACATAGATAATAAACAACAACAACAAATAATAATAATAATAATCTAAATATATACAAGGCAGAAGGCATTTCGCACTGGGAGGAGTCCTAACTAAATAGGAAAATAATATTTCATTATGCACAAATTATTAAAACATTGAAAAAGACATTGAACAATAATGAAAAATATTATTTAAAAAATATTAGTGCACATCGGCTGAAGATTAGCCTAAACAAGCTTCTGCTACAAATTCGAGTCATTCTATTGGTAACATTTTAGCACTTGACAAACGGATAGCGACTCGTAAGTAGCACTTAAAACCCAGCTGCGAGCGATCGTTTTACGTGCATCTTTGGGAAACGCACGTAAATGAACAACGAATGTTCGTTAATTAGCTCTTAGAAAGCGCTCTTAAGTGCTAAGTTCAATCGTTATCGGGAAACCCAGCCCAGACCAAGAACACCACAAAAAAGCTGCAGTTTTGAAGATGCTATTTGTCCCAGTTGTCTAGCCATCACAATTTGGCCCTTGTCAAAGTCACTCAGATTTTGCTTCTTACACATCTACTTTGAGGAAGTGTAGGTGATGTGTTAGCAGGAGGAAAATGCAGCGCCTACACAATATTAGGCAGGTGGTCATAATGTTATGGTTGATCGGTGTATAAAAAGTTTCTTTGTAGCATTATTGATGTTTTTTGTTAAAAATTATAGTTTTTATGAAGTCACCGTTCACTTGATCACGTTTCCTTTAGTATCCATGCACCACATTCACTGTAGTTCTCTTCATTATAACAAAGATACATGTGAACAGTGCAGTTTGTTGTGTGCTTCTGTGGAGAATGAAGTTAATTTACTGATTGACTGATTGAGTCAGTCCTGAATATGCATGTATGCTAAACCTTGTTATATGAAGTTAAATGACAATTTAAGTTCAGTCTTTATAAACACCAATTGAACTTAATTGTTTATGTGCACTGTACATACAGATTTGGTCAAATTAACTTGGTGGCCACATAGACTGAACTTAAATTGTTAAGTGAACTTTTTACCTTACCATTACCTAATTGAATTGAGGGAACAAGTTTACTCAATCAAACAAGATTAGTCAACTCATCAGGGCTTTCAGTGCTTATGTGATTTTAGACAAACCAAAATAAATGGCTACAAATTAAACAGATATTTTTATTAAAATGAGTGTTTAACTAAAAGTTTTTTTCTAATAGATATCCTACATAGTTCTTGTAAATAGTTCTTTAATCAATATATGTGAGAATGCCATACTTATATATTTAAGTTTTTAAAACTGTAATAATTTTTATTTTCAAATTAATATTTTATGTATTTAACATTAAATTTTAAAAACTATAATTATTAATTCATTTAAATAAATAGTATTTGCATTTAACCTGAAAATCTATAAAGTTTCACTTCAAATTTAAATAGTGATTTTACTTATTATTATTTGAGTAAATGTAGGCAGCCAACTGTTTTTAATCAGGGGAAACTGCGACTCTTGCTGGACGACAAAGACCTCAGAAACTTCTCAAAAATACTGGTAAGTGTTGAGTTTATGAATATTTTAAACTTACAATATGTACTTTATTAATTAAATATTATCTGTGTCTTTGTCAGAGGCGGACACTACTTAAGTATTTTTACTTTCTACATAAAAGTAAATTTTCATGTATTCGTATTTTATCAGTGTTTTTCTTTGGAAAACATACATTCCAAAGCATAATTTTTACTCCACTACATTTCATAATTTCAAGTTTTTGGTTTATATAATATTTAATTTTTAAGTACATCTAGTATTCTTTACGTTTACTCAAGAAAGTAAAAGTACACAATTTTTATGTAATTAGGTATTAAATCAATTTTAATATGCAATATAAAAGGAATACACAGTATGATTCTATGCTTTAGAATGTAGTGAACATTTTTTAGTAAAGTAAAGTACTTTTTCCAAGGCAAACACTCTGATAAAGCACAGATGCTTGGAAAATTTACTCAAAGTCCTCAAGTAGGTCCGCCTCTGGTCTTTGTGTAAAAAACTTAAAGTGTATTTATGTGAATACTTTCTGAGCCATAGTTCTACTGTCATGGGTAGCCTACAGTAAAAGCTTTGTTTGCACATACTGCCATAGAATAATCGTGACTATTTAAATTTTACGCATTTATTCAGGTCACCAAAGAGTAAATACATCTGGGCAATTTGAAAAGTGTGTAAAAGAATCAGTTTATTATTTTGGAGCTTTACCTAGCTTACGCGTTTAGATACAATTATGTTGATGATCTCTCGTCTCTTTATTCTCTATTTTCTTTCCTTTTGTGTCAGGCGCGTTTTACTCTCGTTCTGCACTCCCCTATTCTCTCCCTATAGACTGCGCGAAGCTTTGATCTCACATGTCTCATCATAAGTCTCCGCTGACTGCACACGATTAGTATAGTTCAATGCAAACTTTAAAACATTTTGATTTAAATAACGTTATATTTACATTGTGTGCTGGCCCAAGATGGTGCTGATCCACCTGTCTGGGTTCAGAAAGAGGAGGTTATGTGATTACCTGCATGCTGTGAGAGACCTCTCAGAGTTAATTCAGCTCATTGTTTTTGTAACATGTACACTGTTTGTCATTTTCAGAGTGTGTCATGGTGAATGTAGACTTAATCTAATGTGTTTTACTTGTCAAATTTGAAAAATAAATGTTAACGTGTACAATTGCTTTGTTTATCATTGATAATTGATGGTCCATTATGAATTATATTCACTTTACATTAAGTAAATAAAACTAATTTCTTTAGTTGAATAATATTCACAAACTGTTCAGCTACATCTTTAATTATATTTACTCTTTTTTTGTAAACTTGACTTAGGATTTCTATTGCATCACATTAAGATATTTGATTATATCTACTAATTTTTGTGCACTTCGCTAATAATAACTATTGCTTTGCTTTCATATTTTGATTACATCTACTCAATTTAATTTGTGATACTGATAATTTACTAGGTATTTTACAGCTTTCAAATTTACTCAATATTTTTAAGTGTAAAAATACTTCACAAAAAATGAGCAGATCATAGTAAAGTGTATATAGTGTATAATTTCACATTACATGGGAACAATATTTAACTAAGAAGTTCATATGTTCAAGGTATTTATTACTATTGATTGCAAATAATACTCCAATGATGGATTCACAATGTTTATTATAAAAAACATTTAAGAAGTTATTTATGTCAAAATACTGGTAATTTAATACATGCATGACCCACAGCATTCCATAACAGTGGAATTCTAAAGATTCTGGTTTAAAATGGTCTGATTTGCAAATTAAACTACACAGTCTTTAAGCTAGTTTTAAAGCCATTTAAACTTATTTATAGGCCTACATTTTTTGTCAGTTCATTTATTGGTCTGCGTTATTGCAAGTTCATTATGTAGTGCATTTAAGTACCATTATACAAATAAACAATGTGTTTATTTGATATGCATGCAACGCGGACACTGATGTAAAGTGGTTTCCTTTTTATGTGTTTATTATTTTTTATTTATTGTGCACGCAAAACACAGTGTCTTACCGTTACACTTTAAATCGTTCTGATTGTCATCTCTTTTGTCCATTTTGCTTTTGTTTTCATCTTGCTGTAGTTTATGCCTAATGCCGTCCGGGGAGGTTCTGCTCTGTGTTTTGGGGCTGTATTGTGCAGATTGCACACTGGTGCTGTAAGGAGCGCACGCTGCCAGCGGTTTGCTATCGCCCAAAATGTCTTTGATTAGAAAGGAAGAGGTGACAATCCTGGGGGCACAGTCAGCCTGCCCGAGCGGATGAGGCTGGGAAGAAAGCTGCAAACTATGAGCCTGACTGTGATGATGATGGTGATGCTGAAGGCTGTCTTCGACCAGATGCGGTTCGGTATGCTCCATCGTGACTGAGATCGGGGATGACGGGACTGTTCCCACAGTGTATATCTCCGAACACGGTGACCCTGTCACCTGGTTCTTGAAATCCGATGTTCTGTTATTGTCACTGAGACGAAAATCTCCGTTCGTTAATACTGAGTTCCCAGAACTGCATGTGGACAAAATCGTGTCTATTCCGAAATTAGACCCACTGGATCCTTCCATAGTATAAGAAAAAGCTGGTTATTTATGTCGCCTTCATAACTTTCCTGAATTAGTTTTAAATAAAAAATCTCTGCTTAAACGGAAATACGTATCAACATACTTAACATAAAAGTTAACTCATTTTAAAATCCCGAAAAGGTACAAAATAAACATAATTAAAAATCCTTGCACCTGTTAAAGAGAAATATAGCATGCGCTCCAAGATCGAGGTAAAATGTGGAAAGCAAGTGGGGCTTTGTCTACATCCTTCTGGTATTGTTACTGAACTTTCTTTTAAAGTTGAAGGTGTGGAGAGATTTGGATGCTTTAACTCCTCGACATCACTCTCCTCTTAATGTTTTAGTGTTGCACTACAATGACTTCCTACATTGACGTCATATTTTCTCAATTTTTACAACAGTCTTCTCAAGTTCCCCATCTCACCTCTCATTGGTTATATGGTAACGCGTCTGTCCAACCAGCGATTTTTACTTTATCATTACATGTAAGATTTCTCAGGATTGCCCTTTTGAAACCTTTCCCCGCTACTGTCTCCGACGGCATTTTCATTAGACGTAAACACGTATTTTAAAAATTATGTATGGTAACATTTCACAATGTCTGTGCTACACCAATTGAATGTTACAAGCAATTTTAGAATTAATTTTAATTACTAAACTAACAACGGTTTAAGTACTTCTTGATCAACAAAATAATAACGCAGAAAGTATGAGCATTAAATTACTATTACCCAGTGCTTACAAATGAAATTACACTGTTTATAACACACACACACACACACACACACACACACACACACACACACACACACACACACACACACACACACACACACACACACACACACACACACACACACACACACACACACACACACACACACACACACACACACACACACACACACATATATATATCTTGTTATACATTACAGTGTTCATGTAACGTGTAATTTAGCAGAGGGTAATGAACTGCGTAGCTATACTTTCTGCGTATTTACAATAGTCTTTAAAGCCTATTAAAATTATTTATACATTTTCTTGTGATTTAATTTATTTGTGTAGGGTTTGCATCAAATGTATTTATTCATTTTTTTTATAATATATTACAGTGTTCATGTAACAGTGGAATTTTATTCCTTATTTCAGCATTTATCGATTACAAAGAAACTCACAATAAAAATCCCAATTGTCAAAACAACACTATCATTTATTTTTTAAAAGCAGGGACACAATACAATGTGCTGGAGAAATAAGCCTGTTCCTAGAAAGTCGTTGTGTGTGTCAGCGCCTTGGAGTGACACTTATTCTAAAAAGCTCAAGGGAATGAGCTTTTTAGATCTTTTAATTCGAGATGCTTGCTCTAACCATGGTGTTATTGTGGTAAAAGTGTAGTAACCATGGTTTATTGGTGTATTGATTACTATCAGCAAAACCATGGTTTTACTACACTAACCATGTTCTTTTAACTGGTTAATTTTCGTAAGGGTGTTTTTTTATTTATGAATACTATTAGCAAAACCATGGTTATTTTGTGGTTACTATAGTAACCTTTTTTTTTAACTGTAGTAAAACTATGGTTAATTTTCATATGGGTAATTCAAAATTTAGCTTTAAATATTAAGACAACATGGCTAACTGCGTAAAAAAAATTAAGCCTGAAAATTATGCGATGTATCTGGCTTAAGCTGCCGTCTCTGGTAATATCAGGCTGCTCTCTCCTTTCTCGAACGTAGGCTTATGGTGGTATTTTCTGCGGTATATTCTCCACTGTGATTTCAATTATTTCTGCTACCTCATCCCGTAAAGGACGAAACTGAGAATTTTCACTGTATTATAGGCTACTAAATGACCGACGTGGAGTCATCATATGAGTTTGTTCTCAAACTTTAATAGTCCTATATCTTACTACAATTTGCACATTTGGCTGTGGTTTCTGAGTGATGCCATCACGGGAACATGGATTTAGAAATATAGAAAGTATGTTTCCAACGATGTCAGAGTTAATGAGCAATGCGCTATAGGAAAAAAAACATTTTAACTTTATCTAAAAAATAAAATAAAGAAAATGCGTAAGTATAATTTTTATGGTCTTATATATTGACTGGAACAGTGAATTAGGCTTGCAAGTGATTAATGTTTTGTTGTTTAAAGTCTTAAATTTAATTTGTGGATTAGGATGATAGCACTTGATTAATTCCTGAAGCCTGAAAGCTTTTTGAACAAGTCTGTCAGCATCATTCCTTTAGAAAATTAACCATGTTTTTTTGTGTATTGATAACTATAAGGTGCATTTTCAAAACCATGGTTATTTTGTAGTTAACATGGTTTTGCTACAGTAACCCTGTTTTTTGTTTTAATTGTTATCACGCAATGGTTAATTTTCGTAAGGAATGGTGCGACTTAATATCTACTTTTATACCGATGCCTGGGTAGAAATTAATGTGAATTAAAGCAACAATTGTATTTGTACTCAACAAAAAATAAGCGCATAACGATGATCTGTGATGGTTTATGTCAGTTTGAGTTCTAACATTTTGTGTATGGATTGCTGTCTTGTAATTCTACAAATGTACTCTATGCTTCTATGTTTAACAGCAACGGTCTAATGTACTGGCTAATTGTTCAATTCTAGTAATCATTTAGCAGGACTCCCACAATCTGAAATGCTTCCATACATGTTCAAATTGATCACTAGGCGGCGACAAAGTTAAAAATCCATAGCATTTTATCCTGCAGTATCAGCAATCTTCAAGTAATTGATAACACACCTACATTGTGTTTTTTTAAATAGATAAATTGGCACATATCGTAAGTTCATATATATGAAGTGGTCTAAAAAATAAATAACTAGAAACAGGGGTTAAAGTACTATCTTTACATTTTTCATTTACTCACAATTTTACAATTTTATGGTCACATATATAAAGGAATTATACAGGCTACATGCCAATAAAAAGTTAATTATTTTGCAAATAATCTTTGATGTTTTATGTAGTCTAGTCGGTAATAGCTCTACTAAGCATGGATTCAAATTAACTGAGTTAGAGGACTGAACATTTTGCCTCAAGATATGTAAAAACGATCTATTGGCAATGGATGACCTGAGGTTGAAGAAAATCAAAGCGATGGATACGCCAGTCAATCTTACGAGTCTACAGCGACATGTTAATTAACAGTTCTCACTGTAGCAACTTGTGCAATCAATCGCTTTATTAGGTTTAAGGGCGTCGCTAAAACAAATTGAATTCAACCATCAGGGTATCATCTAATCATAATGTCCCTTATCTATGATCCATACGTTGTGAACATTTACATCCCATTTCAAAACATCTAAATCAGGATGTTAAAGAAAATTAAGTTGTTAAGCTATTGATATGCTTGCAGAAAATGTGTAAATATATAGTGTTATATGCATAGATATTGTATATATGTACTCTATATGTTTTATGCAGTATCTCGATATTGGTTATTTTAATAGCATAATTAAGATGTTTTACGATTTAAATTACTATTATTATTTACTTTTTTTACTATTTATGCTAAAATATACAGGCTTTGCCAAAATGTTTGTAATCATAAGAAAATACTCAATTTTGTTTATTTACACAACTATAAAACACAGTTGTACCCTAAAAATCATTACATGTACAAATCCTTTCTGTAGTAGGTGTCTTATTAGAAAGGCACTTGCAATACCTAACCAAGGAGAACAATGGATACAACAACGACTACCACAAAAACTAACAGAAAAATGATCAGCACAGTACAAATTAACCATATCTTACTAATCATGTCTAACAGCTCTTTTTAAAGCTGTCAGAGAATTTAATAAATGTTATTTAAGTCAAACTTTAATAGGAAATTGTAGAAGCTCTTTTATCGTTGGTCTCTGTGAGCTGACACATTTGTTTTCTCAATTTTAAAGTTTTTCATAGCTCTTAACAGTATTTCCTCAGAATTTACACTGCAATAAAACATATGACATTAAAGTTTAATTAGAAGACTGGGTAGTATTACAATTGTTTTTTACAATTACTATGACAGATTGTTCAATACTTTTAACAATTTTCCAAAACTCTTAACACAGTATGCACTACATCCATCTGTGTAATATATACTCTTTACACATTTATTGATGCTTTAACACAAAATGCATACAATTAACACAAATCTAAAATACTTGAACTTTTTTTACACACAAGCTCAAACAAGACCAAAACAATAGATTTTTAATGTCAAAATTACAAATGCTTTCACACAGCATGTCAAAACAGATAACGTCATGTGTTAACCTGACTTATAGGCTAAAGTCAAAGTGAACAGCTGTTCATATGTAAGTTGAAACACAAATTTATCCCCTGCATTTTATTTCACTGGAATGAAAAACAGCTGATTAAACCTATACAAATATATAAATCATAGCTGATTCTCATCTAGAAAACACACTCAGGTTCATTCAATTGCATGACCATATGGTATACAATACAGTAAAAGAGGAGTTGATCTTGTGTGGAAAAGAAACAATATAGAGCAACACAAAAAGTAAGATAAATGTCAACACAAGTCAGCAAAAGACCACCCGGACAAGGGAGAGGTTTTCCTTCAGTCCCTCCTAGATGCAGTGTATGATGCATGCCCAGACATCACAACTGAACACTGTTAAAGGGGAATACGACATCGCAAAGGATTATTCTCAAGATGCCTTGCCAAAGAAGATATCACGTGTGATGTGGATGAGAACATGTGGCCAAATAGAAAGGCTATAGATTAGATAATGACTTTACTGTATCTTTTGTACTGTATTCCTCTGTGGCTATTTCTGTTTGATTCTTTTTTTTGCATACTGTAATACTGTAAATGGCAGCAATAACTGTATTCCTCTGTGGCTATTTCTGTTTGATTTTTTTTTTGCATACTGTAATACTGTAAATGGCAGCAATATTAGTAAATATGTTAGTTACATTGCAGTAATGTCCTGTATGTATTTTTTCACAAACTGTACATTCTATAAAGCTACTGGGAGATAAAAGATTGTGTTTTGCACTGCAGTTTCTGCAAAAAAAAATGAATCAATGATCAACACAATATGCTGTCTATTGTATAAGGACATAACTTAATCTGGAGTGATGAGTGACGCTGAGTGACGAGTGACGCTGAGTCGCAAGCCCGGATCTTATTCCTATCTATATAATATAACCTATTAGTTTATTTTAGGAATATTTTACGCTGTCGATTACTGAATTGTATTACTAAGCGAAACGATTTATCACTAGTAACACCCATTGTTAGCATATAGCCCGCTAGCATCACCAGTTGGTGCCGGCTAAAATCGAGAAGCTGTGGAGGAGCTGCTGCCAGGCCTTTGCAGATCCAACTTGTGGTACAGCGTGCCTCAAATCACCCTGGCTCCAGACGTTCGTAAGTGACCGTGGCGTACTGCAAGCGAGCACCCCTCACGAAGCAGCTTCACGGACCGCGTTCGGGTGAACGGAGACGCCATCGTCCAGCATGAAAGCGGTAAGACTGCTTGTTATTGTAACCTGCACTACCTGCCACATGTACAGTTTAGCTTCTTCCGTCAGCACAGAGGGGTTTACATGGCATAAACCAGTAAATCCAGTATCACCAAAAAAATAATATTAGACAAAGTATTTAGACGTTATAAGCAGTTCTATAAGAACTGTTATAGTTCATAACCTGTACTCTAATTTCCCAGGTACCTTCAGCACATCATGCCGAAGCTCCCTATCGATTTTTGCGCGGATATGTCCAATAGTTCAAAAGATATAACAATTTATGACACATTTCAAAATGACGGACAGGCGGTTTGGTCAAACCCGACATAATACATATTGACAGATTCGGCATGAACCAAGAAATCCGTAGACACCAGGATCATAATTTTCTGACAAACAGTTCAGTAGTTATTGGCAAAAATAACTATTTTCCATATCTCATGACCCATAGGTGGCGCTGTCGCCGAATTTGGCATGGACCCCCAGTTCATAGTCGACATGACGTGTACCAAATTTACTTTCAATTGATCAAAGAATGACCGAGATACAGCCTCAGAACTATTTTTGTGTCAACCTCGTTAAGTTTGCGCATTTATTACTTTTAAACAAAGATAAATATCAAAATTCTGTTCAGTCATTTCTGTGTGGCTCACTCCAAAGATCATCTGTGCAATTCATAACAATTGCACCAAATTTGAAGGAGGAGTAGCGAAAAAAGAAATACTGTACATTTCAAAATGGCCGCTACTGTAATGGGTGGAGTCTTACTGAAAGGTATTAAAAACAATAAGCAATCACCTGTACTAAGTAGAATTTTCATAGATCAAGCGGATCAGCAGTTATAACCATTTGAACATTTAATTTTGCACTGCTGGTGGCGCTATAGAGTTAGTACTAGAGACCCCATTTTTGGTCACATGACTTTTTAAGACCACCACTACAGCTGTGCCAAATTTCATCATTTTCCTACTTACGGTCATAGGGCTGCCATAGACTCCCATTGGGGAAGAAGAAGAGGAAGAAATTTAGTTGCAAGCAGCAATACCGGGGTCAAGCCGAAAAGGGCACAGAAGGATGTAAAGTTGAGTTTGGAAAAGCAGACTAGAGAACTTAGGTATACTTAATGATTTTAGATGAAAAAACGCAAAAGTCATCAACAAAAAAATATATGTTCTTGTCTACTGCAATCGTCCTTCTGTTATTGACAATCATGGAACATTAGAGCACTGAAGAACACGTGAGTGATATTTGCAGTGGCAAAACATGTGTCACAACATGTTACAACAATTTAAATGTGTTGGAGAAAATGATTTTATTACCATTTACGAATATGTTTCTTTATAACCAATACTTTGCTTCTTCCTTATAGCAACATATAAAGAGTACGTGCTGTCCTTTAAGTTTTAACACCCCCCACCCTTTAGAGTTTTGGGGTGGTGGAAAGTTTTGCTTATCTATTTAGAACACAGCTTTCACCTATAGTCTAGTTTAAAGATGTTTTAAGATGTGTGTGTATGTGCGTGTTACATTCATGACGTATATTGTCTTGCACTTATCTTTTTTTGGTGTCAACCCATCTAATAAAAAGAGCTTGCAGACAAAGAATCGGTGAGAGACAGCTTGGGCATTTCTTGAAGAGAAATCTCTATTGTTCTTTCCCTCGCGAGTTTTAAACCTTTATTCTTGGTCTGATGTGTCTTAATTGTTGGTAAGGTAAATTGAATAAACCCAACATCTTGGTCCTTCGAGCCGGATTCCAACATACCCGAAGATCAACGGTGGAGGAGACAAGCCGAAGCCCGTCGTCAGCCGAATTCATCCAAGAGTTCGAAGCAAAGCCCTGGGAGGTGAGAATTCCTCGCCAGGCCGGCATTTAGGTTTCCTCTGCTGATGATCCTGGATTGACGGAATTCGAAGCAAGACACAAATCAGGCGCAGTGAATTGGGTGAGTTGCTGATTGGTATTTTAATAGGTGGTTAGAGGCCCCAATGATCGTGGGTTAGAGGCCCTGGGAACTGTTGAACAGCTCAGGGTTAGAGGCCCAAGATGCTGAATTGGTGGTTAGAGTCCCAGATAACAGTCGAATAGCCGATTAAGAGGGTTAGAGGCCCCAAGAGCTAAAATCCCGAAATTTTTATTTACTGTAGTGAAGAAGTGTTTATTCTACTGTATTTTTGCTGCGTTATTTGCGGTGTATATGTTTGTGATGTGCTCAGTGTGCTGAAGCAATGACATGGGGGAAACCTAGCAGTGTTAAAAAAAAACCAGTTGTACGCTGAAACATTGAGTGATTTTTTTTATCTGTGAATAGAAAGTTGTATTGCAATTTGAATCCCCGGGGATCGCTAATTGTGTAATTTGTGATTGCTAGGAATTTGTGATCGCTAATTGTATAATTTGTGATCGAATAATAATGATTCTGAATGATTTAGGATCGCTAATGATTTTAGATCGTGTAATAATTTGTGAAAATGAGAAATTGTTGTTGATGTTTTAAGAATGATGAGTAATTGGTATAGTGTATACTAATATAATATATAGTATAGAATAATGCAGAATGTGAAATCAGAATGTGAGGTATATGAAAAAGTGCAAAAAGTTTGTTGAAAATTTAGAGATGAAAGCAATGTTTAAAACAGGAAAATGAAAAGTCGAAGCAGAAAGAGCAATATTAAGAGCAGGAGAAAAAAGTATATAATAATGTATAAAAGTATAAAAATAATGTTGGTGTAGAAAGGAAACTAATGAAACAACCCCTGTAGTACGGACAACGGCTCTAGAGCCAGATCCAATCCCGTCCCCTGAAACCTTAGGCAATGTTATATCTGCTCAGATCAGTTCCCCTCCATACAAACCATATGCAGGGGCAATAGCAGATTCAGACAGAATGATTGATAGAACTCCCCAGTATTATAATACCATAACAGCGTGGCTCAGCTGTAGAGTAACATGATCAACACCTTTAAAGATGGCTTTAACTTTTTCCTCCGTAAATAAAACAACAGAATCTGTTACTATAGACACTTTCCCCACATGATCCAAGTAGCAAATCCTAACATGGGTGAAGGCTAGAACCCTTTTGTCCTTGTATATAGCTATAGAATGCCAAGAGCTGTAGAGATGTTACTCCCATATAAGAAAGACATAGAGGAATACATTGCGCAGATAGAACAAAAAGAAAATGAAATAATGCAGGCTTTACAGGCAGCATTAAAATTATAATGGAAAAATTAGAGATGATTTCACGGGGAGAAATGTAAACGGAGAGGCAGTACCTTATAATGCCAACTTACAAAACTTTTCAGCCCCTATATAGACCCCTTCACGGTTCACGTCACAGGCAGTTTCCACTGCACATGTCAGGGTCAGAAAAGCCATTACAGCAGATTGAGTTGCGTATTATTCGGTATCGTCAAAAATGCCTACTTACGTCGTGGGTTGTGAAAATCGCACCAGGTCTTTCGTTAAGTTTTCACGATTCATGCAGAATCTCAAAAACAAAAAAATACAACATCTGCAGCTGCAAGCAATTAACGTGCAGACTGGAACAATGCAAATATCAAAGAGGCTTGTGTTTGTAGTGCTCACTTCATTTCAGGTAAGTCATAATTTTTCAGCCCTGTTAGATTACATTATAAAGCCTGGATGGTATGAACAGTTTGACCCCATGCTGCGCGCGCACCTGATAGTCATTCAATGTTTACAAACTTTGAAGGGGTCTATAGGAACACATGAGAACCATGTTTAAGAGAAAGGCTGAGCTTTAGCAAAAGTTAAACAAAAAAAGAAAATAAACTGGTAGATGATTTTGCAGTGCGTTTTGAAAAAGAATTCAAAGTGCATAGTGGCATTGTGTTTACTGATAATCCAGAGGGTCCATATCAGTAGCAGTGAAAAAAAAAATGCTCTGATGCAGGGTTACCGTTCACAAACATCTGGATTTATCAGAAAACACTTTGTAGCTTTTGACACTGCCAGCTTAACAGATTTAAAAAGCTGGGAGAGAAATGTAGAGAAAAATTTCACACGACAAAAAGAAGAAAAATAATTTCGAATAATTTGCATTTCAGGGATAGCATAAATCATAAAGATATTTATGCCCCTGTAGTAATATCGCCAAAATACCCTGTTAATTTGTTAGGTAGAGATTTGATGTCCAGATTAGACATTAGTTAATTTCTGTGAAAGGAGGCATGCAAGCAGCTTATTCTTCAAATAAAAACCCAGCTATAACAGCTCTCAGTCAAAATATTATTACACTCTAGACGTGAGAAATCTAGAGGAAGCACAAGATCTTTCGCAAAAAGTTGCATTAAAAGAGGAAGTTCAGTGGACAATGAAAGCGAATGGTGCTTTCGATAAGATCAAACAAGAATTAGTGTCTTCCACTGTGTTTAGCTTTAATTGATTGCACTAAACAATTTGTGCAAACCGTAGTTTGAAAAATGAAATGAATGGCTTCCGTGTTGTTACAAAAACATGGCACAAAGTTAGGACCTGTAGATTTTTATTTTTAAGTAGATAGATATGGTATGGTATATCAGCCCTACCACCTTGTGTACAAGCAGTTTGTGCAGCAGCAATGGCTGTAGAAGTATCAGCTGAGATTATTTAATTTCACATTTTGACACTTTTAATTACACATGTTGTAAATATTTTACTTTTAAAAACTAAACTAAAGTTCTTATCACCTGCTCGACATATGTCTTGTATGACCGTGCTAATCTCACAACCACACATTTCCATTCAGAGGTGTAACATACTAAATCCAGCAATTTTAGGAGAACCTCATTGTTGTACTGAACTAACAGATCAATTGGTTTTGGCCAGACCAGATCTAAGAGACAAACCATTAGAAAAAGAAGAAGTGTGGTTTGTAGATGGTTCGTGTTATAAAGATAGCGCAGGCAAAACTATCACAGGATATGCTGTGGTTAGCTCAGATCGAATTATAAAAGCCAGACAGTTGCTAAATACACATTTAGCACAAGCTGCAGAGAAATAATAGCTTTAAAAAAGAGCATGTCTTTTGGGAAAAAGGCCAATCATTAACTGTCCAAACAGTTGTCAGTAAGTCTTTTCAATTTTTGTTTTAAATTATTTTTTTGTTTGTTTGTTTATTAGTTGTTTTTGATTTGAAAACAATGGTAATGGAGAGGTATGACGACCTCTATGGGAAAGTCAGTAACTGATAATTAATTGTTTGGGCTTTGCCAATGTCTCAACAGGAGGGAGTATAAAGTAATAGATGAAGTAATAGATGAACATTTTATAATGTATGGATTTAATTCCTACTAAAAAAAAATATTTGTAAGGCATGTACAATTTGCATAAAACATAATGCACAGGGAAACATCAGAATAACAAGAGGTAGATTTCCAGAACCAGAATACCCTTTTCAACATATTTGCATGGATTTCATTGAATTGAATCAGAGTGGTCCATACAAATACTGATGGCATTCCTGAGAAAATATATAGTGACAATGGTCCCCATTTTGTGAATGAGGTTATAAAGAGCCACAAACCTAGACATCACTTTAAAGAATCATTGTGCATATCATCCACAAATTGCAGGACTGGTGGAATAAATAAATGTCAAGGTAAAAGAATAGGAAAAAAATTAAATAAACGTATGGATGAAACGTATTGATTTAGTGAAGTTATATATCAGAATTGTCACGGTCTTGTCAGACATCTGTACTAGATGTAGGTCTGAGTGCATCTGACAGGACCGTGGCAGTATCATGTTCTGTGTGGGCGCATGTGGAATCACATTGTGTGTGTGGCTTCCACATGTTCCCGGTGTCTTGTTGCTGTCGTGATCTTGCCAGACCTTAGTATAGTTCAGGTCTATGTTAGAGGGCAAGATCGCGACAGCATTGTGTCTACATGGGAACACGTGTGTTTCACATTATGTCTGTGTAACACGTGTTCCCAGTGTTTTGTGGCTGTCATAGTCTTGCCTGACCCTGGTTATTATCCAGGTGGTATGTTAGAGGGCAAGACTATGGCAGCATGGTGTTTATGTGGGAATACGTGTTGTTTCACATCATGTATGTGTAACACGTGTTCCCAGTGTCTTGTCACTTTCACCCTACTCCCTTATGTACTCGTGTCTTACGTGATTAATTATGTTCACCTGTTTCCCATTGATGTGCTGTCTTTATAAGGCCCTCGTGTTCTCTGTGTTGTGCGCGTGCGTTGTTGTAGTTTCAGAGTGTTCATGTATTCCGTGTTCTCTGTTACCAGTTCCTGTTTTTGTTCCCGTGTTTTGGTTTGTGTTTAATCCCAGTGTTTAGTTATTCTCTGTTTTACCCCCACGTGGGTATTTTCTGTTCTGTCTTATTAAATATATAGTTTATTTTGATACATCCTCTGCGTTTGGGTTCTCTCTTTGTTTTCCATTATTCGGTGTTTACACACCGTGACATAACGCACGCGCCTTACAGAACCCAGCGAGGATGTTTGCCGGTAGCCGCCTGGCGATACGGGGAAGGAGTTCCCGTCCCGCATACGAGTCGGGTTACGAGTTCTATGACCCACTCGTATGCGGACCCAAAGTGAATGCCAGGCGGCGACCAACCGGACCTGCTGGATCTCGCCTGACTCCATCCAGCCCGCGGGGCATTAGGACCGGGGCGATCAGGCTGGAGAGGTCGTCTTCCGTCTCCCCGACGCCGGAGATCATTTCTACGTCCGGTTCCCATCCTGCACCCCCTGCCTCTGGACGGAGGAAGAAGAGGAGGAAGAGGGCTTTGGAACCGGCACAGCTAGAGGGCCTGCCGGTGCAGCCGGAGACTCGTCACCCGCCGGTGCAGCCGGGGACACGTCACCCGCCGGTGCAGCCGGAGACTCGTCACCCGCCGGTGCAGCCGGAGACTCGTCACCCGCCGGTGCAGCCGGAGACTCGTCACCCGCCGGTGCAGCCGGAGACTCGTCACCCGCCGGTGCAGCCGGAGACTCGTCACCCGCCGGTGCAGCCGGAGACTCGTCACCCGCCGGTGCAGCCGGAGACACGTCACCCGCCGGTGCAGCCGGAGACACGCCGGTGCAGCCGGGGACACGTCACACGCCGGTGCAGCCGGGGACACGTCACACGCCGGTGCAGCCGGGGACACGTCACACGCCGGTGCAGCCGGGGACACGTCACACGCCGGTGCAGCCGGGGACACGTCACACGCCGGTGCAGCCGGAGTCACGTCACCCGCCGGCGCAGCCGGGGACACGTCACCAGTCGGCATTTCAGCCGCGGGACTTTAAGACTCATGCGAACTTTGGACATTTTGTTCCCCCTGTTTTTTCCCCACCTCCCCTTCATCATATATTGTTTTTGTTAAATCACCCCAATCCGTTTGATACGTATGTCTGTTTACCTTTGTTGTTTGTAGTAATGTTGTCGTGGTTGTCTTCTGTTGTGCAGTCTTTCGTTCCTCGTGTTTAATGTTTTTGTTTGTTTTTGTTTGTGACGTCTTGTATCCGTCTTTAAAGAGGGGGGTACTGTCACGGTCCTGTCAGACATCTGTACTAGATGTAGGTCTGAGTGCATCTGACAGGACCGTGGCAGTATCATGTTCTGTGTGGGCGCATGTGGAATCACATTGTGTGTGTGGCTTCCACATGTTCCCGGTGTCTTGTTGCAGTCGTGATCTTGCCAGACCTTAGTATAGTTCAGGTCTATGTTAGAGGGCAAGATCGCGACAGCATTGTGTCTACATGGGAACACGTGTGTTTCACATTATGTCTGTGTAACACGTGTTCCCAGTGTTTTGTGGCTGTCATAGTCTTGCCTGACCCTGGTTATTATCCAGGTGGTATGTTAGAGGGCAAGACTATGGCAGCATGGTGTTTATGTGGGAATACGTGTTGTTTCACATCATGTATGTGTAACACGTGTTCCCAGTGTCTTGTCACTTTCACCCTACTCCCTTATGTACTCGTGTCTTACGTGATTAATTATGTTCACCTGTTTCCCATTGATGTGCTGTCTTTATAAGGCCCTCGTGTTCTCTGTGTTGTGCGCGTGCGTTGTTGTAGTTTCAGAGTGTTCATGTATTCCGTGTTCTCTGTTACCAGTTCCTGTTTTTGTTCCCGTGTTTTGGTTTGTGTTTAATCCCAGTGTTTAGTTATTCTCTGTTTTACCCCCACGTGGGTATTTTCTGTTCTGTCTTATTAAATATATAGTTTATTTTGATACATCCTCTGCGTTTGGGTTCTCTCTTTGTTTTCCATTATTCGGTGTTTACACACCGTGACAAGAATAACTCTAACTGTGAAATGACCTACTCCATTAGAGATCATTTTTGGAAGACAGTTTGGAATGTCCCTGTTAGCCTCTCGTTTGCAGAAGAATGAAGAAGAATAAAACTTAAGTGATTATTTTAAAAGCAATTTTCTCTAAATAAGTGTTACAAGCAAACATGCTGCCAGATTTCCTCCTCTCTCTGTCATACAGGAAGCAGCTGTCCAGCCAGGTGACTACATCTTTATCAAAGTCATCAAACAAAAAAAAATCTGTCACGACCTGGTCTCTCCATTTCTTGTCTTATCCGAGTTTGAGAGATTAGGTTGTGACAGTACGTGTCTGCCCTGAGAGAGTTGTGTGACATGCTCTTCCGCGGTCCACGTTTCACTCAGGGTTCGTGTATTGTTTCCTGCTCCCTCATGTTTGATTAGCTTCAGGTGTTGGTTGTTTAGAATTCCCTATTTAATATCCTTCTGTCCTGTCCTCCGTGCGTTGGTATTCTTCTCTGTTCCCTTCAAGTTTCTAGTGTGCATTCCCGTTCCTGGTCTTGTGTAAGTTTATGTAGTTTAGTGTTCCCAGTGTTTATGTTAGTTAGTTTAGTTCTTGTGTCTGTCATTGTAATGTTTTACCCCCTCGTGTGTGTTTTGGTTTCGTATGTTCATGTATATTAAAGTATTCTTTATTTAAGTCTGCGTTTGGGTTTTCCTCGTCTTCCCCGTGTTCCAGTCGAACCATTATCAAGTTCTGAAACCACACCAACAGCAGTAAAGATTGCAGAAAGACCTTCGTGGATACATCTCAGCCACATTAAGAAACAGTTGGTTTGTTCTGTCCAGGACAGTGAAGTTGATGTTTAGTTAATCTAGGTAAGAGAAGTGTGGGTAAGTGAGTGGACCCGGAAGACTGTTTTTGTTACCCTTGTTTATTTTTCACGGGAGCAAGGGAAGTTTTACCCCAAAAGATATTGTAGGTAAGATTAGTTAGCACTGCCCTGTCTTACAGAACCGAAGGAAATGGCTGACATTCTGAAAAAACTCATCATAATCCTGGCAATCATGCTGATGTGTGAGACCCCACCTGGATGGACGAAGCAAGATGAGTCTAAGAAGAAGGAGAAAGGCAAGTGGCAGCAGATCAAAGAAGGAAAGTATCAGAACACCTTTGAGATCAACATGTGGTATCGTTATGCAAAATATACTGATTTGAGTAGAAATCACACAAACTGTTATGTCTGTTCAAAGATGCCCAAGTCAGGAATGAATCTGCATGTAGTTCCTGAACCCGTGATAAACGTTTCCGGTCTGTTTCCTGAATGTCGGGTATCAGCTTATTGATCACAGTTTCTGAACATGACTTTGCAAAACCGCCTGCCACCTCCTGTGGATATTAAGAAACTGACTTTTAAGAATTTTATGAGTATACCGTTTGATGTTAGTGATAAAATGTACCCCACAGATCCATGTTCCTCAGAGTGCACAGTTTATTTGTTATGAGAACAATGTGACTTTGGGAGATGAGGTTTATCTTGGAAAAGTGCCCAAACAGAACTGAAAAAGCATATTCACACCTTGTACTAAAAATCAAACAGGACATTTCAGACAATCCGAAGCTAACAGAGGAGTTGTGTGTACAAATTATTTCAACGCACCCAATGTCATGAGAACCACCCCACAGATTAACTTTGTGTGGTTGTGTGGCTTAGACATTTATCATCATCTTTCTACTGGGTGGAAGGGCCGGTGTGCCCCCACCAAGGCCGCCTTTATGCACGGGCTTACCTGGGCTTCAGCCCAGGGGCCTCCCAAGTTCAAGGGCCTCCCAAGTTTGCGTTCATGATGAGCTGGAAAGTAGTGATGCGCGGGTCGGCGTTTTTTCCAACCCGTGGGTCCCGCTTTTATGAAATATTTGGCCCGCCCCAACCCGCACCGCAACACTGTATCTATTTTTACAACCCGCACCGCCCCGCGCCCGCAACCATTAAAATAGACATATTAGGCATTTGTAATGTAAATAAAAAGAGACTTTATTTCAGCCTAAGAGTGCTTGGAAACAGCCATTAGATTACATCGCCCTGTAAACTGGCAACAACATACACCAATGAGCCATAGAAACCAGCATGGTCATATTAATATAGAGATAGGATAATGATAAACCAGGAGTGTCCAATACATCGATCGCAAAGGCAATGCCGGTAGATCGCACATAAGCTTACTGTGTATTCTCATGCTGCTCCATGCCTCCACGGGAAAATTGGCATTATGAGTAATTGTGAAACACTTAAGTCTTTTTGAGTTGCTGTGCCTTTCTTCTCATATGTGTTTTTATAAATCTTATGCCTGCCAGATCAGTCGTGTAAACTTCCGACATTTACAAGCATGCAATTGCATCGCATTCTTGCTTTCATGCACGAGCTAAAGCACGCGAGAGCGAGCGAACGACGGCGAGAGAGAGAGAGAGGCAGCGTTGTGCTGATATATGCTTCTGATACTATTGTAATTTTCCTTCAAGTTTGTTTCACTAAATCTCCGCTATTTTAAACAGTACTCGACATGTGCTCCAGGATTTTTTTTAACTCCTCAGGAAAATAGAGTAATGGTGACATCCCTAAATCCAATGTAGAGATACATGCAGTATAGTCCACACATTTAAAGTGTTTTTAGCATGTAGAACTTGTCGGCTTTATCATTTTAAAAGTAGATCACCACACAAAAAAGCAGCATTTGTATTATCTATTCACAAATTCTCTACCTTAATTTCTCCTGCAGATCGTCTTTCATCTTTTAATTCTCCGTTTGTTTTGTTGTTGTGGCTGGCAGCGGGAGCTACTTGGCGCTTCCGTGACGTGAAAGGTTTGGGGATATCAAGTTACGTTGCGGAAGTTACGTTGCCACATAGGCCTATGTAATTTAACCTTATCAAAGAAAGTAATTAAATGTAAAAATATATATTCCCAAATATTTAATATATATGCTACAGGGAATTAGACGCAACATATCAGTTTTTTAATTTTGTTTTTAATGACCCGCCCCCAACCCGCCCCACATTAAAGTTACAATTTCTTTACCCGCCCCGACCCGCGGGTTACCCGCGGGGCCCGCGGGTTACGAGACGACCCGCGCATCACTACTGGAAAGGGCATATTGTTTTGTAACTTGTCAGGTTTTCTATCAATCACTCTAATTGCACGTTACATGGCTGCTGATTGGTCCGTTGTAACTTAACGTGAAATAAAATGTTAGACGTAACATTTTTTATTCTGCGTCATGTAATTAAGTGCGCGTTGTCAACTTGACATTCCTGCACGTTAGACTGAGTGTGACAGAGAAACGGTAAATAATCCACCAACAAATGAAAGAGTAATTGAGATTTCATAATAAGCAGTGAGATGCAGGTCTCTCTCTCTTTTGTGCGCGCGCTCGCTCGGTCACGCTCTCTGTGCTCGTGCAGCTGTCTGAGTCTCTGGCATGCAGAAGTCTCTCCAAACGTGCACAAGAAACTGTGCCGCTAAATTAAGAAAGGAGTTCCCGCACATAATGCTGTTAGTTGTTATAAAGTTTAAAGTTTACTCGCATTTATATCAGTGACGCGTGCGCAGCTGGAGCGACGTAGTTTGACGCGACGTTAGCTCACAGTACACACATCTGTTGGTTTAGAAAGACCGCGTAACGGCAACGGTAAAGGTGCAAGTCTAAGAAAGAGCGACAAGACCATCTCAAATGATCATCCCCTGATAGCACCATTATAATCTCATTATCTAAAGATCTTATATACAGGTATGTTCCCTGTCTGTCTTGTGCATATTCATACTTGGTCGTTTTACATGCTTATGTATGCATAAATATTAAATACAATGCATACTATATCTTATATAGCCTACAAAATAAATACAGTATTGTTCAAAATAATAGCAGTACAATGTGACTAACCAGAATAATCAAGGTTTTTAGTATATTTTTTTATTGCTACGTGGCAAACAAGTTACCAGTAGGTTCAGTAGATTCTCAGAAAACAAATGAGGCCCGGCATTCATGGTGTGCGCGCTCTTGGGGCTGTGCAATTGGGCAATTGGTTGAAATAGTTGAAGGGGGTGTGTTCAAAAAAATAGCAGTGTGGCATTCAATCACTGAGGTCATCAATTTTGTGAAGAAACAGGTGTGAATCAGGTGGCCCCTATTTAAGGATGAAGCCAACACTTGTTGAACATGCATTTGAAAGCTGAGGAAAATGGGTCGTTCAAGACATTGTTCAGAAGAACAGCGTACTTTGATTAAAAAGTTGATTGGAGAGGGGAAAACCTATAAAGAGGTGCAAAAAATGATAGGCTGTTCAGCTAAAATGATCTCCAATGCCTTAAAATGGAGAGCAAAACCAGAGAGACGTGGAAGAAAACGGAAGACAACCATCAAAATGGATAGAAGAATAACCAGAATGGCAAAGGCTCAGCCAATGATCACCTCCAGGATGATCAAAGACAGTCTGGAGTTACCTGTAAGTACTGTGACAGAAGACGTCTGTGTGAAGCTAATCTATTTTCAAGAATCCCCCGCAAAGTCCCTCTGTTAAAAAAAAGGCATGTGCAGAAGAGGTTACAATTTGCCAAAGAACACATCAACTGCCCTAAAGAGAAATGGAGGAACATTTTGTGGACTGATGAAAGTAAAATTTTTCTTTTTGGGTCCAAGGGCCACAGGCAGTTTGTGAGACGACCCCCAAACTCTGAATTCAAGCCACACTACACAGTGAAGCATGGAGGTGCAAGCATCATGATATGGGCATGTTTCTCCTACTATGGTGTTGGGCCTATTTATCGCATACCAGGGATCATGGATCAGTTTGCATATGTTAAAACACTTGAAGAGGTCATGTTGCCCTATGCTGAAGAGGACATGCCCTTGAAATGGTTGTTTCAACAAGACAATGACCCAAAACACAATAGTAAACGGGCAAAGTCTTGGTTCCAAACCAACAAAATTAATGTTATGCAGTGGCCAGCCCAATCTCCAGACCTTAATCCAATTGAGAACTTGTGGTGTGATGTCAAAAATGCTGTTTCTGAAGCAAAACCAAGAAATGTGAATGAATTGTGGAATGTTGTTAAAGAATCATGGAGTGGAATAACAGCTGAGAGGTGCCACAAGTTGGTTGACTCCATGCCACACAGATGTCAAGCAGTTTTAAAAAACTGTGGTCATACAACTAAATATTAGTTTAGTGATTCACAGGATTGCTAAATCCCAGAAAAAAAAATTTTTGTACAAAATAGTTTTGAGTTTGTACAGTCAAAGGTAGACACTGCTATTTTTTTGAACACACCCCTTTCAACTAATTCCCCAATTGCACAGCCTTAAGAGCGTGCATATCATGAATGCTGGGTCTTGTTTGTTTTCTGAGAATCTACTGAACCTACTGGTAACTTGTTTGCCACGTAGCAAATAAAAAATATACTAAAAACCTTGATTATTCTGGTTAGTCACATTGTACTGCTATTATTTTGAACAATACTGTAACTGATTAAAAAACAAGATTCTGTCTATAAAGACTTATCTTTTGTTATCATTAATGCATTTAACAAGATTCTGTCTATAAAGACTTATCTTTTGTTATCATTAATGCATTTTCACTTTAAAACTAACTTAAACTTATTATATTTTTAAAACTGTGGTGAGCATTTAGTTATGAGTGGCAATTTTCTGCAAATTTTTATATTCCAAAAACTATATAAATATAAAGCTTATAAACATATATACTTTCACACATTTTGGTTTTATTATCACCACATGTTGCTGTGTGTGGTTGTTAAATAAAGTGTCTTGTGTTTATGCATTATGCTTTTGTGATGTAGATTACCTAGATATTACACTAAAAAAATTTTTTTAACTATAAATCGAGGGGAAAGGGGGCCTACAAAATAGTGATGCGCGGGTCGGCGTTTTTTCCAACCCGCGGGTCCCGCTTTAATGAAATATTTGGCCCGCCCCAACCCGCACCGCAACACTGTATCTATTTTTACAACCCGCACCGCCCCGCGCCCATTAAAATAGACATATTAGGCATTTGTAATGTAAATAAATATAGGCTTTATTTCAGCCTAAGAGTGCTTGGAAACAGCCATTAGATTACATCGCCCTGTAAACTGGCAACAACATACACCAATGAGCCATAGAAACCAGCATGGTCATATTAATATAGAGATAGGATAATGATAAACCAGGGGTGTCCAATACATCGATCGCAAAGGCAATGCCGGTAGATCGCACATAAGCTTACTGTGTATTCTCAAGCTGCTCCATGCCTCCACGGGAAAATTGGCATTATGAGGAATTGTGAAACACTTAAGTCTTTTTGAGTTGCTGTGCCTTTCTTCCCATATGTGTTTTTATAAATCTTATGCCTGCCAGATCAGTCGTGTAAACTTCCGACATTTACAAGCATGCAATTGCATCGCATTCTTGCTTTCATGCACGAGCTAAAGCACGCGAGAGCGAGCGAATGACAGAGAGAGAGAGAGAGGCAGCGTTGTGCTGATATATGCTTCTGATACTATTGTAATTTTCCTTCAAGTTTGTTTCACTAAATCTCCGCTATTTTAAACAGTACTCGACATGTGCTCCAGGATTTTTTTAACTCCTCAGGAAAATAGAGTAATAGTGACATCCCTAAATCCAATGTAGAGATAGCCTATATGCAGTATAGTCCACGCATTTAAAGTGTTTTTAGCATGTAGAACTTGTCGGCTTTATCATTTTAAAAGTAGATCACCACACAAAAAAGCAGCATTTGTATTATCTATTCACAAATTCCCTACCTTAATTTCTCCTGCAGATCGTCTTTCATCTTTTAATTCTCCGTTTGTTTTGTTGTTGTGGCTGGCAGCGGGAGCTACTTGGCGCTTCCGTGACGTCAAAGGTTTGGGGATATCAAGTTACGTTGCGCAAGTTACGTTGCGAAAGTTACGTTGCCACATAGGCCTACGTAATTTAACCTTATTAAAGAAAGTAATTAAATGTAAAAATATATATTCCCAAATATTTAATATATATGCTACAGGGAATTAGACGCAACATATCAGTTTTTTAATTTTGTTTTTAATGACCCGCCCCCAACCCGCCCCGCATTAAAGTTACAATTTCTTTACCCGCCCCGAGACGACCCGCGCATCACTACTACAAAACCTCATAGCCCCGGGGCCTCACATTAGGTTAAGGCGGCCCTGGCAACATATCACTCTTTCATCATCACCGCAAAGGAAGCTCAAAATCGCACCAAAAGAAACGTCTTTCAGAGAACATGACCACCTGTGGGGAACTGATGTCCCCAATGACCACAAGCTATGGTCCAATGGTCAGAAAGTTGGACTTGCTCTTTTTCCTTGGCTAGGAACTGGAAAACTTATGTTGATTTGAGGTATTTCTTAATAGTACCACAGCAGCATTGAAAGATATCAAAGAAGAATTAACAGCCCTATGCATGATGGACAGGTTATCAAACAGGCCATTAACAACCTCACCATGCTTCGTGAAGCCATTGAGAAAGACTATGTTACATCTGATGGTGTCTCCAAATGGTTGTTTGGAGGGTTGTCGGGTAAACGCCTATTGAAAGTGTGTGTTGTTCCTGATTTGCATGGATCTGAGCTGTGTTGTGAAATTAATGAGAAAAATTATTCATTCTACGTTTCAGACCTGTATTTTATGTGAAACTTTGCAGTGGATAATTATGAAGTATTTTCACGAGTCAATACTTCAGTTAAAACTGATACAATGACATAATGTTTTTGTTTGCTATGTTTTTTTTATTTTCCTATTAAAGATAGTTGATTACTAAAGTACATTAGAAGGTAGCGGGGTGTACCTGGAAAAGAAACAGGATAAATGATAAACAGGAGGGAATGTTGGAGAAAATGATTTTATTACCATTTATGAATATGTTTCTTTATAACAAATACTTTGCTTCTTCCTTATAGCAACATATAAAGAGTACGTGCTGTCCTTTAAGTTTTAACACCCCCCACCCTTTAGAGTTTTGGGGTGGTGGAAAGTTTTGCTTATCTATTTAGAACACAGCTTTCACCTATAGTCTAGTTTAAAGATGTTTTTAGATGTGTGTGTGTATGTGCGTGTTACATTCATGACGTATGTTGTCTTGCACTTATCTTTTTTGGGTGTCAACCCATCTAATAAAAAGAGCATGTAGACAAAGAATCGGGGAGAGACAGCTTGAGCATTTCTTGAAGAGAAATCTCTCTGGTTCTTTCCCTCGCGAGTTTTAAACCTTTATTCTTGGTCTGATGTGTCTTAATTGTTGTAGGTTGGTGTAATTGTTAAGTTAAATTGAATAAACCTAACAAAATGAGTCAAAAGAGACCATCCCCATGTCTCTACGATGTTCTGATGCAGAGATAAAGCTCTTGCAAACACAGTTGATAAGGTATTCTCATTGATTTCTAGAGAGTAAATGGACATCCACCAGTGATTATAGTCCAAGCCATGAAAGGAACAATCCATGAAGACTCATGGTTTTAGATGTGTTGTTGCAGTAGTTTTAGGCAAAAATAGCCATTTTCTATCTCAAAACCAGGGCTTAAAAACGAAAAAAATTAGCAATCGTTTCACTCCGAGCAGAATCGATATTTTAACGTTTCCGTTTTTGCGTTCCTCATTGAACATTTACGTTCCGAAAACGGTTTACTTAGAAAAAATACCGGTTAATAACGTTATTTTAATTCAGGCTATAGTTTAACAAATGAATTCATACAGAATAATTTTCACACAAAAATAATAACATAACACATGATATAACTAAACTTCAACATTTCATTAATTGTTAAAACCACAAAAGAAATACCTGCATTAATTTTAAGTATAAACAGCTGAAAAAAAACGACCCGTTTTATGCCGGTCTTTTACTGGTTGAAACCGCAGCATACTCTGCTGGATGTTTACGTTAAATGTGCCTCTGTAAGTTACTTCAGTGAATCCCGGCTACTGTACTTCTCCCCCACATCCTTTAATATTGCAGACAGACTTGTTAAGACAGCTTGTTGTAAGAAAAATAATAACGAAAATGAATTTCTTGGTGGCGACCCATCTAAAATGTAATTGACAGTGGTATAAGTCCCCTGGCTTTTTTGAGTTACAGTTTGCATCTTCATATTTCCAAGCAAGTTTTAACTTAAACATACCTCTGAACATTTGATGGGTAGCTTTGTGGTTATTTAAGACAAATGCTATCGGGCCGGAGACTCGATGACTGCGGCGCGGGCATTTCACTCACGCTATGTGTCAAAGTCACTCACGCTTGATGCGTCAAAGTCACATGTTGTACTGTTCAATTCATGATTGGTCACTGATAAAGTACAATATTAAAGAAAACGATAAAATAACGTTATTAACCGGTTAATGGTAATTTTAAATAAACGTTTCTGTTCAGAACAATTAAAATTGATTTTGTTTTCGTTTTCGTTTTTGTTCCTGTTAAAATTTCGTTCGTTTCCGGTTTTCGTTTTCGTTCCTTGAACCGGTTCAGAGCCCTGCTCAAAACCACTAGGTGGCGCTATGAGAAAATTGTGCATGCAACATCAGGTCATGACTGCGTTACATCTAGCTAGTTTCATGACTATACACTTAAGTTTAGCAATAAAATAGTTGTATGACCATAGGGCTTGCTTAATATGAAAGATTTTGTTCAATTATAGGGTCACCTAGTGGTGCAGGCATACCAATTTTTTTGTGTGGCCTCAAACTCTGCTCATACATCAGTGTATCAAATCTGGTGAAAAAATTCCATTTCCTTGCGGAGTTATAACCATTCATGTGTAAAAAAACACAAAAATTTAAATTTAAAGTCATTTTTCGTTTTTCGCAAATTTCGGCCATTTCTGATCAAAATTTTAATACAGGGTCAATAGAGTTTTTTGTTCAGAAAGTAATGCCTTGTTCTTCATATGGCATTTTTTAGTCGATCAGAATAGCGCTCGCGGAGATATTCGCGTGTTTTTTAAGCGCTGTTTTGCTGTGCAGGGCTAACCGTAAGTCGAAATCTGGCATGTTTGGTATCGTTGGACTCGGCGACTACTCAGGACTCCTAAAAATCAAGTCCCGTCAAAATACGTTGATCGCAACCAAAGTTGTAGGTGTATGAAACATTTGTCTGGCCACTAGGTGGCGCTGCAACGAAACTGTGCATGCACCCTCAGTACCTGACTGGCATAACAAGTACCAAGTGTTGTGTCAATAGGCCTAAGTTTGACGAAGATACAGCCTAAAATCTGTTTTTTTTGCGCTCTACGTAAAATTTGTTAAGGCGCTATACAACAACGGATTGGTTTATCGAAATTCTTGTGATAACTTTTTGCCATGAGTGTCTCTAGATGGTACATATCAATTTTCGTGGCAATCGGACAAAAGCTCTAGGACGAGTTGGAAAAAGTAGGTTTTTCGAATAATTCAAAATGGCGGAAAAATTTTCATGACGGAAAATGACCTCATAGGGTCCAATCTAATTGAGCCAAGGAATCAGAGGAAGCAATAATTTTGTTTCTAGGACTTACGGATTAGAAGTTATAAGCAAAAACATAAGTGCAAATTTAAACTGTTGGTGGCGCTAGCGGGTTAGACATAGAGATGTCTCTACGATGTTCTGATGCAGAAATATAGCTCTTGCAAAAATAGTTGATAAGGTATTCTCATTGGTTGCTAGGGAGTGGATTTGGCATCCACCAATGATTATACTCCAAGCCATTAAAGCCTTAATCCATGATGACTCAAGGTTTTAGATGTAGTGTTGCAGTAGTTTTAGGCAAAAATACCATATCTATCTCAAAACCACTAGGTGGCGCAATGACAAAATTGTGCATGCAACCTCAGGTCATGAGTGTATCAAGTCTAGTTAGTTTTATGACTATACACTTTAGTTTAGTGAAGAAACAGTTGTATGACCAAAGGGTTGCTTGATTTCACAGGTTTTGTTTAATTATAAGGCCAACTAGTGGTGCAAGCATACAATTTTTTTTGTGTAGCCTCAGACTGTGGTCATACATCAGTGTATCAAATCTGGTGAAAAAAATCTCTTTTCTTTGCGAAGTTATAACCATTTAGGTGTAAAAAAACAAAAAATTTAAAGGTAATTTTTCGTTTTTCGTAAATTTCAGCCATTTCTGATGAAAATTTTAATATAACGCCAATAGAGTTTTTTGTTCAGAAGGTAATGCATTGTTCTTCCTATGGTGTTTTCTAGGCGAATCATGGCATATTTGGTATCGTTGGACTCGGCAACTATTCAAAACTCCAATGAATCAAGTCTCGTGAAAATACGTTGATCGGAGCCAAAGTTATAGGCGTGTAAACATAAGTCTGACCACTAGGTGGTGCTGCGACGAAACGGTGCATGCACACTCAGTTCCTGACTGCCATCACAACTACCAAGTGTCATGTCAATAGGCTTAAGTTTGGCGGAGATACAGCCTCAAATCCATTTTTTCGCGCTCTACGTAAAATTCGTTGACGCGCTATACGACAACGGATTGGTTTATCGAAATTCTTTTAACAACTTTTTGCCGTGGGTGTCTCTAGATGCTGCACACCAATTTTTGTGGCAATCTGGCAAAATCTCTAGGACGAGTTCGCAAAAGTAGGTTTTACGAATAATTCAAAATGGGGGAAAATTTTTCATGACGGAAAATGGCGTCATAGGATCCAATTGAATTGGCTTGAGCCAAGGATTCAGACTTAACAAGAATTTCCTTTCTAGGTCTTACAAATCAGAAGTTATAAGCAAAAATGTAAGTGCAATTTTGGACTGTTGGTGGCGCTAGCGGGTTTGATGTAGACACTCCAAATTTGCTGTGGAGACTTTTTGGACAGCCCTTAAAAAGCTTGCCAAATTTCATAACTTTCCTATGTATGCTTCTATGGGCTGCCATAGACTGCAATGGCGGAAGCATACGGAAAACTAACGGATACAATAGGGGTCTTCGCTCATTCTGGGCTTGACCCCTAATAATAAAAAGAAAACTAACAAATACAATAGGGGTTTTCGCCCATTCTGGGCTTGACCCCTAATAACTGACAATTCCAATAGGTGTCCCTAATAATGTTATATGCTCTGGTCCTCTCCCTGCCTACCGGGGTGATGAAGTATTATAACAAGTATTAACATTTTTATTAACATAAAATTAGAAAACAATACATTTACAGATGAACCTCGAATGTTAAAATTCGGCCTTTTTAACATTAGATCGCTTACCAATAAAGAACCTATTGTCAATTAAATAATTACTGACCAAAACTTAGATGCACTCTGTTTAACAGAAACCTGGCTTAAAATAGACGATTACATTAGTTTAAACGAATCCACCCCACAAGACTACTATTATAAACACGAACCTCGTTTAAAAGGGAGAGGGGGTGACGTAGCTACAATATACAACAAAATATTTAAAGTAAACCATAAATCCGAACTAAAATGTAATTCGTTTGAAATAATACTGTTAAATATGGAAATAACTGATCGTAACCACAAACAGCTTTCTTTTGTCCTTGCTACAGTCTATAGACCTCCGGGCCATCACGCAGATTTTCTTAAAGAAATATCAGATTTCCTGTCTGAGCTTGTAGTCACTGTAGTCACTTTAATATACACGTTGATAACCCAAAAGATACATTAGGATTATGGGTGTTCTAAATTCTCTCGATATTAGACAAAACGTGACAGGGCCCACGCATACCCGTAGACACACATTAGACTTAATTCTGTCACTCAGGCTCAATATTAATGACATCGAAATATCACCTCAGAGCGATTCAGTTTCAGACCATTGCCTTGTCTCATACACGGTACTTTTAGATAGGATCACTCGATCCACAATATGCTACCGACTAGCCAGAACAATAATTCCCACCACTAAAGATAGCTTTATTAGCACTCTTCCAGACCTGTCCCAAATTAAACATGTAGCAGATAACCGTGAAGATCTAGATATTGTAATAGAAAACCTGAACAGTATTTGTTCTAACACATTGGATGCCATTGCTCCCATTCGAAAAAAGAGAATCAAAGAAAAACCGCCAGCTCCATGGTATGCCCATCGCACCGCAGCCCTTAAAAAGCAGCTAGAGAAATGGAAAGAAATTATAGAAGCACAAAGATAGAGCTATGGAAAGAGACAGGCTATAAAAATCACCAGAATTACATATCTCAGCAATCTAATTAAAGAAAATCATAATAACCCTCGTTTCCTCTTTAGCACAGTTGAGAAACCTACTAGAAATAAAGAACAAACAGAACCCACTAGTAAACTCCAACACAATAGTAACGACTTCATGAACTTCTTTACTAAGAAAATTACGATTATTAGGGAAAACATTGTAGGTACGCAAGCAGCCACCACTCTACCCAATAATACATTTAACGCTAGCTTACCATACGAACATCTTGAGTCATTTAAACCTACTACAATAGAAGAGCTATCTAAATTAGTAACGTCATCCAAATCATCATCCTGTATATTAGACCCTATTTCCACAAAATTACTCAAAGAGGTATTCCATGTAGTGTCAAACCCAGTATTAAATGTCTTTAACTCTTCACTAGAATTAGGCTACGTTCCAACAGCTTTCAAACTAGCAGTTATTAGAAACTCACCTTGACCAGGTAGATCTTAATAACTTTAGACCAATCTCAAATCTCCCTTTTCTTTCTATAATATTGGAAAAAGTAGTGGCAAGCCAGCTACACACATTCCTAGCAAATAATAGTATGTATGAAAAGTTCCAATCAGGATTCAGGCCCCACCATAGCACAGAGACAGCACTGCTTAGAGTTACAAATGACCTCCTTTTAACATCCGATCGTGGCGAAATCTCACTCCTCATATTATTAGACCTTAGTGCAGCCTTTGACACAATAGATAACACAATCTTACTCAATAGGCTAGAAAACTATGTTGGCATCAGTGGTCAGGCGTTAGCCTGGTTCAGATCGTATCTAACCAATCGCTATCACTTTGTTTATGCAAATGAGGAGGAGTCATATCACTCCCTGGTTAAATACGGTGTACCGCAGGGATCAGTTTTAGGTCCTATCCTGTTCTCATTATATATGTTACCTCTAGGAGGTATTATCAGGAAACATAGCATACGGTTTCACTGCTATGCAGATGATACCCAGCTTTACATCTCCTCACATCCCAGCGAAACACCAGTTTTCTAAGCTAACAGACTGCATCAGCGATATTAGTGACTGGATGGCACATAACTTTCTTATGCTAAACTCCAATAAGACAGAGATACTTGCTATCGAACCAAATCGCTACTAATAAAGAAGTTTTATTTTAATCCCAATCTACATGAATATCAGTTTACCATTATATGAATATGTGTATCAATCAGTTTACCATTATGTATTATCTATATGAATATAACCAGTTATGTGTATCAATTAATTTACCTTTATATATATGGGTGATTCTTCAACTAGGGACACTTTTAGCCTTGTGAATTTGAAATTAAAAAACTTGCTCAAAAGTCACGTAACACAGTCTGATAAGTTTAAACAATTTGTCTAGTTTTATGGTCTGTAAGAGGGCAAACTTAGATTTCCAGAGAAATTGTTAATATTTTACATTTTTTCAGGCCTGCTATGAACAAATGTCTTTACACCACATCTCAATATACAGTTGTTATTTAAAAATAGAATTACTTATGCCACTCCAGAATTGTCTAAGATCATTTTTGTGAGTAGTTTTACCATTTTTTCACAATGTACAATAATTATACATTTGTCAACGAGATAAATAAACTGCCATGAGGAACAAATGCTGAACTGTTCACCTGTCACACTCTTAAACTTAATATTGGTTTGGGTAAGAGCTTATTAGAAAATAAATAACTTGAATTGTCTCTTGTCCGTGCTTTCATGAACGCGCCCAACCCCCACCCCCAAATCCTTCTTGTCGTTTATTGGCTGGAACACTTTGTTATGTTTTGTTGTGCTAGGTTTGGCCACTATGTTGATATTGCCGTTTGTCGAGCCTGAGCTGTCTACAGAGATCGCGCTTTTTTAAAGTTTGATCAGCGGACAGGCAGCAAGCAGATAGTGAGGAGATGTTTGCTGTATGTAACAAAAAATGTTTTATGGTCTAAAACGCGTCAATTCGCTTAGAGCGCCTTTAAACTTAATTCACAAAGTCATTAAACTAACCACACCTGTTTTTTAGTTTAGAGGTTGAGTCTCCTCTGTCCCCCTCCCGCTTTACCCACTTCCTAATTGTCAGCTGATGACATTTGCTAACTTTTTCATCAACAAAACATAATCCATCAGCAACCAATTTTCTACACCACAAACCTCAGGACACACTACACTCATATCCCACATCCATTTTTCCCTTTTTCTCCACTGACTGACACTGAAGTTACAAAAGCCCGATTTATAGTCATGCATAAGACCTACGCCGTAGCTACGTAGCATAGGCTATCCATAGCCTGTGCGTAGCTCCGCGTAGCCTGACGTGCACCTCGCAAAATTTTTAACCTTTCGTCAGTTCTACGTGGGCCGCAAGCGCTGTGATTGGTCTACTAGAACCCCTCCCATCAGGTAAAAAAACGGCGTCATAGGTATTTCCGTTTGCGATGGTGAGAACAAAGATGGGACAAGTTGAGGAGTGATTTAACTCAAAACTGCAACAAAAGTCACTGTTTATTTACTTCCATCACTGCTGGTCTTCTCAAAACATAAGCCGTTTCTTAATATGCGTTCTTGTCTGTTCTTGTGGACTTGTAAAACGTCATCAGTCGCAGCCCAAGTACTGTTCCAATTCAAAGTTCGCATCAAGCCCAAGTTCACATAAAATCCCTGGATGTGTTCTTAATCATTTTATCGAGGATGCATCAGGAGAGACTTGTGTGGACTTATGACAGCGAAGTTTCCCAGAATGCATTTCACATCAGGAGTTTGTTCTTCCGAGTCTGAACTTGCAAGTTCGAACTACGAAGGACACAAGTCCGAGTACTTGCTATTGAGAAATGGCTATACACAATAAGTTGCTGTTTCTTCTTCGTTTGTGGGTTAACTTGCCAAGCTTCTTCTTCTCTGACGGTCGTGCTGCTACTGTGGTTACAAGGGTGGATACTGCCTACCAGCGGTTTGCGCGTGTGTTTGCGCGTGTGTTTGCACGTCGATGCGGATGGACGACCCAAAAGTATAAACGAAAACCGACGCGGAACCTACGCCATCCCGGCTACGCCGTAGGACCTACGCACGACTATAACGAGCCCTTAAGCGTGCACCTGATGTGCGTTTGACCCTCAAAGCCTGGTTCGTTTGACTCACACATATCATCAACACCTCACTGCTCACCGGCACATTTCCATCCACGTTTAAGCAGGCGTTGGTCACTCCATTGCTTAAAAAAGCCACACTGAACCCTCACTCACGGACAGTTATAGACCGGTCTCACATTACGGCTCGCTAAGGCAAAATCCAAATCCTTGGTTCTGATTCTGCTAGACCTGTCAGCAGCTTTTGACACATTCAATCATCAGATACTACTAGCCACCCTATTGTTGCTAGGGATCACAGGTACTCCTCTTCAATGTTTCAAATCTCTCTGATAGATCCTTCAGGGTGCCATGGAGGGACATGCTGTCCACAATGGTCACTGAGGTCCCTCAGGGATCAGTGTTTGGTCCACTCCTTTTCTCCATCTACACAACATCCTTAGGACCTATCATACAGGCACATGGCTTCTCCTACCACTGCTATGATGACACCCAGATCTTCTTTTAATTTTACCCAGATGATCCCACCATAGCAGCACGCATTGCAGCCTGCTTAGAACACATATCGGCTTGGATAAAGAAGCACCACCTCCAGCTGAACCTAGCTAAGACTGAGCTGCTTCTATTTTCGGCACAACTTAAGATATAGCACGACCTATCCATTCATCTTGGCAACACAACCATTAATCCTTCCGAAACTTCCAGAAACCTCAGTGTCGTCTTTGATGACAAACTGTCATTCACTGATTACATTGCAAAGACAAGCGCAGTCGTGCCGATTTGCATTTTACAAATTTTAGGAAGATGCGGCCACTCCTTACGGGGCATGCAGCACAACTTCTGATCCAGGCCCTGGTAATCTCTAGGCAGGACTACTGCAATGCTTTTTTTACTGGCCTTCCTGGACGGTCAATCATACCACTCCAGTTAGTTCAGAATGCAGCAGCTCGGCTTATCTTCCAGAAGCCCAAAACGGCTCATGTAACGCCGCTCTTCAAGTCACTACTGCTTACTTACAGAACTTTTACTGCACCAACATACTTTCCTACATTTCTACACCCCATCCAGAACATTATGTTCAGCAATATGTTCTGCGTAGCCAGTTTATTGATTTGCATGTAAACGCATGAAAACAGTTTTCTATAAAAAGTTGATTTTTGATAGTTATCCACATATTTTGTGCATGTAAACGCATTCAATGTCATTTCCACCACATGCTGTCTTTTCCACCACAAAGGGCAGTGTGGTGGAAATGACGGTGGTGGTAATGACATTTCTGTATTTTTTTGTGAAAAAATCAAAGATAGCTTCACTGATTAGCTTTGAAATAATACTTATAATTTCATTTATGCAAAATACTCTTATTTCATTTTAAATTTTTAGCTTTGTAAAAACACCCTTAAAGTTACAGCATGTTTGGAAATGACGTATAATAAATGTTTTCACTGATCAAGCAATATTTACCCTGACTTTTTCTTTATTTGTTGTTGATGAAAATTCAATTTTGCTCCATGTCCAGCATGTTCTCTAATGTCACTGAACATTTCTAAGGAAACCCACTAAACAATCTTTCACACAAACTTTTTAAAGGCACATTACAGTGTTGTGGTGGAAATGACACCAATACTGTGCGACAGCTATATTTTGTATAAAAAGTTAAATTAATAGTGATCTCACATTAAATATTACAATGAATTTTAATTATTTTACTAGTGCTTAATTCAGGTACATTAATAGTTACCAGATAAGTCATATTTTTAAACTGTACTTTCATTGTTGAAATGTAAAAGTCTGGGTGTGCGACAAGGAGAAAACTGTGAATTTGACACCTATCAGGAGTTTAAAAAGTAGGGAAAAAATCATAATAGAAAGGTCCTAAATTTTTTTAAAGGTGGTTTTATTGTAAGTTTGACAAAGAAAGAGGAATTTGTCAAAAATTATATGTATTTTTAAAAATATGACCCAAGTACATAAAAGTGCCTGTAGTCTAAGAATAACCCATATATATTCATTGCAATCATGTATGGGGAAAGTTAGGCATACATTGTGGACCAGCTGTGCATCACCCACATAGGCTAATGTCAAAGGTCACAGATGGTCCTAGTATAATGAATAGCCCAGGGTCAAATAGGTCATGGGAAGGAGACACTGGTCTGAGGAATGTCATGTGGTTCTTCAAGTTACAAGCCTGAACAGAAACATATTGTTTGAACCAGGGAGGGGAGGGAACCAAAACCTATATATTTACCAAGCCATGGCTCAGCGGGTCAGACTGGTTTTGGAGGATCCTCCCAGGACCACACTCTGGTTCTGGGGGGATTCACCAGGGCGGACTTGGCTTCTTATTTTGTCCGGAAAATAAAAGTCTATCTCTTGAAATCAAAACCTAAGACTGACGATTGTGTCATTTGAGGAAAAGGAAAACCACAACATTTGGTGCCGAAACCCGGGATAGAAAAGAGCTGGACAGTCGCACCACCTGGGCGAACCTGACGAGCAACACAAACAGCGTATGGCCATGTACATAAGGTAAGCACTTTTTGCTTTTTTATTAGGTTTGTGTTGTTTGCCAGAATTTGCTCCAAGTGGTGAGAAATTTAAGCTCTTCTAAATTTAAGAACCATATATGTGAACTGGGTTTTGATTTCAAGGGTACAATCTAACTAAGGCATGCATGCATGAATCTGTATTAAATTACTTTGGCTTTGATGAGCACGGTGAATTGAAACAGATTTTAAGTGAAGAGAACGCGTAAGAGTTGCCTATATCTGTGGGTGTAAGTGTATGATATAGAAGTCTGTGCCTGTGGTCGGAAGTGTAAAATCACAGAGGTCAATGTCGTGTGGTCGGAAGTGTTTATCGATATTGACAGTATACAGTGTAAAAGTGGTATATTTTATTGTTTTAGTTTTTGGCCATGTGGTTGGAGGTGTAATGGTCATTTTGTTTTGGTATATAAATTAATACCATGTTTTTATTGGAACTGTGAGTATGTTTGCAGCTGCAGTGTGTGTGTGAGTGAGTGAGAGAAATATGAACTTGCATCTGGTAAGCAGTAAGAGACTTTCCCTTGGGCAGTCTCTGCGGGCTGTTAAGGGGGGTGTAATTGCTGTCCTGTGAGTGTAGGGTGAATGACTACTGGGTTAGAGTGTGGAATAATGAGCCCATAAAGGGTTTGACATAAATGCTAATTGGTTATTACTGAAAAATGGTTGGGTTAACAATTTGGTTTATAGGTTATCAAACATACATTTGAAATTTAAGGTTTGGTAAAAACATTTGGCACCAGATGGGACATTAAAAAGAGCACAGAACCTGAGACCACAGCTAACTTTCTCGATGGGCAATGCAATCAGGTGGCCACCTAAAGAGATGAGCAGTTTTGCTTGTTAAAAGATTGTATTGTTCACCTGAGATGGCTCGTGGTGGTCAGATCACAAATACTCTTCCAAATTTAAGAATAAAAAGGGCAAATTAAAGATTACTAGATTAAATGATAAGAATAAAGGGTTTCATTTTCAAAAGGAATGTGTGCTAGGACAGATGATGGTTTATTGTGTAAATGAGTTTGGAATCTTATCTGCAACAGATTTCAGATGTGGGAAGTACCGCGCGACATCAGGTGTTGGAATTTCAGATCGGTCATCAGGGATCATATCACATTCAATTCAATTCAATTTTATTTATATAGCGCTTTTCACAAAAGTCAATTGTTTCAAAGCAGCTTTACATAAATAGAAGCAGTGAAAAGCACAGCAAAACGACAGATAGCACAACAAAATACATGATAGCATAAGCAGTTAAATTTGCTGCGGCTATGACTTAATATTATAAGCAAACGTATTACTAAAGTAACGTTTAGAAGAGGAAGCTAAGTGAAGCCCAAAAAGGCTGCCTCCCCGGGGTGAAAAACCCCCTAGGAGAAAAAAAACCCGGGCTTTTATCCGAGGAAGTTAAAAAAAAGTCCTAGGAGGGAAAAACCCTTGGGTGAACGGATAAGGAGATTTAGCGGAGATTAAGCGGGTTCTGCCGGTGATCGTTGGTCAGGCATCAGCTGGGCATCACGTTGAAGGACGGCCAGTAGATCAGAGGAGTGCCAACTTTCACATCTACCGGGACTGGGTCTGTTTGTCTCGGTGTCCTCGGGGTCGAGGACGAGACAGGGAGAGAAAAACAAAATCGTATTAGCGTAGCGGCCGTTCATATGTATTGCAGTGTCACACAGTGATGTGGTTTAACTCAGCTTAGTTCCAGACAGACTAACTATTGTGGCATAATTATATTAACCACAGTTGAGGATTTTGCAAATTGGGGGCCCAATGCGAAGGTATATATGGTAAATAAGGGTCACCTTCCGATCTTTAAGATAAAATGAAACCTGAAGACCTGTTTGTCTAAGGCCTAAAGCCCCACTGTCGTCGTTAATGCAGGTTCAGTGGCAAACGGGTCTATATTGCATACCATTTACAAGACCACGGGAAAACACCAAACATCGCAAAACCGACCATACGTGCCAACCCGTTTGACTAAGGCTGGAGGCCCCACTGTCGTCGTTAATGCAGGTTCAGTGGCAAACGGTATGTATGGCATACTATTCACAAGACAAACGAAAGTGCGAAAAACGCAACCCGACCATACGTGCCAACCCGTTTGCCTAAGGCTGGAGGCCCCACTGTCGTCGTTAATGCAGGTTCAGTGGCAAACGGGTATGTATGACATACTATTCACAAGACAAACGAAAGCGCGAAAAACGCAACCCGACCATACATGCCAACCCGTTTGACTAAGGCTGGAGGCCCCACTGTCGTCGTTAATGCAGGTTCAGTGGCAAATGGGTCTGTATGGCATACTATTCACAAGACTTACGGTAGCGCCAAAAGCGCAACCCGACCATACGTGCCAACCCGTTTGACTAAGGCCGGAAGCCCCACTGTCGTCGTTAATGCAGGTTCAGTGGCAAACGGGTCGGTATGGCATACTATTCACAAGACAAACGAAAGCACCAAAATCGCAACCCAACCATACGTGCCAAACCGTTTGACTAAGGCCGGAAGCCCCACTGTCGTCGTTAATGCAGGTTCAGTGGCAAACGGTGGCAAACTATTTAATGCAATTCATTTTTAGGTATTCATGCAGAAAAGGTTTTTATTTATTTATTTGGTTGGTCTGTGTTATGACCGTGAGCGCTTTGTTCCGTAAAAATAACTATTGCGAGTTAAGTACCTTTACTAGACAAATTATGTGAATGCTTTGTTGAAGAGAAAAGTTTTAAGTCTAGATTTAAAATGATCGACTGTGTCTGATTCTCGGACATCGGTTGGTAGATCATTCCAGAGCTTAGGGGCTAAGTAGGAAAAGCATCTTCCACTTTTAGACACTTTTGATAGTCTAGGGATAATCAATAGACAAGAATTTTGCGACCGTAGTGTGCGTGATGGATTGTATTCTGATAATAATTCTCTAAGATATGAGGGTGCTAAGCCATTTAAAGCTTTGTAGGTGATTAGTGATATTTTAAATTGTATGCGATATTTAACTGGTAGCCAGTGTAAAGATGCCAGAATTGGGCTTATGTGGTCATACTTCTTAGATCGAGTAAGTACCCTTGCAGAAGCGTTTTGAACTAGCTGAAGCTTGTTTACCTGATTTGAATGGCATCCCCCGAGTAGCGAGTTACAATAGTCTATTCTAGAGGTCATAAAAGCATGGATAAGCTTCTCTGCGTCAGATGTAGACAGTATATGGCGTATTTTTGAGATATTTCTAAGATGGAAGAATGCTGTGCGGCAGACGTTAGCGATATGACTATCGAAGGATAAGTTGCTGTCGAACATCACACCTAAGTTCCTAACCGTGGAAGATGGCACCACAGTACAGCCATCTATGTGCAATTTGTAATCTGACATATTATGTTTGTAGCGATTCGGTTCAATAATAAGTATCTCTGTCTTATTGGAGTTGAGCTTAAGAAAGTTATGTGCCATCCAGTCACTAACATCGCTAATGCAGTCTTTTAGCTTAGAAAACGTGTGTGTTTCGCTGGGATGCGAGGAGATGTAAAGCTGGGTATCATCCGCATAGCAGTGAAAACTTATGTTATGTTTCCTGATAATGTCTCCTAGGGGTAACATGTATAACGAGAACAGGATAGGACCTAAAACTGATCCCTGCGGTACACCGTATTTAACCAGGGAGTGATATGACTCTTCCTCATTTACATAAACAAAGTGATAGCGATTGGTTAGATATGACCTAAACCAGGCTAGCGCCTGACCACTGATACCAACATAGTTTTCTAGTCTATTGAGTAAGATTGTGTGATCTATTGTGTCAAAGGCTGCACTAAGGTCTAATAATATAAGAATTGAGATTTCACCACGATCGGATGTTAATAGGAGGTCATTTGTAACTCTAAGCAACGCTGTCTCTGTGCTATGGTGGGGCCTGAATCCTGATTGGAACTTTTCATATGTACTATTATTTGTCAAGAATGTGCGTAACTGGCTTGCCACTACCTTTTCTAATATTTTTGAAAGAAAAGGGAGATTTGAGATTGGTCTAAAGTTATTAAGCTCTCCTTGATCAAGCTGTGGTTTTTTAATCAGCGGTTTAATAACTGCTAGTTTGAAAGCTGTTGGAACGTATCCTATGTCTAGCGATGAGTTAAAGATATTTAGAACCGGGGTTGACACTACAGGGAATACCTCTTTAAGTAGTTTTGTGGGAACGGGGTCTAATATACAGGACGATGATTTTGATAATGTGACTAGTTTAGAGAGCTCATCTATTGTAGTAGGTTTAAATGAATCAAGATGTTCGTATGGTAATCTAGTGTTAAGTGAACTAATGGGTAGAGTGGTGGCTGCCTGGGTAGCTACAATGTTTTCCCTAATAGCCGAAATTTTGTTAGAAAAGAAGTTCATGAAGTCGTTACTATTGTGTTGAAGTTTACTATTGGTTTCTGTTTGTTCTTTGTTTCTAGTCAGTTTCGCAACTGTGCTAAAGAGGAAACGAGGGTTATTATGATTCTCATTTATAAGCTTGCTAAGATATGTAGATCTGGCGGTTTAAATAGCCTGTCTGTAGTGTTTAACACTCTCTTTCCATGCTGCACAACATACTTCTAACTTTGTGCTTCTATAATTTCTTTCAATTTTTCTAGCTGCTTTTTTAAGGGCTGCGGTGTGATGGTCATACCATGGAGCTGGCGGTTTTTCTTTGAATCTCTTTTTTCGAATGGGAGCAACGGCATCCAATGTGTTAGAACAGACATTGTTTAGGTTTTCTATTACAATATCTAGATCGTCACAGTTATCTGCTACATGTTTCATTTGGGACAGGTCTGGAAGAGTGCTAATAAAGCTATCTTTAGTGGTGGAAATTATTGTTCTGGCTAGTCGGTAGCATGTTGTGGATTGAGTGATCCTATCTAGAAGTACAGTGTATGACACAAGGTAATGGTCAGAAACTGCATCACTCTGAGGTGATATTTCGACGTCATTAATATTGAGTCCGAGTGACAGAATTAAGTCTAATGTGTGCTTACGAGTATGCGTTGGCCCTGTCACGTTTTGTCTAAAATTGAGAGAATTTAGAACATCCATAAACGCACGTCCTAATGCATCTTTTGGGTTATCCACATGGATATTAAAATCACCAACAACAAGAGCTTTATCTACAGTGACTACAAGCTCAGACAGGAAATCTGCTATTTCTTTAAGGAAATCTGCATGGTGGCCCGGAGGTCTATAGATTGTCGCTAAGGCAAAAGAAAGCTGTTTGTGGTTACGATCAGTTACTTATTTCCATATTTAACAACATTAGTTCAAATGATTTAAATTTTAGCTCAGATTTTTGGTTTACTTTAAAAATTGTGTTGTATATTGTAGCTACACCACCCCCTCTCCCCTTTAATCGAGGTTCGTGTTTATAATAATAGTCTTGTGGGGTGGATTCATTTAAACTAATGTAGTCGTCTGCTTTAAGCCAGGTTTCTGTTAAACAGAGTGCATCTAAGTTTTGGTCTGTAATTATTTCATTGACAATAGGTTCTTTATTGGTAAGCGATCTAATGTTAAGAAGGCCGAATTTTAACATTCGAGGTTCATCTGTTAATGTATTGTTTTCTAATTTTATATTAATCAGATTTGTACCAGATGTAGCAAGCGGTGCTCTGTATTTATCTGTTCGGGGAACAGATACAGTTGAAATGTGCTGATATTTCGGTAAGATTGACTCGAAGTGCTGTGATATAAGTGATCTTGACATATCACGGCAGCTAACAGACGGACGGTTAAGCCGATCCGTCTGTTTCCTGACCTGGGCCCTGGATAGTCAGACTATATCAGAATTAAGACTATTGATCAGATTTCTAGTGAGTATAGCACTTCCTTCCGATGACGGATGAAGGCCATCTCGGGTTAGGAGGAATGGTCTTCCCCAGAAATGCTTCCAATTGTCTATAAACCCTACATTATGCTGAGGGCACCACTTTGACATCCAGCCATTTAGAGACTAATCTACTATGTGTTTCATCTCCCCGGTAGGCGGGGAGGGGACCAGAGCATATTACATTGTCTGACATTGTTTTTGCAATTTCACACATCTCCTTAATAGTATCTTTGGTGATTTCCAACTGTCGGAGTCTGGTGTCATTCGTGCCGGCGTGAATAACAATCTTAGAAAACTTCCGCTTAGCATTAGCCAGCACTTTAAGTTTGGATCTAATGTCAGACGTTCTAGCTCCCGGTATACAGTCGACTATGGTGTTTGGTGCCTCAATGTTAGTGTTCCTGAGTATAGAATCTCCAATGACCAGGGCACTTTTAAAAGGTGTTTCAGCTGGTGTACTCCTTAGGGGATCGAATCTGTTAGAAATTACCGTAACATTATGGGTCTTAGAAGGACGCCGTATATGACTATGCCGCCTGACAGTCACCCAGTTAGACCGCCGACTTGACTCTGATGTCGGAACCGAGCCATGTGTATTTTGATAAACACTATGCGCGCTCGATACAGTATTTGTAATATTTACATTAGCATCTGATGTCGGAACCGAGCCATTAGTCTTTTCGCTCGATAGATTATTTGCAACAGTAAGATTAGTGGTTTTGCTATCCTCAACTAGCATTCGAATGCGCGATTCTAGATCAGCAACCTTCTCAGTTAACCTTAATACTTCAATACACTTAGTGCATATAAACCCCTCTATGCTAACAGAAGAAGCTAAAATATACATGTGGCAAGTAGTACATGTTACAATAACAAGCGGAGTCTTACCGCTTTCATGCTGGGCGATGGCGTCTTCGTTTACCCGAACGCGGTCCGCGGAGCTGCATCGCGTGGGGTGTTCAGTTGTGACATGCCTCGGTCGCCTGCAAACGTCTGGGGCCAGGGTGATGTGGGGCATGCTGAATCTGCGAAGGCCGGGCAGCGGCTCCTCCACAGCTTCCCGATCACTTTCATGTTGGGCGATGGCGTCTCCGTTCAGTGGTTCACGGTCCGTGAAGCTGCATCGCGTGGAATGCTTGTTTGTTACACGCCTCGGTCGCTTGTGGACGTCTGAAGACAGGGTGAAGTGGGCGCTGTACCTCGCGTTGGATCTGCTAAAACCGGGTATCAACTCCTCCACAGCTTCCCGCTCAGGTGAGGACAGGTCAGAAAAGCATATATCAGATGAATCCGCCATTAGATCGGAAAATGCTAGCTTCAGCCTCCACCGTTTGTTGATGCTAGCGGGCTATATGCTAACACTGGGTGTTTATTAGTGATAAATAGTTTCACGTGGTAGTATTGCTCAATAATCGTCACGGTAAAGTATTTCTATGTAAAACTAATAAGTTATATTATATAAATAGGAATAAGATGGTAAAAAAAGGACTTTAGATGATGAACTCGACGGAGCTCCGATGCACTCTGATGCACGATCTGTTCAGCGTGACGTCGTAACTTCCTTGAGTGAGGGAAGTTCTACCTGAGTTTTCCCATCGATGGATTGAATTGTGAAGCCAGATGCTTTGCACCCTCTTTTCTCCATAGATCCTGAGCATGTTTTTAGGGTATATGAGAATGATTCTCCTGTGATGCCGAAAACATCAAAAAACTCTGATTTGGCTAATGATCGATTACTTTGATCATCCAGTACTGCATACATCCTCACAACATCTTTAGGTCTGTTACAAGGATATACTGTCACCAAGCAGATTTTAGAACACGATCTGGGCTTTGTCATGTTACCACAGATTTCTGTACACTTGGATACAATGTCTGTTGAAGTAGCCTCTTCTTTCTCCCCGCCATGCTGGCTCTCTCCCACAGGGCGTTCTGTAACCCAAGGAGCTGGACCTGGATGCAGTGCTGTTATGTGCTTCTCACTGTTGCATTCTTTGCACTTAATGTTGACTTTACAGTCTTTGGCTACATGCTGAGTAGACAAACAACATCTAAAACAAATGTTGTTTTCTTTCAGGTACTTTTTGCGATCATCTATGTGTCTATTTCTAAACTTACGACACTTTGCCAATGGATGAGGTTTATTGTGGATAGGACATTGACTGTCCGGTTCAATTGATTTCTTCTCAGGGTTTTTCTTTTGAAAGGGTGTATGCACCGTTGACACGTCTGTCTTTCTGACTGACACAGATGATCAGTCTCTGTACTTTGCTGCAGACGACTCTGTTTTTGCATAAGTTTGGTTACTGCTTGTTGAGAATGAAAAACTTGGATCATTCTTGATTTTTGCTTGATTAACAATGAATCTGGTGAAAAAACTGAATGGTGGAAAGGAAACATGATAATCTTCCTTGTACTTGGAGCCTTGAGCAATCCACGTTTCTTGCAAACTGTATGGCAGCTTTTCGATGATTGGTTTGACTCCACGAGCAGTGTCTAGATAAGTCAGCCCTGGTAAGTGGCCTACTGACTTTGCTGCAGCCATTACTAACAAAAAGTCTCCTAGCTCTCGCAACTTTACATTGTCTTTAATAGAGATTTTAGAAAAATTCTCCAGTTTTTTTAACAAGACTTCCTCAATAACCTCAGTGCTACCATAGCATTCTTCAATTCTCTGCCACGCCATCTGAACACCTAGTGTTGCATTATGGACATGTACTGACCTGATTCTTTTGACTTGTTGTGATGATTCTGGCCCGAGCCACTTTACGAGCAGGTCTAACTTCTCACTTGCAGTTAAATTGAGTTCTCTTATCACACTCCGAAATGATGTCTTCCATGCCCAATAATTTTCTGGGCAATCATCAAATGTCAGTAACCCAGTACTTACTAACTCTCGTCGTATCAGATGTTTCGTTAGGTCAGTTGTCTCTATAGGTCTCATTGTATAGTCTTTGCAAGAGGATTCGTGAGACGTTGTATAGCATGTGGGATGCTGTGGAGCAATGAAGCCTTCTCTGTCTCTTATGCTTACTTTTGGTGTTGAGACATCGACTATGTTACTTTCTGGAAGAGGAACAAACCTAGGAGCTTTTGGAGTGAACTGTGGACACGTAGAATCTAGAAACTGTTGTGATGCATAAGACGTAGATTACATGTGAACCTGTTCCAACTTATCTTCAGTCAGTGAATGATTCTCCACATACTCACTGGTTCTTTGTGCTCAGTCTTGAATTGCTAATTCTGAGAAGTCCTGAAGTGGATCCTCCGATTTGACTGCAGCTTCATAAACTGCTGCTTCGGCCGAGGCTGCAACCGCTGCCCTTTGTTTTTGTAGCACATGCAAATTAGCTTCTAGTTCTACTTTGCGTCTCACTGATTCCGCTTCCAATTCTGCTTTCTCTTTCATCATTTTTGCCTCTTTTTCAGCATAAGACACTTCTGCGCGTGCCGCTTCGGCTTTTGCTCTTGGCACGAATAGCTGATGAACTGGCAGATGATCTACTCGAGCATTTAGAATACACTGAAAAAAGTGTTTCATTGGATCAAAGTAAAAATTTTGCGTCAACTTGTTACAACTAATTACTTTACTTTTTATCAACCTAAAATTTTTCATTTAAAATAAAAGAATGAACTATCCATTACTTAGCCAAAGCAAAAAGTATCTTTGAATCAAATACATTTTTTAAGTTTAATGAAATGTCAAATTATACTTTGTTTTAATGCATTAACTTAATTATTTTACTTTACATCTAACCAAATATCCAACCAAATACAATTTAAAATATTAATTTAATATAAAGAAATGTATTTACTTTCAGAATGTGTAATTTTACCATCTGTCTAAGATGAATGACTTCAAGCATCAAACATTTGACAATTTATTTTGTCATAATACACATTTTTGTACAAATACACACTGTCTAACAATGTAAACACATTATAATCTTGACAATTTGTCATAAAACATTTCAACAATGTGTATAGTATTGTTATAAAAACACATACTGTATAACAGTTTTTAGTATTTGTAGACACACTGGATACAATGTAAATTCATCATAAGAATCAGTTATGGTTGATAGATAAACCATAGAACTTAACCAAGATAAAACAAATCAGGTTTAGTAAACAGTATTACAGTTAATGTTGTATAAAAGGCTCAAAAAATGTACCTTCAGTAGCTGAGTCAAAGGAAAAAAATGTACTCCTGCAGTTTTGAATAGGGGTTCTGCACCCTTCGGCTCATCTGCTTACTGTCTATGTCCATGAACATTTTTTTGAAAGGCCTTAAAAAGGTATATTTGAGTCCATCAGGATATTTTAAGTTCAGTTCAAATGAGTCAAAACATGCACATGCAACATAGGGCAACTCATTTATTACTCCACACCGTCAATGAAAATGGAAATGTTTAGTGCATGATTAAGAGCATCACCTTCACGGATCACAAAAAAATTCCATGTTGGTCTTTTTGAATTCTCTCTCTGCTTCTTCCCTCTGGTCAGCCTAAAAACATACAAGAACAGAGACTAATTGAGGGAATGGGGAAGAAGAAAACACCCCATCATCTGAAAATGTATTACACAATTTTGTTTGCTTTCCTGCTATGGAGGTCATTGTAGAGCCAAAACGTCTGTTGCTAACTTTCATTAAAATATCTTAATTTGTATTCAGTGTGACAAAAGTTTCTTTTTTATCGCATGGACACAAAACCAAGGCAGGTAAATGGGGGGCTCTTAACAACATTCTTCAAAATATCAGCCTGTGACTTTCTTCCACAGAAAACAAAAGAATATGTGTAAATAACACAATTGCTTGAACTACTTTTAAGCGATATTACACTACCAAATAAAAATTTTCCCATGTTTTATTCAACATCAAGGCTTGAGAAGACCTCTGTTATAAGAAAACGCTACAGCTTTTCCATAATTCACTATGTTTTTCCCTCAAGGTAGACATGTTAATACATACCTCTCATGTCTCAGTGCGAGCAACTTAAAATATTAGTCCACTTCTGAATGAAAAATTCCACATAATTTACTCACCTCGATGTCATCTAAGCTGTTCATGACTTTCTTCAGTCAAAAATAAATGAAGGTTTTTGATGAAAACATTCCAGGATTATTCTCCATACGGTAGGCTATAGTGGACTTCAATGATGCCCAAATGGCTGAAGGTAAAAATGACCGTTTCAGTGCAGCTTCAAAGGGCTTTAAACTATACCAGACGAGGAATAAGTGTCTTATCAAAGAAATGATCGGCCCTTAAAAAAAAATACAACTGTATTTGCTTTATAGACACAATAATTGCCTTGCTTCCGCTTTCTGTATTCCTCAAAGAGCTTACACTGTATGTCCTATGCCTTCCCTATTCTACTTACAGAAAAAACAGAACTGGTGCTGCGTTTGTTCCGTAAGTAGAATAGGGAAGGCGTAGGACATACAGCATAAATTCTCTGAAGAATACTTCAGCCATTTGGGTGTAATTGAAGTCCACTATGGAGAATAATCTGGAATGTTTTTATCAAAAACCTTAATTTCTTTTATTTACTGAAGAAAGAAAGTCATGAACATCTTAGATGACATGGACGTGAGTAAATTATGAGGAATGTTTAATTCAGAAGTGGGCTAATACTTTAATTGCTGTAGCATGCATATGTTAGCTTTTAGCTTAGCACCATTCATTCCTTAGGATCCAAACAGCACGCAGTAACACCATCACTCCTGACTAGTCCCCTTTTTTTTTAATTTGAGGGAGAGTTCTGATGATGTTACTGCGACTGAGGTCCAAGTGCTGCAAATTAAGTGCTCTTCCACCTTAAAATATAGTTCTCACTTTTTATCCGCTTAGAAAATCACCACGTTTTATTTTGTACCACCATAACTTACTCGTGTAACTACTCATGTAACAGTCTTTAAAAAGGGAAAACATGGAAGTGTTTGGTGGCTTCTAAATGTATCCCTGTTTGGATCCTAAGGTATGAATGGGGCTAGGCTAAATGCTAACACATTTACGACACACTGTACAAAGATTAAGTGTACGCATTGAAAAAAGATAAGGATGGATTAATTTGTCTAAGTTGAGGTAAGAACATAATAAAATATTGAAAAACTGTGGTGTTTTCCTTTAAAGGGATAGTATACCTTAAAATGAAAATTCTGTCATCATTTACTCATCCTCATGTTGTTCTAAACCTGTACAAATTTCTTTTTTCTGATGAACACAAAAGAAGATATTTTGAGAAATGATGGTAAACACACAGCATATAGTGTTCATTGACTTCTATAGTAGGAAAAATATTTTGGAAGTATTGTGATAAATGATGGTAAGCACACAGTTGACGGTACCCAGTAAATTCCATCATTTTTTTTATTCCTACTATGGAAGATAATGGACACTATCTGCTGTGTGTTTACCATCATTTCTCAAAATATCTTCTTTTGTGTTCATCAGAAAAAAGAAATTCATACAGGTTTAGAACAACATGAGGATGAGTAAATGATGACAGATTTTTTATCTTAAGGTGAACTATCATTTAAAGGAAAACATGGTTGGAGAAAATTTGAGTAGTTACCATTTTCTACATTACCTGGTATTCTTTGATCATACAGCTTGCATCTTCACCAAAGTACATGAATCAGGCACTTCAGCAGGCTTTCTCTTCTGATGTCTATGTCCAGACTCTACAAAATGTTCAAGATGTATTGTTTATTTTAGACCAAAATACTACTAAATTAATTGCCACAAGCAATTTTGTTCGCATGCAACCAATACCTGATCCATAACTTAAATAGTGTCCTTAGTTTTTCATGGAGGACTCCACCTTTGCTCCTAATAACATGAGAGCTCTGTCTGTCCAAAGAGGCCATAAATCTTGATTTTCAAGTTAAGATTGTGATGCGCAATTCGGCATTAATCTGAAAGTAAGAGAACCGGAAAATACACTTCTGAAAAAAAATATTTCTAGAACTAGTTGTAAAAATAGATATACACACAAAACATTGAATGAATATATAATTAGAGCATCTAAGACAGGGGTCTCCAATACGTCGCTCGCGAGCTACTGGTAGCTCGTCTCTTAATTGCAGGTAGCTCGCTCGTGGGTGTATTTATTTATTTATTTTCTGTGGTTCTTATGACGCATTTGGATGTCTGGTTAGTGTTAAAAGCGCCTGTGGTAGTAAAGACTGGGTGCGTGTTTGATGTCGCGTTGAGCGGTATAGACCGGCGTATCATATGACATCAGTAATTTAACAAATAGATAAGTCCGCGCACCGGCGCCGCTGCAGCCGGCCGATTCGCGCAACGCTTTGAAGCCCGCGCGCGGCAACCGGCCGATCCGCCCAATGCTGTGAAGCCAGCGCCACGGGAACCGGACGATCCGCGCAACGCTGTTAAGCCTGACACACCTCGAGTCGAGGCACTATAGTTAAAAAGGATGCCGTGATTTTCGGATTCACTTTTGATAAAACGAAAATACAGTCGTCATTACAAGTTCAATGGGTTATCATCTCATATTTAAACATCAAATGTCAAGAGATACCAAGAGAGCCATACGAGCATTACATCTTGACTGAAAACAGGTGAGAGTACGACATGACACAGCTATGGTTAATCGCTAAAATTGATAGCAAAAGACTTAAGGCTGTTTATTATTATGAAGCTTGTGCTTTGACTGCATGATGATGCGCATCCACAACAGGAGTTAAATGTTCTCTCCAGTACATAACTTAGTTGAAGTTTTGCATTTTGTGCAGATGCACTTTGTATAATACATTTATGTTGTATTAAGGCTTAATATTATGTAAAGCGCATCAGTCTGTTTTTTTTATAACCCTTAGTTTCACTTCATCACCCATCTATTCCTGTTAGAGGTTTCTGTTAAAAAAACATTTATTTCATTAATAATCTAGGATGGGTTCATTTTTCTGTCATAGTTTCTTCAAAATTAAGTTTTATTTGAGTGTTTTTAATAAAAATATTTTCATTTTCAAAATGACGCCCTTTTCACTGCCCCGCCCTCAGTTAATCCAGTACTCGTTTTTCAGACCTATGGATTAATCGAAATGAAAAAATGACATACATGCACATCCCTATTATTATGAATCCAAAAGCAGTAAATATTCTGTGTATGTTTGGATCATCTTTCAAAATCTGATCTTTAATAAATTTTTTTTTATTCAAAACGTGTTTTTTTTTTTGAAGAATCCTACCCATATCTAAGAGGTGATAAAAAAGTATAAATAAAGACAACATGAAAGTTTTTTGTTGTTGTCTAAAAAGGCGGGCGGGGAAAGAGTTCAAATCACAGTGAGTTAATAGACAGGTGTCTATTAACTCACTAATATACGTGACACAAGTAGCTCTCGACCACTTTTATTTTTTAGAAAGTAGCTCTCCAGTGAAAAAAGGTTGGAGACCCCTGATCTAAGACATTTTCAAAAGCACTACATCCCATGGTAAAAACTATGGTAAATTCAGTATTAGTCACATTTTAACATTTTATAATAAAATAAATGCCTTTACCTCCTCTTGTAGAAACAGAGCTGGCAATATTTCTAGCAGTTCTTGAACAGTAGGTTGGTTTTCCACAAGCCCTTGTCTGCGTAAGGCAAACGTCTTTGTCATAATGTTTGCTGATGTCTCTCCAGGGATGGGATATGATTGGCCTGAACAAATAATAGATCATTGCTAGACATTTACATGTTCACTACATCTTGTGACATAAACAAAAGTTTTTATATAAAAAAGAATACTGTGGAGATCATTTTGTTTGCATGGACCTGTCAAGAACCGAAAGATTTTATGTTTGCTCGTCTCTCCATGTGTGCAGTTTTGAGTGCATAATTACACAGAGACGGAGCACGAATTTCAAACAGCGCTTCCGGAAGGAGATGCAGCATAAACAGTCGCATTGCTCTATTGGCCAAATGTATTTTAATCGACTACAGTATGAGACAAAGTAGCAAAACTGTCGCTAAAGTTTACACATCAAGAGTTCTGATCTTTGAAGGGCATAGGGACACATTCAACTGCATGCATATAGAAACTGCTCAATTTAGCGGCTTTTTGCCATGAAATTGGTTAAAATCACTTTGGTGTTAACATTTGCAAGCCTTTAAAACACGTGCAAATGATAAATGTCATGCTCAATCAACTGCGATCCAATACACCACTAAGTAATACTAACCGTATGTAAAACAACAGTACAATCACACGTGTATAATGTTAATAATACGCCAAAACATATGTTTAAAATTACTTACCAATTTTCTTGAATCCCGTTGTACCACGCGGAGATCATCCATCGGTGTAGTGTATAACAAGATGGCGGAAAGCTCAACCTGAACTGAACGTCCTTACGCATGCCCATGGATGACATTAGAAGTCACGTGACAATGGAAACTAATATTTTTAATTTAATTTACAGAAATGTATTTACTTTACACCAATAAGACTTACTTTTAATTTAAATCAAACACATTTTTTACATTAAACTGATGGCTGGACAGAAAATTTATTTTTTTGAGTTAGATCAAATATAAAAACTTCTTTAGAGTAATGACATGCGTTGTGCACTTTTTTCAGTGTATCTGGAGCCAGAAACTTGAGATCGCCTCTCAGAAGCTTGCTGGGCCTTTTTTAGCATCCTTATCTGGATCCATCTTGCTTTCATGCAAAGTGCTTTCTTTCACTTTTTAATCTCAGAATTGTGCAGCATATGATGTTAAATAAACCTCTTTTTAATCTTTCCCGATGCGTTGCTGCCTTTTTACTATTCTGTCCTTGCAACTGCTTCACTTTAAAGAAACTAGACAGCTAGCTAACAAACAAACACACATGAAGCAGTTTATCCTTTCCAGAATGTTTACTTCTATGATCCTTTTTCTTATTTGTAAAACTGAAATACAATAAACAGAAATGAAATTACAATTTTGAAATACATATTTAAACGCGTGCATTACAATCTGCAAGTGCGTACATGTGATAGAAAACTTCCTTACATTTTCATATCGATCACAAACTTATTTTTCAAGAGGAAAGATTATATTACCCCATAACACTTTTAAACATCACTTAAAATAGTAAATCAACTTACAGGCATATCTTTATCCAAGGCAAAGACTGTTTGAGCGTCGGATTAAACCTACATTATGCTGCACGTTGAACTGCTGCCGAACTAATAAATCAACATGGCCAGTGCACATGTACAAAGAAAACTAAAACTGCATGTCACGTTAGAAATAAGGAGAGAGAACCCAAACGCAGACACATTTAAATAAACCTTCAGTTTATTTTACAAACCAACACAAAAACCCACGAGGGGGTAAAACAGGTGATGAATGATGATGTAAACACAAAACCAAGAAACAAACACTGAATACAAAATAACAGAACTCTGAGGACTAGATTCAGGTAACACGAAGGACATGAACCAAACACACTGAATCTGGACGAACGAACGAGCACAAGACAGAGAACGAGAGGGCATAATAAAGACACAACTCAAATGGGGAACAGGTGCACATGATTACATAATCAGGACGAGAGCACATAAGGGAGTAGGGTAAAAGTGACAAGACACTGGGAACACGTGAAACCAACATATGATGTGACTACACGTGTCCCCACACACAACACAGTACTGCCATGATCTTGCCCTATAAAATCAGACCTGAATCTAACACAAAGGTCTGGCAAGACCATGACAGCGACAAGACACTGGGAACACGTGGAAGCCACACACACAATATGACTCCACATGTCCCCACACAGAACATAGTACTGTCATGGTCTTGCCAAATGAACTCAGACCTGAATCTAGCATAAAGTTCTGGCAAGACCATGACATTGTACTACTGCAAATGGGCAGAACAATTGGCATGACTGTAAATTGTACAATATATATATGGAAGATGTGTATATATTAGGGGTGGAACAATACATGTATTCGTTTCGAACCGAATCGGTACGGGGGTCACGGTTCGGTGCATGAATTTAAACGGACAATACACGGTATGAAAATAAAAAAAAACTTGCGTGCAAAATAATTAATGTAATGCGGAAATATAGCTGCAAGCAGCGATACCGGGGTCAAGCCAAAAAGGGCACAGAAGGGTGTAAAGTTCAGTTTGGATAAGAATACTAAAGAACCTAGGTAAACCTCATGATTTCAGATGAAAAAAAACGCAAAAGTAATCAACAAAAATAATCTATGTTCTTGTCTACTGCAATCGCCCTTCTGTTATTGACAATCATGGAACATTAGAGCACCGAAGGACATGTGAGTGATGTTTGCAGTGGCATAAAATAGGTCACAACATGTTACAACAAGTGAAATTAGTCAAAAGAGACCACCCCCATGTCTCTAGGATGTTCTGACGTCCTAGAGTCCAGTCGAATCGTCTTGAGCCAAGGAATCAGAGGAAACAAGAATTTAATTTCTAGGACGTACGGGTCAGAAGTTATAAGCAAAAACGTAAGTGCAACTTTGGACTGTTGGTGGCGCTAGCGGGTTAGACATAGAGACTCCAAATTTGCCATTGGGGACACATTGGACTGTCCTTTATCAGTGTGCCAAATTTCATAACTTTCCTACGTACGGTTCTATGGGCTGCCATAGACCGCAATGGCGGAAGAAGAAGAAGAAGAAGCAGAATAATAATTATTATAATAAGAAAACTAACAAATACAATAGGGGTCTACGCCCCTTCAGGGCTTGACCCCTAACTACTGTTAGATCCGCGGGTTCTTTATGGACAGCTAATCTGTTGCCCCGCTTTAGCTCTGAAGCTCTGATTGGCGCCGATGCAGCCGAGCTCCGCCTATGTATGCGCTCTATCAGAGACCGTCTACATTCTGGCACTCTGCAGTTTTTTGCCAGGTTCACGGTCCAGTGAGTGAAATAGTAGCTAGCGACAGCGAGTATGGCAAATGGTGGAGAGGATCCGCCGGCCCCTTTAAGATCGCAAGTTTGGCAAAACTTCAGTTTTCCAGTCAGTTACAATAGTACAGGCGAGAGAGTGGTGGAAAAGACGAGGACTGTGCGTCGGCGTTGTTCAGCAGTTGTTAGGTATGTGAGTGGAAATACATCTAATCAGGGCTCTCAAGTCTCACGCATTCACCTTGACACACACGCATTTCAGTCAGTTCAAATTCCACACTTTGTATTTCTCACGCTGAGAAGTAGGAGATAAATTGTCCTGCTATATACAACAGGCATACGCAGGGCAGTTCTGTCAAGTTCAGCTGCTTTCAGTTTTTTAAGCGTGCTAAACTTTACGCAGCGCCATCAGCGTCAGAGTACCGCGAGAAATCTTGCGGAGGAGGCTGATTTCAAATCGCTCTCGCGTTACTCTGACGTCATCCACTTGTCGTTTCTTGCAGCGCCTCGTGAAGTCGTACACGCCTATTAATTCATCCTACAAGCCTATTTTTTGTTCTTTAGTACATTAATATGAAATAAGGCCAAAAATTTTATTTAAAAATGTATTTAGGTAACACTTGTAATACATTTGAACCCCTATTTGTATGAAAGACGAGTACAAGATTACTTAAAGTGGTATATATTTTTGAAATGCGAGATAGTATGTTAAATGCATTTCAGTTCATATTCATGACATCTCAAAATAACACTGATAAGGACACCTATGTTTTTAAGATTAGCTTAAAAAAAATGCCTTCTTCATTTTTGTTTTGCTTTTTTCCTCCATTGTACCGAAAGTGAATCGAACCGTCGATATATATATATATACACACACACACACATGAAAACAAAAACAGATATAATGCATAAACAAGTAAACAACAAAAGGTAAACCAGAGACAGTAGTTATAAAGGGAAAAGTGAGTTCAAACCTTTTCCCTTGTTTGATGGCAGGACACTACATACTGTGCTGCTAAGTGGACACACTCCTCCTTTTCTCCCAAAATGTATGAGAGTTTTTCTACATTACTCATAAACTGAAACTCAGGTACAATAGTTATGAGAGTAAAGTATTTGTCCCTGATGCTCGTATATTTACTGCACTCTGTGAGGAAATGAAGCTCATCTTCCACAAGTCCATCAGGGCAGTGAGAACAAGAGTCTCTTCTTGATATCCAGTTCTGCTTGTGTCGACCCGTCTCTATTGACAGCTTGTGTTCGCTCATGCGATACTTTGTTAGGAGTTTTCTAAAGTCTTTAATATTAATCAGGTATGATGCCAATTTATAATCAGATTTAATTTTGTGAAAGAAAATTAATTTCTTTATCTGTGTGACTTTGTTTTGCCAATAATGGATGTACTCTTCTTGTGTTCTTCTTTTTGTTTCTTTGACTTTGGCATGCCTGTATTGAATTGTTGAAGTTAGTTGATGTTTTTCTTCTAAATAGTGCATTGGGTCGATCTCTGGGTGTTTAGCTCTGTATATAAAAGCACTGTGATGTTAGTTTTCAGGCGGCGTGTCTGACAGATGGAACCAGAACTACGGCTCTCTTTTGAATATCACTTAAGAGAGGAAGTCTTCCCAGTTCTGCCCTCCTAGGTGAAAAAAAGTGCACAAAAATACACTTTATTTAAGTACACTTAGTACACTTTCCACATTATACTAAAAGTGCTCTATTTTCGCACACTAATTTTGAACTTAGTATACTAAAAAGTAGTATTTAGTACTTCTTAAGATGAACTTAATACCATCTTAGTGTACTAAACTGTGCTATTTTGAGACACCATGAAGTTGAACTCAAATGTAATTTTAACATACTATGTCTGTATTTAAAAAAAAATATTTCATTATAACTTGAAGTACACTTGAACTCACCTTTAAGCATTTTTAAATATACTTTAACTCATTCACCGCCAGCCTATTTGAAAAAAGTTGCCCACCCGCATTTTTGTGATTTTAACAAAAGTTTCACAAAATTCCTTGCAGGAAAAATTACCTTTTATAAATATATAAACATACAAATATATCAAATGAAAGAACACACCCTCTGCTTTCAAACAAACAATAAACAAACAAACAAACAAAATGGGGAAAAAACGTTTCATTATATATTTTCTTTTTCCACTTAATTTAACCACTGAAATATGGATATTTCTCTTTAAAAATAGAACATTTTGAGCAAAAAGCTTAAAAAAATTGCGTTTTGTAAAGGAATTAATGTTAGAGATCAGACTCAGAATGACTATCAAACATGAAGGCAGTTAAAATAAATCATTAAATCTTTTTAACTTCCGTTTTTTATGAATTCGGTTTGGCGCCATCTAGTGGATAAAAGCGGCATTACACCTTTTCTTTGAAATTCGTCCAGAAAGGCATATTTATCAGTTAAATATTAACTCATAATTGATGAGATAACTCGAGATAACTTGTCAATGGCGGGGAAAGGGTTAAAGTATACTAATGGTATGTTAAAATAATATTCCAAATGTATTCCCACGTGAAAAAAGTTCACTAAAATACACTAATTAAGTACACTTTCCACATTATACTAAAAGTGCTCTATTTTCGCACTCTAATTTTGAACTTAGTATACTAAAAAGTAGTATTAAGTACTTTTTAAGATGAACTTAAGACCATCTTAGTGTCCTCAACTGTGCTATTTTGAGACACCATGAAGTTGAACTAAAATGTAATTTTAACATACTATGTCTGTATTTAATAAAATATCTTTAATTACAACTTGAACCCACCTTTAAACATTTACGAATCTACTTTAAAATATACTAGTTGTGTGTTAAAATAATATACCAAATGTATTCCCAGGTGAAAAAGTTCACTAAAATACACTTTAAGTTCACAACCTTAAGGTACCAAAAGCTCTTTATTTCCGTGCAGTAAATTGTGCTTAATATACTAAAAAGTAGTATTTAGTACTTGTTAAGACAAACTTAAGACAATCTAAGTGTACTCAACTGTGCTATTTTCTGAAATTGTTTCTGTTACAACCTAAAGCACATTTGAACCCACCTTTTAAACATTTATAAATATAATTTAATAATTTCAGATATAATAATATTACATAAATAATATAGCATACACAATGAAATAATAATATATTGCCCACACATTTGTATACATAAAATAAATCATTTCTAATGTACTGTATGTACTGTACTATTAGAATGTTATATATGTACTATTTAACAAGTTTTAACTCATTCTAAAATGATACCTATTCTGTACTCATACATACGAAACGGTTTCTTCCATCATTAACAACTAATTAAATGTTAAAGAAACAACTATGTATTTACTGCTATTGAAATGATTTTACAATATAAAACAAAGATCAGTGAAATGCAATGAGCTACTTTTACGCTACATGGCACTCTACAAGTTACATTGAACATAGGGTTATAGGAGGCTTAACTCACTCACACCTTAAGTTTCCGATGCGGAGATTTAAAGCAGAGTTACAGCAGAATTGCTAAAATTTACTCGTTTGCTGGATTTACCCAAATTTACAACCTATGATGTGTGAAGAATTGTCCAGATGTGCAAACCGAGAAAGGTTGCAAGTTTTATGTGTTGTCTTATCTCTGTAATCATTAAAGGGAAACTTAACCCATTTGCATTAAGCATTGTACCGTTAGAACCCCAGTCATGTTTTTGAATGGTCGTGCATCATTCCCTCAGTTTCCCCTGAGAGGGGAGAAATACTGATTTCAGTGAGGCACTTCCTTCTTTCAATGATGTAAAAATCATCATTTTGCGTCATTAAAAGAAGGAAATGCTGTATCTCTATTGAGTGTGAAAGACTACAGACACTCATTCCTCATTTTTCCAAGGTGGGGGCTATGGGTGGGACCCACTCACGCTTCAGACCAATTACAGATCAGTGGGTGGGACTTACGAAAATATACGAACACAGACTGAAAAAAAAAAGATCAGCCGCCATCTTTATGCTAAGCTAAGCTAAACAGAAGTTGTGGAGCGAGTCAGACTATATGTTACAATAACAGTGGAAGTTAATCAATATGATATAGAAGAGGGTGATTTCGCAAGCGTGATGCTCTAATCCGCTGTTCATTGCACCTTTATGAGCCACAATACAGCAAAGAGCTCAGGCAGATGAAGGAACAGAAGCCCGAGGAGAAGCCGGAGCCTGGGCTTCCGCTGGGTAGAGGAGCCCGGGGAAGACGCCGCAACCATCGGCCTCTGCTGCGTAGAGAAGCTTGCCTGTTCTCTCGCTGTGTGCCCTCTTTATAACATTTCTGCATCAGATAAGGATATGGACGTTTGTTTGGTAAGGTTTCCAGTCAAGAGAGCAACTTTGCGCGCGTTTGGACATGTTTATTTCACAGACGCGTTTTGGGTTACGAGCAAACGCGCTGCGGAGTATATGAGCTTGGACAGACTCGCGCTGTGTGCTTTCGGTTTAAGATTTCTGGATCAGATAAGGATATGAACGTTTGTTTTGTTAATGTTTCTGGGCGCGTGCTTATTTCAAAGACGTGTTTCGGCTTACGAGCACAGAGCTGAGGCAGCGCGTCTGTGGAGATATTGTGCAGGGGACCCGTTTGTGTGGAGGATGCCGGGATAAACGGACGTCTAACTAAAGTGAGTGTTTCTATTTTCTTTGTTATACTAAGGTGGCATTTATATACACAATAGCATATCTGAGCGGTGTTTTATATGTCTATATTGTAAGAGCAGTGAGGCCGATATAACACAGATGTAATTACAGTAAACAAGAGACAAAAAGAAAATTGGTAAAACTAAATAAACATTTAAAGGCGGAGTCCACGATGTTTGAAAAACGCTTTGGAAAATTAGACGGGCCGTCTACCAAAACACACTTATACCCAATCAAATCAAATCAAATGCCGGGTTGCGTATGTGTGGGGCGGGACTATCAACAGAAGGTCCAGATTCTATTGGGGTAGGGGCGTGTTTGTTTAGGTGATTTCAAATATCAACATTGGCTTTCAAACATCATGGACTCCACCTTTAAAATGCATACCCTTTTTAAGTACTTGAAAAGACATTTGTACTGCGGATCTGAAACCGCACGTTACTGTTTGAATAAGACTTTGCTACACACCAGGCCAGAGTGTTATTGTGTGTAACACAATGTAACATCACGTTTAAAGTAAGTCATGATTGGTGTCTGTCAGACACAGTGGTGGTGGCTATTTTCTTTGTTTTACTAACGTGGCATTTATGTACACAATATCATATCTGAGCGTGTTCCGATTAATGGGAGTGGCTTGCAGAGCTGTGCATTGTGGTGCATAGTGGTAGTTGTAGTTTTTCATACAAATGTGCTCTAAAGTCACATTTTGTCTTTTCTCGGTAAAGTAGGCACAAAATTCTACATTTATGTTACATTTTGACTACAAATATGACTCTCCATAAAGATTAATGTTCCTATCGGTGAAATGGCCCTTTAAGATATGAAGAGTTTCGTTGCAAAATGAGATAAATCCATTTTTTTTACATTTTTGTCAAAACATGTTTATTATTATGTGATCATGTTATTATTTAGTTTTATGGTGCTACTTAGCTGTATTTTTTAAGTTATGAAGGTTTAAATCAAAACAAACCAACTGCAGTTGCATTGAAATTAATTGGAATGCACAACCAAAAAATGAGATTTCTGAACTATTAAAAAAACGGTGGTTATCTCGTTTTGCAACGAAACTCTTCATATATTCAGCTAGCCTGTAATAGCAGTGCTTACATTGTGCTGTTTTTTACAATTCGTCCAGCAGGCTAATCACGGAAGTAATTAGGGCCCGAGCACACCGGGGTGTGAGGACCCTATTGTTCTTCCAGGAGTTTTTATTATTATTTTTTTCTGAATTCATGGGGACTTTAAAGGGCCTAAAAATGCTCGAAAACTCATGAAATTTTTCACAGATGTCAAGAGTGGTGAAAATTTACATGTGGTGTAGGCTTTGGAATTAGGCGTGGGAAAATAGCTCTATAGCGCCTCCTACAAATTTTCAACGAAGCAGCCCTCGGACTGTGTTTGACTTACAATTACGAAATTCGGTTCGCTTCTTTATCATTGCAAGACCTACAAAAAAGTATCTTGGAGCGAAGCCGTAAACCAAACAGGAAGTCAGCTATTCTGAGTTATTTCTGTGAATTTGGCTCGGTTTTTGTCATTTCCAGGCGTCATACTTTATTGAAGTCCTCCTACAGTTTTCGTCGGATCATCTTCATATTTGGTGAGTGTCATCTTAAGGCCTTGATGCTAAATTGCGAAGGATTTGACTCTACATAAAAATTTGTGTTGGTTCTGGCCCGACAATTTGATGTTTTCCCATGAAACAGGAAGTTGCTGGAACTCAGGCATGCAGTGTCCGATCTGTCAAAAATTTCACATGTATGCTAAGACTCCCCTTGTGAAAAATAAGTGTGCTTAAGTGTACTTTTATAAAGTGTACTTATTACATAAAATAATACACTTTAAGTATATACACTTAAGTGTGAATTAAATGCAATCTTTTCGGCGCACATTAAGTGTAATTATGCACATTAAGTGTAATTAATTTCAAATATATCATATATTAAGTTGAAATAAAATGTAATAAGTTGCCATTAAGAGTGATTTTTTGGAACAACTTAATTGGTACTTTATTACAACTTTATATCTACTTTCATAGTTGCTTCTAGTGTTTTTACAATATACTTTTTGTAGACATAACTACACTTTTATAAATTGTTGAAACAACAAGAAAATTTTAGTTTTAGTCCTAAACTAGGGTAAAAGTTTAATAAACTAGTATAATTGTTATTTAAAATGTTATTTAAAATGTTTGTTGAAACAACTGCTTCACATTTTCGCGGGGTTTACTCAAAAATCGCGAGACTGAAGCCGATCACGGACTTCCTCCACATCTCTTCCCGCCTTGGTGACTGACAGACGTTCTGCAGGCGACATGTAAGGTACGTTTTTTAAGTTATATTGTTTCATATTGGTTTAAAATATAACTGTATACTGATATGGCCGAATAAATATCCAAATTAATGAAGTGTTTGCAGCTTTTGTACGCGAACCGAATCTATATACGAGTAAATTGCGCCGACCACCGAATATTAAGAAAGTTAAGGATTTATTAAGGAAAACCTGTTTAATGCTGTGGTCAGCCAGTGTTGGTGGCCAATCGAATCAAAGAACGCGGGTGTTACTGGCCAATCATATCAAAGAAGGCGGGAGTTACGGTTTACACAAGCTGAGGTAAATTCCCTTGTGAAAGAGTGCAACACACGATGTAAGTAGCTAACCTTAAACATTTTAATAATTGACTGTTTTTGTCAGAAATCTTAAATAACATAGTGTTATCTCGCGATGAAAACTACAAAACGCTGTTTTGAGTTTAGAGTTTATTGACGCGGTTAATGTAATTAAAAAGAATATGTGCGCGTGACACGTCTCTTGGTTGTTCGTGCATCTGGTGTGTGTGTGTGTGTGTGTGTGTGTGTGTGTGTGTGTGGGTGCCTGCACGGGTGCGTGAAAGAGCCACACTCCAATCGGTCTGTGCAGCATTAAAAACCTCCTCCTCGCGGATCAAATCTGGGTGGGGCTCCTGGTGGTCTGACTGCATTTAATAACGTTGAATTACTTTAACGCGTTAATGATTTATGAATTAATAGCATGAGTTAACACGTTAATGCTGCCAGTCCAAAATGACTCGCAGAACCCAGTCCAGGATGACCCTGTGTTGTTATTCGTTTTGAGAGGCTCTTATCATTTTTACTAATACTTCAAACAAATCAAAATTATATACATTTAGTGTTATAATATATTTATAATATATTATAAAATTATAATATATATTCAGTCCAAATATAAAATTACATTTATTCAAAAGATCATTAAAATGAATAGCCTACAGGTTTCAAAAGGCACCTATACTGTTTAAGTCAAAGCCTGCTAGGTTATTATTATTATCATTTGTCCAAGAATTACAGAAAAAATACACAAACTGAAAATACAAAAGAATTTAGCAATTGTTAAAAAATGTATTCATGTGATTTTTTACATTAATGTTGTAAAATAAATGAGTCCATAATAACCGTAATAACCGTACAACCGTGATTATTTATCAGACTATAACCGTACCATCAAAATCTATAATCGTTGCATCCCTAGACATAAAACAATAAAAGAGCCATGCACATTACACAATGTCCACATCAGAAACCAGGCGAGGTGCAACATTTAAAACGTTTGTAATGGCGTTGACGAACCAATGAAAGTTGTGGCACTCCGCAGTCATGTTTGCAACGCCGTCGTGCAGATATTTCTGTCATGCACGCGCGTGTTGTCTCTCTCTCTCTCTCTCTCTCTCTCTCTCTCCCTAACAAACGCACAGTGTTTGTTCACAAACTTTTAGCTCAACTTTTTTATAAAGCGTCAAGAGAGTAGGCTACAGTTAAAATGACAATTCTACTTATGTCATTTAAACCAATTTTATTTATCATGAAGAGGCTATTTCATTATTTTTTATATAACTATGAATTAACTATTAGCCATGTATTAATCCTTCAGCAGATTTGTTGTTGGACCTCTGTAATTCTGAAACGCTCCATAGTATATGGCTCTGATCAAATGCATCAGATTTTAGACTTGCATAAAATAACCATTTAAATAATCTTATTGTTGTTGTTTTTTTGTTACAGATAAAGGACTCATTTCCCAGGATTCTGAAAATTTAATGAAGTGGACATGCAAGCTCTGCCCATGTAGTACATCAAATCAGCGCTTAATAACAAGGCATTATACGCTAAGCCACAGTCACTACAGCAGGGGCCCGTACCATGAAAATGGTTAAACAAACTCAGGGTTACAGGATTAGTTTCAGGTTGACAAAACCAAGCCAATGTGCAGGCCTTGATGGTAAAAGCTATTTTCATGGTACCCAAAACCCAGGATTTGCACAAACTAATCCTAAACAAAGCTGGCTAACCAACTAAACCAGCTTCATGGTATAGGCCCCAGGTTGTGCCCTTTACCCTGTTTATATCCTGACTGTGTTTGTACATTTAAAAAGCAAATTGACCTGAAAAATCACTTGTTTAGGCAGCATGGAACATCACAAATTTCATCAAAGCCATTGACTGTTCAAGTACTTTGTGAATTGTGTAGTTTTTCAGAACCATGTCACCTTCGCCAGTATTTGACACATTTACGCACCTATCTGAAAAGTAAGGAAACTGTGAAAAGCCCATATCAGAAATGTACATTTAGTTCTAATGTATACTCTACATTTACGGCACACCAGAGTCGTTATCACAGTTCAGGTAGCATTAAGGAGTTTCGACCAGAGTTGCTTTGTGAAAGCCAACCAGGATTGCTTTGTGAGATTCAACCAAATTTGAATGAAGAAGACACTCCCGATAGTGGAGATTTGTTTGAATTGGATGAGACTGTCTCTGATGTTGTAGAAAATGACGACAATGATGAGGTGGATTTGCAGCGAAAACTGGCATCCCTTCTCTTGCGAATGCAAACACTATTGCACGTTTCCAAGTCAGCTATTCAACAAAAAATTGATGAATTTTATGAGCTCAGTGTTCTTACTGGAGAGCAAAGCAAGAAGTCGATAGAGCAAATCCTTTCACTGCATAATGTTAAAATTGAGCAGTCAACATTAACACTGATAAAAGAGACATTAGACAAAACAGTGCCTCTTTCATCTTTGTCACGGTCTGGTACATTGGGCACTGACCACAAAAGGTCTTACTTTTTCCGGGAACATTATAAGATTATTGATCCTATTTAATATATTTTAGATGCAGGGAAAAGGAAAAATTTTGTTTATGTCCCAATATTAGCTGTACTAAATGAGTTGTTAAATAGAAATTATGTCCTTGACAAAGTTTTATATGCAAACAAAGTTTCTCGGTTAAAGGGTTATATATTGATGACTTCGAAATCTGTAACCCTTTAGGCACTTCAAGGAATAAGCACAAGATTTGTGGTGTCTATTGGGTTCTGGCAAATCTACCTCTTTCATATAGATCATCTTTAACATCAATTAATCTTGCACTGTTATGTTACAATAACGACCTGAAAACATATGGCTATGCTGCTGTTCTAGAACCACTTCTTAGAGACCTTGAACATTATACATAGAAAGACTGCTGCTTTTGTCTCAGCAGATAACCTAGCAGCACATTCACTAGCAGGTTTCCAAGAATCGTTTCATGTTGACAAATTTTGTAGGTTTTGTCTTGCGAGTCGACAGGACATTCAAACTCTACAAGTTAAGAGTGGTTCTTTCACACTCAGAACTAAACTTTCTCATGACAGCAATGTTTTGCATCTTAGTGGTGATGAAACTGTTAAAAGTGTTGGGGGGGTTAAGGCCAGCTGTGTTTTGAATAGACTGCAGCATTTTCATTCATCAACAGGGTTTCCCCCTGATGTTCTCCATGATGTTTTAGAAGGAATTGTGCCAGCAGAGCTCAGTTTGTGTCTAACTTAATTGATAGAGGCTATTTCACACTGGATGATTTGAATTGTATCATTCAAAGCTTTCCCTATAAGTTTTCTGATAAGACCAATCGACCCCAGAAAATACCAAAGACCTTTAAAGTGAAATGCTCAATTGAAGGTAACGGACATGAAAACTGGGCATTACTGAGACTGCTTCCGTTCATGATTGGTAATTTGATTCCTAAACAGGACAAAACCTGGGGTATTATTTTGGATTGTTGAACTTCTTGCTTCACCTACGTTTAGTCAAGAGTCCATATGCTTTTTGGAATCAAAAATCTCTGACCATAGGCTGTTGTTGTTGGAGGTATTTCCTGACTTTAAGTTGAAACCCAAACACCAATTTTTGGAACATTACCCCAAGCATATTCACTGTTTTGGACCTTTATTGAACTTCTGGACAATCAGATTTGAGGGAAAATACAGCTTTTTTAAAAAAGTTGTCCGTGATGTCAACAATATAAAAAACATTTTACTCACCTTAGCCACAAGACACCAACTTACATTTGGCTTCTATGCCTAGCCTGTTTAAGCCGGAACTTGAGGTTCAAAGTGTTACTTTTGTTTCTCCTGATATTTTGGACAGTGGCATTAAGGAGGGAATTAAAAGGAAGTACAAAGATGTTGCATCTGTTTCCCTGGCTACAACATTTACTCTGCATGGAACAACATATTCAGAAGGAATGTTTGTCTCTGTTGGCAGCACAAGTGGACTTCCTGATTTTGGGAAAATTGTCAAACTGCTCATAGTGGCTAGTAAGCCATTGTTCATTGTTGAACCTTTTTCAGCTGTATACTTGGAGCATCTTGGTGCATTCGAACTGGCCAAACAACCATCTACTGATCTCCTACTGGTAGAACCTGAGGAATTGAACAACTATTACCCACTGTATTGCTACAAAATTGAAAGAAGGCTTCTGGTCACAGCTAAAGTTTTTCTGCTTCACTGAAGGTACACTTGAATTTATTTATTTTTTAACAATTGCTTAACTTGAAGTTAAGCAGTAGTCATGTACTCTCATGTATATGTCATGTATATGTTTGTATGTATGGTTATGGTGTATGTGTGTGTGATGATGTCAGACTGCTCATAGTGGCTAGTAAGTCATTGTTCATTGTTGAACCTTTTTCAGCTGTATACTTCAGACAACCATCTGCTGATCTTCTGGTACAGACTGAGGAATTGAACAACCGTTCCCCACTGTATTACTATAAAATTCAAAGAAGACTTCTGGCCACAGAACTTTTTGACTTGCTGAACCTCTAATAAAGTGGTATTCATGTGCTGTTATTATGTATCAGGGATGTAGTTTTTTCGTATAAATACGGATTTCTGTATTTTCCACTGTCATCATAGGTAACATGAAATAAAAAATGTTTCCACACACCAAACTTATACGACGCTGGTGCATCCTCCTACTCCGGGCAGACTTTCTTTCCACTTGCCGTTCCTACACGTAACATAACCTGCAGCACTCACTCTCCATACCAGTCACCTCTTCTTTCGGGCGATTTGCGAAACGGAAACGCGCTATCTGAGGTCACATACAGGGCATGAGGCTATTGCGCATGCCATGAACCGTCGAACCATGCGGCACACACACGCTTCGAACTGAGACAAGCAAACCGAACGGTTCAGATTTTTTTCATGAACCGTGCCACCCTTATAAGGCAGTTTGCGCAATTCCTTGATGAATAGATCGCTCATCTGTGTTGATGCGTGTTGCAGAAGCGTCATTATATCTGGCTATTCCATTTTTAGTAGGGATGCTCCGATCAGGATTTTTGCAGCCGATACCGATTTGTTATCTTTGTGATTGGCCGATACCGATTTCTGATACCGAATTATTATTATTATTATTATTATTTAAAGCTGATATGCAAGCTCTTTGATGACTGTAACTCTTAAAGGAATAGTCTACTCATTTTCAATATTAAAATATGTTATTACCTTAACTAAGAATTGTTGATACATCCCTCTATCATCTGTGTGCGTGCACGTAAGCACTGGAGCGCGCTGCGACGCTTCGATAGCATTTAGCTTAGCCCCATTCATTCAATGGTACCATTTAGAGATAAAGTTAGAAGTGACCAAACACATCAACGTTTTTCCTATTTAAGATGAGTAGATATACGAGCAAGTTTGGTGGTACAAAATAAAACGTAGCGCTTTTCTAAGCGGATTTAAAAGAGGAACTATATTTTATGGCATAATAGCACTTTTGGGAGTACTTCGACTCGCCTGAAAAGTCCGCTCCCCATCTCCCTCTCATAATGGGAGAGGGAGGGTGTTACTGCGCCGAGTCGAAGTACTCCCATAAGTGCTATTACAAGAGCAGCTGTGAGGAAAATGAAAGTTTAAATGTTCAAAACTTTTAAACAGAGTGCTATTACAAGAGCAGCTGTGAGGAAAATGAAAGTTTAAATGCTCAAAACTTTTAAACGGATGCTAATAATAAACTTTTGGCATGAGGATGCAATTGTCCGCGATAGATGTGTGTTGTATTATGCTGTTTGATGGAGATACATAAGCAACGGGTTGTAAAAATACTGGCGCTACGTAAAGAAATTTGTCTAATTGCAGCCGCATTCAGGATCCTTTTGATGACAAAAGTAAACAGAAAGATCGGTTTATGAGATCGGCAGATTTAGTGAGCACCGATCGAGTAATTTAATGCCGTTATCGTCCGATACCGATCGGCGGCCGATCGATCGAGCATCCCTAATTTTTAGCACTATTTTAGCACTGTCACTTGACTCTCTCACTTAAAGGAATAGTCTACCCTTTTGCCATATTAAACTGTTATTACCTCAACCTAGACGCTATTACAAGAGCAGCTGTGAGGAAAATGAAAGTTTAAATGCTCAAAACTTTTAAACGGATGCTAATAATAAACTTTTGGCATGAGGATGCAATTGTCCGCGATAGATGTGTGTTGTATTATGCTGTTTGATGGAGATACATAAGCAACGGGTTGTAAAAATACTGGCGCTACGTAAAGAAATTTGTCTAATTGCAGCCGCATTCAGGATCCTTTTGATGACAAAAGTAAACAGAAAGATCGGTTTATGAGATCGGCAGATTTAGTGAGCACCGATCGAGTAATTTAATGCCGTTATCGTCCGATACCGATCGGCGGCCGATCGATCGAGCATCCCTAATTTTTAGCACTATTTTAGCACTGTCACTTGACTCTCTCACTTAAAGGAATAGTCTACCCTTTTGCCATATTAAACTGTTATTACCTCAACCTAGACGAATTAATACATACCTATCTTTTTTCAATGCGTGCACTTACAGCGCGTCGTGAATGTGCCAGCATTCAGCCCAGCCCCATTCATTACTATGGTACCAAAAAAAGTTTTATTTTGTGGCACCATACTTACTGGTATAACTCCTCATGTAACACTCTTTTAATAGGGAAAACACGGAAGTGTTTGGTGGTTCCCTGTTTGGTACCATAGGAATGAATGGGGCTAGGCTAAATGCTAACACATTCACGACACGCTGTACAGTGCATGCATTGAAAAAGATAGATATGTATTAATTCGTCTAAGTTGAGGTAAACTAGGGGTGTAAAGATTAATCGATTCGTATCGATGCATCGATTATACAGGCGCCGATTCGATGCATTGATGCGTCCGCAAGAGGATCGATTATTAATGTGTTTATTTTGCCGCCTGTCTGCTCGCCTGTCTATTTTCAGCATTCGCTCAGACATATGCGTACAACCAACTATTATTAAGCTGCGCGTGGCGCTCACTAACCTCATTGTTATCTTCTATGTCACACCGCTTCACACGCGTTATTTACGTTTCACAATCTGTTGTTCACACACATTGCAAAGTCTTTTAAAAGCGATGGAACCGTCAGCGCAACACGCAATTTCTGTTTGAGCCTTTGTCTAGCCCACAGCTGGATGAATTGAGACGCAGCAAGTGACCCGCGCGAGGAGGTTTTCATACAAATAAGAACATTAAGCTCTCGTCTAGCGAATCCAATGCTCTAAATGGTCATTAAACATCTAAAATAATCCTTATCTGTACGTTTCATGAGAAGTGTATACTGTCCCAAATCCATAATCTAAAGCAAAGATGCGTCTTCATTCACTTTCGGTTTCGTTTTTAAAGCATGCAGAAATTACAGAAAATACATTGCTTGATGTTAAAATAATTATTAAAAGAGATAAAGTTTTGGACCTGATTGATGTTAAAAGAGTTATTAAGAGTGACTCAAAAGCAATCTTCCAGACGCTGACGTCTGACGCGCATGCACACAAACCCGCGAATGCGTGACCCTGATATAGACATTTAAAATTACAGTTTTAAAAATATCTGTTTTGACAAGAATTCACGCAGGTATGACATATAATCTGTTATATCTGAAGTGAATGTTTGGTTAACTGTTTGAGGAAAAGTATCTGTTGTGTAACATTAGGCTATATTAAACCCTTGAATTAGGATTCCAACAAATCATGCATTGTTTTGAAGTTTTTTAATGTTAAATGTTTGTTAAATGTTAACTAATTTAAGAAAATTTGCTCATCCCAACTCAATTTGCAAGCACAGGTCACAAATGATGCAGCAGCAAACAGAAATGGAGAAAGAACAAGGTCTTCTAAAGGAAAATTAAATATAAAACTATGGCTGATGGTTCTGTTGAAAATGTAAACAGGCTGTTGTAAACATACATTTGCATATAGCATAAATATTTGTCCAAATCCATGTTGATTAGAGCCTTAAAAACTTGAAAAAAGTTAAATTAGGGTAAATTTAGAACAGATAAAATTTTTTAATCTTTTGACAGCCCTAAAAAATATCTAGAATTGAATCGGATCGGATCGAATCGGATCATGGGGAATTCTGAAGAATCGAAAAGAATCGAATCGTTGACCTAAGAAATCGGGATCGGATTGAATCGTCATGAAGGCGCCGATTTACACCCCTAGTAATAACATAGTTTAATATGGCAAAAGGGTAGACTATTCCTTTAAAATCCAGCATTTCCCGCACATTCCCACACTATTTCAGTGATTGGCTCACTGGCTCATCCTGTTATGTTCCAATTGCGACCCGTCCTCTTCCTTGCTTTCTATGTCAAACATTGCGACCCCGTCCTCTTGCATGCTTTCCATGTGAAATCGATTGCGCTGCTGTTCAGTGTATTGAGAACAGCCCGTCACTCTAACTATTTTTATGCGCACATGCGAGTGAAATACTCGCACTGCAGAGCCCTGTGTGTTCTATGTAGACGCGCTTTACTGTCTTCCAACATTTGATCCCTGACATTTGGCTTGTTCAACTTAATCCGGTGCTGCAAAAACCAACAGGCATGTAACATCAAATTACAGGGAGAGTGTTTGATGTCATTTGCTTATTGAACACGCCTCTTTTCTTTATTCATCGTCATACACATGCTTGTTAAGGATGTGCAAAGCAAATACATTCGGGATTTAAAGTCATCAGTGAAGAGTTTAAGACACAAAACACTTATAGCCCGCTAGCATCAACAAACGCTGCCGACTGAAGCTAGCATTTTCCGATCTAATGGCGGATTCATCTGATATATGCTTTTCTGACCTGTCCTCGCCTGAGCGGGAAGCTGCGGAGGAGTTGATCGGTTTGAGCAGATCCAACGCGAGCTACAGCGCCCACTTCACCATGTCTCCGGATGTCCACAAGCGACCGAGGCATGCAACAAACGAGCGCTCCACGCGATGCAGCTTCACGGACCGTAAACGAGTGAACGGAGACGCCATTGCCCAACATGAAAGCGATCGGGAAGCTGTGGAGGAGCCGCTGCCCGGCCTTCGCAGATTCAGCATGCCCCAGTTCACCCTGGACCCAGACGTTCGCAGGCGACTGAGGCGTACCACAACCGAACACCCCACGCGATGCAGCTCCGCGGAGCGCGTTCGGGTAAACAAAGACGCCATCGCCCAGCATGAAAGCGGTAAGACTCCGCTTGTTATTGTAACATGTACTACTTGCCACATGTATAGTTTAGCTTCTGCCGTTAGCATAGATGGGTTTACATGCACTAAGTGTATTGAAGTATTAAGATTAACTGAGAAGGTTGCTGAACTAGAATCGCGCATCCGAACGCTAGTTGAGGATAGCAAAACCGCTAATGTTACTGTTGTAAATACTGTATCGAGCGAAAAGACTAATGGCTCGGTTCCGACATCAGATGCTAATGTAAACATTAGCATCTGATGTCGGAACACTATGCGCACTCGATACAGTATTTGTAATGTAAACATTACAAATACTGTATCGAGCGCGCATAGTGTTTATCATAATACACATGGCTCGGTTCCGACATCAGAGTCAAGTCGGTGGTCTAACTGGGTGACTGTCAGGCGGCATAGTCATATACGGCATCCATCTAAGACCCATAACGTTACGGTACTTTCTAACAGATTCGATCCCCTAAGGAATACACTAGCTGAAACACCTGTTAAAAGTGCCCTGGTCATTGGAGATTCTATACTCAGGAACACTAACATTGTGGCACCAAACACCTTAGTCGACTGTATACCGGGAGCCAGAACGTCTGACATTAGATCCAAACTTAAAGTGCTGGCTAATGCTAAACGGAAGTTTTCTAAGATTGTTATTCACGCCGGAACAAATGACACCAGACTCCGACAGTCGGAAATCACCAAAGATACTATTAAAGAGATGTGTGAAATTGCAAAAACAATGTCAGACAATGTAATATGCTCTGGTCCCCTCCCCGCCTACCGGGGAGATGAAACACATACAGTAGTAGATTAGTGTCTCTTAATGGCTGGATGTCAAAGTGGTGCCCTCAGCATAATGTAGGGTTTATAGACAATTGGAAGCATTTCTGGGGTAGACCATTCCTCCTAACCCGAGATGGCCTTCATCCGACATCAGAAGGAAGTGCTATACTCACCAGAAATCTGGTTAATAGTCTTAATTCTGATATAGTATGACTATCCAGGGCCCAGGTCAGGAAACAGACGGATCAGCTTAACTGTCCGTCTGTTAGCTGGCATGATATGTCAAGATCACATATATCCCAGCACTTCGAGTCGATCTTACCAGAATATCAACACATTTCAACTGTATCTGTTCCCCGAACAAGCAAATACAGAGCACCGCTTGCCACATCACGTACAAATTTGATCAACATAAAATTAGAAAACAATACATTACAAGATGAACCTCGAATGTTAAAATTCGGCCTTCTTAACATTAGATCGCTTACCAATAGGGCTGTCAAATTTTAATTCGAAGTTCGAATATTCGTCGAATGTAAAAAAAATATGCATATTCGAATGTAAAACTTTGCATTCGAATTTTACCTGTGTCAGGAAGCTCACGCAACGTGATGATGACGTAACTGACGCGGATTGTTATACAGAGCGTTAACGGCTCAGTCAACTATGCGGAGCAAGCCAGCGTTATTCATTTGAAAATAGCAAGAAAAGACAGTGGGGATTACGAGTCGGACAGAATACATATTAAAATGGCTGTGTGATGCTGCTTTGGTTTTTGGAGCATCAACTGGAATTCAACCGCAAAGTGAAACTAGCAGAGATGAAAGAATTAATTTAGTATGATTCTAAATTCAGTTTTAAAGTTTAAAATAACTTATAAACACGAAAGTTCCATAATACAGATGATTGTTTAGCAACATTAAAACCATATGTGCATCTACAGAGTCCACACCGCATATGAGAGAGTTGCAATGTAACGCCGCGGTGGCTTTATTTTTATAACTGACTGGAAACTTGACTTTCACCTGGACATTTGATATGCAAGTTTTTCATCAACATTATCTGCGTGAAATATAAACATGATGATCATCTAACAACTCGACTGTTTCAGCACGTCTTCTATGTTACGGTAATTACGGAGAGTCTGCTTTATTAACGGCTTCGCTCTGCGCGTAAGTTAAACATTTCTGTTCTGTACTTTATTACTCGCATATATTTCTACATATTTTCAACCAAGGAACACACAAAATATAATATAAGTTGTTGTGAATAGCGTTTAAGCTTGACAAAATTAATATGACTAATGATCTTTCCCACTTATTTTGGCTTAAATAAAGATTCATTCGTTTTCATACTTTATTAGAAACACGTACATTTATCTACTTATATATTATATAAAATGCCCTATATTAATATGCATTGTCTATGTATGGCATTCGTTTTGTACATTTACAGGTGCACAAATTTACTGGTTAATTTTGATTTAATTAAGACAACGCGTTGTGTTCTGTATTGACTGAGGCTCTGTAATAATAAAAAAAAATTAATTAATGTATGGTAAATAAAATAATTTGTTAATGTATACATGGATAGTTTCTTGACAATGTTTGTGTTAATAGCCAACACACGCTGGCTGTTGAGGCATTTTGCACTTCCAGATATCTATGTGCACTTTTGTTCCTTTGCATATGAATTTAAGAAATTATCTTTAATTTATTAGTGTTTATAACATTCGTTTTAACCAAAAATATGCTGTGCATGATTTGTTTATATTATTGGGGCTTTGTGCTGCGCCCTCTTGTGGGCTTTTAGGAGTATTTTCTCCAAGATAAAGTAGGTCTTTATAATTCGAATATAATTCGAATTTTATTATTTTTCAAGGACGAATTTCGAATGTACTTATTCAGCCATTTTGACAGCCCTACTTACCAATAAAGAACCTATTGTTAATGAAATAATTAATGACCAAAACTTAGATGCACTCTGTTTAACAGAAACCTGGCTTAAAGCAGATGACTACACTAGTTTAAACGAATCCACCCCACAAGACTATTATTATAAACACGAACCTCGATTAAAGGGGAGAGGGGGTGGTGTAGCTACAATATACAACAACATTTTTAACGTTAACCAGAAATCTGAACTAAAATTTAACTTATTTGAACTAATGTTATTAACCCTTTATGGGGCAAGTAACCATATTTAGTCACTTCCGCACACATTCAAAGTGCCCTCCCCCTGCCTTCATTTGGAATAGTAGAGTCATGTAGTTTTCTCTTAGCCGATCAGGGGAGATCAAGCTATCTCACGGATATTAACATCAAGGCATCTGACCAATCAGTAGTGGCCTGGAGCACCTCAAACACAGCCATCTTCCAGAAATCAAAAATTTTACTTTTTTGAACCTGGCTTCTCCCACAGCAATAGTTATAACATCATAACTAAACATGGTAAGTTGATGTAACTCACAAATTATTTGGTTGAATAGTTGTGCTAAAGATTGAGATTGTTGTTATTTGCATAGCATTTTTTAAAATTTGCTTAATGTTTGACTGAAAACTAAACGCACCATATTTGATCATTACTAGGGGTGCACCGAAATTTCGGTCGCCGAAAATTTCGGCCGAAAATGCCATTATCGGTTTCGGGCCGAAATAAAAAATCCAGCCGAAAATGTAAACCGAAAATGAATGTCAACCGCGCCCCTTTCATCTGTGCGCTAGCGCTTGGGTTTCACTCAGCCTCACGGTGATCAGTCGTGTCCCACCCCTCCCCTTCGTGCTCAAGCAGGTTTCACTCAGGGTCCAGCTGTTTGCACGCGTCTGCAAAGATTATGTCTTGATGTGTAAACTTTAGAGAGAGTCGCGCTATGTGTCTCTTACTGTAATCCATTAACGTACATTTGGCGAATAAAGCAATGAAACACAACGTAACGTTTTTATGTGGAGCGACTGTTGCGCTGTTTGGGATTCACCATCAGTCTCTGTATATGCATGCGTTTAAGTGCCCTTAAAGCCGAAAGTATACTAGGGACGTCCGCGTATGCGCGCCATCATTTTCGTCATCAGGAGGGTCCCAAAATTTGAGACCGCACGGACAGTGCGCGTACAGTCCGCGTACAACATCGCATGCGCGTGAAAATATTTAGACAGGACACTCCACTACAAACAATTATACAAAGGAAATAGACAGCATTTGCACACATACTATCGTTTTTCTTCTTTAATTTTATTTCATCCATAAACAGAAAGCTGTGGAGCATGTTTGTTACCATATTGTTTGATTCCTGTTCTTTGTTGTCTTCTTGTTTGTTCTAAACTGTGTTTGCAATGGTGGATCGGTTTCTTTTCTTCACCTATCCTAATGTTTTAATGTACTGTAAATGTCTCCAAATCAGTGCTGCACTAGAGTAATAATTTGAATAGATGCGTTTAAAAAAAACAAGCAAACATAATTTCTCTCTGTTATTGACAGGGCACATATAAACAAAATTCTCTCCACAGTATTCTTTTTCTAATAAAAACATTTGTTTATGTCTGTATAGATTACAGTCAGATTAACCTACTGAAGTCTGTGTCATTAATGTTGATCAAACAACCCATGACAAAGAGACAAATAGCTCTAAAAAATAATAATATATTTAATTTATTGTGTTATGATTAATTTAATTTGATCTCTGTACCTAATGCTAATTTCAGACCTTATTAATGTACAACTTTGTTCTCTTTTATAAATGTTTGCAATTTCTTTATTGTTTATTAGATTTTTCCCACCTGCTTTTTGCTGATCCGAAAAATAATCTGATCTGTGCCTCAAAAACTGTAATGTGATCCGAACTGTGAGTTTTTTTATCCGTCACACACCCCTAGTAAAGTTAGCACACAGTGATAGCCATAAATGCAATTGTACTAATAATTGGCATAATAATTTATTTCGGTGTTTCGGTTTCGGTTTTTCGGCCTTGGTTTCCTTTTTTCGGTTTTCGGTTTCGGCCAAGAATTTTCATTTCGGTGCATCACTAATCATTACATATGCCCTGTTCACCTAAGTGGCACAAATGTCCATTTTTAGACATATGCCTTATAAATGTATGTTTTCAATTATAGTTAAATGGCATACAAAGGTACTTATTGTTAGTGTGAGGCCTAGTACTGTGTGAATTGATTTAAATTACTAAATATTGGTTTGTGATAAAACACAATTATGAGCAAATATAAGTGGTACTAACAGTAGTTATGAATGAATTTTCTGTTTTTATTATGTTTTTATATTTTCTATGTCAATACTCTTTTTTCCAGTAGATCTACATTACGCTGTTACTGTTTTCCTTTACAAATAAATGAGAGTTGGTTTAATATTAAGCATATTTCTTTTGCAGCTGTCTGCTCGGCAGCTGAGAAGAGGGGTACCATTGGTGTACCTGTAAACCCAGTCAAGCCAGTATCAGTACCGCAAGACCATGTCTCTAAATAAATGTTCCTTGCAGCTTGTGCCTATAATAAATAAATGTTCCTTGCAGTTTGTGTGTGTTTTTTATCAAATTTTAAAAATTCACTCTCTATAATTTATTTTACCCTAGACAGGCAAGTGCTCATATATGGTAACTTCGTTGACCTTGATTTGCAATGCAAAGGTGAAAAATATTGTTACTTTTTTTTTTAAAGAATGTCATGTAACATCCCCCATTGGCTTTCTGAGGTTAAAAGTTAGAATTTCCAAAGATTTCAATGAGTGCCCTATAAAGGGTTAAATATGGAAATAACTGATCGTAACAACAAACAGCTTTCTTTTGTCTTAGCTACAATCTATAGACCTCCGGGCCACCATGCAGATTTCCTTAAAGAAAGAGCAAATTTCCTGTCTGAGCTTGTAGTCACTGTAGATAAAGCTCTTATCGTTGGTGATTTTAATATTCATGTGGATAACTCAAAAGATGCATTAGGACATGCATTTATGGATGTTCTAAATTCTCTCGGTATTAAACAAAACGTGTCAGGGCCCACGCATACTCGTAAGCACACATTAGACTTAATTCTGTCACTCGGACTCAATATTAATGACATCGAAATATCACCTCAGAGTGATGCAGTTTCTGACCATTACCTTGTGTCATACACTGTACTTCTAGATAGGATCACTCAACCCACAACATGCTACCGACTAGCCAGAACTATAATTTCCACCACTAAAGATAACTTTATGTAACGTGTGTTGCTTTAAAGAAAGCGATGAGAAGATGAATCCATTTGCAAAAGGTGTTTATTGTAAAATCCCATAAAGGGCCAGCAACCAAATCCAAAACAGGGTAAATCCAGTAATCGTAATCCAAAGACAAGCGAGAGGTCAAGGCAGGCAGAGTCACAATCATAAATCCAAACAAACGGGCAAAAGATCAGGGCAGGCGGCAAACAGGCAGTAAATCCAAAATACAGGCAGAAGTCAAAAACACAGGCAGATCCAGGTAACAGAAACAGATAAACAGATAACGGGCAGATACAGACACAATGGGGCGATGTAATAATCAGCATTGAACTGGAGTACAGGAAGTGGCTTTATACAAACAGACAGGAAGTGTGAAGTGAAACATGGCAGGATGTATTTCAAAATAAAAGCCAGAACAGAACAGGATGTCAAAATAAAAGTCCAAAATAGAAAAATACACAGAATACAACCAGAACACATAACAAAACCATTACAGAACCCCCCCTCTAAAGGGCGACTCCCGGAGCCCAACAAACAAAACATAAAGTCCAATAGAGGGTGGGCGGGCGGGCCAGGACCTCTTGGTAATGGCAGGACAGTTCAGGAGAGGTCCTGAGTCATGTGGCCAGGATGGTCCAGGATCGTGGGGCCAGCATGGTCCCGGATCATGGGGCAGATTTGGGCCTGGGTCATGGGGCAGGCTAGGACCTGGGTCATGGGGCAGGCTGGGACCTGGGTCATGGGGCAGGCTGGGACCTGGGTCATGGGGCAGGCTGGGACCTGGGTCATGGGGCAGGCTGGGACCTGGGTCATGGGGCAGGCTTGGAGTTATATCATAGGGCAGGAATAGACCTGGCACACAAGGAGAGGAAGGGTCCGAGCACACTTCGGCCTCCGCCTTGGTGTCCTCTGCCTCCTCCCTGTGTCCGGGTACTACCCCCCCCCAAAAAAAACTTGGGAAAGCTCCCACTGTCCCAGGTGGCGATGTCTCAGATGAGGAATCAGGCCGGACAGACCAATCCGATGAGTCAGGCGGATCAGATGAGTCAAGCAGATCAGATGAATCGGGCAGATCAGATGAGTCAGGCAGATCGGATGAGTCGAGCAGATCAGATGAGTCGAACAGATCAGATGAGTCGAGCAGATCAGATGAGTCAGGCAGATCAGATGAGTCGGGCAGATCAGATGAGTCGGGCAGATCGGATGAGTCGGGCAGATCAGATGAGTCGGGCAGATCAGATGAGTCGGGCAGATCAGATGAGACGGGCAGATCAGATGAGTCATTGGAGTCGAGTGAATCAGAGCAGTCGGATGAATCAGATGAATCAGATGAGTCGGATGAATTAGGCAGACCAAATGAGTCCAGGGGTTCGGGTTCAGGGCCTTGAGAAACACAAGGGACAAACGAGCAGCAGGCAGACCAAACGCACCACAGGGCTATGGCAAACTCAAAAATAACAGAGTCAATGAGATATACCTCTGTGGTGGTAGATTCAGGCATGACGGCCATCTTAATGGCAGGTGCAGGGTGAACTACCGCCCTCATAGGTGCAGGTGTGTTGGTGACAATGGCTCTCTGAAACACAGGTGCTGGATTCCGGTATGGCTGATTATTCTGTAACGTGTGTTGCTTTAAAGAAAGCGATGAGAAGATGAATCCATTTGCAAAAGGTGTTTATTGTAAAATCCCATAAAGGGCCAGCAACCAAATCCAAAACAGGGTAAATCCAGTAATCGTAATCCAAAGACAAGCGAGAGGTCAAGGCAGGCAGAGTCACAATCATAAATCCAAACAAACGGGCAAAAGATCAGGGCAGGCGGCAAACAGGCAGTAAATTCAAAATACAGGCAGAAGTCAAAAACACAGGCAGATCCAGGTAACAGAAACAGATAAACAGATAACGGGCAGATACAGACACAATGGGGCGATGTAATAATCAGCATTGAACTGGAGTACAGGAAGTGGCTTTATACAAACAGACAGGAAGTGTGAAGTGAAACATGGCAGGATGTATTTCAAAATAAAAGCCAGAACAGAACAGGATGTCAAAATAAAAGTCCAAAATACAAAAATACACAGAATACAACCAGAACACATAACAAAACCATTACACTTTATCAGCACTCTTCCAGACCTGTCCCAAATGAAACATGTAGCAGATAACTGTGACGATCTAGATACTGTAATAGAAAACCTGAACAATGTCTGTTCTAACACACTGGATGCCGTTGCTCCCATTCGAAAAAAGAAAATCAAAGAAAAACCGCCAGCTCCATGGTATGATCATCACACCGCAGCTCTTAAAAAGGCAGCTAGAAAAATGGAAAGAAATTATAGAAGCACAAACTTAGAGGTATGGCGTGTAGCATGGAAAGAGAGTGTTAAACACTACAGACAGGCTATAAAAACGGCCAGATCTACCTATCTCAGTACGCTTATTAAAGAAAATCATAATAACCCTCGTTTCCTCTTTAGCACAGTTGCAAAACTGACAAGAAACAAAGAACAAACAGAAACCAATAGTAAACTCCAACACAATAGTAACGATTTCATGAACTTCTTTTCTAACAAAATTACGGCTATTAGGGAAAACATCGTAACTACCCAAGCAGCCATCACTCTACCCATTAGTTCACTAAACACTAGATTACCATATGAACATCTTGATTAATTTAAACCTACTACAATAGATGAGCTCTCTAAACTAGTCACATCATCCAAATCATCGTCCTGTATATTAGACCCCGTTCCCACAAAACTACTTAAGAAGTATTCCCTGTAGTGTCAACCCCGGTTCTAAATATCTTTAACTCATCGCTAAAAATAGGATACGTTCCAACAGCTTTCAAGCTAGCAGTTATTAAACCGCTGATTAAAAAACCACAGCTTGATCAGGGAGAGCTTAATAACTTTAGACCAATCTCAAATCTCCCTTTTCTTTCGAAAATATTAGAATATTATATGTATGTATTATATTAGTGGCAAGCCAGTTACGCACATTCTTGACAAATAATAGTACGTATGAAAAGTTCCAATCAGGATTCAGGCCCCACCATAGCACAGAGACAGCGCTGCTTAGAGTTACAAATGACCTCCTGTTAACATCCGATCGTGGTGAAATCTCAATCCTTATATTACTAGACCTTAGCGCAGCCTTTGACACAATAGACCACACAATCTTACTCAATAGACTAGAAAACTATGTTGGTATCAGTGGTCATGCGTTAGCCTGTTTTAGGTCGTATCTAACCAATCGCTATCACTTTGTTTATGTAAATGAGGAAGAGTCATATCACTCCCTGGTTAAATATGGTGTACCGCAGGGATCAGTTTTAGGTCCTATCCTGTTCTCATTATATATGTTACCTCTAGGAGACATTATCAGGAAACATAACATAAGTTTTCACTGCTATGCGGATGATACCCAGCTTTACATTTATTTTTTTTATTTTTATTTATTTATTTATTTCGAATTGAGAAAAGCAAATTACAACAAAAAAGTAATTTACATTAGCTCACCTCATTCGAAAAGGGATAGGTAGAAGCCCTAGGCTTATCAAAAACCTATCCCCAAACATCACAGTACCTAAAGCTCACATCAAACAATTTAAAATCAAAAACACAGCTTTTAAAATAAACACACAAAAAAAATACATCAAAAAATAAAGAGAAAAAAAAAAATCAAAATCAGGCAGTAGCAGTTTTCCAACTCACCCCTCTCTTATATACTTAGCGAAAATAGATTTTTTAAACCTTTTTTTAAATTGAAATATATGAACACTTTCTTTTATCTGGTTGTTCAAACTATTCCACAATATCACTCCACGGATTGAAATACACATTCTTTTAAGCTCAGTCCGAGCATAATGTTGTCTCATATCTAAAGTCCTTCTTAAGTTATAACCACATTCTATATCTGTAAACAATTTTTGTATGTTCCCAGGTAGTTGTTAATTTTTTGCTTTATAAATAATTTGAGCAGTTTTTAAATCTACTAAATCATTAAACTTTAGAGTTTGTAATTTTAAGAATTATAAATTAGTATGTTCATGGTATCCTACATTATTTACTATCCTTATAGCTCTTTTTTTGTATTGTAATTAATGATTGCAAGGTTGATATGTAGGTATTACCCCATACTTCCACACAATAATTTAAGTATGGCATAACAAATGAACTATACAAAATATAAAGTGCTTTCTCATTCACATCTCCTCACATCCCAGCGAAACACACACGTTTTCTAAGCTAACAGACTGCATTAGCGATGTTAGTGACTGGATGGCACATAACTTTCTTAAGCTCAATTCCAATAAGACAGAGATGCTTATCATTGAACCGAATCGCTACAAACATAATATGTCAGATTACAAGTTGCATATAGATGGCTGCACTGTGGTACCATCTTCCTCGGTTAGGAACTTAGGTGTGATGTTCGACAGCAATTTATCCTTTGATAGTCATATCGGCAACGTCTGCCGCACAGCATTCCTCCATCTTAGAAATATCTCAAAAATACGCCATATACTGTCTACATCTGACGCAGAGAAGCTTATCCATGCTTTTATGACCTCTAGAATAGACTATTGTAAATCGCTACTTGGGGGATGCCATGCAAATCAGGTAAACAAGCTGCAGCTAGTTCAAAACGCTTCTGCCAGAGTGCTTACTCGATCTAAGAAGTATGACCACATAAGTCCAATTCTAGCATCTTTACACTGGCTACCAGTTAATTATCGCATACAATTTAAAATATCACTTACCACCTACAAAGCCTTAAATGGCCTAGCGCCCTCATATCTTAGAGAATTACTATCAGAATACAATCCATCACGTGCACTGCGTTCGCAAAATTCTGGTCTCTTAGTTATCCCTAAAATATCAAAAGTGTCTAAAGGTGGAAGATCCTTTTCCTACTTAGCCCCTAAGCTCTGGAATGATTTACCAACCGTTGTCCGAGAATCAGACACAATAGATACCTTTAAATCTAGACTTAAAACTTTTCTCTTTAACAAGGCATTCACATAACTGTTTTAGTAATGGTACTCATCTCACAATAGATAGCTTGTACAACCTGATAAATAAATAAACTAAATCCTCATTTTCGTCAACATTTTAAAGCATGGTAAATGCTATTAATAAACTTAAGAAAATGTTTAATCTCTCCTTACTTGTTTACATATGTGCAGCAAACCATGAGCCGAGGCATAAACTTTCAAAAACAAATGTCACGTATAAAATAGAAAAGGCTACATATAAGGAAAAGAAACGCTACTTTGTGCACATACAAATCACAATACAAGGCCAAAACTTCAACACTTGACCAATAAAACCCCGAATCGGGCCATTAATTGCCAAGCGCAGAGGAGTGATTGAAAATTATGTATGGCATTATGTTATCACTTGCTCGGCCCTCCACCTGAGGTTTCTGAGTCGAGTAGGGGAGTACTGTGAAGCCCAGACAGGCATCAGGGAGATGGCTGGCGCAGTCACGTCCCTGTCTCCCCTTTACTCCCTTGCTCGTCCGGATTTCAATAAAGCTCGGTGGGTATAGATTTGTGGTGTTAAGCCCACTAGTCGGGGGCGTGACTTCAGTCCTTAAAAGGGTGTCACTGCATCCATTTCCTAAAACATTCGCCGTCCCGTACATTTTTCTCGTTCTCCCTAAACCAAACTGTGCAGAGTCTGTCACTGGGATGACGTTGTATCTTCAATACGTATATGTATGTTTGTGTATATGTACATGTGTATACATATGAATAGCCCCTACGCTAATTGGGTTTTGTTTTTCTTTCTTCATGTCTCGTCCTTGTCTCCGAGGACACTGAGACAAACAGACCCAGTTCCGGTAAATGTGAAAGTCGGCACACCTCTGACTCACCGGCAGACCGTCAACGTGATGCCCAGCTGATACATGACCAACGACCACCAGCAGAACCCACTTTACCTCCGCCTAATCTCCTTAATCGTTTCAATGTATATATAAATATACCTCCCAAGGGTTTTTCCCTCCTAAGACTTTTTTTTACTTCCCCGGCTGAGCCTGGGGTTTTTTTTCTCCTAGGGGGTTTTTCAACCCGGGGAGGCAGCCTTCTTGGGCTTAACTTAGCACCCTCTTCTTTACGTTACATTAGCAATACGCACGCTTATAATGTTGATTCATAGCCGCAGCAAATTTAGCTGCTTTTGCTATCGTGTATTATGTTGTGCTATCTGTCGTTTTTCTATGCTTTTCACTGCTTCTATTATTGTAAAGCTGCTTTGAAACAATCACAAATTGTGAAAAGCGCTATATAAATAAAATTGAATTGAATTGAATTAAAACCATATCACTGTAGATTTCTGAGTAATCTGGCGCTATAAAGAAAGTCAAATTTACTTGACCTTCAAGGTGGGGCGGAGCGAGCCATTAGGAGGGTGGGCACCCCCCTTATATAATGGTAGGGGAAACACTGTAATGTCAATCATTTAAACACTGCTATTGTAGCACATAAAAATAATCTTGAACTTTTTGCACCACTCAGTTGACTGGCATGAAGAGCATGCAATCACACCGTAAAACGTCAAAATTGATGCAAATGCAACACAAATGGTCAAACTATAGAGCTCTGGTCTGTAGTGATTCACTTGTAAAACATTATTTTACTAAACTATACAATGAGTTATATCCAGTGTTATCCAGTTAACATACTGTAATTACATGAGTGACATACATACTTTAGTCTTCTATTAAGTTTTCTCAACGTGGGCACCATTCTTATCACACACACACACACACACACACACACACACACACACACACACACTGTCAAAAGATCCTGCGTACGCGTTCTTGAAGCTGCTCTGAGTCTTTTCGCTTGAGCTGCATATTTTCAACTTGCGCGAAGATGTGTTTACAGGGAAAAGCGCGGGTTTTCGCGGCAATTGCGCCGCCCGATTTCGTGTCATTAGCAAATTCAGAAATATGACAGCATACAATGTTACTGTTACACAGAGTTACTACAAAACACGTGCGCGGCGCGGCGCGGGCATATATAGCATGAGAGAGGGAGAGAATGCGCGCGTGTGTGGGAAAGTCATGATAAACTCGATCAGTCGTCTTCTCTGTCAGTAACATCCGTGACTGATGATGTTTACGCAAAAAAATAAAGTATACGGAGGCGGACTTTGAAAACACTGTCACCAGTATTGGGAGAGAGAGGCGCGCTCTGCACAGAGAGAGAGAGCATGCGCAGTAGATTAAGCCGAACGGTAAAATATAAATGTGCGCACTCAATTGCATAATTGTAAATGCGCAAACACAGACAGAATCGTGCCATTGTGGAAATAAGATAAATAACATATTACTTGAGGGCTGCTTAGTTTGTTTAATAAAATAACAAATTGTTCTCTCAAGGGGGGCAGGTCGAGCCGTAAGGAGGGCGGGGTGCCCCCCTTATATAATGGTAAGCACCCCTAATATTATTGTTATTCTGCTAGTGGGAGACGCGCGCTAACAAGCAGTTTATGTCGTGTATATATACTGTACGGCAATGATTTTGAAAACCTTTATTGTAATAGCAGAATATTATGCATACAAATGGACCATCTAAATCTGCATATAATTTAACATTTCTGCGATTGCAGCAAAATCAAAAGAAATGTCTTGCCAACCTGCATTATTTTTTTATTTCATGGCAAAATAATAGCAGAAAATAAAAAATGTCTCATTATATTTTTTATACAATTATCTAATATTCTTTGATATAGAGTTAGACAACTGGTAAACATTTCTGGCTTTATTTTACTTCAATCCCTCTCCAGCACGCTGCACCCCTTTACCAGCAACACCGCGCCCCACATAACAGTCAATCAAAATCTCCTGTGCACATATCACTACGTTATCTTTTTTAATTTTAAAGTTTTAAATTGTTATGTATAGGGGTGGGCGATATGACCAAAATCTTCTATCACGATAGGATTCATTTTATATCATGATAACGATATGTATCACGGTAGAGTTTTTTAGAAAGAAGATAAAAACAAACGAAACTCAAGCTCTCTGAAGATAAACAGTCAATGATATAAGAATGATAATAAATAATTATGCATGTATGTATTAGGGCTGTCAACGAATATTCTAAATTCGAAGATATATTCGAATAGTGGAAAAAAAACGAATTTCGAATATGAAAATTAATATTCAAATAAATTATATATATTTTTAAAGCCCGCGGTAGTAGAGGCGTGGCTGTCTGCTTTGTGAGTGGGCGCACTACTAGTGCTCCTGGTTCAGGGACAGGTCACAGTAGTCACACTGTCTGTCACTGTTAAAAGTTGACGCGTCTTGCATGGAATATGGCAGAAAGTCGACCGCAGCAGAGAAAGCTATTTTAACCCCCAAAAATCTAAAAAGCCATGTCTGTAAGTACTTTGGATTTTGGTCGGTAGAAGGTAAAATTGTTGCGCCGCGAGATAAAGTTGTTAGCATACCATTCGACCACTAGCAACATGATGTCACATCTCGAAAATGTGCACCCAAATGAGCATGGCATCTTGTACACACAGCATATTAATTAGTTTGTTCAACTTTTAATGCTTAATCCTGTTCTGTACACACACACACTTCTGACCAATGACCACCGGCAGAACCCGCTTAATACCCGCTTAATCTCCTTATCCGTTTCAATGTCCAATCTCCCAAGGGTTTTTTCCTCCTAGGACTTTTTTTTACTTCCCCGGCTAATAATCCAGGTTTTTTTTCTCCTAGGGGGTTTTTCAACCCGGGGAGGCAGCCCTCTTGGGCTTAACTTCTATACGTCACATTAGTAATACGTTCGCTTATAATGTTGATTTAAAGCCGCAGCAAATTTAGCTGCTTGTGCTATCGTGTACTATGTTGTGCTATCTGTCGATTTTCTGTGCTTTTCACTGCATCTATTATGTAAAGCTGCTTTGATAAAATTACCAAATTGTGAAAAGCGCTATATAAATAAAATTGAATTGAAAACTACAACCGCATTAACTCCCGCATTGCAAACTACAGTGACAACCGCGTTTACAGAAACTTTGCATAGTGTGTAGCCTACATAACCGAACTGAACAACTAGTAGTTAATAAAGTGTTTAAACATGGACATGACAGGTCTCTCTTCTGAAGAAATAAATTATTACAAGGGGGAAAAGTCTTCTGTATGTGCTGTACAGAGAATGACAGAGGCACAAGCGTTTGCTGCTCAGTGTTGCCAGATCTTACACTAAAAAAACAGCGAACAAGAAAAATCCAATAATAAACCAAAATAAATCCAAACGCTTTACCTCAAAGATCAAAATATTGGGACTGGCACCTTCACATTTTAACAACACCACAAACTTGATAGCTTCATGAGCCAAAAGCCATGAACGGTTAAGCGCTAAAATGGTATGTGAGTACAAAAAAGACGAGGACCTGGCAACACTGCAAGAGCGCGCGCAGCCTCACAAATGCGTACAATACACAACGATACGACGGAGGTTTATTGCAAAACATAATGCTGTTAAATTATTTTCATCAAAGCTGTGAGTGATAAGCACGTGAGACGGCAGACCGTTGCTATGGTTATCTCCGTGTCAATCATCACATTTTCACATTTAAATGCGGTTGTCACTCCTGAAAGTTTGCAGTGTGTACGAGATCACAATGTGGAACTCCCGCTAAACAGTCACGTCTTAACACTTTGCATCGCCCGCCACAAGCTTTTTGTCTGCAACACGACAAGAGGTCATAACGGAGAAATTAATTTCGTTCATTTGTAAGGACATGAGAGTGAGACCGATCAGTGTCGTGGATGGAACAGGCTTCAGGGAGTTTTGTCAAGCAATGTAACCGAGGTACCATATCACTTTGATGTCTCAGTCTTGATTTACTTGTTTTGTGTATGTAATATACGTTGTAAAATATGTTTAAACTTAAATAGACTACCTATAGAAGTAGTTATGTCTCTTTATATTAATTTGTCCTGTTATTGACGTAATGCGTCGTTAAACGTCGTTAACGTCGTTGAAAAAAATGGGCAACCAGATATTCGAATAGTTCGAATATTCGTGGGTTTTTTAGGGAGAATATTCGAACATCATTTTTTAGCAATTTTGACAGCCCTAGTATGTATAGGCCTATACATATTTTTATTTAAGGTAGAAAGTGATTTAATCAGGAGCAGTGAGAGATTTTCTCTCAATGCTGTTTGATTAACACGAGTGACAGACAGGAGCAAAATTAGGTAACTTCCCCTTTAAGACCAACGTCCGGATCCAATACACTGTTACACATGCGCTTTCCCTTTTAGCTGTTTACTTTCTCTTAAGACCTAACTGGTCGTGTTTATGAGGAATTTTGACGCATATGTGTATTTAAGGCCAATAAAGCGGGAAAAATGCTCACGAGCTTAATGAGCAGCGGTCGCGCGACTTGTGCGCTCCTCACAGATAGAAAGAGCAGCGGTTGCGCGACTTGTCTGCTCCTGACACACAGAAAGAACGCACGCATTCAGATCTGTTGTCTGTGTTTCAATGGCTTAAAATAACTTGTTTTAAAACTGCAGTTTTAAAACGTGTACAAACGTTACGTTTTCGCGACCACACGCACAGGAGCGTGACGGGGGCACGTAACCTCGATAGAAACGATAGTCCAAAATCTCTACCGGTTGACAAATTTCTACCTGTTAATTATGTCTACCGGTTTATCGCCCACCCCTAGTTATGTAGTATAATGCATTATTCTCATGAGGATACATACGTGAAAGGTCTTTGTGAGCTGTGTGCTGCAACTGCTGCCTCACATAAATGCCAAAAACTGGTTGAAGCAATAATGCATTTCAATTAACTGTTTTTTAGTACTTGTATTAACTCTTTCCCCGCCATTGACGAGATATCTCATCAACCAAGAGAAAACGCTTCCCCGCCAATGACGCATATTTCTGTCTTTCAGCAATACCGCTACTATCCACTAGGTGGCGCCCTATCGCAACTTTTTAAAACCGGAAGTATTGCCCTATGGCAAGCTGCTGCATGTCCGTGTCTGTTTTAAAGATCGCTCTGAATGGGATCTCTATAAAAGTCCGTCACAAAAATGGAATTATCTCTGCTTTTTGCTCAAAATGTGGTGTTTTGCCGGCCGATTAATTGGCCGATTTTTGGCATATTTTAAAAAATCGCCTTTGGCCGATTTAGCTGCAAAATTAGGCCGATTAATATGCAGGCGCATCTGCGGGCACCTAAGCGCTGTTGTAGGACTCGTGACACTGCCTCTTGCTGAAAGCAGATCGCTCCCGTCTCAAGTGTGTGCAGCCGTGCCTTGTTCACAAACAGCTTTAGTAAACGATTGCGGGATCACGCGAATTAAGCAGCCAGTACAACAGCGCGACGGGCATATGTCTCAAGCTGCACTGTCTGTGCAAAGATTAGGCTCATTTCATGTGATTAATGAGTGATGATGATCTTTGTTTGCGTGATAGAGAGAGCAGAGCCGCGCGCTGTCTCCCTGCTTTTATTACTCAAAACAAAACTGACTTGATGGCGAAAGGTCGGAAGACCAAATCATATCCACCGAGGAAATGTTTTTCGTGTTGTTAGAGTAACACTTTCTTTACAGTTTTGCGCTGCTCAGCCTGGATTAGAACACAGCGCGTCCGATTCGCGAACTGACTCCTTTGAACGGATTCGTTTGTATGAACGGTTGAAACAACAGATCTGTCCCAACACTAAACTCACAAGACATCACTGTCAGCACAATCATTCACTTATAGCGCCTCAGAAATGAGAATGTTAATGTGTTTAGAAAGATTTGCCCTAAATAACAGTCTCAACTAAAAAACATAGACATTTACTATGTTAACTTTATGATGAATAAATAAATTATCAGGTCTACCAAATAAGGATTTTATCCTACAAAGCAATAAAAGCCATTGTAAAAAACTGATCAAAGATGATGACAGCAGAGAGTCAGGTAATATCTGTGTCTCATAAATGCATGGTGCAGAGGAGGTTGTAAAACTCTTTAGAAAGACCAGTCATAATTTTTTAAAATACTTTGACTTTTGACTAGTGACATTTCACATTTAAAATATCTTCTAATGATGAGAACATTTTGATTATTATGTATATATAGAAAATCAGCCATCGGCTGCCCTGATTTCTAAATATCGGCATTGGCCAGAGAAAAAGCCTTATCGGTCGACCTCTAGGTAGGATGAAACGTTTTTTTTTTTGTTTGAAAGCAGAGGGTCTGTTCTTTCATTTGGTATATTGTATGTTTATATATTTGAAGAAGAACATTTTCTGGAAGGCATTAAACTTTTGTGAAAATCATGAAAAACGCTGGCGCTGGCTGGCAACTTAAAAAAAAAAACGCTGGCGGGGAAAGAGTTAAGTTGTTGGGAACTTGGGACACAAAAGAAAGGCATCTGTCCACAATCATCTAATTTCCAAACATTTAGCAAACATGTGCGCATTCCGTCAGCGCGTGAGGGCCGATCTTTTTCCTTTCAGGTTTTGCACTTGAATGTTCTGGTTACATACACGCACAATAACGCACAAAGTAAACCCATATTATAGGGAACAAATGTAGCTTTGGACTTGTGGTTATTGTGCTTTACTTTAGGTAAGTCATTTTCAAACGTTTTAAAAAGCGGCCGTAAAAAAAAACAAGATTATGCTATGCAACTCTCTCATTGTTGACGCTAAGGATTGATTCATGTATTCTCATCAATATCAAACATTTAAAAAATCAAAAATTCATGCGCCTGAAGTGGTTAATTATTTTAAAACATTTTTCTTAAATCATCCTGGCAACCCAATTTTTAAAACCACTGTATGATTTAAAAAATCAAAAAACAAACAGTGTATCTGTATCTCGAAGTTGTATTTATTTGTCATATTTGCATTTTGTTTCACTGTATTTATTATATCACTGACTGTTTATTTAATTAGGGCCCGAGCACACCGGGGTGTGAGGACCCTATTGTTCTTCAAGGAGTTATTAGGGCCCGAGCACACCAGTGTGAGGACCCTATTGTTTTTGCTCTGTTTATTATTAGGGCCCGAGCACACCAGGGTGTGAGGACCCTATTGTTTTTGCTCCGTTTATTATTATTATTATTTTTCTTCTTCTTCTTCTTCTTCTTCTTCTTCTCCGAAATGGATCGCATTTTTGAGGGCCTAAACATACCCGAAAACTCATGAAAATTTGCACACGCGTCAGAAGTGGCGAAAATTTACATGTAGTATAGGCGTCAGAAGTGGGCGTGTAGAAATGGCTTGATAGCGCCACCTGCAAAATTTCAAGAGAACAGCCCCCCCACTACGAAAAATTTACAGATACGAAATTTGGTAGGATCATCTAGCACCCCAAGACCTACAAAAAAGTCTCTTGGAGCTAAGCTCTAAACCCCACAGGAAGTCGGCCATTTTGAATTTTCTGTGTCATTTTTTGACATTTCCAAGCGTCGTACTTTAACGAACTCCTCCTAGCGATTTAATCCGATCATTATCATATTTGGTCAGTCTCATCTAAAGGCTTTTGCGATGTTAAATTGCGGAGATCTTGACTTTTCGTTGGAGGGTGTGTCCGTGGCGGCCTGACAAAGTTCAGCATTTTCGCCATGAAACAGGAAGTTGTTATAACTCAGGCATACAATGTCCAATCTGCCCCACGCTTCACATGTTTGATAAGGGTCTTGACCTGAACACATTTAAATGCCAATATTCAACTTCAGTCATAGCGCCACCTAGAGGTAGCAGGAAATGCCATGTTTTAAGCTGTGATTTACTGCTCTTAGAGATTTAATCAAATCATCATCATATTTGGTCAGATTGATGTTAAGCCCTTTGCCGTGATAAATTGCAAAGATCTTGACTTTTCGTTGAAGGGCGTGTCCGTGGCAGCCTGGCAAAGTGTGATGTTTCGCCATGAACCAGGAAGCTGTTGTAATTCAGGCATACATTGTCCGATCTGCCCTATACTTTACACTTTTGATAAGGGTCACGGCCTGAACACATCAATATAACAACAATCAGTTACAGTCACAGCGCCACCTGCTGCACACATGCGGTGTGGCACATCAAAGTTCCTTTAAATATCCACCTATATTTACCCATTTTAATTCATATCCCCCTGGTTCACTGCTTTACTAATGCCATAGGGTGGCGGTGCACATGCGTGCGAGGGCCCTTCCATCGCTGCTTGCAGCTTTAATTAGGGCCCGAGCACCGAGGAGCAGGCCAGAATGGCCTGCACCGTGGGTGCAAAGCCCTATTGTTTTTGCTTCGTTTATTATTATTATTATTATTATTATTATTATTATTATTATTATTTTCCGAAATGAATCGCATTTTTGAAGGCCTAAACATGCTCAAAAACTCATGAAATTTTGCACACGCGTCAGAAGTGGTGAAAATTTACATGTGGTATAGGCGTCAGAAGTGGGCGTGTAGAAATGGCTCGATAGCGCCACCTGCAAAATTTCAAGAGAACAGCCCCCCCGCTACGAAAAACGTACAGATACGAATTTTGGTAGGATCATCTATCACCCCAAGACCTACAAAAAAGTCTCTTGGAACTAAGCTCTAAACCCCACAGGAAGTCAGCCCTTTTGAATTTTCTCTGTCATTTTTTTACATTTCCAAGCGTCGTACTTTAACGAACTCCTCCTAGAGATTTAATCCGATCATCATCATATTTGGTCAATCTCATCTAAAGGCCTTTGCGATGTTAAATTGCGGAGATCTTGACTTTTCGTTGGAGGGTGTGTCCGTGGCGGCCTGACAAAGTTAGGCATTTTCGCGATGAAACAGGAAGTTGTTATAACTCAGGCATACAATGTCCAATCTGCCCCACACTTCACATGTTTGATAAGAGTCTCGACCTGAACACATTTTAATGCCAATATTCAGCTTCAGTCATAGCGCCACCTAGAGGTAGCAGGAAATGCCATGTTTTACGATGTGATTTACTGCGCTTAGAGATTTAATCAAATCATCATCATATTTGGTCAGACTGATGTTAAGCCCTTTGCCGTGATAAATTGCGAAGATCTTGACTTTTCGTTGAAGGGCGTGTCCGTGGCGGCCTGGCAAAGTGTGATGTTTTGACATGAAACAGGAAGCTATTGTAATTCAGGCATACATTATCCAATCTGCTCCAGACTTCACACGTTTGATAAGGGTCCCGGCCTGAACACGTCAATATAACAATAATCAGGTACAGTTATAGCGCCACCTGCTGCACACAGGTGGTGTGGCACATTTTTTGTCCTTTGAATATCAACCTATATTTACCCACTTTAATTCATATCCCCCTGGTTCACTGCTTAACTAATGCCATAGGGTGGCGGTGCACATCCGTGCGAGGGCCCTTCCATCGCTGCTTGCAGCTTTAATTATTCTTATTCTTATTAGGGCCCGAGCACACCAGGGTGTGAGGACCCTATTGTTTTTGCTCCGTTTATTTAGGGCCCGAGCACCGAGGAGCAGGCCAGAATGGCCTGCACCGTGGGTGCAAAGCCCTATTGTTTTTGCTCCGTTTATTATTATTTTTCTTCTTCTTCTTCTTCTTCTTCTTCTCCGAAATGAATTGCATTTTTAAGGGCCTAAACATACCCGAAAACTCATGAAAATTTGCACACGCGTCAGAAGTGGCGAAAATTTACATGTAGTATAGGCGTCAGAAGTGGGCGTGTAAAAATGGCTCGATAGCGCCACCTGCAAAATTTCAAGAGAACAGCCCCCCCACTACGAACAACTTACACATTCGAAATTTGGTAGGGTCATCTACCACCCCAAGACCTACAAAAAAGTCTCTTGGAGCGAAGCTCTAAACCCCACAGGAAGTCAGCCATTTTGAATTTTCTCTGTCATTTTTTGACATTTCCAAACGTCGTACTTTAACGAACTCCTCCTAGAGATTTAATCCATTCATCATCATATTTGGTCAGTATCAACTAAAGGCCTTTGCGATGCTAAATTGCGGAGCTTTTGACTTTTCGTTGGAGGACGTGTCCGTGGCGGCCTGGCAAAGTGTGATGTTTCGCCATGAAACAGGAAGCTGATGTCATTCAGGCATACATTGTCCGATCTGCCCCTGACTTCATACGTTTGATAAGGGTTCTGGCCTGAACACATCAACATGGCATAATTCAGTAATACTCATAGCGCCACCTAGAGGCAGCAGGAAATACCATGTTTTACGCTGTGACTTACTGCTCTTAGATATTTAACCATATTAACATCATATTTCACCAGTGTAATCTCAAGACCTTGTGTGATGATAAAAAGCAACGACCTTGACTTTTCATTAAAGGGCTTGTCCGTGGCGGCCTCGCAAAGTATCGCTAAATGAATCGCATTTTTGACAGGCTAAACAAGCTCAAAAAGTCATAAAACGTTGCACACACATCAGAAGTGCCGAAAATTTACATGTGGCATAGGCGCCAGAAGTGGGGGTGTAGAAATGGCTCGATAGCGCCACCTGCAAAATTTCAAGAGAACAGCCCCGCCGCTACGAAAAACGTACAGATACGAAATTTGGTAGGGTCATCTATCACCCCAAGACCTACAAAAAAGTATCTTGGAGCGCAGCTCTAAACCCCACAGGAAGTCGGCCATTTTGAATTTTTGCTGTGATTTCTGGGCAAATTTTGTCATTTCCAGGCTTCGTACTTTATCGAACTCCTCCTACAGATTTTATCAGATCGTCATTATATTTGGTCAATTTCATCTAAGGGCCTTTGCGATGTGAAATTGCGGAGCTTTTGACTTTTCGTTGGAGCCTGTGTCCGTGGCGGCCTGACAAAGTTCAGCATTTTCGCCATGAAACAGGAAGTTGTTATAACTAAGGCATACAATGTCCAATCTGCCCCACGCTTCACATGTTTGATAAGAGTCTTGGCCTGAACACATTTCAATGCCAATATTCAGCTTCAGCCATAGCGCCACCTAGAGGTAGCAGGAAATGCCTTGTTTTACCCTGTGATTTACTGCTCTTAGAGATTTAATGAAATCATCATCATATCTGGTCACACTGATCTTAAGCCCTTTGCGATGATAATTAGCGACGATCTTGACTTTTCGTGTAAGGGCGTGTCCGTGGCAGCCTGGCAAAGTGTGAGGTTTCGCCATGAAACAGGAAGCTGTTGTAATTCAGGCATACATTGTTCGATCTGCCCCAGACTTCACACGTTTGTTAGGGGTCCCGGCCGGAACATGTCAATATAACAATAAACAGGTACATTCATAGCGCCACCTACTGCACACAGGCGTTGTGGCACATCAATTTTCCTTTGAATATCCACCTATATTTACCCACTTTAATTCTTATCCCCCGGGTTCACTGCTTTACTAATGCCATAGGGTAGCGGTGCACATGCGTGCGAGGGCCCTTCCATCGCTGCTTGCAGCTTTAATATTATTATTATTATTTTTCTTCTTCTTCTTCTTCTTCTTCTCCGAAATGGATTGCATTTTTGAGGGCCTAAACATACCCGAAAACTCATGAAAATTTGCACACGCGTCAGAAGTGGCGAAAATTTACATGTAGTATAGGCGTCAGAAGTGGGCGTGTAGAAATGACTCGATAGCGCCACCTGCAAAATTTCAAGAGAACAGCCCCCCCACTACGAAAAATTTACAGATACGAAATTTGGTAGGATCATCTAGCACCCCAAGACCTACAAAAAAGTCTCTTGGAGCTAAGCTCTAAACCCCACAGGAAGTCGGCCATTTTTAATTTTCTGTGTCATTTTTTGACATTTCCAAGCGTCGTACTTTAACGAACTCCTCTTAGCGATTTAATCCGATCATTATCATATTTGGTCAGTCTCATCTAAAGGCTTTTGCGATGTTAAATTGCGGAGATCTTGACTTTTTGTTGGAGGGTGTGTCCGTGGCGGCCTGACAAAGTTCAGCATTTTCGCCATGAAACAGGAAGTTGTTATAACTCAGGCATACAATGTCCAATCTGCCCCACGCTTCACATGTTTGATAAGGGTCTTGACCTGAACACATTTTAATGCCAATATTCAACTTCAGTCATAGCGCCACCTAGAGGTAGCAGGAAATGCCATGTTTTACGCTGTGATTTACTGCTCTTAGAGATTTAATCAAATCATCATCATATTTGGTCAGATTGATGTTAAGCCCTTTGCCGTGATAAATTGCAAAGATCTTGACTTTTCGTTGAAGGGCGTGTCCGTGGCAGCCTGGCAAAGTGTGATATTTCGCCATGAAACAGGAAGCTGTTGTAATTCAGGCATACATTGTCCGATCTGCCCTATACTTTACACTTTTGATAAGGGTCACGGCCTGAACACGTCAATATAACAACAATCAGTTACAGTCACAGCGCCACCTGCTGCACACATGCGGTGTGGCACATCAAAGTTCCTTTAAATATCCACCTATATTTACCCATTTTAATTCATATCCCCCTGGTTCACTGCTTTACTAATGCCATAGGGTGGCGGTGCACATGCGTGCGAGGGCCCTTCCATCGCTGCTTGCAGCTTTAATTATTAGGGCCCGAGCACCGAGGAGCAGGCCAGAATGGCCTGCACCGAAAGGTGCGAAGCCCTATTGTTTTTGCTCAAATTTTTATTATTTTTTATTTTATTTTTTTTTTTTTAACACTTTTGGGCATTTTGGGTGCCTTAACATACTCGAAAACTCTTGAAATTTGGCACAGACGTCAGAGTCGTCCGTCATTGCGAACTGGCAAAAGCTGGAACACGGGCATGGCACGGGGGCTCTGTAGCGCCCCCTGTAATGCAAAAACAAACATTGGGGCACAGATCGGGCAAAAATGTACGCACATGTACGAAAGTTGGTACGCATATAGATCTCATGGACCCGAACAACTTTCGCCCTCTAACATTTTAGCTCCGCCCAACAGGAAGTCAGCTATTTTGGATTGTTTAAAAAATGCATGCGGTGAACTTTTAAATACTCCTCCTAGAGGATGAATGCGATTGACACCAAAAGTGGTGAACATGATGTCGAGACATTGGACTTGCTAAATTGCGAAGGGATTTTTGATATCTCGAACGGTTCTGCCATGGCGAGGCGACAAAGTTGTGGCGAAATCAGAGAAACAGGAAGTGTCTAATATCTGAGGCAAAAAATATCTTATTGTGATGCCATGCGGGAAGTTTGTTCGTCTAAAGATTCCGATCGCATCGATGTGCCTATTGTGACTCCCGGGTATAGCGCCACCAGCAGGCGCCAGGAAGTGTGTCAGTCACAAAGCTGGATTTTTTTGAAAGTTCCATGCAATGTTCTTTTAAATACTCCTTCTAGGATTTTCATATGATTGACACCAAAAGTGGTCACCGTGATGCCGAGACATTGTAGATGATAAATTGCGAAGGGATTTTTGATATCTCAAACGCTGTTCCCATGGCAACCTGTCAAACTTTACTTTCATTTTAAAGGCATATTTAAGCCTTTCAGTTGCATACAGTTAACTTTTAAATACTCCTTCTAGGATTTTCATGCGATTGACACGAGAAGTGGTCAACATGATGCAGAGACATTGTAGATGATAAATTGCGAAGGAATTTTTGATATCTCGAACGCTGTTCCCATGGCAATGCATCAAACTTTACTTTCATTTTGACACATATTTAAGGCTGACAGTTACATGCTTTGAACCTTTAAATACTCCTCGTATGGGATTCATGCGATTGACACCAAAAGTGGTCAACATGATGCCGAGACATTGTAGATGATAAATTGCGAAGGAATTTTTGACATCTCGAACGCTGTTTCCATGGAAACGCGTCAAACTTTACTTTAATTTCAGGCATGTTTAAGGCTCTTGGCGTGCTTAGTTGAACTTTAAATTTGGCACACACATCAGAGTTTTCGGCTGTTAAGTGTTGACAAAAAGGTCAGACATAGGCGTGTCTCTTAAGTGGCTCACTAGTGCCCCTGTTTGTCTAAAATGTGGGGTTTCTTTTACCTACAGTCCCCAAATGGCTCAGAAACAACATTAAATAGCCCACTGATATTTTACCCACTTGATGCCCTTGCCCGCCGTGCATCGTTTTCTCGGACGCACCGTGTAGCGGTAAAAAAACGTGCGAGGGCCCGCCATCGCTGCTTGCAGCTATATTTATTATTTTTTTTCTTTTTCTTCTCCGACTTCAGCGGGACTTTAGAGGGCCTAAACATACTCGAAAACTCATGAAATTTTGCACAGATGTCAAGAGTGATGAAAATTTACATGTGGTGTAGGCTTTAGAATTAGGCGTGGGAAAATGGCTCTATAGCGCCACCTACAAATTTTCAACGAAGCAGCCCTCGGACTGTGTTTGACGTACAATTACGAAATTCGGTACGCTTCTGTAGCATGACAAGACCTACAAAAAAGTCTCTTGGAGCGAAGCCGTAAACCAAACAGGAAGTCAGCTATTTTGAATTATTTCTCAGATTTTGGCTCAGTTTTTCTCATTTCCAGCAGTCATACTTTAACTAACTCCTCCTACAGTTTTCGTTGGATCATCATCATATTTGGCGAGTCTCATCTTAAGGCCTTTGTGATGCTAAATTGCAAAGGATTTGATTCTATATTAAAATTTGTATCTGTTTCGGCCAGTCAAAGTTTGATGTTTCGCTATGAAACGGGTTGCTGGAACTCAGGCATACAGTGTCCGATCTGTCCCAAACTTCACATGATTGCTAAGAGTCCTGACCTGAACACATCTACATGTCAATAGTCACTTATGGTTATAGCGCCACCAGCTGGCAACAGGAAGTGACATGTTTACAATGATTATGCAATGTCTGATCTGTCCCAAACTTCACATGATTAATAAGAGTCCTGGACTGAACACATCTACATGTCAATAGTCACTTATGGTTATAGCGCCACCAGCTGGCAACAGGAAGTGACATGTTTACAATGATTATGCAATGTCTGATCTGTCCCAAACTTCACATGATTAATAAGAGTCCTGGACTGAACACATCTACATTTCAATAGTCACTTATGGTTATAGCGCCACTAGCTGGCAACAGGAAGTGACATGTTTACACTGATTATGCAATGTCTGATCTTTCCCTAACTTCACATGATTAATATAGTCCTGGACTGAACACATCTACATGTCAATAGTCACCAGTGTTGGGCAAGTTACTGAAAATTAGTAATTAGTTACAGTTACTAGTTACTTCTTTTAAAAGTAACTGAATTACTTTACCAGTTAATGTATATCAAAAGTAATTAGTTACTTAGAAAAATAACTTTTACGTTACTTTTATGTCTGCTTTTTAAATGTAAATATGAACAGTACTGAACAGTCAAACAATAAAATGATATGGATGGGCTATTTTACACGTAAGACTCTAATATATCACATACTGTAGGAGCCTATTTTGCTTTAGATTCAACCTTTGAATATTTTTGTTAGAAATTATCTTAATATGTAAACTTAGTTTATTTATGTATATCATTTAGACCATTTAGACAAATATTCTGCATGTTTACAAAAATATATAATGTATTAAAATTGTGTAGTGTCTCTTTAAAAACTTGGAGACAATTGTGTCAACATGTCATATTTTCTAAAATAAATTATAATTTTTCTGATTTCATATTTATTTTAATAAGTTCGAAACGTCTCCGCTGTGTCCTGCTGACAGGCGCGATTGCGCGTGCAGCAGATGAGGCAAACTATGGGTCCTCCGAAGGTTAGACCGTCTCATTTCAGTTCTCTTCGCAAACTTCTGAGTGCCTTGAAAAGCAGAGTGTTCACCTTTTATCGCATGCTTAGTAGGGTGCAGCCCTTGCATTGGAACACAGGGACTGCGCTCTTTGGTCATATATTGTTTGTTTTCTGTTGGATTTAAATGATACACAGGATTAAAGGAAGATATTTAATCAGAAAACGGAGTAGGCTACGTGGATTGTTTTGTCGGACGGACACAGAGCGAGTGGATTGTTTTGTCAGACAGACACAGAGCGAGTGGATTGTTTGTTCGGATACAGAGAGACTGAAACTAAAACTAAAAGCGAGCTCACACATACTATGGAGTTTTAACACGGGTGTACAGCGCAGTGTGAATATTTTAGTGGAAACAACAATCGCGGATCGTTCTCTTCCATGAAGCCGATGTAAACATCTAAGAATATATGAACATTTCTTAGATTTATTACCTTTGTGGACTACAAATGCAAGTTGATGTCATACTGCGATTGCTTGGTGAAGATAATTTACAAACATGAGAACGGATGGATTATGACTTTTTTTAAACAAAGGTATGTTGTCCCGTTTAGATTTTTCATGTTCATTCTATATGCACTGTCAGCTATGATGAAGTGTAATTAATCATTGCGCCGCCAACTACGGTCCTGCGACGTCAGATATGTCTTGTCTATTTTTTACAAAATAGAGTAACGCGAGTAACGAACTCATTTAAATTTCAGTAATTGTAATTGCGTTACTTGATAAAAAAAAAATACTTCGTTACATGCTCGTTACTGCTAAAAGTAGTGGAGTTACAGTTGCAGTTACTTTGTAACGCGTTACTCCCATCACTGATAGTCACTTATGATGCCAATAGTCAGTTATGGTCATAGCGCCACCAGCTGGTAACAGGAAGTAACATGTTTACAATGATAATGCAATGTCGGATTTGTCCCAAACTTCACGTGATTGATAAGAGTCCTGACACATCTACGTGCCAATATTTACATGTAGTCACTCATACTCACACACACTCGCTCACTCTCTCTCTCTCTCTCTCTCTCATGCTATCTTACACGATGCTACCTCGCTGTCATTTGTAATTAGCAACAGGAAATGTGGCACATTATACTACACTTTTAAATGGTTCACCTATGTTTACATGCTTAAATGCCTATTTACTACTGTTCCCTTTAATTCTTATGCCACGGCATGGCGGTGTCAGGTGTGCGAGGGCCCTTCCATCACTGCTTGCAGTTTTAATTATAAAATTATTTTTTAAATATATTTGACACTTATATCTTAACCACCACCACCATACAATCACACTTCTGTCTCTTTCGTTACCATAACAAACAGGTTTCAAACACACAAAGGTATAGCAGACAGAAAATAATGAATAGCAGGGTCCCCGCGGGTCCTTAAGAAGTCTTGAAACGTCTTAAGCCCGGAATACACTGTAGGATTTTTGCCCTCCTATAAGATCATTACCTTATCAAACTGTGCGACATGGATCGTTAAACTCGGGTACAACAGGCATGTAGACTGCACGATGATGACACGGAAGCTTTGGCGGCTGCGTTACACGTTAGCACAACGTCACCAGCATGCGCTCGTGGAAAACAAATACCAGTACGCAGGTCAACGCAGCAAACACACTGTGCGGTGATCATGCTGAATTTCTAACACTGTCAGAAAACTATCATAGGCTATCTTTGGACGCAAGACCGGTAAAAGACCGTCTTTGAACTCCTCTCACTGTTTGACATTGAACCACAGATGAAGAGCCACAATCACAGAAATTGCGACGATTGTTTTTACGATGGCAATCTTTTCGTCTGGGACAGCCAATAATCGTGCAGTGAATCCCGGGCTTTAAATAAAATTTCTGATTTTTAAGGTCTGAAAATGTCTTAAAATTAATTAAATTTCATGTCAGATTCATCATTTAGTGCTTCCCATACATTGTTATATTTCATAAATTTAGTAGAAAAATGTATTTGTAGTATTATAATTGTAATATGCTAGTATTAAAACGGATTTATTCATTGTTTCGAGTGCTCAGCGGCGCCTCTCTCGTGTGCGCGTGCTCTTTCTCTCAGCGCCTCTCACACATGGCACTTGAGGGAAAGAATTAAAAGTTGGCGGTGTTTTCCATGTGCGTCTCTCTGTCTACTTGCCTTTTCACGTAAACATCAACAGTTTGTTACTGAGAGAGACTATTATTATTATTAAACCATATCTTTTCTAAAATCTAAAAAGTTTGCACAGAGATGGTAGCAAAAAGACAATGCTAATGTTAAGCCCATTGCACTGAACAAGCAAAGCTCAAGCTGACTCAAGATTTACAAAACGCTGTAATGTAAAGTCCCCTGTCACTGGGACAGCAAGTAGACTTTTGAATCTGAAATAATGAATGGATTTAGCTTTTTTTTAATTGGCAAGAGAGAAATAGAAAGAGAGGCACTTTTCCTGCTTCTGCTCTATCTAATAGAAATAATAATCATTATAACACCTTTATTACATTTATAATCTATAGACCTGCACTGTCTATCATTAATATACTATATTATTGTATTTAATAGAGTTTGATAAAAGGGACCATCTAATTGCTTCATATCCTTTTTTATTTTTGCATAAAGACATAAAGTTATATCAAACTACATTTAATTTGTTGTGTTTTTTTTTAATTGTATATCTACTACAATCATTCACATAGGAAAGTATAGTAAAGTAAAGTACATTTACATACTGTGAATCGTTTTTTAAAATTGAGAATTGTTTTTAAATAGAAAATCGATTTTGAATCGAATCGTGAGCCTATAAATCGGAATCAATTTTTTTTTTAATCCTGCACCCCTAGTTGTTGGTTTTTATTTTTTACACGCTTGTGACGTCGAACTGTTGTATAAATGCAATATTGCTCTCGTAGTCAGATTACTTGTTTTCAATAGTGGCAGAAATGGTCATTATGCACATATTCATACTCATGCACTTGTTTTGGGTGTTTTACATTTTAGGTTTTGGAGAAAACTGTGCTTTATTTAACATGTTGCAGTGAGCAAATTAACAAATACTGAAAATGATTTTGTTTACTTTTGTGATTTGAGACTACAGGATGTTATTCAGATTTGTTTTGGCGCCAGATGACATCAGAAAGGTGGTGGTAGAGGGTCTGCCAGAAAATGTGGAAGATATGAAAATGATTTTGAAGTCTAAATTCAATCTGGATGGGGAGTTTGTCTTGCAGTATGAAGATCCAGATTTTGGAAATGATTTGGTCAATTTGACAAGTCTAACTGATTTGCCTAAGGAGAGAGTGACTCTGAAGCCAACAGTTCAATGACAGCAGTATTAATGACACTCCGAGTTTGACATCTGCATCATCATCTGCAGCAACACCCAGACAATCAAAGCGCTGGCCTGAACCCTTTATTATTCCACGTTTTTCATATGATGTGGAACTGAAACTAGAGCAAGCAAATGATGCACACACAAAAGATGGATCCCTTTTGGATGTAACAAAGGAAGTCAAAACTGAAATAGTGAACAAACTTGCAGATGTCATGTACGATTTGAATCCATACCCATCACGAGAACAAATTGAAGGAGTCGCCAAAGCCTTGGTTGAAAAGCATCCATGCTTAAAAGAGCCAGGTTCGTCATGTGGCTGGTATTGCTGGAAATTTAGCTTGAGTTTCAAAATGGGAAATTTCAGAAAGAAGTTGCGCATAGCAGGATGTACATCAGTGTCTGTGAAGAGGTCTGCAGATGGCACAGGTAAAAAAAATCAAGAAGCCAAGGCCTTCCGAAATTAATTTTTTGCCTAATATGCCAGACGGAGAAACTACCAGCTCACTTGAAGAGGATCGGAAAGCCCTGCTGCTGGAAATGAAAAAGAAGAACCCTAATATTAAATTCATTGACACTGCCATGGCAAACACCTATGCCTTAAGACGAAAAGAGGTAATTGATAATGAGTCTCTTGTGAGTGAAATTCAATCCAGATGGCCAGCGTTATTCACCGAGAGACAGGTAGTCTGCTTCTTTCTTGAAAGGTTATAGTGCTAAACGAATGGTTTACCTGAAATACAAGTTCTGTAATGTACACAACTTATGATGTTAATTGAGAATTGGAACAATTCGTTAACTCCTTTTCCAGTCTTACAAACTATTGACTTTTCATAGGGGTTGACTGATTATCGGCTTGGCTGATTATCAACGCAGATGTTAAGCATTTTCATAGTTATCGCCATCTAACATTTTCAAACATCTCTTTACGTTTCAACAATTTTAAAATTTTGAAATGCGCTAATTGGCTGTGATATAGCCAGCCACCTCTGTCAAAACTCACCACTCTGTGGCCTAGAGCATGGTTCTTCAACTGGGGCTCCGTGGCTGAACTGCTTGGGGTCTGCCAAATGATGTTTAATTGCAAGCATTTTTTGTTAATGTAAAACATGTGCAAAATATTACAACTACACTAGGGATGCGCGATAATTTGCGATAGTCATTGCGCTTCTCGTCAGTAAAGCCGGTTTCTGGATTCGTTATAAATCGACATCACCTGCTTTCAGATGGAGCCGTATTTACTACACAAAACTGTAGAAAAAAGGTGCACCAGTGCAAAAGTTAGTGTAGAGCCCTGAAAGGGATATGGTACCTCGGTTACATTGCTTGACAGAACTCCCTGAAGCCTGCCCCATCCACGACAGTGATTAGTTTCATGTCCTTACAAATGAACAAAATTAATTTCTCTGTTATGGCCTCTTGTCGTGTTGCAGACAAAGAGCTTGTGGCGGGCGATGCAAAGTAAGTGTCAAGATGTGACTGTTTAGCTGGAGTACCACACATTGTGGTCTCCTACACACATAGTGCAAGATCTGGCAACACTGAGCAGCAAACGCTCGTGCCTCTGTCATTTTCTCCACCGCACATACAAAAGACATTTCCCCTTCTAGAAATGTATTTGTTCGGAAGACTTGTTATGTCCATGAGGCACGTTTAAACACTTAATTTAACTACTAGTTGTTCAGTTCGGTTATGTACACACTATGCAAAACTTCTGTAAACGCGGTTGTCACTACCTGCATTTTGCGGGAGGTAAACCAGTTGTATAAGTCCCGTAAATTACTGAACTGTGTGTGTACAGAACAGGATTAAGCATTAAAAGTTGAAGTGACAAACCAATTAATATGCCGTGTATACAGGAAGCCATGCTCATTTGGGTGCGCATTTTCGAGATGTGACATCATGTTGCTAGTGGTCAAATGGTATGCTAACTGTAACAACTTTATCTCGCGGCTTAACAATTTTACCTCCTACCGACTAAAATTTATAGTACTTCCAGACGTGGCTTTTTCTGCTGCAGTCGAGTTGGGCTCTGCACTTTCTGCCATATTCCACGCAAGACGTGTCAACTTTCAACAGTGACGCTCTCAGACAGTGTGACTACTGTGACCTGTCTCTGAACCAGGCGCACTAACACCCACTCACAAATAGGGATCGACCGATATGGATTTTTTTTTTGTGCCGATACCGATTTTTTTTCCCCATCAGCCTTAGCCGATGACCGATACAGGCTGCCGATTTTCTTTAGCCGATCTTGGAGCCAATACTGCTTTTGCTCATTCAGCTTACATCATAAAAATGACACAATGATAAAACCAAATGTTACAACTCTTAATTTAAAAAAGGAACATTTATTGAACTATATTTAACAAGTAGTAAAACATGGTTAACAACCATGAACGTATGCAACCATGAACTGCGCTCTCCACAATTATATCAAAATAAATGTGATGGGTTGTTAGCTTTTCCACACGCTACCTCCGCAAGTATTTTTCAGATCTGTGGGAATTTTACAGAAGAATCATGTGAATTTGAGACCACATAAGATATATTGGATGACACTATTTCTATTCTATTTTGAATGGTTTATCTCTAAAATTTATATGAACATTCTCCATAACCTTCACTATAATGATGTACTAATGTTTTAAATGGGTTATTTATTTTGTTTTAGATTGTTGCTGAATTCAGTCGGCTAATGTCCACAGACCTCATGAGGTCATTTTATAGTGGCCTAGATGAACATCAGCCTAGGTTTTTGGAGCTGTTCAAAAACATTGATCATAATGCAAAACTTAAGGAAATCCTACTGTGGCTTCATGCTAATGTAAGTATTGCTTATAAACCAATATTGCTGCTTTATTTTGTAAAAATGTTTCACCAGCAAACATGGAATAATACATTTAAAATGTTTTGTTTTTGCAATGTTCTTGTGTATTGTGTGTTAATTGCCATTTTAGGACTCTAACCAGAACAAACGAGCTGCTGTTCTGCTTGGCATGCCCCACTCACTTCATGAGGATTCTTCTGGTTTTTTAAAGCTTTGTGAGGTGTGTTTAAAGACTTGACAAGCTTCTGAAAAGATTATATACAACAAACTTTGAAGAGAAAAACTAATTTGAGTGACATTTTATTACGTTTGCAATAGGGATGGGCATAATTAATCGACGATCGATAATTGATTGTTAAGAATTTCGTCGATCACGTTAATTTTTTATCAATTAATCTAATGCATTTTTTTATCTAACTCTTGTTTCACAAATACTCTGTATGAAGTGCGTTTGCGTATGAAGTGCGTTTGCAGTGCGCTGCTGACCGCTTATTCTGCATATAAAAACGTTCATGTGATTGACACTTTCTGTGAACACTTTTCCGCATAAAAAATAGAACAAAGCATCATTTTTTTTTCACAAAACAATATATTTTAAAAATTATTTGACAGACTAGTAAGTGTGGATTAAGGATGTTTAAAATCTCTAGCCTGGTGGTCAGGATCTGAATGGATCAAATCAGCAGTTTTGCAATGGTTTATTTATCTCCACATATATCATAAATAAAAATAAGCAGAGTAACTTTGCAAGTCTACCCTTCCACATTATATATTTCCTTCTATGTATATGATTTCCAAATAATAAACGAGAGTATTCAACGACAAAAAGCGTCTCATATGGAAATAAATCCTCACAATATTATTATTTCTCAAAACTTTGACAAAAATAAACAACTGTATTCCTACAGTTATTCAAAGATGCACACATTATTCCGCATATAATTTGAATATTATACGAAAGTATTCATATAACGGCACGTCTCATATGGCAAATAAATATCCTCACATTAACATAACAGCATAATGAAATGAATAAACAGACAATGAACAGGATTGAAATGTAAATTGTATGATTATTACCGGAAAAAAAGCAATATTACTAAAATAATCTCTGAGGTAAATGTGTCAAAAAAGCTGTTAACCGCACAATAAGTCTAAATAAGCAATAAAAGTAAAAAAAACATTATTAGGCCATGTCTCAAAACTTTATATGACAAAAATATATTTAAAAGAAATGTATTCTTACAGTTATTCAAAGATGCACACATTATTCCATAATACTCCCGTTTATGAGCACGCTTGTCTCTGGCCTCGCTCTGTTATGTAATAGATTGACAGGTGCACATCTCCTTCTTTCAAACATATATAATTTTGTAATTACTACCTTAGGAAAATTAGCCATGATTTTATCATTGTGAAAATGTCTTTTTTTGCAGATTAAATACGATTTGTATTTCCGCAATTTTACTACAAAGCATGGTTATGGTATATTGTGGAGTTGGAGACCATAGTAAATTTTGTCTACTGTTGTTTTACTACAAATAAAAACTAAAAGACTATGTTAGTATAATTAAACAATAGTGAATGGGGCTCACAAAACGCACGCTGTTTTACACATACTCCGTATGCGGAATAAGCAAAGTTAGCGAAGTACCTTTGCATCCCGGTCAGTCTCCTCGGAGCGGCTGTTTTCAGTGGCGGCTGGACTGACGGTCACCGGGTTGCGGTCACGTCTGACCCCAAAACATGCTTATATTTCTCAGAAAAATCAGTAGACTAGTGCAGAAGTTTTATGCGAGTTACTAAAGTTATTTTTCACGAGGCTTTAAGTAGCCTAATTTATTAAGTTAGCCCAATGTTAGGAAGGCTAATATCTTGCACTTTCTTCTGGCTTGGATAATTTTACATTACATTTTGACAAAACCTTTCAGATCTAAGCATTATGTTTTTTGTTTAATTTAATGTTAAACATGATTTTTTTTTTGTTGATTTTGGAACCAAGTTCTCTGTTTAAGAACGCTGGCTCGCAGCTGCAGGTTCCGCTGCTTTAGAGCACCTCATATGCACGCACATATATGTTTGAAACATAGTTTAACTGTCTGCCACAAGTTGATCTTGTAATAAAGGTCTCATCAAGGAAAAACACGCTGTTTATTTGTATTCATTGCATTTTTGAATTATAAAAGTTAAATAATACATTTTATTATAAAAATGTTAATGATTAATCGATAGTCGATCGTTAATTCTCCTGACGATCGACTAAGAAAACTTAATCGAATGCCCATCCCTAGTTTGCAAGAATTTCTGGATAAAAAAAGTTATATTCCAAGTGTACCAAATAGGAAGTTGCTGCTTCTTTAAAGTAATACTTCAGTGAATAATGAAAATTAACCAATGGTTTTCTCACCCTCAAGCCACCCAAGATATACATATAACAATCTTCTTTTAGACAAACAGATTCCAAGTAACCTAAAGCTTGCTCCTCCGAGCCTTTTAACTGTAGAAAACGGGAACCAGGGAGCTATTCTCATCTCAAATATCCATCTAAAATATGGATATTTTACTTCTAATAACCTACTGGAGCCATGTGAAATATGCCTGTGATGGACGGATGCACTTTTTTGGCTTCATGGTCAGAGCAATTACTTTTTTTATTATAAAGTTTGTCTAAAAGATTGATTGGCCAATGTAACTCGGCTGGCTTGAGGGTGAGTAAATCATGGATTGATTTACCCTTGTGCCTTGTTCCAATTCACTACCCTTTCGTGTTGTTAGCGGCCAAAAATGGCCACTTAATTAAACGGCTGTAAAAATGTATCAGATTAATATTTTTTTTCAATTTTTTTGCATAAATCTGTTAATCAACCTCAGAACTGATCAAAACTACCAAATGTTTCCAAAAATTTCATGATTTTAACTATTTAAGTGATGCCACTGATTTGAGAAAAAAACACACAAAATCACTGATTTTCAATATAAAAAGTGATTGTGGACTGAATTTGGCATGCCAAAGATTGGTAAAAACATTGGCTTTGATGCATTTTTAGTTTTTGTGCAGCATCAGATTTAATTTTTTTCTCCCTCATTTATTGTTTTTGGCCATTTTTTCCCCATTGACTTCCATTATAACAACATTTTTTGATTGCAGAGCCATGACACCTTATTATCATGCATTTTTTATTCTTTGTTGTTTTACCTTTTGGAAAAGAGGTAAAATTTGTCATTTTTACTGTTGATCACCATGTGGCACCATTAACCCTTTAGTAGCCTGTGTGTGTGTGTGTGTGTGTGTGTGTGTGTGTGTGTGTGTGTGTGTGTGTGTGTGTGTGTGTGTGTGTGTGTGTGCGTAAGTGCTTGCATGTGTGTGCGTCTGTGTGGAAAAATCTGTAAAAAATCTTCTCTGCATCAGATTTATGAACAACATTTATTATGAACCAAAATGCAAAAACATCCTCAATTAAACTGAACAATGAAGCAAGAGTAGAGGATGGATGGAGAACTAAACAATCAAACTAATTTTTTGGTGTGTATATGTGTACGTGTGTGTGTCTACCACAATGGATACAAGTGCTGACTGTTCTTTGTTTTGTTCTGTACACCACTTGCATGTTCCCCTTTTCACTCCTGAGCTGCTGGTGACTGCTGTGGCCGGTTGCATAAAACTTTAAGACTAGCTTTAAAAGTTAGTCATGAATTTTTTTCTTCAAGACTAATCATAACTGTTTTAAGTATGTTACATAGAAAGGTAGATTGGTCTAATTTAAATCCAAATAATAAGACTGATTAACCCTAACTAATTGCTAGTTAGTCAGAATCACACTTAACTCATTCACCGCCATTGACGAGTTATCTCATCATTTATAAGTTCATATTTAACTAATAAATGTGCCTTTCTGGACGAATTTCAAAGTGAAAGTGTAATACCGCTTTTATCCACCAGATGCCAAAACGAATTTATCAAAAAACGGAAGTTAAAAAGAGATAATGATTTATTTTAACTGCGTTTATGTTTGATAGTCATTCTGAGTCTGATCTCTAACATAAATTTCTTTACAAAAACGCAATTTTTTAAGCTTTTTGGTCAAAATGTTGTATTTTTGAAGAGAAATATCCATATTTCAGTGGTAAATTAAGTAGAAAAAGTAAATATATAATGAAACGTTTTTTCCCCATTTTGTTTGTTTGTTTGTTTGTTTGAAAGCAGAGGGTGTGTTCTTTCATTTGATATAATTTGTATGTTTATATATTTATAGAAAATAATTTTTCATGCAAGGAATTTTGTGAAAATTTTGTTAAAATCACAAAAATGCAGGTGGGCAACTTTTCTCAAAAAGGCTGGCGGTGAATGAGTTAAGACGCAGTCTTAACGTCACGGCTATGTTTATGCAACCGGCCACTGGTGTCTGTGGATTTGTGTCTAGAGGGACAGCTACAGGAGACTAAATCCCTCCCACCAGTGCAGCACAAACTGGTGCGCGAGGGAGGTGCTCTCTCCTCAATACTAACACTAACCCTACACACACACACTCGTACACACACACACACTCGTACACACACACACACAATGGTTTTATAGTCTATATAACTCAATGTACAAACCAGAATTTAAGCTCTGTTTTTTTGCACAGCCTACTAAAGGGTTAATGGTGCCACATGGTGATTAACAGTAAAAATGACAAATTTTACCTCTTTGCAAAAGGAAAAGCCACAAAGAATCAATCAAGAATGCATGGTAATAAGGTGTCATGGCTCTGCAATCAAAAAATGTTGTTATAATGGAAGTCAATGGGGAAAAATGGCCACAAACAATAAATGAGGGAGAAAAAAATTAAATCTGATGCTGCACAAAACCTAAAAATGCATCAAAGCCAATGTTTTTACGAATCTTTGGCATGCCCAAGACTGTAAAAAAGGTCAAAGAAAATCCAGTCCACAGTCACTTTTTATATTGAAAATCGGTCATTTTGTGTGTTTTTTTCCCACAAATCAGTGACACTACTTATAAACTTGGCAATGAAAGAGTTAAAATCATGGAATTTTTGCAAACATTTGGTAGTTTTGATCAGTACTGAGGTTGATTAACAGATTTATGCAAAAAATATGTGAAAAAAAATTTATCCAATAAATTTTTTCAGCAGTTTAATTTAGTGGCCTTTTTTGATAGTCATTTTTTTGATAGCTAACAACACGTAAGGGTAGTAAATTTGCCCACGGTATATTGTTACGTTTTTGAAAAATTTCAAAGCATTTTCTTAAAATATGTGTAAATATAAGATTTGTCACCAAAAATCATTCCATTTGCTAAAACACAGAGAAAGTTGTGGTCAAATTAAGACGAAAAAAATGGCCCCAACAACACATAAGGGTTAAAAAGTACTGATTTGCCAAAACAATGTTGCTGATATATGTTGAGATGTCAGTGGGAATTTTTAATTTTAAGGCAACTCAAATGTGCATTTTAGTCTGGGACTAGGATAAACCCAGTCTGGGAAATTGTTCCAAATTGTTTAAAAGCAGTGTTTGTGCAGAGTAATGTGTGACTGTGTGACCGTCCACTCTGGTGGCAGCTTATTGCAGTCACAACCATAACCATAAGGCTCAAACAAACCTCCCTTAGGGGCTCATCACACCAAACGCGTTTATGGCAGTTGCAGGCAACTTTTTTGAATGATATTCTATATCCTATGTGCGCTCTTTATTCGCGCCGAACACCTTGTGTTTTTTGCCGCCAGCCGCAGCACGCGCTTTTGAAGGAGCGCTGAGAGTGGAAAGGCGCCCGATGTCATTCGCGTCTTTGCACTGTCCAATCGAATGAGGGGAGAGGCGGCCTTTCGTTGTGGTGATGGAGGTTTACAGTTGTTTGGATCAACTGGACTCCACTCACTTACTTTCTCCTGCATGTTTGTGCACCTCTCACCCTCAAACAAGGTCAGAGCAAGCATCCTCTTTTTAAAGTTTCTGCTAATATGACACTTAACAGCAAGAGCGCGCTCATGCTTCAATATTTGATTGACAAGACAGCTGACTCGGTGGTTGCCTAGCAATATAAAAAGCAGTGTGTTGCGTTTCCAAGCGTTTAAAATGCATTTGGTGTCATTAGAGTGCACTGTTCAATCTACTGTCAAGCAATTAATGTGAAATTAAAAATAAGTTAATTTATATTAACAGTACATTTAATTATTAATTAAATGTAATCTTTCAAATACAAGTTTACCAAATAAATTCAAATATATAAAATTAAATTCAATCAGTTGAACTTTGATTTCAGTGCAGTGAAGTGATTTCAATGCATCTTTCTACAGCAGTGGTTCTCAAACTGGGGTCCGAGATGGTGCCAGGGGGGCCCCAGTTTTATGACATTTTATAAAAAACAATCATTTATCATGAATTCTGTGTAATTAAACCTAAAAAAATAAGGCTACTAACCAACAGCACTACTTTGTATAACTTAATATGTTTTGTTTAATTAAAATGTTACATTTTAGAACAGTTTTTGTCATAAATTTTCTTTGGGGGGGCCGCGAAGGAATGCACCATACACAAGGGGGGCCGCACTACAGTATGTACTTTAACTACTTCTATTATATGTGAAATATGGTTATGTACTTCTCAAAATACTGAAAAACAAATCTAGTTAATTAAAAATGTATTCATTTCAGTTTAATGCATTGCAAACAAACAAAAACCACAATGCTTACACTGACAATAAAACAGTTTGGTTGTCAAATAATTATGAATCAGATTTTTTGTTTTGCAAAAGTACATTTAATAAATTATGAGTTGTATATGTCCAAACAAAAAAAAACTCAGTTTAATATTGTTAAATTGGAATCAAACAAGTATCAATATTGAATAATTACATCCCTTTGAAAAATATAAACTCAAATTTATTATTTTTTAATAATTTAACAGACAACTAAAAAAGAACTGCATGAACTTTAAATTAACAAATCCTTTTATTATTATTATTAGTTCTTTATTTGACAGGGACAGTGAACCGTAATTATACTACCCCAGAATTAGCTACAAAGCTAAATTTCATCTGCTGTCCCTGGGCAGGAGTAAACCAATTTATCAGTAAAATACAATACAATTTAAACACAGTAAAAGTAAAATACAATTTAAACACAGTAATATACAGAGAAATATAAAAACATGTTCACTACATTATATGATTAATGATCACAAGCCTGACATGCCTTCAACCAACCTTTAAGATGTGATTTAAACTGCACGAATGTAGTGCATTGTCTAATCTAATTGGAGGTGCAAGATTATTTACAATTTTATACATTAAAATGCATTTGTAAAATATATCAAAATTGCTAAAAGTAAATAGGTTATGCCTCTGAATTACAAGACAGTGATGATATCTAACAGGTTTCTTATCAAACACTTTTATAGCGCATTTGTATAAACTATGTAAAGGTCTAAGAGTAGATTTTCCTGCTTGTGACCATGAAGTAATGCAGTAGGAAAAATGAGGGAAGATTAAAGAATGCATATAGATTTTTGCAGCGTCTGTTGAAAGTTGATTCCTTATATATTTAAAATTTCTAAGCTGGGGTGTAACTGTAGAGATTTTTTAACATGTTTTTCAAATGTTAAATGGGTGTCTAATATGACTCCAAGGTATTTAAAATCAGACACAATTTGTAATTTTTTACCATTTACAAATATCTCTGGTAAAACCTCATCAATCTTCCTAATCTTAAAATACATACAGGCAGTTTTGTTAACATTTAGAACATTTAGATAACAGAGATTTTGATCATAACAGCAGATAATTTTTGTGATACCTGTTCATTTGTTTTGTCGTGTACATAAATCACATTGTCATCAGTATACATTTGAATAAATGCTTCATAACAGACAGCAGGAAGGTCATTTAAATACAAACTGAAAAGTAGGGGTCCTAATAATGACCCTTGAGGTACCCCTGTTGAGCAGTATCTGGTTGAGGATGTGTGTGTATTGATCTGAGTGCATTGTTTCCTTGATGTAAGGTAAGACTCAATCCATTTCATAGTTTGCATAGAAAAGTTAAAATGTGTTAATTTAGATAATAAAATATTGTGATTTTAAGTATCAAATGCCTTTTGCAAATCAAGAAACACTGCACCCACAATCCCACCCTTGTCTAATTTTGATCATACTTGCTCAACAAAATGACATACTGCAGTCTCGGTAGAGTGCCGTTTACGAAACCCAAATTGCATGGGGCACAGTAAATTGTTTTGTGTATCTAAAAAATTTACAATTTGTTCTGTTACTACTTTTCCAGTTATTTTAGATACAACTGACGGAATTGAAATTGGTCTATAATTTACTACATTTAGTGGATCACCTGCCTTAAAGACTGGAGTGACTATCCCAGTTTTCCAACAGTTTGGGAAAGCAGCTTGCTTAATTGATAAGTTCACCAGGTGTGTAATTGGCACTAAAAATTTTACACAATTATTTTTTATAAAATTACAATCTAAACCATCTATATCTTTAGCATACGAGTTTTTTAAAGTTTTTATCACATTCAGGATCTTATTCTGTGACACTGTTGTTAAGTCAAAAACGGATTCACTGGAATTAACGAAATCGAGGTTCTCTATACCCAGTGCAAAGCTTATCAGTCAATCTGCGAGCTGAATCAACAAAGTGATTATTAAAAGTTTCTGTAATTTCATCAGGTTTAGTAAGTATTCTTCCTTCAAGAATTAATTTTGAACATTTGACATGTGATTTAGATTCTTTCTTTATCAGTTGGATAATAGATTGCCATACCTTTTTACCATTTCCTTTAGCCTTATTTAAAAATGTCAATAAAATATTGTGCTTTAGCCTGTCGTAATGTCTTTACCACCTTATTCCTTAAGCTATTAAATAGAAGTCGATCCTGCCACAAACCATATTTTATAGCATTTTTTAAAATGTTATCACTCTTTTTCATGAGTCCCCATACCTCCTCAGAGATCCATGGTAGGTTATTCCTTCTATGCCTGTTTCTAATAAGATTTATATATTTATTTTGTTTATTTTTTAATACAAACCCTTCGGTAGGTCACATCAGTGTAATGATCATTTATTAAATGTGTTTAGAAATATTGTCATGAAAGTGCACTTTCTTTATGTAGCGGGTATTAGCTCACTTACTCATGGACCAGGCATAATAATTAGATCAGAAGGGTGCACGGTACGAAGGAGGAGGTAGCAGTGATAGTGAGCAACAAGCAGAGACAGAAGGTAAGTTGACTAATTAATTATTTTACTTTGAGGAAAGAAAAAGAAAGGTTTCTCAATACTCAATCACAAAAAATAGTAAACAACAATGAAAATACAATGAACTATATATACTATGGGTGCACCCTCTAAATTACTTCTCATTTACAGAAATCACAGTCACAATCAATGTACAAAGATGGTACAAATTATATATCATCGCTGTCCGATGAAAGCCACGTATGTCCATTTTGCCGATTTTGAGATATTTCGACGGATTGACTGTCCAGGTTCATTTCCGTATACAGTATGCGTCACATACCTAAATGGCCAATGAAAAGTTGTGAAATCATGTCATCTGATTTTCACGTATATCCATTTGGTGTCAAAGCTGTCAATCACGCCGCGTATCTCCCGCCTGTGAAGAGTCTCGCCGGTCTCGTAAAGTTTCAACGAAGCTCAGCACTGGATATAGCCGAATAAACATAGCCTGTGAGACCATATCTTTCCTTCATCGAGGTAAACGTTCCCCCTGACGCCAGACGTACGTCTAGGAGTGACTAAATTACGGTAGGACTGTGCAAACAAAGTATCTGTCTAGCATAGTGTTATTTACGCTGGGGACATCCCACCGCTTTTTGAAGGCGTTTGGTTAAAATGTTCTGACAAATCAAGCGATGCTTAAGACTGGTTTTGTGGTCCAGGGTCACATATGTTGCGTTGTATGCTTATGGTGTGTTTTCTTGTACATATGTAATGAAATTCATTGTAATAATTTATTAAACGCGGTGCTGTTTTCTACGGTATGGTGCTTTGGCACTGTTCGGTTGAGCTGGTGTTGCAGGGACTGTTACATGTGTGCAGTCGACATTGTTGAGCATTTTACGCTGAGTATTTTCTTGTTGTTGACTAGCCTACGCTATGCCCATTTTTGATGCGCCGTTATTCAATATTTTTCCCGTCCTGCAATAATGTTTTTTATCTGATCTTTTGTCCCCACCACTTTTCAACACAAACTGACGCCCCTGCTGTCTAGCATTACCATGTCAGTGTATTGATTCATTGTCCCTTCATAGCTTGCAAGAGACATTTAATACACTTATAGTTAATATTAAATAAAGTAAGCGTATTTAACTAAGACGTAGGCTATTTAATAAACTGAGCGTATTCATCTGTCAATATGAAACGCAACTTGGGCATTCTAATTATTGATCGGAAGAACGTGTATAGACCACAGTTACTGTAAAATATGCACGTATGTCCATTTAAACTCAGTTTTGGTCAAATGTGGATTATATCATTACACTGGCAAGAATATGGTTACACGTAAAGATGCCGTATCAAGTATGACAACGCTAAATTTAACTGTTTTTGATATACGGTGTTTTTTTCACTTCCTGAAAAGTAACTGTTTTGGACATATGTGAGTTTCATCGGGCAGCGACGATATGTAACACACTGAAATCAGTATTCAAGTTCAAAGTTCTTATCAATTGGAGTATTGATCAGTCTTAAATTATCAGAATTGTGCTTCTGAAATGTTTCAGTTCAATAAAGTAAACAAACAAAATAAGGAAACAGTTTCTGAAATGTATCCTCTTACTTGTCTGTAGAAAAATATTTAAAATAGAAAATTGTCCTTTCCTCTAGATTCGTGATCCAATCAGGTCGAAATGGGAGGCTCGCCATCAATTAGGAAAATCCAGCTCAAGGAATGTTCATACGAAAGGAAAAAACCTGGCCTCATCACAGACCAGAATATGCATTCAATATTGTGTATCAATAATGATTATCAATTACACATAATACAGGAAACAAATAAAATACATACATAAGTGCCATCATCATAATAAATGACAATTTAGACAAATACCTGTCCATTCACGTGTTTCTCTCTCTTTTTGTCTTTCACAGGCACGTGCAACCAAAATGGCGTCAGCGAACAGCAGTGAACACAGCGCACCATGTGGTTTTACATAATCACACTGTAAGACCGAGTGTCTCTGTCACTCTGCATCTCTCCTCTGAACTGAGACGCGATCCGAAAGCAAAAAATTAAACACTCCGATTGGTTTACTCATTTCAGATTTATAATTCAGATTGAATTATTCACATATATTTCCTCATTTATAAAATAAATGTAGGTGTATGAATAGTCTCTATTATATTTAAGCACACTTTTAAAATAATAATATTTAATTATTTAACCAGGGTTAGATTTAAGTAAAACTAAATTAGACAAAGTGCATTTTTTAAAAGTGTACTTAAGTATGTTAAGAAATATTGTGATGAAAGTGTACTTAGCCTACTATAAGTTAAGCTTAATTAGACATTAATACAAAGTGCATTTTTAAAAGTGCACTTAAGTGTGTTTATAAATATTATGATGAAAGCGTACTTACTATAAGTTAAAATTAATTAGATATTGTTACAAAGTGCATTTTTAAAAAGTGTCCTTAAGTGTGTTAGTGAAATATTGTGATGGAAGTGTACTTACTATAAGTTCAAATTAATTAGATATTATTACAAAGTGCATTTTTAAAAGTGCACTTAAAGGAATAGTCTACTCATTTTCAATATTAAAATATGTTATTACCTTAACTAAGATTTGTTGATACATCCCTCTATCATCTGTGTGCGTGCACGTAAGCACTGGAGCGCGCTGCGACGCTTCGATAGCATTTAGCTTAGCCCCATTCATTCAATGGTACCAATCAGAGATAAAGTTAGAAGTGACCAAACACATCAACGTTTTTCCTATTTAAGACGAGTAGTTATACGAGCAAGTTTGGTGGTACAAAATAAAATGTAGCACTTTTCTAAGCGGATTTAAAAGAGGAACTATATTTTATGGCGTAATAGCACTTTTGGGAGTACTTCGACTCTGTGCAGTAACACCCTCCCTCTCCCATTATGAGAGGGAGAAGGGGAGCGGACTTTTCAGGCGAGTCCAATCGTTCCTAAACTTCACATGATTGCTAAGAGTCCTGACCTGAACACATCTTCATGTCAATAACTTATGGTTATAGCGCCACCAGCTGGCAACAGGAAGTGACATGTTTACAATGATTATGCAATGTCGGATTTGTCCCTAACTTCACATGATTGATAAGAGTCCTGGACTGAACACATCTAAATGTCAATAGTCACTTATGGTCATAGCGCCACCCGCTGGTAACAGGAAGTGACATGTTTACAATGATTATTTAATGTCCGATCTTTCCCTAACTTCACATGATTGATAAGAGTCCAGGACTGAACACATCTACATGCCAATAGTCAGTTATGGTCATAGCGCCACCAGCTGGCAACAGGAAGTGACATGTTTACAATGATTATGCAATGTCGGATTTGTCCCAAACTTCACATGATAGATAAGAGTCCTGGACTGAACACATCTACATGCCAATAGTCAGTTATGGTCATAGCGCCACCAGCTGGCAACAGGAAGTGACATGTTTACAATGATTATGCAATGTCGGATTTGTCCCAAACTTCACATGATAGATAAGAGTCCTGGACTGAACACATCTACATGCCAATAGTCAGTTATGGTCATAGCACCACCAGCTGGCAACAGGAAGTGACATGTTTACACTGATTATGCAATGTCCGATCTTTCCCTACCCTTACGAAACAAAAATATATTGCAGTATATTGGAAAATATCATGTAATATATTAGGCAACATATTCCCATATATGGGATTTAATATTTATATTTTCCAATATATTGAAATATATGCATGAAACATAGATGTATATATGATACAAAATATATTGCAATCAAAAACAAAAAGGGCACTATATTTTTTACATGTAATAGTTTGTCTTTATATGCTTTGATATATTGCAATATATGCATAGACCATACATGTATATATGAGACAAAATATATTGCATTCAAGAACAAAAAGGCACTATATTTTTACATGTAATAGTTTGTCTTTATATGCTTTGATATATTGCAATATATGCATAGACCATACATGTATATATGAGACAAAATATATTGCAATCAAGAACAAAAAGGGCACTATATATATATATATATATATATATATATATATATATATATATATATATATATATATATATATATATATATATATATATATATATATATATATATATATGATGCGTAACAGACACCAGCAACAAGGAGGCTGATAGATAGGTCCTGACCTATGATCCTGACCCACATTCCTAATCAGTAGGTGGCGGTAATGCCACTAAAAGTTGTTTGCCAACTGCCAGTAAAACTCAAGAAGAAGAAGGCTGATGTCAGCAGGCTCCAAGGAAACTTCAAGTTTTAAAAGGTATATAAGTTTTCAGAGCTGGTGCTTTTCAGTTTTTATTGCATCTCTGAGAGATTTTTGTGAATAACTTGTTGTTCTGCTCCACAGATGCTGTTTTAAAACAGTTTCCTATAAGGCCAAGGAAGCTGATGTCAGAAAATCTATCAACAGTAGAATCTGCGAGCTAATGGCATTAAGACACCAGGTGAAGAGCAAAAGCATGGGTATGTAAGTGGTTTACATCAGTGAAGATCCAAGGTGGTCTCCTAACCAGGATAATGGACTGTTCTTTTGGCAAATTTTTTTTTTGCTTTTTCACGGTTCCCAAAACTTCTTGAAAGTTTGTTTATTATTTATTTGTTCATTATTGTCTGTGCATTTTGTTTATTGATATTGTCTTTATTGATATTGTCTTTATATTGTATAATGGCACTGCTGAAATTTTGAAATGTACATTGGTAATTTAAGTTGCTTTAATTTATATTTTGTATATTTTTTTGTTTAATGGCACTCTTTTAAAATGTAATTTATGTAAATGCAATGCAACACATTTATGTAATGTAATGTAAAGCCAATCACATTTCCTTTGACTGACCATATGCCAAACCTCTTGTGGTTTTAATGGGCCTATAGAGCTCTGTACCTCAAATTGGGTTTAGTATCTGTGCCTGATTAAAAGAAAATAAAGGTGGCTTTTGATAGATTACCCATCAGTCTGTGTTAATATGTGGTGTAAATGTTTGTATATTGCAGGTTGCATATTTAAGTATTTATATATTTTAGATGTCTCATGTACATATACTGTATATATCCCAAATATATTCATACATTGTATGTGCATGTTCTCATGTATGTACACATATTGTGCATACATTTACAATAAATATGTACATATATTTCCATCTAATTTTACATATATGTAAAATGTATTCCACAAGATATCGAACACATATCTACATATATATTTCCATATAGTTGTACATATATTTGAAATATATTCTACCATATAGTAAACATACATGTGACACAATATCTGTACATATATTTTTAATACATATTCCCATATATGCACATATATTTCCCATCTTATTTTACATATATTTAAAATGTATTCCACAATATATCGAACACATATCTACATATATTTCATGTATATTTCCATATAATTTTACATATATTTGAAATATATTCTACCATATAGTAAACATATACGTGAAACTATATCTCTACATATATTGTTAATACATTTTCGCATATAAATCAAAATACAATATTGCAGATATTTATAAATATAATATTGCATATATTTTTAAATATATAAACACATATATTTTATCAATGTACAATATATTGAAAGTGGCAATAATTTGTATATTTTGCAATATACTGCAATATATTACACATATATAGAATATATGTACCATCAATATATTATTCCATGTATTGCCAATGTATAATATATTGGAAAATGGAAAGTAAAATAATATATTGCAATATATTACAATATATTTCAAGTAATATATTGGTAAATATATTTTCCTTTCGTAAGGGTAACTTTACATGATAAATAAGAGTCCTGGACTGAACACATCTACATGGCAATAGTCACTTATGGTCATAGTGCCACCAGCTGGCAACAGGAACTGACATGTTCTACACTGATTATGCAATGTCCAATCTGCCTCTCTTCACATGATTGATAAGAGTCCAGGACTGAACACATCAACATGGCAATATTCAGTTCAGTCATAGCGTCACCTACTGGCACGGTGAACAGGCATGTTTTACATTATCTTAAACATACAGTGTTCAATCTGTGCTCTAATTATGTTTAATAAGACTCTAGGACTGAAGGCATTTATGTACACTATTCAGTTTTAGTTATTGTGCTTCCTGCTGCAAAATATCATGCCATATTCCTCCTATATTTACTCACTTAAATGCATATCCCCCTCTGTTCACTGCTTTTCTAAGGCCATCGGCTGGCGTTGGCCATTGGTGCGAGGGCCCTTTCATCGCTGCTTTTAGCTTTAATATATTATTGTCTGTGTAATGTTGTCTAAAAGTGTTAGGTAAAATAAGAGACAGAAGTGAGATCTCACTGTTACTGCTATATGAGGAAAAAGCAAAACGAACAGAATTACATATTATGATATGATGCTGATAGTGTAAAATGTGACATTCAGAGTTCTGTTCTAAGTTTTTACTGTTTTATTGTGGTATATTCACGCTGATTGTCAAAACATTTTTACTTGGTTATTTATGAGTTAGTATCTTGAAACATTAGAGGATGTAACAAACAAAGCAAAAAGGACTATGGTAAAATCCATAACCACAGGTGTTATTTTCAGAGAAGACAGCTCAAACATACATTTTAGTCTAGTACTAGCATTGCATTAAAGCGTAACTAAACCCCTGGTCAGAGCCTGACTCCACCCACTGGCAATATTTGAAAAATGCAAGAAAAGTGGGCAGATCCCAACGGAGATAGAGAGGACGAACTAAGCTTGTACCAAGTGTGTGGTGAGATCGTATCAAGGGTGTAGTGAGCTTGAACCTGGTTAGGCACGACATATTTTTTGGACCCAACATCCAATAGGAAAATTCAACTGCAGTAGCCACCGTTCAACCTGAAGAGGGCAGCACTCAGACGTTTTTACACCATATATTGTAGTATTGAAACACTTTATATCCAAATGTCAAAAAACTTACAATAATAAAACATCATTCTTACAGATCATTAACTAAAAAAAGTTGGTTTAGGGTTTAGATACTCTTTAAACATTAGCATTAGAAAAACGTAAAAGTGATCTAAATGTTATACAAATTCTGTAGAACTAAAAACTTACCACCAAGAATAAGTATTTTTATGGGCTGTATCTTCATCTGTTCATCATCTCTACTTCGACTTATTAGAAATTCTCGGCTCTGATTGGTCAATTTGAATGCCGCTGTGCTAAAAAAAGACAGGCTGTTATGATTTCTGAAATACAACAAGAGAAATGAAATGCCTAACTTTAGCCACAAAAATGTATGTTCCAAAAGCCACACAACATACACGCTTGAAGAAGCTGGGTTAAAATTAAGACATACTGTAATACTAAATGTTCTACTTATTTAATAGTTCACTAAAAATAAAAAAGCAAAAATCTGTCATCACTTAACTTACCCTCATGTTCTCTCATTCATCTTCAAACAAAAACCGAGGTACTTTAATGAAATCCAAGAAACGTATATTTCCCTTCGATGTCAGATCCACTCAATAGTATATTCCTGCACAACCGGAGGCTGCAGTTTTATGACCGCAGTTTTATGACCGCAGTTCTATGACCCTACGTTTTTGTGACAGCGCCACCTACCGAACTTCCGCAGTTCTGGGCCCCTGGTGGTTTAGTTTGTAATAACGTTTGTACATAATTATATCAATATAGTAATCTCACTACTATTTTTAATATGATATGTGAGAGGAAACGTTGTTTTGTAGTTATATAGCTCATTAACGTGTCAGCTCCGTACATTTTGTCTATTCTGAATGTGCTGCTGCTCAGCTTACTCAAACACATTTATTTTTGTACATTGATTTATTTTATTAAAAGACCATTTATTTATATCCCGCCATAAATGTAAGTCATCGCGGGATGGCAGCTCCGGTGTTTTGTCGAAGTCTGTTCCCCCTATTTTTCCCTTCGGTGTAGTGTTTTATGGCGTTTTTATCACGTTATAGGTTTTATTATTTATATATTTAAAGTTTTAATGGCTACTGAGATGTATATGTGTGCATTTCTGTAATGCATCTGTATTGTTCTTAATGGTAAGTCAATTATTTTTACAGTATGAATCATATTAATATTTATTTAATTATGTATGCAAACATTACATTTTTAAAACAACCAGTAAAGTAAAAAAAAAAGAAAAAGACAGGCTATATTGTAAAAGAAATACCCTAATAGAAAACTGTCAAATGTATGAAATATTTAATAAATTGTATTATAAAATACATGATATTATGCCTTTTTAGTAGGCTATAACCAATTCAAATCTTTAATCTTTCTAAATGTAAAGTGATGAAAACGCTATAAGAGCACTACACTGAAGGGAAACATAGGGGAACTGAGTTCGACACAACACCGGCTTCCCGCATACAGCATTTTGCCGTCTGGCCGCGAAGAGATGAGCATAATCTCCTGCCCTGACTACAGATGGGAGAGACTCTGCTCTGCTGCACGAGGCCGCCTGTGAGTGCTTTGGTATGGGGGTGGAGCCCACGGAAGGAGCGGTAGCTGCTCGTTGAGAAGACTGAATGATAAGTGCTTTCAAGTCAAAGTCTCCAAAAAGTCTCCAACAATGCCAGAAAAAGTAGCTAGATTTGTCGCTAATAAGTCGCTAAAGGGGTCTGAAAAGTCGCTAAATCTAGCGACAAAGTCGCCAAGTTTGCAACACTGCCAGTTCGATAGTTGGCGCTGTCACAAAAACGTAGGGTCATAGAACTGCGGTCATAAAACTGCGGTCATAAAACTGCAGCTTCCAGTTGTGCAGGAATACCCTTCTCGATCCACTTGATACTTGAACTAAAAACTGCTCACATTTCAAAAAGTTAATCGCAACAACAATAAAAAAACATCGCCGAAGTAATCCATGTGAATCGCGTTGTTTCAGCCAAGTCCTCTGATGATCACTATATATAATTTAACAGTTTTAGTTTCAACTTTTAATTAACATTTACCAACGATCATGCACGTTGTATCGAACAACAGAATCAGGAAGCCAATGTGACGTACTTAATCCCAAGAACCAATGAGGTTTAGTCACGTCCGTCACATGTGTTGTTTGAATATAAACACTAACAAATTTTTGTGGATTACCTTTGTAAAATTAATATATAATGCACGTTCAATGATAAGATGTTGAAATTGCAATGTTATCCTATTAAAATTAATGTACGTTTTAAAAAAATATGTTTTTTCTTCTAAATACACTAAAACCTCAGTAAAAGTATGCTTGTGTTTAACATATATTTTTTAACATGTGTAATTAAACATATTTTTCCCAGCGTACCTCTAGTGCTCTTTTTAGAAATACGTTAAATGTATGCTTGAGTTTAGCATACTTTTTTAAAGTGTAATTAAAGATATATTTATTACCAGTGTACCTCTAGTGCACTTTTTAGAAATACATTGAAAGTATGATTGAGTTTAGCATACTTTTAAAAAGTGTAATTAAAGATAGATTTATTACCAGCCTACCTCTAGTGCACTTTTTAGAAATACGTTAAAAGTATGCTTGAGTTTAGCATACTTATAAAAAGTGTAATTAAAGATATATTTATTACCAGCGTACCTCTAGTGCACTTTTTAGACATACGTTAAAAGTATGCTTGAGTTTAGCATACTTTTAAAAAGTGTAATTAAAGATATATTTAGTACCAGCTTACATCTAGTGCACTTTTTAGAAATACATTAAAAGTATGCTTGAGTTTAGCATACTTTTAAAAAGTGTAATTAAGCATATATTTATTAACAATTTACTTCTAGTACACTTTTTTGAAATACATTTAAAAGCTATTTAACATATTTTTAATATACTTTAAATAAGCATGTTGGGAATACAAATGTATTAAAAACATATTACTTAAATTTTAAGTATATTTTTAATACATTAAATACTACTTTTTTTACCTGGGCTGCAGCCCAGACTTGGAGCATTTTTATGAATTCCCAAAATGTTTTTGCAGAACTCAAGGTGGAAAATTTTAACAGGGTTTTTGTCTTAGGACTAGTTTAATTTGAATTTGGGGCCCCAGATTTCGCATCCATACAAAAGAATTGATTTGATGATGCTGTTAAAGATCTTCAGCCACAGCTTAATTGGAGGGTTGAATTTAAACAGTGATTTTCTTATGCTGTAATATGTCCTGCGTGCCTTGTCAGTCAGCTCTTTCATTGCCATATCAAATTTCCCAGAAGCAGAGATGGTCAGACCCAAATAATTATAACTGGTGACATGATGAAGAATTGTTCCCCCAAGTGTAAAAATATGCTTCTTGTCCATAAGGCAAGGTTTTTTCTGAAAGATCATGACTTTAGATTTCTCCATGTTTATTGGTAAAGCCCAGTCGCTACTGTACTTTTCCAAAATAGAGAGGCTTTAATGTAATCCCTCTTCATTAGGTGACAGTAACAGGAGATCATCAGCATACAGGAGGCATTTGATTTCTCTCCCATTGAGAGTCAGACCAGGGCAAGAGGATTCTTTAAGCGTTGTGGCCAGTTCATTAACTCATTCACCGCCAGCCTTTTTGAGAAAAGTTGCCCACCTGCATTTTTGTGATTTTAACAAAATTTTCACAAAATTCCTTGCAGAAAAAATTATTTTCTATAAATATATAAACATACAAATTATATCAAATTAAAGAACACACCCTCTGCTTTCAAACAAGCAATAAACAAACAAACAAACAAACAAAATGGGGAAAAAACGTTTCATTATATATTTACTTTTTCTACTTAATTTAACCACTGAAATATGGATATTTCTCTTCAAAAATACAACATTTTGAGCAAAAAGCTTAAAAAATTGCGTTTTTGTAAAAAAAATTATATTAGAGATCAGACTCAGAATGACTATCAAACATAAAGAGAGTTAAAATAAAACGTTATATTTTTTAAACTTCCGTTTTTGATAAATTCGTTTTGGCGCCATCTGGTGGATAAAAGCGGTATTACACTTTCACTTTGAAATTCGTCCAGAAAGGCATACTTATTAGTTAAATATGAACTCATAAATGACGAGATAACTCGTCAATGGCGGTGAATGAGTTAATAAAGATATTAAATAGTGTTAGGCTGAGACTACAGCCTTGACGCACTCCTCTAGTCTGATTGAAATAAGGTGTCCTCTTGTCATTCAATTTAACACAACATTTGTTCCCGTTGTATATATCCTTTATGATGTCATATGTCTTTCCTCCGATTCCACTTTGTATTAATTTTAGGAAAAGTCCTTGATGCCACACTGAATTGAAGTTTTTTTTTTTAAATCGATGAAGCAGCCAAATATTTTCCCCTGTTTAGTTTGCTGAACATATTTTTGTATAAGCAAGTGGAGTGTGTAGATGTGATTGGATGTTCTCTGTTTAGGCATGAATCCAATTTGACATTTGTTTAGAGTTTTGTTTTCCTGAACTAATCTTTCGTTTATAATTGAGCAAAACAGTTTTTCAAGGTTACTGCTAACTGTGATGCCCCTGTAGTTATTTGGATTGTACTTCTCGCCATGTTTGAATATTGGGGTAATCATATTTTCTTTCCATGTCTCTGGGAAGTGTCCAGACTTAAGTACAAGATTGAATAATTTCAGGATAGTATCTTTCAGTTTGGGGCTACTATTTTTCAGCATCTCATTTGAAATCCCATCCAGACCGCATGATTTTTTATTTTTGAGGGATTTGATCTTGTCTGTCAGTTCGTTCATTAATATGGGCGTGTCCAAATGATTTAGTTGATCCTTTATTGTGTGCTCCAGGTTATTTAGCTGTGAGGTCATAGTTTCTTGAGTGAGGGTTAGTTTGTTTCGTGTATAGAGGTTTCCGTAATGTTTGGTCCAAATGTTTGGGTCTGAGATAGGAATGTGTTTGGCTTTTTTGGATTTATTTAAATTGTGTCATAATTCCCAGAAAGAGTTTTGATCGACTGCCTCCTCAATCTTTTTTAGCTTTTTCGTCATATGGTCGGCCTTCTTTCGCATTAGCAGGGACTTGTACGTTTTAAGGGCTTGTTGATATGACGCTCGTGTTTGTTGGTTTTCTGGGTCCCTGTGTTTTTGATTTGATAAAGATCTTAATTCCTTCCTCGATGTTTGGCATTCTTTATCAAACCATTCAGCTTTCACCATTTCTTTTTTCTTCTTGTAAGATCTTCTTTTCTTCAGGGTTTTTCTGATGACTGTAGAAAAAATGTTGCTTAGCTGTTCTGTTGCTAAATTTATGCTTTTCTTTTCTTCTTTAAATGCGGTCAATATAAACGTGTCTATCATGTTCCTGACACGAGTGCTGTTGAGTTCAGATTCATACTGGGCCAGACTGTCTTTACTCCATTGGAATTTAGTGGGTAAGGAGAACATCTTTGCTTTTTGATTCGAAGATGTCAGATGATTCGTTGTTGTGTTTAGACCAGGGTTCTTCAACCCTGGTCCTCAAGGACCCCCTTCCAGAATGTTTTAGATGTCTCCTTATTGAACACCCCTGATTTAACTAATCAGCTTATTAGGGAGACATTCTGGAAGAAGGCTGATGAGTTGGTTCAGGTGTTTTAAATAAGGAGACATCTAAAACTTTCTGGAAGGGGGTCCTCCAGGACCAGGGTTGAAGAACACTGGTTTAGACCGATGACTATATGACTGTGGTCTGATATTGGAAGCTGTGGCATCACTGTGAAGTAGTTGATGTGATTTTGATCAATATCAGTGATGGCGTAATACACAGTGCCGCTGCCTAATGAAGAACAGTAGGTACATCGCCCCAGAGAATCACCTTTAGTTCTGCCGTTAACTATGTGTAAACCCAGACTTTTACAGAGCTGCAGGATTTGTTTTCCACATCTATTTATTGTGTTGTCATAATTCTGGCGTGCCTTACTAAATTTTTTTAGCTGATAGATGTTTGTGGTGTTTATATATTTATCTCCAGCTGAAGTGATATGGTCAGGCATTCAGGTATCCCATTAACAGAACTGAGCCCAGAGATTGAAAGTAGAGGATCTCTGACTGTAGGGTTGAAAAGATGTCTTCATCATGATAGGGTAATTCATGTGGAGGGATGTATGTGGCACACAGGTACATGTCTTCATTTAAACAAAAAAGCTCTTTTTGTACTTTGATCCAAATGTGTGTTTTTCCTTTTTTCACAGACTGAATGTAACGCCAAAGATGATCTTTAAACCAGATTATTATTCCTCCTGAATCTCTTCCATGTTTAACATCCGTGTGTTTGACTGATGGTATACTAAACTCGCTGTAGTTTGGAGGAGTGTGGCTTTTAGAGTCTGAACGACTCCATGTCTCAATTAAAATAATTATATCTGAACTATGTACAATATTAAGAAGATCAGGGTTAGTACTTTTGTCCCCAAATACAGAGGAGCACATTCCCTGAATATTATAGCATGCTATTTTAAATGATGGCATTAGTATTTACATATTAATTTACAGAATAATGTATGAATTCATGAATCAAACATGTTTTTTAAAGAAGATCAAGTACGTTAAGTGAATTACATAAATAAGTGAAAAGGAAAAAGTATATAGTGCCTCAAATATACAATGTTAAACATATTAAAAAAATAATTGATTACAGAGTAATGGTTATTTTCCTATCATAATTGCATTGTGTGGTAATTAAGTTAAGAGATTATTACATATAATTTTCAGCATGTTCTTGATCTGGCTGAGGTCACTGTTGTCTGTGTTATTTCTACCTGCCACAACAGCGGCGTAGCTCTTTGTCTGACTGATCATCTTCACATTGTTCATCAGGATGAGCTCTTTGAGGGTTTTTTAGTGCCGTTTCCTTCAGTGTTTTTGCAAACAGTTTCATTCCCTCCTGATGAATGTGGATGTGGTCGTATAAATGCTCGTGGGTGATACACTGATGGTTTGCTATCTGGACATTCGTCATTGAAGCACAGACGTTACCTAAATCTTGATTAATTTTATTAATGATCCTTTGTGGCACATCTTTGTGAGGTAGAAGGGTCGAGACGATGACTTTGGCTCTGGGGTAAATCCTGCAGGCTGTTTTCACCACGTCGGTCAGGGCTGTAGTGACATCCATCCTCCTGGTACTAAGGTCATTTGTTCCCGTATGAAGAATGACGTGTGAAGGTGTTCCTAATACACCCTCTCGCAGCAGTCTCAAAGCAGATTGAGAAGTAGGACACCAGAACTTCTTCACAGATCTTCCTGGAAACAGACGTCTGTGGTTAAGATGATGTCCGTTGGAGTCACAGAGGATGACGATGTTTTCTATCCTCTTTTGTTCTCTGTTTGTGCTCTTAGATGATATTGTAGCTGGTGGAGGATGCTGTCTGATGTCACTGCTGTTTTTCGTCCTGAGGTTCTGAGACGTTTGAGGAGATTGTGGTGTTGCAGGAGTGATGGAGCTCTGTGATTGTGTGCTGATACACTGCTGTTGTTGAGCTGTGGATGTGACAGAGTCAGGGGTGATGGAGCTCTGTGACTGTGTGTTAATACACTGCTGATGTTGAGCTGTGGTTGTAACGCAGTCAGGAGTGGAGGTGTTGTATGTTTGTGTACTAACACACTGCTGATGTTGTGTTGTGTTGGTGTTTATCTGGTTTCTGGTCTCTTCCAGCAGTTTCTCCAGTGTGTTGCTGTGTTGTTCTCTTCTGACCAGCTCTAAACTAATCTTTAGTTCTCGTCTCAGCTCCTCATTGGACTCTTCCAGCTGTTTGACAGTAGCTGCTGTATATGTTGTATGCCAGGGTGGTTGATCTGACGCTGTAGTTGGCATAGACTGTTGGTTATTTTTTCTTTAAACAGACAGTAGTCCTGCTCCAGTTCAGCGATGTTGTCTCTTAAGGCTTTTATTTTAGGAGATGCAGGACTGTTGATGTGTCTGTGTGTTTGAGGTGTTGTTGAGCTGGGATCAGTGATGTTAACTGATGGTTTGCAGGACACATCTTCTGTGGAGCTCTTCCCTTCAGTCTCTTTTTTAAGATGATGAACCTCTGTTTTGTAGTGTCTAAAGTTTTTCTGAAATTCATCAAGACTCCCTCCTGGTCCTTGTACCATAACCGTGCCATTGTGGTAAAGGTTCACAATCATCTTTGTGTCATCGTCTCCTTCCAGAGTGAGTTGTCTGCCTTTACTGATGCCATCTCTTCTGCTACAGGCCATATTAGAGCAGAGGACTGTATGCCATGCTGAAGGGTTTTCAGTGAAGAAGAGCAGATTACACCGAACTCTCTTATCTTCTGATCCACTGTAGTCAGACAGTAGTATCTCTGGATTGTCTTTTAAGATCTTTCTCTTTAAAGTTTTTTATAGATTTAATATCTGGTGGATATATTATATCCAGCTCCTCTTCATAACAGTTTAACTGTCATTGAGCTTTGTATAATGACTACAAACTTTAGGTGCTTCCAAAAATATAATAAGAGGTCTTACCTTAAAGAGCACCAATTATGCTAATAAATTGGCACGTTAGCATGTTATTGCAATATCCCATAGTACACACATGTTATTAAAACTTGAACTAATGCATTGTGAGTCTTATAAATTGCTTAAATACCTCACCGATTTCCCACTGTTTGGAAAACGCTCGGTTTAGTTCCTGTCTCCGCCTCCCAAAATGTCTAGTGTAATCGGATTGGTCAGATGACTACTCAACTGTTATTGGTCAGCTGGGTTCGGCGTGTGTTTGAAAGGTTACGCCCCTGACTACGCGTGGGTTTTCCGGTTCTGACTGCGAGTCACAGGCAACATAAACAAGCGTTATATTTCTCTATAAACGATGGTGTCTGTACTGCCTTACCACTTCGAGCTCGATCCAGAGAGTTCAGAAGGCCGTTACGATATAAACGATCTCCGTCAATGAATGCGATTGGATTTAACTTTTTTAGGTGTCCTTAGCTCTGCCAGAATGCTAAACGAAGACGAAAATGTGTTGCAAAGACATCCAAAAGGTAATTATGACGTACTACATAACTATATGGAAACACCAAATGTAGCACATAGAAAGTATTTGTTGAAATGATTATAAAACTATTTCACTTGTTAACATTATTTTACTATAGTAAAATTTATTATAAAAGACTGCTTACATACTATATTACTGTGCAAACTATATGGAAACACCAAATGTAGCACATAGAAAGTATTTGTTGAAATGATTATAAAACGATTTCACTTGGTAATTTCTACATTATTTTACTATAGTAAACGTTATTATAAAAGACTGCTTACATACTATTTTACTGTGCAAAGTATATGGAAACACCAAATGTAGCACAAAAAAAGTATTAATTGCAATGAATGTTAGTTCTACATTATTTTACTATGGTAAATTTTATTATGAAAGACTGCTTACTTATAAGTGCTATGTTTTTACTTATTAGGTTTTAAGGAGAATGCAACAGGTTCCAGGGCCTCTTACCTGCGTGATTCATCATCCAGGTTTTGCACAAATTGTCTAAATCCCTACACACAGAACATTTATTGTACCGACTATAAGCCTTTGAGGCGCAGGACTAGAGTAAGTTTTATTACATTTTTAAACCAATAACACTAAAGTATTATTATAGTAACAAAGTACCCAAAAGAACAAAAGATGTAACTTTAAAGAAAATATCAGTCAAAAGTTTATTTATTACAAATATATATTTAAATGTTAAACAATATACAAATAAACATACTTTAGTAACCATATTGTGCTCTTCTTTCTAAAATTGTTCAATTCACTTCTTACAGCTATCTATTCAGATAAATGGCATATCAAAGCTTTGTCAGGTGGTGCTATTTAAGACGACACTTTAGGGTTATCATCCTGTCGTGTGTTGTTCTTCAGATATGCTTGGAGCTTCCTGATCGGAATGTTGGCTTCCGACGACCCCTGCACTGAAGATGGCATGCAATCACGTCCTCCTTTGAAGGTCTCTCAAACTGTGATGCCAGGTCCATTGGAATCGGGGTTTCCTTCAGCTTATCTTCAAATACCTCAGCAAACACAAGCCTGATCACATCATCCACATAACTGTACAAATATTGCAGTCAATAAATCTGTTTTGATCATTTATTTCCCTGCTTCATACATAAAAACAGTAAGTTTTTAATTATGAATGTATTTGAAATAAAACATTACTGCTAACGGTATGTCACTTGTGTGTTTTGGGAACATAGCCTTGTACTTTCCCTCTCCTGCTTTTGTTACGGCTTGGTGACATTGTAATGGATGGCTGCAAGGTACAACCTGTAAAATATAAACAAGCAATACATTTATTGTAAAAGTAAATACCACTTTATTTAACACAGTTACTAAAATACTTAAATACCTACACAGCATTCCAATAAATGGGAAAGTCACATTTTTTGCTGCAAATCTGAAATCTCAGGGTACGGACGGCAAAGGCATCCACTGATGATGGTGATTGAAACATTGTGAAACGTTGCTACTGCCTGGGTTCCTATGATTATGCAGAGAAAAAAACTTTGTCATCATCAGTTATACATTTAAGAATGGTAGTGGTTTCACTAGCTAAATACATCATATGTGTTACACACCTTTGCTCCTCATATGCCAGTCTGACTCCTTGTACTGTGTGTAATGATGTTTACATGTTTGCATACAGTGTAGAAGGATGTGTCCAGCTGCGAATCTAGGATATAGACAAATAAAACAAACATGTATTCAGTCAAAAAGACATATTATAACAATAGAGTACAACGATTATAAATCGTTAGACTATTCATTAAAACGTTAATGTATTACATTGCCCAACATTAGCAACACACATTACGTGTTTACTTCGTTTCAAAATCTAAGAAAGCTTCAACAAATCATCTGTACTTAGAGTTTCTTGAGTTTGATCATGAGAATAAACTTTACCAGTAACAGTTTAGCTGGAGCAGCTTAGCAAGATTGTAAACACGTCTAAATAAACATCGATAAAAACAATAGTCTGCATAATTCAACATAAACAACGTACCATATTTACACACGTGCATGAAATACATTATTACAACACAAAACAATTAGCTTGCAAGCTTAGCTCTACACATAGATCTATATCTGAGCTCTAGTACAAGCACATAATGTTAAGCTCCGGTTACCGGTAACATAACTTACAGTAAAGGCAAATAATAAACATGAATACTTACAGCCTGTGATCCAGAAGTGCACGGTAATCCAACTTTCAGGAGGAGACGTCGCGCAAATCCAGCTTCGGTTCATAAGAAGCAGTTATTGTGAAAACTCCGTGAACAACTTCTGACTGGATTTTGCCGGAACCGTATTAAACATGATGTCCTCTGTGTAAGTCCATAAAGTGCTATTTTGCCCTTGCATCTAAAGAGACAGCGTCTACTCGAGAGATTTAATCGCTTAAACAATGAAACAAGAGTTTCCAAACAGGGTCAAAGCAGGGACTCCCAACCTCCGCCATTTTAGCTCTCTTCTGACTCAGCGCTCTCCACCCCCGTCTTTGAGGGCGTACCCAAGCAAAGCAGAGAGGGCTGAACTATGATAATGTTGGTCTTCTCTACGTCACTAATCCCAGGAAGTAAACTGTTGCCTACAATCCGAGTGTTTTTTGTAGTCCTCGAACGTTAGAGACGATAACTCGCGTCATCGTTTTCTTTGAGGTATGTACTTTTTGAATATCGTTAGCATGTACTAATACACACTTACACACAAAAGGATGTTTAAAAACGTGCATCTCATAATAGGTGCTCTTTAAAAATCTTCTGCCTCTTTGTTCTTAATTTAGTAGCCAATCATGTACTTTAAGTTTGAGTCAAGAACATACATTATCTGGCCAAAAATGATGAAATATCAGGAGCTCATTTTGTTGCTGCTGCCTCAACGGAACTCTCTCTCTCTCGTCTCGTCTACACACAGTTTGTATTAACCTGTCCGATCCAAAAAGCACAGCTTTGCAGATATCCCTGCATTGTTCACTAGCCACATTTTGTACTTTTGCACTACACACAATTTACCCTATCAACACACCCATGTGGGGCCCATAAGGGATGGATATGGGCTGGTTAGTTTTGTCCGGGGGTTCCATGGTGGCCCCACATGGGCTTGCCCATCTGGGTTGAAGATGGGCTCTTGACGGGCCCCTTATTGGGCCCATATGGGTAGACCAGATAGATCCCATGGCCCCACCTGGGTTGCCCACATGAATTTGATATAGAAAATGAGTGGGGCTTATGTGGGGCCCAGCTGGGCAACACACATGGGGCCCATATTGGCCCCAGCTAATGAAGCCCACATTATTTACCAGGTCCCAGTTTGGGTTTTTAATGGGTTCTGGACTGGTCCCTTATTATGTAATAATTATACTTTCAATGCTTAATTGTAATTTACTTAAATAATATTGTTGAATACTAGATGGTAAAAGTATCCAAGGTTCAGTGGACATGTAGTACTTGGTGGTGTGTCTTGTTAAAACACGGGACAGATACCATTCCTTTGCTTTCATTTATTCTTGTTGACATTAAAACTGGATGCACAATACATAGCTTTCACAGGATAAGCAGAATGCTTAGGATACACATGATGATAAGATGTTTTTCTGGTCACTACAAACAATACAATACAGAAATCAGGCTCACAAATGGAAACCATACAACATCAAACATAATATTAATAAACCTACTAATGATAAATATACAGCCCATCAAATTCAATTAAACAATACAATAGAAAACTTACATTACACATCTTGTGGAAAACACTCAAACAAACATGATTGAGTGCTCATCTTCAGGCCCACACCTCACCAATACAAAGAAACAAAGAAAGGAAATGAGGTCTATTTATAGACCTCAGCTGGGGATTATGGGTAATGGAGTACACAAAAAATGGTGATGCAGTCTGCAAGGGATTGTGGGAAATGTAGTATATAGGAAAAACAACAGCCGCCCCCAAATACAGTAATGTATTTGCTATTAATCCTCTATTTTGGGTAATGGAATCAACTTGGCAACTGGGCATACATACATTTTTTCATTAATATTAATCTCAGCTGCTCTAACACGTCCATCCTGACTGGGTAGGAGATGTACCCATGATGCTCGTGGAAGTTGAGGATCAATAACTAAGACAACTGTGGAATCATTTAAATTGGGCTGTTCCCCATTCCATTTTTGTCGCAGTTGTTGACCTGGCAAATAATTGTGAATAAAGGATGTCCAAAATCTGTCAGCAAGGACTCGGCTGTGACGCCAAGATCTATGACCAAGGAACTCTGTATTGGCATAAATCACCTGTGGCAGAGAAGAGTCCCGCCGCCCCATAAGGAGCAAATTTGGGGTGATGGGATCAAGGTCTGAGATGTTAGATGAAGCATATCCAAGAGGTTTTGAATTTAAAACTCCTTCAATTTCTGTCAGGACTGTTCGTAAGACTTCCTCTAATATGGTTTGACTGCCAAGTGCCACTCGCAGAGCTGTTTTTATTGAACGGATCTCTCTCTCCCATGAGCCTCCAAAATGTGGGGCTTGTGGTGGGTTAAACTTAAATGTAATCTGCTGATTTTCCAATTTAAGTTGTAGTTCAGTGGTAAGATTCTGATAGACTTCCTTCAATTCTCTTGCAGCACCACGGAAATTACTCCCTTGATCACTAAGAATTTCGTAGGGCTTACCTCTCCTAGATATAAACTGACGTAGTGCCATCAGGAAACTGTCCACATCTAGACTAGTTAACAAGTCAATATGTAGACATCGAGTGGTCTGGCATTTGAAAAGGATGCCCCATCTTTTTTCTGTCCTACAACCAACCTTAACATAAAAGTGGCCAAAACAGTCCATTCCAGTGGACCAAAATGGGGGTTTACACAATTGGAGCTTTGAGGAGGGGAGATCTGACATTTGAGGAATAGATGGTTTAGCTCTCCACTTCTTGCATTCTAAGCAGGACCACTGATGTTTCTTTACAGCTTGTCTCCCTTTAATTATCCAGTAGTTTTGCCAAAGTTCTGAGTAAACTCTCTGTGGGCCAGGATGGAACAGTTTCTCATCATAATCTTTTACAATTAACTGGGACAATGGATATTTAGGGTCAAGAACAACTGGATGAACAATTCCTGGTTCAATATCCTTTACTCGTCTTAGCCTACCACCCTCTACAATAAGTCCTGTTTTTTCATTCAGTTCTGGGGAAAGGGTAAGAAGGCGACTTTGAGATTCAACAGGTTTACCTTGCTTCAAGCACTGGTACTCTGAGGGGAAACTTTGTTGCTGTGCTTGCTTTAAAAGTAAGGTTTCAACAGAAGAAGTATCAAAGGAGTCTGGATTGTGCTGTTGCACGAGCACAGTTGTTGCGGACTTCAATTCTGACCATGACTTAAAACGACTTGGGTCTGGAAGCACAAGATCTTCTGACTGTGTTAACCCACAAAAGAGTGGTTTGCGGAGTTCAGGGTCAGGGCTAGCAGGGCTGGATACTAGATTTTGTGGCCATTCATGTGGCGGATGTTTCAGGAACATTGGGCCTTGTCGCCATCTATGGGCAGGCTTGGCTAACTCAACAAGGGTACTCCCTCTAGTAATGTCATCTGCTGGATTCTGCCCAGATGGAACATATCTCCAAGAAGAAAGATCGGTAAGTTCCAAGATTTCTGTGACTCTATTTGCTACAAACACTTTGTATTGACAGGAGGAAGAATGCAGCCAAGATAAAACAGTTGTGGAATCTGACCATAAGATAGTACTTGTTAAAGGAAGAGTCAGTTCAGTTTGCAAGAGTTTTGAAAGTTGGGCACCTGTTAGAGCAGCACAAAGTTCTAGGCGGGGAATGGATATTTGCCTTTTTGGGGCGACTCGAGACCTTGCCATGATAAAGGAAGTTTGGACCATGCTCTTATCAGTTTCCATCCGCAGATAGGCTACAGAGCCATATGCATTCTCTGAGGCGTCGCAAAAAATATGCAACTCCCTGGACTTCATTTGTTCTGAGGGTAATAATGAATAACAATGGGGAAGTTGGATCAAAGATAAATCAGGAAGCTCCGTTTCCCAAGCCTTCCAGGCCTTTTGAATGGAATCTGGCATGAGAGGGTCATCCCAGTCTCTGGGTTTCATCCAAAGTTGTTGTATAATAACTTTAGCTCTCGTTGTGAAGGGAATTATGTAACCAAATGGATCATATTGACTTGCAAGAGCTTTGTAAATATTACGCATGGTTACTGGTTTATATTCCACAGTTCTAGATCTATATCCTAAGGAATCAGAAGGACAATGCCAACTTAGACCCAAAGCTCCTTCTTTTGGGTCCAAACAATCTTGATTGATCCATAGTTCAGAACTGTCAGCTCTAGCTTCACATGGGAGGTGTCGGACCACATCAGGTTGGTTACTTGCCCACTGTCTGATTTCGAATCCCCCACTCAAAAGTAAGGAACGCATTCGATCTAGCTGACTTTTTGCAGCTTGCACATTTGGGAAACTCTCTAGGCAGTTGTCAACATAAAATGACTGAAGTATAGAATTCAGGATATCCTCATAACCGTCTTGGTGATCGTGGACATGCCTTTGTAAGGCATATGTTGCGCAACATGGACTACATACTGTACCAAAGGGCAAAACTTGCCATTCATAGATGTCAGGTGGATTTGACTTCTGCATATTGCGCCACAGGAAATGTAGCAAAGGGCGATCTTTTGGTAGTAGCCTGATTTGGTGAAACACGGATTTTATATCACCACTGATTGCCACTGGGTACTGATGGAACCGGAGTAAAACGCCAAGTAGGGAGGCGCCTAATTGTGGACCAGGAAGGAGCTGGCTGTTCAATGACATGCCTTTATATTGATAGTAACAGTTAACCCTCTGGGGTCTAAGGGGTTTTTAGGGCCCTGGGGAAGTTTTGACATGCACTGACATTTGTGCTTTTTTCAGTTGCTTTAAAACATAATAATGGCAAAAGTCTCATAACACTGCGTTCAGAACAAACTGGGCTACAATATCATATAATCAACATGTATGTACATGTTTGTATTTTTGAGAGAAAAATGTTTATGCGTGGTTTTTGAAAAAGCAAAAATTTTAAGTCACTGATATAAGTCCACAAAACTAATTCTAAACATGTTTTCCCAAAACTTTTCAAAACAGGATCTAGTAGTCTAGAGTTTTTTCTTCAAAATGATGTGAAAATCATTCGGCCTACTCGTTCACATAAAGCAAGATATTGATTTAGAATTTCTAAGACACTTTTGCTTGGGAAAGGCTGTATGCGTGGAGGCGGGGAAAGCTCCTGAATAATCAGTGATTGACAGCTGAGAGACAAAAGGGTTGCATAATGAGCCACATGAGCCTTGTGGGGATGTTCAACAGGAATGTAACTTTCTCTGTAGTAAAACCATGATGGTTTACTTTTCAATTTAAATGTAAATACACACACAATATATATATATATATATATATATATATATATATATATATATATATATATATATATATTACATTAATTTCACATGTAGGCTATAAGTTACCTTTTAAAAACCATAGTAGCCTAATCAAAGTGAACACAGGGTTTGTGTGCAGCAAAAAGCTCAAAAGAACAACTGCCTATCGTTGTTTGGACTCTTAGTTGTGTTTTTGTAATCATTATATCATTATAGTAGAAACACAACAAGGGACAAGCATGATAAACTTGCACGATAAACTTGCTCAATGTTTGTTTACAGCCGCCGCCATTACCTCACGTGTTGCTCATGAAAGCAGTCGGCTTGTTCGACTTCATGCGGCGCTGCAAAGATCGACAGCCGGGTGACGTCAAACTACCGCGAGAGTGATCCGCGAAATCATATGGAAGAGTTTGCTTTTAAATCGCTCTCTCGAAACTCTGACGTCATTTGGCTGCCGGTTCTTGTGGCGCAGCATTAAGTCGAACAAGCCTATTAACTTATGTGTGCACATGCGAGTGATCCTGTGTTTAATAAACGTGCTGTGCGGAGATATATGCTTAGACGCAACTAAATAAGGATTGTACTGTTTGCAGTCGCGTATTTTATAAGAATACCAAAAACCACGTCGATTTCCTGACTCGCGTGTTTGTGCATGCGTTTCCCATCGCGTGAACTGTTTGACGGAAGACAAAGAAAACACTCGCGTCTGGAGATAGTGACACACATACGCAAGTAAATAAGGATTGTACTGTTTTCAATCGCGTATTTTATAAGAATACCAAAAACCGCGTCGAGTTTCCTGACTCATGTGTTTGTTTATGTGTGTTCCCCTCGCGTGAAATGTTTGACGGAAGAACAATGAAAACACTCGCGTCTGGAGATACTGACACACAAACGCAAGTAAATAAGGATTTAGATGTCATGTTTTGGTGCAATCGGATGAAACAACAAGGATTGGAGAGACTGGGTTGTGGACTGGATTGCGTATCCATTGACTGCAGGAGGCACAAGTTATGCATATGGATGTCTCTGCTCATTCACTTCAATGGCGCGGGGGCGTGGCGATCTATTCTCATTACAGATAATCAGGTAACATTAGAAAGACGGTCCCTCTCCTACTTCTCATACAGTTTACACCGAATGACAATATATGTTTTCGATCTCACTTACATCATTTAAAAGCTGACATTCCAAGCATTATGTTGACATTTATCTTTTGTTTATATGACATGTATTCGTGAAGTTACAGTTAATTTTCTGACGCGTTTCTGAAATGGCTTCACTGAGGGAGAGAGAACAAAACGCGCATCATGTTTATTTTCTTAATTTTGCGAAAAGCACAACATTCTGTTTTTATTGGGAGTGGACAGAAAAAAAAATAGACACTTTAACGTTTTAAATGATGTATAAATCATATCTGTATGTCCAAAATCAGCAGAGTTATCTAAGTCTCTTTACGGAGTGATTGAAAAATAAAGAGTTGGCGGCGCCCGCGCCGCAGCCGACCCCAGAGTGTTAAATACTATTCGTGGTTTTCCATTGTGCCCCCACAATATGATGGGGTAGATACCAGGATTCAGATGAATCGTGAAAAGCTTCCACTTTTGAGATGTAGCCAGACTCTTCCAACTTGGTTATTTCTTGATCATACACAACAGCAACTTTAGGGTTTCTTTCAAGGTGCCTCTCTATACATCTGAGAGAAGAAATGACTGCATTTGTTGAAGCTTGTAGCCTTACAGCAGAAGCAGCACGCAATAAAGGAGTGGCATATCTTTGAACTCCGTCCACATCAACTCTTCTTGTCGTGGAGGCCAGCAAATCTATAGCTGCTTGGTCTTGTTTGGATCTAGCAATGACTTTTTCATTTTAAAAAGAGAGGGTATCCACTTGCCATAGTTTCTCCACATCATGGCGAAGTTCTTCTAGGGGGTTAGTCAAAGTAAAGAGACACTGCGTCTCATCTAGGTTAGAAATCGGTATTGGACCTTGAAGTAGCCAACCTAACCTAGTCTGAATCACGGCTGGGGATTTAGGAGGTCCTTAATACACTTGGTCAATTGGGGTTATCAGATGCGGATAATCTAAGTGGTTGAACATTGGCAAATGCTGGAAGAGGCAAATCTTGAAGATGCCTGAATCTTCTCTGTAAAGTCTCTACAGGGTATGACCGTTTAGCAAGACCTAATCTGCTGGCAGAAAAAGCATTGGAAATGGTATACTTCTTGCTTGGGTTGTCAACAGAGGATATTTCGAAGGTAGCGGAAAAGCCCTTCAAGTGCAATAGTGTCTTGACGCACAGTTCTAACTACTAAGGATTCAGTTATTCCGTTGAGGCCTAGAGTTTCAGATGCTTGAGACAGTAACATAGTACGTTCAGATCCATCATCTAGGATAGCATAGGTTTGTAAAGATCTACCTTTGTAGTGGAGAAGCACTTCAACAACTTTTAGTAGTACCTTACCAGGACCTCCAAGACGACTAAGATAGAAGGTACCTTTATCCTGTTCACGGCAGTTGACTCCATGAAGTATACCGAGATGTTTTCCATTACATTGTGGACAAGGTTTTTTCAGGTCACAGTCGGCGGCTAGATGGTTAAGTCCACATCTCCAACATCTTTTGTTTTCTCTTATCCATGCACTCTTGCCGGTGTCTTCTAAGGTTTAAAGGTGGGACATAGGCCAATTAAATGCTCATGACTGGAACAATATGCACATAGATGCTTGAAATTCTGTTCCCTTTCTCTTAAGTTCTGGAATTGTTTATTAGTGGGTCTTCGTACAACTGGGGTGTTGTTAGCTCCATACAGGACTGTTCAAGTGTTAGAGTAGGTCTTTGGTTGAGGTTTCAGTTGAGGTGGTTTTGGAAAATCACAAACTTTTCTGCCTGGCTCCAAGAAGAGGCCGAATGTCAATCAATGGCTGATCAAGTCTAACAAATTATAGCTTTGACCCTTCAGGACTGTACGGGCATAATGGGCAAAATTGGTCACCTGTTCTGTGGGCAGTTTGCTAAGCAGTTGCTGTACATGAGAGGCACAGGACAATTCAGATTTTGCATGGTCTTGACCCTGAGATTGAAGCATGCCAACCAAAGCTCGAACCTTTAGTGCAAAACTACTAAATGCCCTGGTGTCACCTTGTCTCACCCTGGGAAGAGCTAGAATGTCTTTGATTTCTCTCAGAACTAATTGGTGAGGTTGTCCGTATTTCTGCTGTAGTGCCCAAAGAGCCATAGTATATGGTTGAGGGTCATTAGCATAAGCTAAAGCTAAATCACGAGCAGGAGAGAATTTTAGGTGATCTAGCAAAATATGGTACTTGTAATGTTCTGATTCGTGAGGTGACAACAAATTTGTCAATGCTAACTGCAGCATTGCAAATTCCTGTGGGTCATCATTAACCAAAAAGGGGAAGGAAGGCCCTTGAACACGAGAAGTAGGATATGGAGAAACTGAGTAAGGTGCATAATATGGCTGGGGATATGGATAATATGAGGCTGCAGTTGACTGGGCAGTAGGGGTAGTTGGTGGAATACAAGGGTTGCTGCACAGCAAAATTCCCTGATGGACTGACTAACTGAGGTTGAATATGAGAACTTGTATTAACTAAGGATGGATTTGGGATTGGCAAAGTAGGGACTGATAGTGGCTGTGAATACTGAGAAACAGCATACTGAGTAGGTAGCTGTGCTGTTGTTGCTTGGGGAAGTGAATGAGTATGAGTATGAACTAATGACTGAGAAAAAGAGCTACCTGGTACATGAGTAGTTTGTTGAGGTGAACCACCATAATGTACCTGAGGAGTCTGCAATTGAGGGGATGGACTATTAGAGGGGTCTGGAACTATTATAGGCTGTATCATGCTACCTAATTGTGGTTGAGATGTATTGGTTACATTGGCATGTTGAGGTGGGCTACGTAACAGAGAGGAAGGAGGGAGAGGCAAAGAACTAGGTCTACTCAATGGAAGAGGCAAAGGAGCAGTTGAAGAATTATCACATTCTCGTGCAGATTTCTGTTCAGCCTTCTCAATACATGCACACAGTTCTTGAACAATACTTGTATTAGCCAAGGTATTATTAACATCATTCTCATTGTAAGCATCATCATCATCATAATCATCATCAAAAGACTCAGATAGTTCAGAATGTTTAGAAGAAACTACTAAATGTGACATTTTAGACATAATCTCGCTAAGCATACCCTTCAGTCCCAGTATTTCTTCTTTAACGTCCATATCACATAGATCATTACGAGACTAGATGATAGATGATGCACATGGATTCTCCATTTGTGTTTGGTGATGATCACTTACAACTGGTGTTAGTGAAGGAGGGGGAAGAGGAGCACGTTCTCGTAGCATACAGTCCGCATAACGAGCAGGAAGCCTTCTAGTTCTTAGGCTACGCCGGACTGCAGGTCTTAAACGGTAATCCATTTCCACCAAATTACTACAATCCGGCTCGAAGGACCATTTGTTGAATACTAGATGGTAAAAGTATCCAAGGTTCAGTGGACATGTAGTACTTGGTGGTGTGTCTTGTTAAAACACGGGACAGATACCATTCCTTTGCTTTCATTTATTCTTGTTGACATTAAAACTGGATGTACAATACACAGCTTTCACAGGATAATCGGAATGCTTAGGATACACAGGATGATAAGATGTTTTTCTGGTCACTACAAACAATACAATACAGAAATCAGGCTCACAAATGGAAACCATACAACATCAAACATAATATTAATAAACCTACTAATGATAAATATACAGCCCATCAAATTCAAATAAACAATACAATAGAAAACTTACATTACACATCTTGTGGAAAACACTCAAACAAACATGATTGAGTGCTCATCTTCAGGCCCACACCTCACCTAGTGATGTTACCAGTGACACTGAAGCTCCGAAGCGTGTGTCAAAAAAACGAACCGATTTTCATTGAAGCTTTGTATCGAAGCTTGATTCGTTCTGGCAAAATCACGTGACCAATGACGTCCAAAGCTCTGTTCACACACACCCACGTGACTGCTTCGTTATCTGATTCAAAGGTTTAGAATTGTGCGATGCGTGGCGCGCCCTCATGGGTTGTATTGGAGTATTGCATTACACGGAATCGATTACTGTATAGTGAGTTTATGATATATATATATAATATATTAGTAGTAAAAAGCCTTTTCTGCACCACTTAATACCATGATATATTTTTTAATTGGTTCACACTTGAGACAAGGTCTATCCTTAATTTGTTATTTTTGTTTGAAGTACCATTCGCATGAAATGGAACATGCTTTGGTCATGTATTTAATATAGTGTTACATTTATTTATGAATCTATCCTTAATTTGTCAATCCATTAAGTTTTGCTTTTATAATTAAATTAATACGTTGTTTGGTTGTGGAACATGTTGTGAAACAGCACTTTCACCAGCAGAGGTCCTCATTGAGCTCTGATTTGAAAAGCTTCGAGTAATGAACCTTTTTCCGATACAATTGGGTTGAAAGCTTCACTGCTTCAAGAAAGCTTCACTTCGCCATCACTAACCTCACCAATACAAAGGAACAAAGAAAGGAAATGAGGTCTATTTATAGACCTCAGCTGGGGATTATGGGTAATGGAGTACACAAAAAATGGTGATGCAGTCTGCAAGGGATTGTGGGAAATGTAGTATAAAGGAAAAACAAAGGAAAGATAGTCTAATTCACAACAAATATATTTGTTTTAAATTAAAAACCGATAAAAGCAAAATAATTTCAGTTCGGTAAATATCAGTTTTCAGCATAAATATTCAACAGTTCATTCATCTGTAACATCACAAAACATGAAGGAGGTGCAATATGAAAAATGAAATAAAAAAACTGTAAAGGTTCAATATATCAAAATCAATGCGAAAGTAATCATCAACATTTCAAAACTGCTAATTCAGGTAATGACTAACAATTTAACATAACACTTAAAATAAGCATTGAAAGAAGTCAAACTCTCAAAATACTTGAGACTCAAAAACAACACAAATATTGCTCACTGTTCTGGAGATGGTCTTAATTCTGATCATCAATTAATCTTTGCTCAAACGTTTTATGAAGAACTTCCAAAGCATCCAGAGCCAAACTCATTAATTGTCCTTGCACGTTTGCTTTGATTCATCGCTGTGCAGTCCGTGAACTTGAACCGTAGTATTACATTTTCTAAAAACACAACTCAGAATAAATTACAAGTGTAACAGTTGTGAGAGACTCTTGCTGCTCCGGTAGAAACTGTATCCTTGCGCCTGAGCGGAAATTCTTGTAGTTTAAATGTTTATCATCTTTATAGTTGTAATTTTATTATTTAAAATATGAGTTTATATTATGTAAAAAAAAATCACAATTAAAAACATTTCAATCAGGACTACTTTGTCAAGCGTAATATGTCGTAGCAGTGAGCAGATCTCCTTATATAAAACGCCTGACTCCACTTATCAGACTCCTTCCAGAATGTTTAAAACGTTTCTTTAATTAAGAAACTAACAAACTGATGAACTTTCTGACATATCTTATTTTCTCTCATTCTCAGCTGTGCAAATTAAAAATAATATTGGCTGGTAAACATTATAAATATCACAATTAAATGTAAACAATAATGCATTTTTAATTAAAATGTTTTATACTGATCATATCCTATCTGTGATAATATTTGCTCTTTGTATAAAAGTGACTATCAACCATAAGTAATAATTTTAAGAGTTTAAATGTATATAAAATGTATTTTAAGCATGAAATTGTTTTGCCCACATAGGTCCCATATGGGTCCCATATTATCATCCAACATGGGCATACCTATATGGGACCCACATAGTTAACCCACATGGGACCCATATATGTTGCCCATGTTAAGCCCATGGCCACATTAAACCCATGTTGCCCATATGGGACCCACGTTGGGCCCACATATCAATGTTAATTAAATGTAAAAAATAATGCATTTTTGTTTAAAATGTTTTATACTGATCAAATCATATCTGTTATATTATTTGCTCTTTGTATAAAAGTGACAATCAACCAAAGTTATTATTTTAAGATTGTAAATGTATAATAAATATGTATTTCAAACATAAAAATGTGTTGCCCACATAGATGCCATGAGGGCCCCACATTATTATCCCACATGGGCAAACCTATATGGGGCCAACATAGGGAAACCCACATGGGACCCACATATATTGCCCATGTGAAGCCCATGCCCACATGTAACCCATACTGCCCAGATGGGACCCACGTGGGGCCCACATATCAATGTTGGCTGGGTACAATAGCACCTTATCATGACAAATTGGACAAATTGGAAACACGTTTCCCGGGACCAATCTACTTCGAGAAGCTACTAAAGAGCCAATGAAATTGGCATGCAGGTATTTGCATCTGCTGGTGCAGCCTCGCTGTGCAAGTATAAAATGAGCTTCAGATGCAATACCAAATCAGCTTTTTTCGTGGAGAAAGCCGAGCATCAGTGCCTGGCCGGTATCAGCAGTGGAACAGCAAACTGTGGCGACGGGACGTGACATCTCCGTTCTCTTCTTTCAGGGAACGAGGGTTACATACATAACCGAGACGTTCCCTTTTAGTCAGTTACTACAATGTCACGTCAGGACTGATGAATTGGGAATACCTACCAAAGCGCCACTGAACCTGACCCTTCCAGTGCCTGTGTAAAAAACACGGAAACATCTTAAAACACGGAACCAGGGCTTAATGCAGAAGGCCGGTCACTACAAGTTCTTTGACCCACGGTAGTGAACTAGGCAAACTGGGCAGCGAACCCATCTGGGCGAAACTAGGAACGCTGCGAAAGTCACCCCCTAAGGAGGTTGTACTCGGTGGCATATATAATATGGAACAACCAATAGGTTCCCCATATAAAAGTCTCTGAACAGTCACATGGTTTGACAGAGATGCAGAGCGGGCTCTGCTAAGGGAAACATGGGCTGGTAGCATTAACCCTACAGAATATACACACATAGTTACCCCGCATTGGGGCACAAATGTGGGTGCCTCCCAGATAACAATTTCTTTTGGGCCGGATCCGCATGAAAGCGTTTACATCCGTCTGTAGCGGACATACGGTATCTGACTGTGGGCCAGATCTGCACCTGATAAGATTTCAGCTCTGCTAGCAAAGCTGTTTTTTCATCGATTTACAGATTTGTCCCAGGTCCGTTTTCCGCAACTCAACCGGAAGTCAGGAGATGCGTTTAAAATACAAAACACTAATTTGGCCCAAACCTGTGATACGGATATGGGCAGAAGGAGCAGGTGGTATAAATTGAACAGAGAAGTCAACTAGCTGGCTGCTGTAGAATAAAAGTATTTTGAAAAAAATTGCACAAATTTAGAAACATAAGGGTGCACTATGTGCCCATGGCCACTTCATTTCTAAACTAAGGCTGGAATGTAAGCTATTGGCTCAGTATATGTGCCAGTTAGACTTTTCAGTGCTGTTTTTCTACAGTCAGCAGATTTGGGCCAGATCCACTTACCACATCAGAACCAAAGCTTCCAGAAAGACAGTTCACTGATGTGGCCCACATCTGTAATATTGACCCAAACCACCTCCAAACTTGTGTGTTCCACTCTGGTTTACTGAACAGAGCCGAACGTGCGAAGTGAGTGAGGTCCGTCCGTTTGAGAGACGTTATGCTGATCTGGCCCTCATCCGTACCACGGATTATAGCCAGAAACCGTTGAAATAGAGCAAATTAAACTTTTGTGGGGGTGCCCATTGCCATATTTCGTTATTAAATCCTGATTTGTTAAATCTTACAATGGAACACTTGCACGTAACCTACACAAAAATGATTAACTCACTAACAAAGTAATAGGCTTGTCTTAAAATGGAAGATTTACCACATAACAAAAAAAAATACATTAGCAACTGCCCACTATCCAAGTGCAATGGTCCAAGCTGTATTGCCATCCTGGGAAGAAAAAAAGTTGCAAACATCGTGGGAAAAAACGGCACTGGCGCACATAATGGATGGCAACATGGGTACGTATATTGATTTTTTAATACTATATTTCGTTGGCAATGGTGTGATTATGGTGAATATAGTGTTATGGGACTGCAAGTTTCTGCTTTAAGTTTTAGTTTGCCCCAGGGGCGGTTCTAGACCCTTTTAAGTCATCTGCCGTCATCTTAGCCCCCCTAAAATTAGTCTTAATATTTCTACCAAACTATCAAATATATTTTTCTGAAGTTTTATTTATTTGTAAAAACAATTTATTTGAAGAATATAGCTGCAAGCAGCAATGCCGGGGTCAAGCCGAAAAGGGCACATAAGGATGTAAAATTGAGATCGGATAAGCAGATTGAAGAACCTAGGTAAATCTTATAATTTTAGATGAAAAAACAAAAAGTTATCAAAAAAAATAATCTAAGTTCGTGTCTACTGCAATCGTCCTTCTGTTATTGACAATCATGGAACATTAGAGCACTGAATGACATGTGAGTGGTGTTTGCAGTGGCAAAACATGGGTCACATCATGTTATAACAAGTTTAATTAGTCAAAAGAGACCATCCCCGTGTCTCTACGATGTTCTGATGCAGAGATATTGCTTTTGCAAAAACGGTTGATAAGGTATTCTCAATGGTTGCTAGGGAGTTAATAGGCAACATCCAGTGATTATAGTCAAAGCCATGAAATGAATAATCCATGATGACTCATGGTTTTAGATGTGTTGTTGCAGTAGTTTTAGGCAAAAATACCATATTCTATCTCAAAACCAGTAGGTGGCGCAAAGACAAAATTGTGCATGCAACATCAGGTCATGATTGTGTTACATCTAGCTAGTTTTATGACTATACACTTTAGTTTAGTTAAGAAACAGTTGTATGACCATAAGGCTGGCTTGTTATCAAAGGTTTTGTTCAATTATAAGGCCATCTAGTGGTGCAAGCGTACAATTTTTTTTGTGTAGCCTCAGAATGTGCTCATGCATCAGCGTATCAAATCTGGTGAAAAAATCTCTTTTCGTTACAAAGTTACAAGCATTTATGTGTAAAAAACACAAAATTTGAAGGTAATTTTTCGTTTTTTGCAATTTTCGGCCATTTCTGATGAAAATTTTAATATAACGTCAATAGAACTTATTGTTCAGAAGGTAAGGTTAGTTTCTTCCTATGGTGTTTTCGAGTCGATCGGAAAAACGCTCGCGGAGATATTCACGCGTGTTTTTTAAGCGCTATTTTGCTGCGCAGGGTTAACCGTAGGGCGAATTCTGGCATGTTTGGTATCGTTGGACTCGGCAACTATTCAGAACTCCAAAGAAACAAGTCCCGTGAAAATACATCAATCGGAGCCAAAGTTATAGGCGTGTAAAGCATAAGTCTGACCACTAGGTGGCGCTGTGACGAAACTCTGCAGGCACCCGTAGTTCCTGACTGGCATCACAAGTACCAAGTATAGTGTCAATAGGCTTAAGTTTGTCGAAGATACAGCCTCAAATCCGTTTTTTTGCGCTCTACGTAAAATTCGTTGACGCGGTTTACGGAAACGGATTGACGAATTGACATGAATTCCATAACTTTTTGCCGTGAGGGTCTGTAGATGCTACATACCGATTTTCGTGGAAATCGGGCAAAAGCTCTAGGACGAGTTCGCAAAAGTAGGTTTTACGAATAATTCAAAATGGCGGAAAAATTTTCATGACGGAAAATGACGTCATAGGGTCCAGTCGAATTGTCTTGAGCCAAGGAATCAGAGGAAACAAGAATTTAATTTCTAGGACGTACGGGTCAGAAGTTATAAGCAAAAACGTAAGTGCAACTTTGGACTGTTGGTGGCGCTAGCGGGTTAGACATAGAGACTCCAAATTTGCTATGGGGACACATTGGACTGTCCTTTATCAGTGTGCCAAATTTCATAACTTTCCTACGTACGGTTCTATGGGCTACCATAGACCGCAATGGCGGAAGAAGAAGAAGAAGCAGAATAATAATTATTATAATAAGAAAACTAACAGATACAATAGGGGTCTTCGCCCATTCTGGGCTTGACCCCTAATAATTATAAAAAAAACGCAAAATGCAGGACATTTAGAAAAAAATGACGAGTTTATGAGGCATTTGATTAGCTTTGCTGTTCTGCGCATGCGTCGTAACCGTCAGTGGAGGAGAGCTCGAGCGCCTGTGCTTCAGGTCAGCCATCTTAAATGAGATAATAATAGTTATCCCCCGTTTATAATTCAAAACTGCTTTGCATACTGAAGCCGTGCCGTTTAAAGTTTGCCGTTGTCATGACACATTTTGCAATACTACAAGGTCTATATTTTTACCTTTTTATAGTTAACAGTAATACCAGCTGTGAATAATATGATGCTAAGTTATCGAATGTGCAATTGAGAAATATGTCATATGAGTTTAACCCACAAAATTAAACCCACAAATAAGATAGACTATAAACAACATTCAGTGACTTGTTTGCTTTTATAGATGGATATATAACGTTTTTTAAATGCTGGAAAGGAGAGCAAACAGGTGGAGAAAGAGTTAGAGAGACTGAAGAGGTCAGAGACAGTTAACGTTAAGAGATGATAAAGTGATTGTTGCAGTTTCATAGTCATGATAAATGTTATTATTATTAGCCCCTAAAATTAACATCATTCCATTATTTACTTACCCTTATGTTGTTTTAAAACATAACAGCTTTTATTTTCCGATCAGAAACTAAAGGGGTCATGTATGATTTATTACAGTCATATTTAGAATCACTGCAGGTTGTTGTTAGTAAGTTTATGAATCTGGTTATGCATGCTAGAAGCATGCATGATACATCTGGAAAGTAAAACTGATTTATAATGTATACCGAAAAGTACAGTCTGAGTATTCATTAAACTTTGAATATACATATAGTATACATGAACTTGAATTCAAGATACACAATAATAAATAATAGTAATAAATAACTTTTATACCTTTTATATCTGTTCAAGAGAATTTTTATTTATTTTTATTAGGTTAATAATAATAAGGGCTTGGAACTATATAGAAGAGTAATGTATATGTAGCCTACATGAATTTATTAATATAATAATACTGGTCCCAATTTGCAAAAAGGCATCACAATGCTCTCTTCACATAATCACTGAGGGCTAAGCCCCCATAAGAATGAAATCCTAGAACAGTTTGCCCCATCCCGCTATCAGCTATCGTGAAGTAATTACCAACCATTTCGTTCGAAAAATTCTAAAACAACGATGTTTTTAATACTTTAAAGCAACACCAAAGAGTTTTTTACCTTAAAATAACGTTTCCAAAAAAGTTTCAGTGGTTCATCCACACAAAACAGGGTGAATGGCACTTTCACATTCGCTTTGCAGCCCTCTATCGGCCAAAACCGCACTAAAGAAGTTTCCAACCGTCGGGTAGTGGTCCTGTAGTTCGAGTGAAAACTACAAAAACTTGCTTTACGGCAGACCTACAGTCCAATCAGAGCCAGCTATGCTGCAGTATTTACGACAGTGGTAATGAACAATTACGCTTCTAACCTGTAGGGGGAGCAAAGAGCCAGAGTTCTTTAGTGTTGCTTTAAAATAACATTTGATAAATGAACCTTTCTCTTGGAGGTTTCTTAAACAAAAGGCTGCATAGGAGGTCGCATTTGTAAACTGCATACGTCATAAAGACTGTCTTGTTACAGAATATTAACAATTATAAAGTTTTACACTATTATATTTAGTTAATCGTAGCTGTATTTATATTTAGTTAATTGTTGTAATATGCTTATGACTTGCGAATGTAATGCTCAATTAACTGAAATAAAGCAGGCTTGATGACGTACTGTATGCATCCTGCATATGCGACCTGCGGAGGATGCAGCTTCTGTTTGAGTAATATCAGCATAAAGGTTTCTGGCTAAAGCTTTCACGGTGCAATGTGCATGCATTATATTCTGTCTTTTACTGCGTGTGCTGTTTTGTTTGGGTTTCCAAATGTTCGTCTGACACGCGTTGTGAATCAGGGTATCTTCCGTCCATTCCATATTCGTTTTAAAATTAAAAACCAAAAATTGAAAAAACAAATCGAATTTTCATTTATCGTTTACATTTATAAAATGAAAAAAGAAAAATAGAAATTTATACATTTTTCTAGTTACCCAGCAAACATTGGTCCAACGGCAACGTCGTGTCCCTTGCCAAAAATAGTCACGGTATGACGGCATAAATCGGTGAAAATATGTAAAAAAAAAAAAAAAGCATGTCATAAAAATGCATTCAGATACATTTGTACATGTCTATAGTTCTATGGGGTTACATGTATAATTGTTACTTTGACTTTTAGCTACGTGTACTTCAATATATACCCTGATGTGAATTGGATGCATGTCTTTTACAGGTGCATTTATAGTCCATCATGACATAAAAAATCCTCGGCATGCAACCACGAGGAGAGGGGGAATTTACTAAGGAGTTTTGTCTGTATATTATATAAAATCTACTGTTGGGTAAGTACATTTTGTATTATTTGATTAACGTGCTTAAGTTTTAATTGTTTGACACAAATGAACCAAAATAAACATTGCCAGAATTGTCCACACTGAGTATGGCTAAAATTAGCTAATAGGCTTAAAGGTACTTTGAACTTACACATGTTATACCATAGTATAAAGTATGTTTAATGGTACAGTCAAAGTTATTACTTTAGCTTATTTATGTAGCCTTTGAGAATTTCTTTCAGAAATTAAAACATCTGAAAGAGAAAAGTTATTTGGCATGATGGAATGATTTGATTGCCTACACATTGCACATGTAAAATGTTAAATACTGTTCTGTATTAAAAGCTCAGCATAAGTGTTTGATTAACTTCCTTTGCTTTTGTTTTGTACAAAGGAAGAGCAGAACCTAATCCAAATAAAAATAAACAAGCTGTTAAAAGACAGGAAAATGCCTCAGTTTTATACACTGAAACACATAGGAGTTGGTATTTGTGGGGTTACAGTTGAAGGTGGTCGACACAAACCAAATGAAGATGTTGCACATTCCACAAACAATAAAAAAAGAAGGTATGGCAAACTGTAGATATGGCTTAAACAGTCAGTCTACATATTTGTTAATGTTCTAATGTGTCATATCTTCTTGTTTGTGCTAAAGATCAAGTTTTGTGTCCAACACACTTGGATGAGACGTGCCCGACCCCTGACTTTGTCTACCCTACATTAAGTTGTAAGTTTTTTACTGCTTTGCTTTACTTTGAAAAAGAATCATGCTTTCAAAAAGGACTTTTATATATTTCGATATGAAACTCAAAAATGTATATAAATTGTTTTGGTGTATTTTGTTTACACAGGTGATGGCACACTTCATGACAGTAAACATCAGTATCAAGATGGTGTGATTGATCTATACCCTAGAATAAGCTGTGACACTCACTATGAGACGTACGTGCTGCTGATGCTTTTTGTTATTTTTTTGGTGCATTCCCACACTATACAAACACGTTGCTTGGCTCCAAAGTGCATACACTTTTGACTTTATAATGTCATTCTCATTTATAGGTAAACATTTATTCCATCAGTGTTTTGCCTGAATGTCAACATAATATCCCAAAACTTTTATATAAAAAGTGATTTATTTTAATATTTTACACTACTATGTTTTTTTAAAGTACATTGTGCATGTGTATGTTTATTGTACTTAATGAAATTACATGCAAGGTGTAATTTGTTTTGCAGGGTGACATAATGAACAGCCATCTTCCAGACAACCGAATCAGGCATAGTATTGTTTTCTTGTGTATTGTCATACACCTAAAGAGGATTTTTTGTAATTGTACAGTTATGGTGTTATTCATTCATTAATGTGTCCTTTCTTACCTTAAATAACTTGTCATTTTTCACTCCTTTTGTTTTTAATGTTCATATAGTATTGTCTACAATCCCAAATTCTGGATTGACGCCCCAGTACCAGAAGGCACTCCAATACCAGAGAGCATCCCATTGTATGTGAGAACTTTACAGTCGCATCTTATTTTAAGCAGATTCTACTAGGGATGCACAATATATCGCATGTGATTGTCATTGCACATCTCGTCAGTGAAGCTGGTTCCATGATCGCCATCACCTGCTTTCAGATGGAGTGGCATTTACTACACAAAGCCTTAGTTCACTGACAATTGGGGCAATTTCGCATTAATTATCGAGGACGCATCTCCTGCGATATGGCCCAGCTTGTCAGTTAACCTCAGCTTTGTGTAGTAAATGCTGCTCCATCTGAAAGCAGGTGATGGCAATTTACTACTAATCAAGGAACCGGCTTCACTGACGAGATGCGCATGATATCGCATGCGATTTATCATGCATCGCTAGAAACTACATTAGTTACAACACAGCTTAGAGTATAAACATGTACATTTCTCTGAATCTGAGTTAATAGTTACAAATACAGAGCTTATAATGTCTGTCATTGCTCAACCACAAAGACCTAAAGTACAGCCATATGATTTCATAACTAATGCAGTATTACACTGTGAAGTGATTTACTGTTAATATTTTACACTACCATATAATTAACTATATTTGTACAGGTGAGGTAACACAACGAAAAAATAACAGGATGGAGACTACCTGATTCTTCACCTATGGCCTTAGCTTCAAATGCAAGAAGTAAGAAATGCTATATAATGTGTATTTTGCATTATGAATGCATTATGAATGCATTATGAATACATCAAAGATGTTGATAACAAGTTGATCTGTGTAAGTTGTGATATAAAGAATATGTATATATATTTCCATCTATCTTTCTATAACATTATTTCAATTGTTTTCACATTTAGGTCCAGCAACTGTCTGAGCTGGTGGATATTCTATCAGAGACTGCATGAACAATGTTATGAACAGGTATGTGTTTCCCTTGAATTGTGTAATCCTGCATAATATTGCAGGAATATATATTGATTACAACCATAATTAACCCAGCAATTTATATTACTTAAATTCAGGATTTAATCTGTCACACATCACTTGTTCAGAACTATTAAAGTTCGTAGTGGCTCAAACAGTCAGCCATACCGAAAACAAGAAATCAAATCATAATTTCAGTGTAAGCCAGTGGTGTCAAACTCAATTCCTGGAGGACCGGTGTCCCTGCAGAGTTTAGATCCAGCCCTAATCAAAAAAACCTGATGCGTTTAATCAAGGTCTTCAGGATTACTAGAAACTTCCAAACAGGTGTGTTGGAGTTGGTTGGAGCTAAACTGTGTAGGACACCGGCCCTCCAGGAACTGAGTTTGACACCCCTGGTGTAAGCCATTACTTGTCACCAAAACCTATGGATGAGGATATTGTTTATAGCACATGTTACATGGTAGATGAGTAGTTGTGAAGTGTTAAAACATAGTGTATGTTTGAACATTGCATGCAATTGCTATGTTGCACATTACTGTTAAAGGAATAGTCTACTCATTTTCAATATTAAAATATGTTATTACCTTAACTAAGAATTGTTGATACATCCCTCTATCATCTGTGTGCATGGACGTAAGTGCTGGAGCGCGCTGCGACGCTTCGATAGCATTTAGCTTAGCCCCATTCATTCAATGGTACCATTTAGAGATAAAGTTAGAAGTGACCAAACACATCAACGTTTTTTTCCTATTTAAGACGAGTAGTTATATGAGCAAGTTTGGTGGTACAAAATAAAACTTAGCGCTTTTCTAAGCGGATTTAAAAGAGGAACTATATTTTATGGCGTAATAGCACTTTTGGGAGTACTTCGACTCGCCTGAAAAGTCCGCTCCCCTTCTCACTCTCATAATGGGAGAGGGAGGGTGTTACTGCGCCGCGTCGAAGTACTCCCAAAAGTGCTATTACTAGGGGTGTAAAGATTAATCGATTCGTATCGATGCATCGATTATACAGGCGCCGATTCGATGCATCGATGCGTCCGCAAGAGGATCGATTATTAATGTGTTTATTTTGCTGCCTGTCTGCTCGCCTGTCTATTTTCAGCATTCGCTCAGACATATGTGTACAACCAACTATTAAGCTGCGCGTGGCGCTCACTAACCTCATTGTTATCTTCTATGTCACACCGCTTCACACGCGTTATTTACGTTTCACAGTCTGTTGTTCACACACATTGCAAAGTCTTTTAAAAGCGACGGAACCGTCAGCGCAACACGCAATTTCTGTTTGAGCCTTGGTCTAGCCCACAGCTGGATGAATTGAGACGCAGCAAGTGACCCGCGCTGTTTAGATGAGTAGGAAGTTTTCATAAAAATAAGAACATTAAGCTCTCGTGTAGCGAATCCAATGCTCTAAATGGTCATTAAACATCTAAAATAATCCTTATCTGTACGTTTCATGAGAAGTGTATACTGTCCCAAATCCATAATCTAAAGCAAAGATGCGTCTTCATTCACGTTCGGTTTCGTTTTTAAAGCATGCAGAAATGACAGAAAATACATTGCTTGATGTTAAAATAATGATTAAAAGAGATAAAGTTTTGGACCTGATGTTAAAAGAGTTATTAAGAGTGACTCAAAAGCAATCTTCCAGACGCTGTCGTCTGACGCGCATGCACACAAATGCGCGAGTGCGTGACCCTGATATAGACATTTAAAATTACAGTTTTAAAAATATCTGTTTTGACAAGAATTCACGCAGGTATGACACATATCTGTTATATCTGAAGTGAATGGTTGGTTAACTGTTGAGGAAAAGTATCTGTTGTGTAACATTAGGCTATATTAAACCCTTGCATTAGTCTACATCTTAAAGTGGTCTGTCTTAATGTCAGATTTAAACAATACAAAAAAACATAAATTTAACACATAGTGATATTGTTTTTGCTTTGCGTGAACAGGTGTAGTTCTGTCATGTTTTGTCAGATTCCAACAAATCATGCATTGTTTTAAAGTTTTTTAATGTTAAATGTTTGTTTAATGTTAACTAATTTAAGAAAATTTGCTCATCCCAACTCAATTTGCAAGCACAGGTCACAAATGATGCAGCAGCAAACAGAAATGGAGAAAGAACAAGGTCTTCTAAAGGAAAATTAAATATAAAACTATGGCTGATGGTTCTGTTGAAAATGTAAACAGGCTGTTGTAAACATAAATTTGCATATAGCATAAATATTTGTCCAAATCCATGTTGATTAGAGCATTAAAAACTTGAAAAATGTTAAATTAGGGTAAATTTAGAAAAATAAAATTTTTTAATCTTTTGACAGCCCTAAAAAATATCTAGAATTGAATCGGATCGAATCGAATCGGATCACGGGGAATTCTGAAGAATCGAAAATAATCGAATCGTTGACCTAAGAAATCGGAATCGGATTGAATCGTCATGAAGGCGCCGATTTACACCCCTAGCTATTACGCCATAAAATATAGTTCCTCTTTTAAATCCGCTTAGAAAAGCACTACGTTTTATTTTGTACCATCAAACCTGCTCGCACAACTTACTCGTCCCAAATAGGAAAAACGTTGATGTGTCTGGTCACTTCTAACTTTATCTCTAAATTGTACCATTGAATGAATGGGGCTAAGCTAAATGCTATCGAAGCGTCGCAGCGCGCTCCAGCGCTTACGTGCACGCACACAGATGATAGAGGGATGTATCAACAATTCTTAGTTAAGGTAATAACATATTTTAATATTGAAAATGAGTAGACTATTCCTTTAATTGTGATTTATTGACCATTAAGGTTATTTGTCTAAGGTGAAGTAATCTTACATTTCTTTCACAGAATGATGTCAAATTGTCTTATGGCAAAGTTCAATATGAGGGGTGGTGGACATCTGGAAAAGAAGTCTTTTAAAGGCACACCTTTGTATTATGTTATTCAAGGTAATTTGGAGAATATGTTGATCTAAAAAAAACTCTTGTTCTTGTATATTGATGTAATTTTTATTGCTATGATTTATGTATTTAGGGGACATCACAGCTCACCTGTCTTTATCAGAAATGTCCTGTTCATTTTTTGACAGTTACACACCTAGTTTAGGGTCTTTCTCAAGGGCACCACAGTGGTATTGAAGAGCAAGGGGACAAATGCTGTTGGTCCCACAACTGATCTAACACTTATTTAAAGCATAACATCTTTTATACAATAATTTATATATATATATATATATATATATATATATATATATATATATATATATATATATATATATATATATATATATATATATATATATATGAAGAGTTTCATTGCAAAACGAGATAACTCCGTTTTTAACATTTTTGTCAAAACATGTTTATTATTCTGTTATCATGTTATTATCTTGTTATATGGTGCTACCTAGCTGTATTTTTTAAGTTATGAAGGTTTAAATCAAAACAAACCAACTGCAGTTGAACAACCAAAAAACAAGATTTCTGAAAAATTATATATATAATTTTAGCTGTAGACCATAAAGATTTTGAAAGTAAGTGCATGTCATTTACCTCAAATGTTTAATTGTATTTATTTTAAAAAGAAACATATTCTTCTCTTCCCTCAGATGCTGTGAGGCAACCCAGTCTCACCCCATGGCGTCAATATTTGACGCCACTTGACCATGCGTCAACAGTTGACGCGGAGGGTATACCTTTCGCGTCATTTTTTGACGAACTGGGGACTTCAATACTATTAACTCCGTTGCATTCTCTTTCCTATTTTCTTACCATTTTCGCGTCGGTTTAGGGTTAGATTTACATAATGACATCCCTACCCAAACCTAACCCTAACCCCAACGCCAAGTGACAACTGTTTAATTTCGCGTACCTAATAGTATTGAAGTCCCCAGTTCGTCAAAAAATGACGCGAAAGGTATACCCTCCGCGTCAACTGTTGACGCATGGTCAAGTGGCGTCAAATATTGACGCCATGGGATGAGGATGTGTTGTGTGAGGAGGTGGAGCCCAAAAGCCACGGACTCGGAAATCGATGCAGCTATGGCAGACCACCTCAAGCACGCTCCAGGAAGAGAGCTAGGGGTTGTGAATACAAAAAAATAAGCCAAACAGATGTAATGTGTTAGAGATAGTTCACACAAAAATGAAAATTGTTATAATTTTCTTACCCACGTGTTTCAAACCTGTATACATTTTTATTTTTTGCTGAACACAAAGATTGAATAATGTTTGTAACCAAGCATTTCTCACAACCCATTAACTGTCATAATCATTTTTTTTTACAATTGTAGTAATGTGTTGTGAGAACTGCTTTTTTTAAAAACATTCTTTCAAATATCTTTGTGTTCCGCAGAACATAGAAAGGTATACAGGTTTGAAACATGAGAGGGAGTAAATGACTAAATATTCATTTTTGGGTGAACTATCCCTTTACATAATAAAGTATTTTGAAATTGTTATTATAGTTAAAAAAATAAAAGTCCTAAATCAGAACATGCTTCTTTTTTGCTCATGTCCACAAATAATGTGTTCTTTAATGTGTTTAATGCCTAAAGACCTACACCAAGCGACAAGTGCTATGGTTGTTAGCTTATATACATTCTGAAAATTTCATGTGTACTTTATGTGGATGGAGGCCTATGATTATTGCTTCTCACTGTAGGGTAATTAAATAAAAGGTAGCCTAAACACATGATAGACTAAACATCACATAGGCCATAAATCCCAAAAATAAGGCATAGCTGGCATCGATCTGGTACGCGGATCTGTGCCGCATCTCTATGCGGGACTGGGCCAGCTCTGTTCCATTTCCAGTTCAGATCCGTGAAACTGATCCTGACCACTTCTTGGCCGATGTGCGTTTGGACGCTGGACCGTGCTAGTTAAATGGATCTGATGCGGATGGAACGGTATGTGTGGGCCAGCTCCACCCCAGTGTTGTTTTACTGTTTTGATACGAGAGTGGGCCAGGGCTGACCCATCTCTGGTGCAGAGCCATGAAACAAATCCTGATCACTTTTGGCCCGTTGTGCATTTGGACACTGGACCATGTCCGTGAGATGGATCCGGGGTGGATCGCATGGTAGGTGTGGGCCAGATCCACCCCAGTGTGGTTTTGCTATCTGGTTTACAGAGAATACATTAAGTGCGAGGCTGACAGCCTGCTGAGGCGACAATGGGTTGTCTTTTGAGAGGCAAACAGATCTATCTGCAGAAAAGTTTCCAAATCAGCTGAACCGAATGGGGGTGGAGTTGCCATTCGCCGGGGCATGCTGCTTATGTTTAGTAGTCATTAAAATTAGTTAAAAGAAGAAAAAAATCACTCTGGTCCTGACTATAACTTCGGTAACTTCGTAAAAAATTATCCATATTTACTTTTAAATAAATTATTTATTTTTGCCCAAAATCCTTTGTGTTGATATCTGCTATTGAAGTAAGTTAAAAGGTTTATCATGGAATTTAGATTTTCTAAATTTTTACAAAAGTTACTGCAGTTTCATTCATGCTTTTAGGTCCCGTTCTTTTCTGTGTTTTTGAAGCTTTGATTGTGTGTACAGTGCACAATATAACATGTGTTCATGTTTCACGTGTAAAAAAAACTTGTTATTTTTCACACAATTCATTCATTTTTAAATTCATTCACAATATGCAAACGTTCATTATACACTTTATATGCTAAAGTACAACATCAGTAATGCAGTGGCAGAACTAGAATTTTATAAATGGGTTGGCCAAGGCTTCTTTAGGGGGTCCATATCTCACGAAAGAAAACTATGTGTAATTATTAAAGGTAAGATTCTTTCTGATCCCATTTTCTAATTAGTGTGTAATGTTGCTATAATAGCATACATAATACCTGTAAAATGATAAAGCTCACAGTTCACTGCCAACCGATATATTTTCTTTAACAGAATTCGCATTTCAAAGCCTACAGCGAACGGTTGGTTTAGACTACAGCCCTCTACTTCCTGCTTTAAGGACGTCAGTAGAACAGTTTTTGTCTAACCTCCGCTCACAGAAATACGTCAGTCGCCAGCTAAGCTGCCGGCAAGCTAAGCTGCTATTGAATCACAACACACTAAACAAGCTACACAATCAGATCTCAATACATATTTCTGAAGGAGGGACTTCATAGAACAAGGAAGACATCAGCCCGTTTTGAGGACAGTGAAAACAGCGATATGCAAAGTAAACAAAGTAAATTGTGTGAAAAATACCACATTTTTTACATGTGAAGCATGAACACATGTTATATTGTGCACCGTAAACAAAATTAAACCTTCAAAAACACAGAAAGACGGGACCTTTAAAAAAGCATAAATGAAACTGCATTAACTTTTGTAAAAGTTGTTTAGAAAATCAAAATTTCATGATAAACCTTAAACTTAGTTCAATAGCAGAGCTCAACACAAAGTATTTTTGGCAAAAAAAAATTTTTTAAGTAAATATGGATACATTTTTTTACGAAGTTACAGTCAGGACCAGTGAGTGATTTTCTCTTCTTTTAATTAACTTTAATGACTTCAACAGGTACTGTTTATTAGGCTTTAAGACCGAATGCAATAAAATGTTTACATTCGATAAAGACTTAATTGTCAGGGTGTGGGGGAGGATGAAGGTAAGATGAAGACTGAAGGTTATAAATGAAATGATACTTAAATAGTAAAACATAAACTGGAACATATACAGGAACATCACAGAAACTTAAGGTAGACATAAAAATGATCAAAAAGGTAAAGAAGACAAACAAAGTATATATAAGGTGATTTATTACCACTGCATGAAAAGTGTGATTTTCATCAGTTAACAGCACTGTAAATTGCCACAGAAGTTTCAGGTTAACGACTGTTCACAGGAATGTGCAGGCAGCACAGATAATTTTCTGAAACTGCCAAAAACTGCCGTGGAATAGGCTTGGGGGTTGACATCCCCATGCTTCCTATGACCTTGGCCTGAGTGAAGCTTTCATATGTAAATTACCAGAGTAGTGGGGGACTCACTAATTGAGAGTGGACAAATGTGAAGAAAATTTCTTATTTCAATTTTAAACGTATAAATTGTTGCCTAAATTTTAAATTGAGATTTGTCGTACCTTGTGTTTTGCAGTCTTTAAAGTAAATATCTTCTTCGGCACCAATAGCCCTGTGGTTAGTGCGCCGTCATATAGTGCCAATGTGCTCGCAGCACCTGAGCTCCCCTATCTTCACCCAACACTTTCCTGTCAACTCTCTACTACCACACTATCCAAAATAAAGGCATAAAAGACACTAAATATATATATATAAATAAAAGTAAATTTCTTCATCCTATGGTTTTTTTATATCTAAGTTGGGAGTTAAAATCCAACCTTATTTTATCCTTAATCACTGACTTGTTACTAGAGCCCTGCACGGGCCTGAAATCTAAGCCCTAGCCCGGCCCTTGTCTGACAGCTTATCAGAATTCTCAGCCCGAGTCCGAACTTTTTAATTCTCCCCATTAGGAATCTGTGTCCGCAGATATAGTCACTGCATCGCGTGTGTTTGTGAGTAGAAGTCTGTGCTGTCTGCTGTGAGTTTTTTATGGGAGAAGCACAAACTTTTTAATAGCCTATTTAATATGTAAAACTTTAATTTGAATCTTGCTACGTGACGCGACAATTATTTATTATTTCAAATCCGTTTACAAGATAAATATATATACATTGTGTTGTTAAACTGATGAAATTATCTTGATATAGGCTACATTTATTATGAGAAGCCTTTTCTTTTTACTCTTACATTGTAGACAGTAATATATGTATATTATATAAAACTCTATGGTCGTGACAGCACATTATCCATTATCTGTTGGTTCATGTTGGTCCAGTTTAATTCAGGGTAATCCTTTAATAAAATGTATAATATAGTTATAAAATATTTTATTGTTTTGTAATATTCACAGCACACATTCTCTCAGATCGTTTTAAAACATTTTAAATCATTCTGCAAAATTCCACATAGATTTTGCAAAAGAAATTCAAAGAAATAGCAAAAAATAACTCCTTACACAGCTTGTACAGCTGTACTCTTGCAGCATTTAAAGCAGTTCAGTTTTGTTTTAAATGGCAAAATAGTTATATTTCTTTTTTATTTACATTTTAGAGCATTTTTTTGTTTGTTAAAGTTTTTTATGATAACCAAGTGGTTAGCGGCCGACAGCAAGTTGACGACATGTTTGATGAATTGAGCCTCTCAAATCAACACTTCACTTGCCTATAATAACAAACTTTATAAAATATATATTTTCAGCATATCACAATGTTAGTTTAAACGTTTATTATCAACACACACTTTTTTTAAAAAGCGAAGGCAGGTTGCTCTGCTTCTCGCAGTTGCAACTGGTGCAGAAATAAAAAATAAAAAGGGCTATACAAAACGAAACGAAATAAACATGAAACAGAATAAACATGCATGTTGTCTTATCTTACAACTTCGCTATGCATATAATTTTTTTTTAAATGTAAGGACTTACCACAGAACATGGCTATTCATGTATCCATTCAACAGTTAAACTAAGAAAAAGGTCGATCCATACACAAACAAGAAATAAAGACACAGCCTTCTTACACAAAATTAATACAGGGAGAAGTCTTTAATAGTTTATGTCTTGGATACTGTCTGCATAGATTATGTACAGTATCCAAGGTTTTAATCTAGTACTCCATTTATAATTTTTCCTGGTTTTGCAATCATCAATGTCTGTCAAAAGGTTCTTTTAATTAAATTGAAAAATAAAAAAAGATGGAGAAGCCTAAATAAGCCTGAGGTCCGGCCCGCGTATCTGCTGTGATGATAAAATTGGCCCGAAACCCGACACGAAGGGCGTAAACAGGTCGGGCCCAGTCGGGCTCGGGCTGAAATACAGGGCTCTACTTGTTACCTAAAATGTAGCAACATTTTAAAACATGTTAACAACTAGTGACGAATAGCTGGGTTTTTATAAAATGTTTTTACACAGCAGGGTTTGTTACAGTTTTTTATCCTTAATTTAACCAGGAATAATCCCATTGAGATAAAAAAATCTTGGCCAAAAATAGCAGCACACAAACTTTTACACAAAAAATGTTTCAAGACAAACAATACAAAAAAGTCCTGTCCAGCACTCAGAAGTACAATTCTTAATAATGAAGTATATAAATGTTAAGTAAAACAAGAACATGATTCTTTCAAATAAGACTCCAAAAGGTTTCTAAAAATGGATGGGATCACATCTAGCATCACAGTAACAGTGTTTCAACTAAACCTCAAGTATACCAGGACAATGAAATAAAAGCAAATGTAAATTTCATTAATCTAAAAGGGTGTAAAGGGTTACTGGCTAAATAGATATTTTAAGTATGTGAGTGGGTTTTAGTTTTAGTCCTTTTAGCTGTCTTTGTTTTTAAGCAGTTTAATAGTGACACAACTTTACATTAAATGGTTTTAATAACAAATAAACAATAATAATAACAAAATACTACTTAACGATACTAATATTTATTATAGCGTATCTTCTTTCCCGATATTATGACACGACGTGGCTTGCAATGTATCTTGGACACAGTAGTCAATAAACATCAACAGCGTTAGAGACGCTTTGTGAAAAGGACTACATTTCCCATAATGCCCCACTCAACGGTCGCTGGAGAAACCAAAAGTTGCGCGGGAATTCAAACTGCTGAATACTATAGACGCGATACATTTTGGTTTGTCTTGTGAGAGCTTTATAATAAAGCAAGGTATGTTAAGATACTTTTCTTTTTAAATTCGGAACCTATACAAACAGAGGCGTCATGTCCATTCAAACTGAGGGGGCACGTGCCCCCTTGGTTTTTTTGAGCCAATGGATTTTGCATCCAACCTCAAAATCAAATAAGCGTCCATTAATCTGTTACTTGACTTTTAATCTGTTTAATATGCACAATATTATACATTCTGTGCTGCATCCTTGTCACTTTTCGGAGAATTTCGCCGTTTTGATAGTGTTTTGATCATGTTACATTACTTTTATTCTGGCGGCAGCTGGCGCTGCAGTCACCGCAGTCGCAGACACGAGCTCTCTGCTGTTGCTGGCTTGCTGCTGCATTTGGCTATCTGAGGAATTAAAACGTGTTAGAAACGCTCACAACATTTCCAAACCCCAGTACGGTAATGTGCAGTTAACCTCCTCTGTGTAGAAAATGTATGGTTTTAAATGTGACCGTCTCAACGTTATATTAGTAGAGATTCATCTTCTTGGCACAACGCCAAAGTTCGCCAGAGTTCACGCAGGCGCGGAATCTCACATGCTCACATATAAGGTAAAATTTAATGCAAAAATCCGTTCCTCTAATAATTTTATCTAAACATATTTTTTAAAATCATTATTGAACATTAAAATCAATCACGTGGCTATAGCTTATGTAATTTTCGTTGTTTATATTCTTTATGGATTTAAAATTACATTAATTTTATATGATGCAGTTGTTGTGCAAAATGCATAATGACACAATTAAACAAGCCATTAAGACTTAAATAAATAAAACATGCCGTTTCAGATGTAAATATGATGCAAATGTGTCATAGTATTTGATATGAAAGTTAGTCATCACTTTTATTTTGTAGTTTTTTGCATGAAAGCAGGGGTTTTCAGATTGTTAGAAATGTAAGTGCAATGGAAAAGACTGAAAGCTCTATAATATTTCGTTTCATGTCTGTGTATGCACAAATTTCTGTGAGCTGTTGACACTGTACCCCCTTAAAAAAATTAGTGCATGACGCCCCTGTATACAAATGATGGAAAAGATGTTTTATGCTAGAAGTGCTAGTATTTATTGGCCATGATCTATAACGGTCGGTAAACTTGCGTGCTTGCAGTAGGGCTGTCAAAATTGCTCAAAAATGATGTTCGAATATTCTACCTAAAAAACCCACGAATATTCGAACTATTCAAATATCTGGTTGCCCATTTTTTCAACGACGTTAACGACGTTTAATGACGCATTACATCAATAACAGGACAAATTAATATAAAGAGACATAACTACTTCTGTAGGTAGTCTATTTAAGTTTAAACATATTTGACAATGTATATTACATACACAAAACAAGTAAATCAAGAGACATCAAAGTGATATGGTACATTGCTTGACAAAACTCCCTGAAGCCTGCTCCATCCACAACACTGATCGGTCTCATGTCCTTACAAATGAACAAAATTAATTTCTCCGTTATGACCTCTTGTCGTGTTGCAGACAAAGAGTTTGTGGTGGGCGATGCAAAGTAAGTGTTAAGACGTGACTGTTTAGCTGGAGTTCCACACATTGTGGTCTCGTACACACTGCAAACTTTCAGGAGTGACAACCGCATTTAAATGTGATGATTGACATGGATATAACCATAGCAACGGTCTGCCGTCTCACGTGCTTATCACTCACAGCTTTAAAGAAAATAATTTAACAGCATTATGTTTTGCAATAAACCTCCGTCGTGTCGTTGTGTATTGTACGCATTTGTGAGGCTGCGCGCGCTCTTGCAGTGTTGCCAGGTCCTCGTCTTTTTTGTACTCGCATACCATTTTAGCGCTTAACTGTTTATAGCTTTTGGCTCATAAAGCGATCAAGTTTTTGGTGTTGTTAAAATGTGAAGGTGCCAGTCTCAATATTTTGATCTTTGAGGTAAAGCGTTTGGATTTATTTCAGTTTATTATTGGATTTTTCTTGTTCGCTGTTTTTTTGGTGCAAGATCTGGCAACACTGAGCAGCAAACGCTTGTGCCTCTGTCATTCTCTGTATCGCGCATACAGAAGACTTTTCCCCCTTCTAATAATTTATTTCTTCAGAAGAGAGACATGTCATGTCCAAGATGCACGTTTAAACACTTTATTAACTACTAGTTGTTCAGTTCGGTTATGTAGGCTACACACTATGCAAAGTTTCTGTAAACGCGGTTGTCACTGCAGTTTGCGGGAGTTAATGCGGTTGTAGAATGCGATTGTCAGTCCCGTAAATTACTGAAGTGTGTGTGTACAGAACAAGATTAAGCATTAAAAGTGACAAACGAATTAATATGCAGTGTGTACAAGATGCCATGCTCATTTGGGTGCACATTTTCGAGATGTGACATCATGTTGCTAGTGGTCGAATGGTATGCTAACAACTTTATCTCGCGGCTCAACAATTTGACCTCCTACCGACCAAAATCCAAAGTACTTCCAGACATAGCTTTTTAGATTTTTGGGGGGTTAAAATCGCTTTCTCTGCTGCGGTCGACTTTTTTGCCATCTTCCATGCAAGACGCGTCAACTTTTAACAGTGACAGACAGTGTGACTACTGTGACCTGTCCCTGAACCAGGCGCACTAGTGCGCCACAAAGCAGACAGCCACGCCTCTACTACAGCGGGCTTAAAAAAAAAAATATATTCGAATATTAATTTTCATATTCGAAATTCGTTTTTTTTTACTATTCGAATATATATTCGAATTTAGAATATTCGTTGACAGCCCTAGCTTGCAGTGAGCGTTGCACGAGATAAAGATCTGTTAAAAGAATGAGTAAGATGTTTGAATTTTTGAATAATAAATCAAGTCCACAAAGAAGCAAATGCAATGCGATATGTTTAGGTTTTAAAACAACAAATCAGCATTTGTTGTAAATCATAGCTGATAGCAAAGTGACTCACTTACTATTGTTTCTTAGTGAAGCTCTTAAAACCTTGTTTTTAATGTAAGTTACCAAAAAAACACGCGTTTCAGATTCAACTAATATAACATAATATTGTTTATATTATCTTAGTGTTGGGCGATATGCCCTATTTTGAGATCGTCCTATCTTCAGGCTGTGAGATCGGCGATACACGATAGTATCGGGGGGCGGGGCAGTAGTTTACTAGTATTTTTTTACTCATTATAACAAGTCACTTGATGGGTGGACAAAAAAGAACAAGAGCAACACCGTCATGACCGCAACCTTCTTAAAACTGATGCTATTAATGCGAGTGCGTCATTAAAACCCTAATAATGATTAATTAATAACTGTAAAAACATGCATCTGCGCACACACACACGTGCGTGCACATACAAACAATTCAATGCATTTGTTTAGTGCTGTTGCAGAAGGTTACACGTGTCAAGCAGTGGTGCTCTCAGATGAGCCTTTTTAAACGCATAGGTCCAGCAGAACGCGATCATATTTTAATCACAATCATATATTAAACACGAGGGATGTATTGCTACAACTCCTTGAAATGCATATCATAAACAGGATTAATACCTAGTGATCTGACTTCAGACAGAGCGCAGCTCTCTGCACGTACGCGAGAGTGAGAGAGGTGCCATGCAGCGGGTCATATTTTAATCAAAAAGTAAAGTTTGCCTCAGCTCGCATGAAACGCATTAAACTAAACAAATACATAAGGATTACTACTTTAGTTTATGTTTAGACTTCGGACAGACGCGAGAGCGCGTGCACGTGAGATCATGACGCGGGTGCTAGAAGGAGTCCAAGACGCGCGCATTAAGTGCAGGTACGTGCAAGAAGGAATTCTCCTTTTACAAGCCCTCCGCGTAAAGTGAAGCCCACAAACCCTCATGCGAGGAAAGGCATGCATTGTGAATGTTAATGTAAAACTATGATGATAATAATAATAATAGTAACCATTCGCCAACTATCGTCATGACTATCACCATGAAAACCTGCCATTGGCGATATGTCTAAAGATCGTCGATACACGATACTATCGCCTATCGGCACAACCCTATATTATCTACCGGTATATAAAGATTTCTTCAGTGGACAGTAATTTGTATTTGAAAGATTTTTTTAAACTTATTTAATTCATAGGAGTCATACAGTTTGTCTTTTATTTTACCTTTCTTAAAGTAAAAACCCTCATGTTTTGTTTTTTCTGCAGAAATCATGTACCACGTTATCAGCTTTAGAAGCGGATGTCGTTCCTGCAGTCTTTGTGAAGAATGATGAGATTTAGATTTACTTCATTTAACCAACCAAACAGGTTAAACAGCAGTGTTTCCCATACATAGGCTCTACTTGGGCGGTCTGCCCAGTTAAATTGCTACCCGCCCAGGGAAAAATCACTTTACGAATTTACGTATTTTCAGAACTCAACTGGATGACCCGTGTTTTGTTGAGAGAGAGAGAGAGAGGGAGAGAGAGAGAGAGAGGTGGGGGTCGGGTGACCGTGAAGATGATGCACGCGTCATAAACTCATCAACCAGCGCGGCAAACTGGATCAACTGCAGCACATACTGAGCAGACAGGGAACTAATTTTTAATGGGTCGCAAATGTATCATGGATTATTTTTTGGAGCTACCTAATGTTTTAGACATTAGCCTATGCTATGATTTACTAGGGCATTTATTAAAGTTTTACCATTAGAGAGGTCTTTCTTTACTGAGGACGCGGGACCTGTAATGTTCCGGGATTATATTTTAAATGGTCAGTCGGGTCCGGGTCGGTCCTAGTTTATTACTTCGGGTCCCAAGTCTGATTAATATTGTGTGTAAAACCAGAGTCGATCGGAGAACGGCCGCGAGCGCTACCGCGCTAAAGCTGGAGTGCAGTTTCAGCGTGCCTCCGGTTTCTATGGCGATAACAACTGGCTCTTGTTACGACCACGCGCTGCATTTTCTTTATCCCATTTTTTTTATAATCTTACTATTAATAGACCATATCTTTTTTAAATCTAAAAAGTTTGCAAAGTGATTGTAGCAAAAGCAGTGCTAATGTCAAGCCCATTGCACTGAACGAGCAAAGCTCAAGCTGACTCAGGACATAAAAAACGCAAAGCTGTAATGTAAAGCCTGTCATCGGGACAGCAAGTAGACTTTTAAATCTGAAATAATGAATGGATTAACTTTTTTTTTCGGCAAAAGAGAAATAGAAAGCAGAAGCAGTAAAAGTGCCTATCTAATAGAAATTATATAACATTAGTCACATTTATAATCTATAGACCTGCACTAAAGTACGATTATGAGTATTATGTTTATTGTTTATCTTTGTGCAATTTGATTTGAATTACAGTATTGCATGGATCTAATTTGGTAAGTCTTGTTAAAAGTCTCATTTGGTTAATATTAGTATTAGATATAAAAGCATTTGGTGTGTTGTGACTTAAAAGTGGTCGCATGTTTTTAAAATGAACTCTGAAATTTACAAACACGTTTTTTTCACATGTCTTAACCCATTTACTCCTAAACGCCTATAAGACCCATGTTATTCTAGGATAAATACCCTTATCTCCTGTGGGTTTTCAGAAAAAAAATACTAAGAGTTGTCAATGTCTACCAAAAACTTTATATCTAAACCTCTGTAGCACTTAGAAACATGAAATAAAAGTAACTGAATTTTAAAAGTCTCTGCTCTTAGACTGGTGGTGTTTTGTACTACGGCCACAGTGACCATAGTTCTTAAGGCGGGTAAGCACGAAGAGCTCACAGTCACTGCAACTGTGGTGGTATGCCCCCCAAAAAATTCTTTGGGACAGACAGAGTGTTTAGGGTGTTTGAAAGCGGCCATCTTGGACCGGGCAGAGAGTTCAGGGAGCCTGAAAATGGCCATCTGGGGCCGGGCAGAGAGTTCAGACAGTTCAGGAACAGCCATCTTGGGCCGGGCAGAGAGTTCAGGGAGCTCGGTAACGGCCATCTTAGGCCGGGTGGAGAGTTCAGGGTCCTCGGGTGAACCAGGGGAAACAGGTGACTCGAGTGAATCAGGTGAAACCGGCGACTCGGGTGAAACAGGCGACTCAGGTGAAACAAACGATTCAGCGGATTTAGGGAGGACAGGTGATTCGGGTGATTCAGGTAAGCCAGGTGATTCAGACAATCCAGTTGATTCAGGCAATTCAGTACACTCACAGTAAGCAGACCACGTACACCACAGGACCATGGCAAACATGGGAAGCACGGAACTGACAGGACATACCTCAGATGCAAGAGGGATCACGGGACCATACCCAACCGGACTCGGGATTCCAGCCGCCCACACAGACATCATCTGATTATGCTGCAGGGGTTGGCAGATCTCAGAGGTAAAAACCGGATACTGGTGAAGGTAGGATGAGGTGGAAGGCACTGGGTGATGGGTATGGTGAACTGGAGGGCGTTTTCGGTTTGGGACTGGATCATTACCATTAAATTTGTTCTCAGGAACAATATCTATCTCAATATCTATCTCAATTTGAGCTGTTTAATTGGAGAACATGATTTAAGAAGTCAATAAAGGACATTTTACAAAGATGGGGCAAAACTATAATTTGAAGATCATGATCCAGTCCAAAAAGGAAGCATTTGTTAAGGGCTGAATCACTCCAGCTCACCTGATGGGCATTGTCCGTGAATTCCAGCACATAGTCTTCCAGAGGCCGGCCATCCTGGAAAATGGTGAAGACCCTATAGTCCTCTGGAGAATGGCTGCTGACAATCTTGTATGGGTTGATCATTCTGTCAGGGTGTGGTGGAGGATGAAGGTAAGATAAAGACTGAAGGTTATAAATGAAATGATACTTAAACATGTTGTGATTCAGGTAAACATGTTGACATCGCCACAAGAAGCGAAACGAGCATTGAGTCAAATAAGATAACCTAAATGGTGGGTACGACCATGGCCGCCATATGCCCCAGGAGCCTCTAAAATTGTTTCAGTGGGACCGCGTTCTTGCCTTTGAATGTATTTAAGCAAGTCAGTATTGACTGTACACGCATTTCTGTTAGATGTGCTGTTAGTTCGACCGAGTTCAGTTCCATACTGAGAAAAGAGATCCTCTGCTCTTTTCCTAGTTGACCTAAAGCCTCAAATGAGTGAGGTGATTGAGCACTAAAACTCTGTGTTCGCAAAATGTCTGATGAGACTGTGCTAGTCATCAAGATAGACCAATATGCACACATTGCTCTGTCTCAGGGGTTTTAAAGCCTCTTCCGCTACTTTTGGGAAGAGAGAGAAAGCCTAAATAGTGAGACTTTATACTGATATGCCCACCCCTCGAACACAAAGCAGAGCTCCCAGGTACCAAACAAGAGGAATTCATGACACGACTGTGGCGAGAGAAGTGGAGGTGATCGCTGGTATGTGCTTTTTGGCCATACAGACAGAAGTGTTGTGTAATGTAACACTCACTTGGCTCCATAGATGGGTGGCTGAGCAGGTGAGAGGTGCCTGAGGTGCCTTCACCATCTCCTGAAGAGCGACCCCCTCCATCTCCAGGTCACCCAACTCAGGGTTGCTTGTTCTTACATTGTCTACCTCTGGTAGTGGGCTGAGCAGGCGGGACGGACTGCTGACGACCGGTTCCTTGGTTCTTTAAAGAAATGGCCCAGGGAGGAATGAAGGTGGCCGCAGCAGGATCCCTTGTGACAGGGGAGATTAGAGACATTAAAAGTATGTGTCTTATGACACGGCATGATTTGAGCGATTGCCTCAGTCTGCTTCTGGGCTGCCAAGAACTGCTGTGCAAAGTCCTCTATCGTCTCGCCAAACAGGCCGGCTTGGGACACCGGAGCATTCAAGAGTCTGGTTTTATCGACATACCGCATGTCCACCAGACACAGCTTAAGATGGTGTTTTTGGACCACCATGGTGGACATCGCACTTCCAACAACTTGGAGTACCAAGTCAGTGGCCGCACAGAGGTCTGTAAAAGCTGCCGGATTGTGACCTCCCATGTGCAGGTCCCTCAATGCCTTAGTCTAGTGAACCTGCAGCAACACCATTGCATGCAGAACTGAAGCTGCCTCCCCTCAAGCCCGGTAGGCAGCCACTGTTAGACCGGACAACTGCTTGCAGGCCTGTGACGGAAGGGATGGCTGGTCCCTCCAGGAGGAAGTGAAACAGGCTGGACACAGCTGCATCGCAACCAGGCGCTCCACTGTCACCTCTAGCAGCTCCACCTTCGAGACAGATGTCCGAAGCTGACAGCCCCTTCTCCGATGCTTTGACAGACATAGCATAAGGTGAAGGACTGACAGAGACAGAGGACAACATAGAACATGCACCACTCGTTTTCATCGGCCCCTCTGCCGGCTGTGGATTAGGGCGCTGATGGCCACTGGACAAATCAGCAGACTGGTTCAGCACTGCTAGACAGAGATCTTCCTTACACAGATTTGTCACCGCACTTTTGGCGGGACTTGGCAACGAAGGAGGATGTTGTTCCCAGAGAAACAACACCCGTCTCCACAGGTCTAAGAGGGAAATTTTCCCGCACACGGAACACAAACTCTCCAAGAACGGTGCCTCGGTGTGCTGGATACCCAGGCACGAGACACAACGATCGTGGCCAACAATAAACCACATCACTTATAAGGTAAAATGGGCCAGAAATTACACAATTACAATATTCTTTTTATAAAAAAGTCACATTTGTAGTGATCTTGACACTGGCACCAATTAATGTTGTGATCTTCACACAGCGCACCAATTGGGTAGTATGCCATACACAGGACACTAGAAGTGATGCAAATTCACCTTGAATGTGTGTGTATACGTGTGTCTGTCAGATGAACCCTCTGTCCTTTACTTCGGGGCACCAGCTAAGGAACTTCTTAACAGTATAAGAATTATCTAAATTAATCATTCAACAAATTAGAGGGAGTTTGTCATCTAATTTATCTGAAGGATTTTGTTAGATTCTGGATAACTTGTAAAACCATTGACTGTATTATCAACACACGGAAGACACAAATGTAATATTATGGAATTTATTTACCAAAGATAATCAAGAATAACTCAAAACACTAGAAAATTATCCAAAAATACTAAAGGATAGTAAGGATGAAAACTAAAGTGCAGAGAATACAGAATAGGAGTAACTGAGTTGAATTTATTTCCGAACGTTTTCTGTTTTTAATAAGGTGACAACCTTATTTCTCGTTCTGATAGAATACGATAATTCCAAGGTATCTGAAAAGAGGTTTGACTAGTTATATTTACATTCTGTGCGGTCAAATGAGCAGTCAGGTAGTGGCATTGTCTTAAATGGTTCAGGCTTTGCCATGCTGCAAATGGGGAAGGATTTATATTATCAGCCTTGAACATGAAGTGCTGTGGGATACTGATCTCCTGGTACACTGAGAGGATCCTAGCAATCTGAAACACGCAGATGCTGACCTGGAGCCGGTGCAGAATGTCTCCTAACACTCTGGGACACGCAGATGAAGGTCCCTTGAAGTAAAAGTTTGCTCTCCTGAGCTTCAACTTTTTGCAGACTTCAGTGGTTGTCTTTCTGGACAAGAAGCTTGGAACGTGGCGTGATCTGCTCAGTCTCTGGACACACAAACCAGAATCTCAGAATTTGTGATGTGCTATTAACTCTTACCACATGGGCTGGCGATTCAGAACACGAGGTCGATCTGCTTCATTTTCTGTTATGAAACTTTGAATGATGAGCTCTAAAATCTCGGGGAGATTTAGAAACAATGAGGTTTGTCCTGTTACAATCTCTGGTGGTAGACTCAGAACGAGGGGGTGCTCTGTTTCAGTCTCTTAGCACAGGGCTGGAGACTCAGAACAATGAGGTTTGTTCTGTTACAATCTCTCTAGGAAGAGATTCAGAAAGATGGCATTTATGTTATTGTTTCTCTCAGGGACAGACTCAAAGAATGTCTGTAGAAAATGTACTTTTATCCCTTTTCCAATAAGGAGGAGTTTGCTGGTTAAGGAGGCGCTTTTCTGGTTCAGAACTGTGATTGGCTGTTGATGTCAGAAGGAGCCCACAGAATGTAACCCACTGTTTCTTCACTGTGAGGAACTCATTTGGATAGCATAAAGTAAAGAGTTTACCTTTGTCTTCAGAATTTGATCTATGCATTTTTTTACTTTCCTAACCACTTCTAAAATACCCTTGGCATTGTTTTTACATTCACCTTGGCTTCAGATGAGAGTGAAGGGTGTTTGGATGGATGATAAGGAGAAATGCTGTGGATCAATCAAATCATTCTCTTCCTCTCAGCTTTGGCACTGAAGTCAGCTATAAAAGATGTATGTCAGTTGTCAAAGCGGCCTTATCTGTTGGAACTGGAACATTTGTTTGTGTTAACTCCAATCATGTTGCGATTGTGTATGGGCCCAGAATGCTTTGTTATACGCTGTTCACTACACATTCTGCTAAAACATAAAAGATTGTCTGTTACATGATGTAATGGATCATGCGATCGACAGTCGCCTTGTTGCTGGCTTGCGGTAGAGGTCTACACGGAAGACCAGAGACCTGAAGACCCGGGACCCGACCCGGGACCCCTACGGGTTCGGGTCTATATTGTAAATGATCAGCCGGGTCCGGGTCGGGTCTCAATCTATTACTTCGGGTCCCGGGTCTGTTTAACATTGTGGGTAATACCCGAGGTCAATCGGACTTGGAGAACACACACTCACATTTAAATAAAATATTTCAAAAACAGCAACAAAAACTTAGATGAATTGTCGCATACATTTTTTCTATGACGCTAAAATTGCATTAAAAAGTTTATATTTGGTTGCTCCAACCAGGCAGCTAACGCGCATGTGCTCTTTTAACCCCCTGGGGTCCAAAAACGCGGGGCCGCGTTTTGACGCATTTTTTCCTGTTTCCTGTGACATCCACTTAAAATACTCCGTCATTCATAATCATACACATACATGTAATACATCATTCGAAACCGTGAAGTCTCTACTTTAATGTGAGTGCCTTCATAATAACAACAAAACTGTGTGGTTTTGGCAAATAAAGAAAATAAACAGGGAGTGCATTTCGACATCTCTGTCTCCTTGACCATTTTCCTCAAACACGTTTCAAACATGAACTGATAACTCCGCCAATACTTGTCACACGAACATGATACATATGTCTAAAGAAAGCCTGAAATGTCTACTTTTACATGATGTAATTAAAATCTGAAGAACTCATTGTCTGTTTGTGTAATCGACATGTAAGTAAAGAGAGGTACAGTTTTTCTGGCTCGACCTCATTAGCGCTAATGTGATCCCACCTTCCCTTGTGCGCGCCATTCATATGGAAATTACCTGATGCGGGCTATGCAAACAAGATCAACGCCCACAAACAATGCTTTAAGAAGCAGCGAGTTTTGACAGTTTCATCCACTTATCAACACGCTGGGAAGATGACACGCTTTACAGGTGAGGAAGCTCTATGCTCCTGGACAGCGAGGAAGAAGAGTTCACTGTTTCTTCAGACAAAGAGCAGGACTCCGACGATGAACGTTTGTATTTTGAAGAGCGACTTGATCCAACTGAGGATATAATTTCTGAAAAGTAAGTTTTACCTACATTTGTTGAAATGTTGTGTAACTTTTATATACTGTATACTGACTATTTGCAGCGGATATTCATAATGACTTTATAGAAACGTCTCGTAATTGGCAACTTGTATTAACATTAAAATGATAGTTCTTACATTAAACCGTATGCTGATTAGTGTAATGTGAATGTTAGAAAGCAATATCACTACTATAACTATAGTGTCCATGCCGACTTATCAATAAGGCTTCTTTATTTGCTCGGGTGTAACATTGTGCTGTAAATGAGCCCGGAGATATGCCATGCGTTAAACAGTATGATTGTATGGTGTAAATATTCAATATGTCATAAAACAATATCACTATTTAGAATATATTTTGACTAGTGTTTATGCCTCAACAAGTCTTGTTTACGCGACTATCTGTTCGGGTGTAAATGTATCGATGTAGTATCGATGTGCTGTAAATGTGTCCGGAGATATGTAATGTGTTAATGTTTAGCCATAAATATGTCCGGTAATGGCACGTTAACAAAGATATACCGCATCTATGTACCCAATTATCTTATCTCAACTATGCTTTACCGCCTTAGTATTGCTTTATAAGTTTGTTACTGTGGAGAATACATTATATTAATTATTAAAAACTTTTGTAGGAATGTGGCAGCATCACTCTCCTCTTCAGCGGGCATTTGCAGAAATGCGACGGACATTCATACAGGGTAAGTCACATTTGCGGGCTTTTCTGTTTTATTAGTAGACTTTTACTGATGTTTTGCGTAGTAATTTGGAAAATACAAGATGTATATATATATATAAACATATCTGTATTTTCCGAAAATACATGATACAAATAATGTTTTTAATTTTTTTTAGTAACGTGGCTTCATCATCATTTTCTCGCACGGGGGCATGCAGAAACGAACCCGAAATTCATAAAGTGTAAGTTACATTTACCGGCTTTTCTGTTCTCAGTATTAGTATTACTGATGTGTTGCTTGATATTTTAATGCGTAAAACTATGCATAAACATAGAACTTATGCATTCACAATATTTGTATTACTGACATGTTGCTTACATGATAACAGTAAATGTGCCCGGAGATTGTCATCATGCGCAAATATGCATGTATCTGTTCGGGTGTAAATGTTTCGATGTAGCCTAGTATTGATGTGCTGTAAATGTGCCCGGAGATATGTCATGTGTTAATTTTTGTGTTATGTGTTAATTTAAAATTTGTTTAATTATTCCTCATAACATTTTAATGCCACGATCTACAGAACATCACACAAAAAAACATTTTGAGAACTAAACCTAAAAAATAACAAAGGTGATCCTGCCTTGGAAACCCCGGCTACAATTTAGTATTTTTATTTAATTCGGAGATTAAGCGCGTCAAAGCCATGACCAAAAAAAGACAAATGACAAATAATTTGTGATTGTTACTGTAAATGATAAAAACGATAAGCTTTGTATACAATTCATTAAACGTTAATTTATAACAAGAAAAACACTGAAATTAATGATTTTATAGACACTCCGCGTTATTGTTTAGCACAGAAATACCTGCTTGCTTGCTTTGACTTTGATCATCTCTGTATTCACTTCAGATACAGAAAGACCTTATGATATTATTTATTTCAGGAATCTCTTTGCTATCATTTGAAAGTGAACACCGACCATAATAGATAACCACTCGGTTTTAAATACATTTTAAAACTTATGCCCGCCGAAAAACATCCGTTTTGTAATGTTTAGTTTGATGAAATTCTAAATATGAGACGCAGAGCACCTATAGCACGTTCGGCTAAATTGCATGCGCAAACATGGCCAGAACGCAATAGCGCAACATCAATAGAATGAAAAACAATCCAAAATGTACAGACTTAAATTATATCAGAATTTACGTTTATAATAAATATGTTTTTTAAATAAAATAAGGTCAGAAGTAACAACGTGCAGAACAAATGTGCAAAATGCCTCAAGTGCACGGAAACAAAACACAAGCCAAATAGATAAATCAGATAAACCCGAGTGATTTATAAATAAAATAAAGAAATTAATAAAAAAATGAAAGTATTGCCAGAATTGCCAGCTTTGTCTTTTAAATGTAGAAACAAAGAGTAATGGTTTATTAACATAGGAACCTCTTTTTGGACGTGTAGCCCTGTCACAGGGATTGTTGGATTTATTAACCCATTTTAAAAATATTTATTGAAAGCTGCTACATCACATATTATTTGCAGCATTATAATAATATGCTGTATATTAATATATTGGGAGAAAGCTGTTATGTGTGAAATCAGATAATGTGTGCACCCATATACGGCCAAAAGTTGAATGATCCTCATTTCATAACACATCTGCAACGATTCGACTGTGAGATTGATAGTCGAATCCGGCTTCTCCGATGCATCGAATCTTCAACTATTCGGGGTCACCCCTATTAATTATTTAAAAAAGTTCTCAATATTAGTTATACTGATGTGTTGCTTTGTACTTTGAAAATACATGATATTAATTAAGATATGCTTTCAGGAATGTGTCTGCAACACCAACTTCGTCTGGTACTCGCACGTTTTGAACAATGGCACGACAACATTAAACTCCATTCCCACAGAGTTACAGTGTGTGATGGTTTACAAATGTATACCTTATTTTTTATATTTGGAAGTATTTTTAGATGCACACCAAACTTTCACAGCTGACATTTAGAATCCTTTTCTTTTAATTTTGCCATATTGTACTGGTCATATAGAATATTGTTACATGTATACATATTGTTACTTTATTATTTATAATTACAATGAAGCTTCTTTATTTATAATTACAATAAAGCTTCTTTAATCTATTGTATTGTTCATGTTGTTAGCATTTTTTGCAACCCTATAAGACTTTTATTTTACTAAAAAATCTTTTGTACTTTATTTTAACCTATTTTTTTTTAAACTACAAGCAAAAGTTTTTCTCTTCAAGTCTCCCCACAGTCACAGTTCTTTTGTCCCAACATTCCTCGCTGAGCCATTAGGGGGTTGGGTCTCCTCAGGTGTAAAACACATCAATATTCATGACCATTGACCCTCCCTTGCATATTGCCTTTACACAGCAAAAAGTGTCTTACAAAAGTTAAATCAATGTATTTTTTCATGTGAATGATTGGGTTAAATGGTTTTTACATCTTTTTGTAGCAAATTCTCTACTCTACAAGAGTAGATAACTTTTTTGCTTGTTAACAAATGTTTAGGATGTGTTCCTTGGCCTTATTTCAGCAACTTTTTGTTTTCTTTTTTTTACTAACCACGCATAAACATAATTTACTTAAAAATACAAACATGTACTGTACATACATTTATCTTACATATTATTATAGCACAGTTTGTGCTGAATACAGTGTTGTGTGATATTAGCCATTAATGTGTTTTAAAGCAACTGAAAAAAGATCAAATGTGAGAGCATCTCAGAACCTCTGACTGTGTCCAAAAAGGGTCCGACCCCAGAGGGTTAATGTGTCTCTGGCTACCAGTCAGGAGCTTCTGCAGTGAGACGCAATGACTTTAATTGGCTCTTTTATTTAGAAGGCGGGACCTATTCCACCATACCGCGCATTTTGCACTGACTAATCTAATTTTTATAATAATATTATACATTGACCTTTGTAAGGGGGGCAAATATGACCCCATCCATCCGTTTGGCCCAACGACGGAATACAAACGAAGGGTTATAGCGCGTTCGGTCTTTTCCGGCGCTTATAAAGACAAATTAACGTTACGCAACTTTACACCTGACTCCAAAGATATAAAACGTATTGTAATATGAATCAAATTGATATAAATATAGAATTTGGATAAACGTTTGATCATTCTATTTAACTCATTGTTATATTGACTCGTTCAAGTGGATCTCAATTGTCGCTTAGAATCCTTGCATCAGCTGCTGCAGGTTCACGATCACAAACTCGACCATACAACTAATCAAGAGTTAAGAAGTTCGTCAGACCTTATAATTAAAGGCAGTCGATTCGTCGATGCTTAACCCTGTAGTTAAAATTAAGTGGTTCGTCAGACCAAAGGCAGACGATACGCCAAACTTAACCCTATTAAGAGTAAGTGGTTCGTCAGACCAAAATAGTAAAAGGCAGACGATACACCAAACTTAACCCTATTAAGAGTAAGTGGTTCGTCAGACCAACATAGTAAAAGGCAGACGATACGCCAAACTTAACCCTATTAAGAGTAACTGGTTCGTCAGACCAACATAGTAAAAGGCAGACGATATGCCAAACTTAACCCTATTAAGAGTAACTGGTTCGTCAGACCAACATAGTAAAAGGCAGACGATACGCCAAACTTAACCCTATTAAGAGTAACTGGTTCGTCAGACCAACATAGTAAAAGGCAGACGATACGCCAAACTTAACCCTATTAAGAGTAAGTGGTTCGTCAGACCAACATAGTAAAAGGCAGATGATACGCCAAACTTAACCCTATTAAGGGTAAGTGGTTCGTCAGACCAAATAACCAAAACATAAAATGGCAGACAATACGCCTACTTAATCCTGGTCATAGATTTGCGGTAACAAAGGATACATCAATTTACTTGTAGTCAATTATTCAGAGTAAGGCAGAATAAATACAAACGTAACAATTTATTAACCAGGTAGGAAAAACATAATTCAAAGCCAATTAATATATCCAATTCAAATACAAAACAATAAAACGAAAAACCATTGCATACCTGGTAAGGAGATGAAGATCTGGTTACAGATTCCTCAAAATAAAATAAAAAGAAACATGATATAGAAAGTCCCGCCTGAGTCTTCTACACATCTCCTTAAATAACCAGAGAACAAAGCATATAGGAGTTTGGTACTGATTGGTTGTTGTAAAAATCAGGGGTGTAGCCTAATATACATACAGTGGGTGATTGGTCAACATGTCTAAGTTAGGAGTTGTCTCCCAACATTAGGTTAAGTTTACTTATTTATTGTCACAGATTAACATTGAATCCTGTTGTCATATTAATAAACCCAAATGTACCACTTGCATTAAAACACTTCATATAACACCAAACAAAACCAGTTTCACATTCTTTGTACATGTAGAATGTATTGCTTTTAGAACTTGAGGAGAGGGGGACAAGAAAGTGTGGTCGGGTGTGACTCTGTCCCACACCATGGGGTAACTGTCTTGGGGGGTAGATGTGAATTCTTTGAGGAAGGTTTCGGGGTAGATGTGAATTCTTTGAGGAAGGTTTCAGATGATAATTCAACAGGAATTAGGAAGCGGTTTCCTGTGGATTCAGCCATTTGCTGCTGGCTTCAGGAAATACCTTCTGTCAGGGTTTGTCACCACCTTACAGCTCTTACAGCTCCGCCCATTTTGATCAAGTCGGAGAGATATAACAGTCCCGATGAGATCAACATACATCTCGGTGGTGTCCAATCTCTGTAGTGTTCGTAGTTTTCAAGTTCAGTGTGTCAACCAAGGCCTGTGTGCTTCGTTCGATGAATGTCCCATTCTTTCACGGAAACCACCTGTTCTTAGACGTTCTGTCTCTTTGAAGAAAGTTGTCACCTCTGAACGGTGAATTCAGACGTCGTCGGGTGGGGGTGTTGACATAGACAATACATCACTGTGTGAAACACCTGCACATCTTAAGGACCATTCATTGATTGAACACTGACCAATATCAATAGGCTTGGTAACACTATAACATGATAGTTAGGGCAAACCATAAATAAAATAAAATAAAACATTACACATGATAACCTGATGTGAAAATGGGCAAGTGGTACGATAGGGTCGAATACCTCTGATCTATAAAATTACCCTCATTCTTTCCCACTGTTGTACTTGGAGTTTAGCTGAATTCAAAGGTACTTGGTCTCTGGATATTGAAGGAGAGGATGCAAAAGGTCAGGTTAAAGCAATAAAAACATCACATTGAGGTATGCATATTATAAAAATAAAACCCAGAAAATGAAATGTTAAAATAACCTTGAGGTATGCATGTTACAGATTGTATGAAAATAAAACCCAGAAAGTGTTAAAATAACCTTCAAGTATGCATATTATAGATTATATGGAAACAAAACCCAGAAATTGTTAAAATGATCTTCAGGTATGCATATTATAGATTGTATAAAAATAAAACCCAGAAAATGTAAAAATAACCTTCAGGTATTAACATTCAGGTATGCATGTATTTGGTCATGTGAAAATAAAAGAAAATAAAAACCAGAAAGTGTTAAAATAACATTCAGGTATGCATATATTGGGTCATGTGAAAATAAAAAACGGAAAATGTTAAAGTAAAATTTGGTTATGCATACTATAGGGTGTATCAATAATAGTGATAGTAAAATACTGCTATAATAAATTTAGGTATGGGCATTGTAGACCGTATATAATAATAATAATAATAATAAGCACATAATGTTGTAATCATACCATGCACACATCTATAATGAATGTTGAGGGAACTCTGAATTTTCTATTATAAACACCTTGTAGGCCTAAGATTAATTTAGAATATGTTCAGAACATGTTGAGTCCATGAGCACAATTGAAGATTCAGAATCTCATGTTAGATTTCTATGTGTGCAGGTATGTGCCTATGTGTATATGTATCTTTATTTGTATGTGCACATGTGTATAGGCATGTTTATGAGTATGTGTAGTCCATACACTTGAAGATTTAGAATCTCAGATTTCAATGTGTTTGCGTATAGGTAGGTGTATTGGCGCTTTTCCATTGCATAGTACCCCACGGTTTGGTTTAGTTTGGGTCGGGTCAGCTTACTTTTGGGAGCTTTTTCATTGGGATCACTTCGTAGTACCCGATACTTTTTTTCGTACCACCTCGGTTGGGGTTCCAAGCGACCCGAGCTGATACCAAACGTGACGCGTAAACACTGTAGTTCACTGATTGGTCTGAGAGAATCGTCATCGGCGCCGTCATCCTATTATGTAAAATATTAGCTTTAGCTTAAGTTTACTGCTAGCTTGCGCTGTCTCGAGCAAACATGTTGTCATCTGTGCTCTGTTTTAAGTTTCCAAACACCCTTTTAGCAATGAAAAACATCCACAGGTTGTGAATCAGGAACACATAAAAGTTTTTTCCAGACTTGCAGTTTGTGGCGGAACATTCGCGACGTGCATGTCAGTATTATTTATGCTTTAATGCAACTTCATTGAGGCTCCGCGGAGCGCCGTCGACTGACGCCACGGGTGTTTGAACAGAAACTGTCATGTGAGACAGAGGTAGTTATAAACGCGATGTGCAAACATCTATTTGTGGTGGCCAATTTTAATTTTGTGGCGGACTTATAAATAAATAAATGTATGGGAATGTACAAGGACGCTCTCTCTTGTATGATGTCACAGCCGTATGCAGCGCAAATATAACGACACGCCTATAATTCCTCCCACTGCGAAGTGATACTAAACTCAATGGAAAAGCTAACCACGCCAAAGTGAGGTGAGCTGACCCGACCCAAACCAAACCAAACCGTGGGGCACCACGCAACGGAAAAGCGCCATATGAGTGTAGAGATATGCGAATACTTATATAGGTGTGTATGTGATATGTTGGCTAAGTCACATTTGATATTAGGAGTTGAGATGTAAATGGTTTGATTGATTCTTGAAAATTGTTTGTGCTGTTGTTTAGTGATAAGTTGAGGATCAGGGCGCCAACTGGTCCTCACTTCTGACAACAACAGTCAGATAATTGATTTGAGATTTCAATTAAAACATAATCATCAAAGTGTGACTTTGCCATGTAAGTTTCTAATGAATGTTGTAGTTTTGCTAATATGGGTGTGAATGATATCACTTAGCATATGTGTTAGATTAGATGTCTCTGTTGTGTAACAGGAAAATGTTGATTTTAAATGTAGTGTTAAGTTTGGAATATGTTGTATGGTGTGTAGTGTTTATGTCTGGATAGTCTTTACGTCTATACCAGATGTGTTACGAGTTTGTTTTAGTCAATGTGTGTGCCGTACAGTCAGTGTTTGTCTGGAAGATGGGTGGATTTTATCTCTAACAATTAGTGTTGCAAATTTTGAGGCCATGTCTATTCGTGATGGTATAGTGTTGTGAGGTGTAAAATGGCCTTTGAATGTCTTCACACCCATCCTCAGTTTTCTAGATTGTTTTTCTGCAGGGTTCGCTGTCTTGTCTGATGAGTGTCATGGTTCTGCTATCTTGTCCTTTGTTTAATCTAGTCTTGTGGCAGAATCATGACAGACCCATGTTTTGTGTGGGTTCACGTGGTCTTAGTATTGGTTTACTAGACCACGTGTTCCCTGTGTCTTTTTAACCCCGCTCCCTTGTCATCCTCATCATTATTGTTTGATTTATATCACCTGTTCCCCTCTTGATTTGTTCCCCTATTTAATCCTCTTGTATTCATTGTCCTGTGCTTGTGCATTGTTTCTGTGTTCCTACACCCTGTGAGTACGCTGTTAAGTCTAAGTCTAGTCAAGTAAGGTTTATTGTTTTGTCAAGTTTATTGTTAAGTGTCATCCTGTTTAGTGTAATAGTGTAGTCCGGTGTCTTGTCTAGTTTAGTGTTCTTTAGTCATCCTGTTTATGTTATTTTGCCCCCTCGTGGGTTTTGTTTTCTGTTTTCATCATAAAATAAAGGTATTTTGTTTGCACCTGCTGTCTGCGTTTGGGTTCGTCCTACAATTCATAACAGAATGCACAAGCCAACTATGAACCCAGCAGACAGCAGTGCTTTTCCTGCCAGGCGGCAGTTGTCTGACCACGAGCTGTGGTGGCAGTCAACTGCCGCCGATATGAAGATGGGCAAGGTTCCATTTCCTGCCCAGGGAGATGAGTCCCTGAGAGAGTACGCCCAGGCTCTGGAGTCAAGGAGGTTCTTCTTGCCAGAGAACCTCCTCAATTCCTACCTCATCGCGGGCCTCCATGTCCCTCCTTCTTTGCCAGAGCGGGAGGGGTTGATTCGCCGCCCATTCCATGAAGTTGTGGACCGGCTGTGTCGGGAGGAGCTTCAGGCTTCCACCAGGGCATCACCACCTGCCCCACTGCTTTCTATTCCAGAGGGTCGCGTCGTGGGAGTCCTGACGCAGGGGGATACAGCTCTCACCACGTCAGTTCCTGAGAGCCCTGCCCAGCCTATCAGCCTCCATGGAAAACGTGAGAGGAGGGTTTCATGGGAGTCGCCGTCTGAGGGGTCCTCTTCGGAACATGCTGCTCCCACCACAGTCCTCACCTCACCTGCCACTGCGTCTGCACCACGCCCCAGAAAGAAGAGGAAGAGGGGGTTGACATCTCAGTCTGTGCAGCCACCGCTGCAGCCCCTGCCGTCTGCGCAGCCACCGCTGCCGTCTGCGCAGCCACCGCTGCAGCCCCTGCCGTCTGCGCAGCCACCGCTGCAGCCCCTGCCGTCTGCGCAGCCACCGCTGCAGCCCCTGCCGTCTGCGCAGCCACCGCTGCAGCCCCTGCCGTCTGCGCAGCCACCGCTGCAGCTCCTGCCGTCTCCGCTGCCGGACGCAGCGCCCCCTGTCACGGTCCCTGTCTCGCCACCGCTGCCTGCCGCAGCGCCCACTGTCTCACCACCGCTGCCGGCCGCAGCGCGCCCTGTCACGGTCCCTGTCTCGTCTCCGCTGCCGGCCGCAGCGCCCCCTGTCACGGTCCCTGTCTCGTCTCCGCTGCCGGACGCATCGCCCCCTGTCACGGTCCCTGTCTCGTCTCCGCTGGCGGACGCAGCGCCCCCTGTCACGGGTCCCTGTCTCGTCTCCGCTGCCAGACGCAGAACCCAAGATCCCTTGCCCACCCAGCTCCACCCTACCTGGACTTCCTTCTGTGAACTCTGTTTTGCCTTCGCCCCCCCCTCCCTTGTTTGTTGTTTTTATTGTGTCACCCCAACCCCTTTTGTAGTGTATTCTTGTCTGCCCCTATGTATTTTTGTCATGTTTTCTTGGTGTTTGTCTATCTGTCAGTCTGTCTTGTCCCATGTCTAGTGTTCCCCTGGGGAGCGTCTGGAAGCCGCTCCTTTAGGGGGGGATTCTGTCATGGTTCTGCCATCTTGTCCTTTGTTTAATCTAGTCTTGTGGCAGAATCATGACAGACCCATGTTTTGTGTGGGTTCACGTGGTCTTAGTATTGGTTTACTAGACCACGTGTTCCCTGTGTCTTTTTTACCCCGCTCCCTTGTCATCCTCCTCATTATTGTTTAATTTATATCACCTGTTCCCCTCTTGATTTGTTCCCCTATTTAATCCTCTCTTGTATTCATTGTCCTGTGCTTGTGCATTGTTTCTGTGTTCCTACACCCTGTGAGTACGCTGTTAAAGTCTAAGTCTAGTCAAGTAAGGTTTATTGTTTTGTTAAGTTTATTGTTAAGTGTCATCCTGTTTAGTGTAATAGTGTAGTCCGGTGTCTTGTCTAGTTTAGTGTTCTTTAGTCATCCTGTTTATGTTATTTTGCCCCCTCGTGGGTTTTGTTTTCTGTTTTCATCATAAAATAAAGGTATTTTGTTTGCACCTGCTGTCTGCGTTTGGGTTCATCCTACAATTCATAACAATGAGGCCAGACATCTCTGGCCAGGATTTACAGCTTTCAACCTGATAAAGGGACAAGCAGAGAAGCAATTTTAGTTTTTTAACCCTTTTGCAATTTGCATTGAGACATGTGGTACAAATTTTTCCTTCTGGTGATCAGTCATTAGGGAATAGATGTACCATTGTCATATTACTTTGCAAATTTATTTTCAGAGATTAAATTAGTTTTACATCCTTTGGTCAGAGTTTTTTTTTTTTATTGACTACTGCTATTGCAGTGTAGTCCGACAGCATATTACTTTAAACTGTGATAGCATTTAAACCCTTGCTGTCTGCTGTGAGCATTCAAACTCCATTTCTGCTGGAGAACTTTTCCATAAGATCAAATGGCTTCATTTTAAGTTGCTCAGTTCAGTCAGACCTGTGGGCAATTCATCACCTCATCACATCTTTGACTGCTTCAGATCTCTGACACAAAAGGACTCTTTGGCTTGATGTGTTCAGCATTTTCATTGGTTTAGTTACCAAATGATTAAAATAGATCTCTGTATTGGATTAAAAAATGGGTTAAAATTTCCAGTGAGGGAGATTTGGTTCAGTATCACGAGTGTCATGTTACTTTTCAGTGTTAAAACATGGCAACATGTGACAGCGTGCTCCACTCCTTGACACACTGGGTGGTGGACCAATTCTGTGGTTTTGGCCAGTACAAGTTATTCCATATAGTACATGTTATGCACCACAAAATTTACCATCTGTGGCCTGTTTGGCCATTATAATATAATGTATATTGCAACTTGATCACAATGTAGATTATATTATATTAAAAATAGTATTAATTAAAAATACATTCATTACTGATCTCTTAAGGATTACCAGATTGATGTTTGTTTGTTTGAATTTGCAAGATGTTCCTGTATCAATATATTTGGATGTGAAAAGGTTTCAAAGCCCTGGACAGACTGGTGTGTGAAGCACATATGTTCACTGGTTCATGCTAATGTATTCCTCTTAAATACACGTGTCTCTCTTAAAAACAATGTTCTCTCTTGGGAACAATGGATAGCCCGTTATCTGAGCGGGGGTAAGCCCCTTTTAATCTCAGTTGGGTTTCTCACAGTGAAAGATAAGACCATTTGTGTTTTATTGGCCTAGAACAACATTATATTTTCCTGCAACAATTTAAGGTTTTGTTTAATTGTATCTCATCAATGGAGGAATACTACATTGAATTAGAAGTTTGTAATTGTAATATGACTTTCTGATTCCATCCTCAGTCCAGAGTGATCTTTTAGAAGGCTCACTCACAACCTTGAATACAGTAGACTCCCCGGAGAGCTACCCTTGATTGTCAAACATCACATCTCCATACAAATGTTAGATCTGCAGACAGATAGATACCCTTGATTGTCAAACATCACATCTCCATACAAATGCAGCATTTAAAAATCTTACTATCTGTGTGCTTTTCACATCTCAATTGTCCAAGTCCTCCTTTCACATGCAAACACATTCATGGCATTGTAGTTTAAATCATCCAACATCATTTTCCAATTGTTAAAAGTTATTTCGGCACTCTTTCCAGGTTGTACATTTGCTGTCACAACATAAACAATTGTGTAGAATTTGGTGATTTAAATTTAGATTCTAGATGTTTTCCTTGTTTGAGAATCAGAACAAATTTTGGATGATTTAACTCCAATGTAAGACGATCTTTTGTTTTCCGTAGGCACGTAAACAAAAGATCTTAACAGAGCAAAGCAATTCATTCTTCATTTAGCATTGCACAGTATTTTTGATGATGTGGTTTCCTTTCATTATTAAAAAGCCCCACCGGATTTGTTCTCCGGTCTAACATTAGGTATATTTACAACCTATTTCATAAATGTGGGATGTTTTAAAACAATCCCTTAAACATTTTTAAAAGGCAAAGAAAAGATTGACTTACCACATCAGCTGAAGAAATAGAAGAAGTTCAAACCTTTAGCTCCATGAAAAGACACTTATTCTCCAGGGATTCCATCAATCGTATTTTGTACGATGTTGATGAGATTTCTCACTGGTTGAATATCCCGTCTTGGGAATCACCACTTTGTAAGGGGAACAAATATGACCCCATCCATCCGTTTGGCCCAACGACGGAATCCAAACGAAGGGTAATAGCGCGTTCGGTCTTTTCCGGCGCTTGCAGGTGACGTTTTGGCATTTATGTAATTTTGTATTATTATCTGACTCCAAGATAATGTTAATATAAATCAGATTGATTATTACTTTTAAAACTTACAGAATTTAGATGGATGTTTGTTTATTTATTCTGATAAAGCTCTGGTATTACACTCGTTCATTCGGTTCTCATAGTCGCACATGATACTAGTACGGGCCTCATTATTAATATACTGGTAAACGGTCATGAGCGAATCAGTGTTGGTCGCTGCCAGAGGTTGGACTATACGCTTAAGCGGCCGCTCTCTGCGTGCTCAACTTTAAACATACTTTATTTAGTCCGCTTGGAGGTGACACTTAATTATTACAATAATTATTTCTAATCAAATTAATGAATAGAATAATATTGAAATAAACAGAGGTTGAGGCTGACCCTATTTAGAGTAATCGGAAATGTTACTCTAAACGGAAACACAGCCTCTACGCTTCTAAGTACACTTAAACTAACGCCAATTGCTATTCGTATTCCACAAATCCTCAGCTGATGTATTATTCACTATCTAACTGGGATTTGGGCCGATCCTAGCCTGATTTCTGTCCTTACGGTAACTACGGATACAACGGTATTACTTGCAGTGTCAACATTTACCGAGCAACACAGAATAAAATCAAACATAACAATTTATTAACCAGGTAGGAAAAACATAATTCAAAGCCAATTAATATATCCAATTCAAATACAAAACAATAAAACGAAAAACCATTGCATACCTGGTAAGGAGATGAAGATCTGGTTACAGATTCCTCAAAATAAAATAAAAAGAAACATGATATAGAAAGTCCCGCCTGAGTCTTCTACACATCTCCTTAAATAACCAGAGAACAAAGCATATAGGAGTTTGGTACTGATTGGTTGTTGTAAAAATCAGGGGTGTAGCCTAATATACATACAGTGGGTGATTGGTCAACATGTCTAAGTTAGGAGTTGTCTCCCAACATTAGGTTAAGTTTACTTATTTATTGTCACAGATTAACATTGAATCCTGTTGTCATATTAATAAACCCAAATGTACCACTTGCATTAAAACACTTCATATAACACCAAACAAAACCAGTTTCACATTCTTTGTACATGTAGAATGTATTGCTTTTAGAACTTGAGGAGAGGGGGACAAGAAAGTGTGGTCGGGTGTGACTCTGTCCCACACCATGGGGTAACTGTCTTGGGGGGTAGATGTGAATTCTTTGAGGAAGGTTTCGGGGTAGATGTGAATTCTTTGAGGAAGGTTTCAGATGATAATTCAACAGGAATTAGGAAGCGGTTTCCTGTGGATTCAGCCATTTGCTGCTGGCTTCAGGAAATACCTTCTGTCAGGGTTTGGCACCACCTTACAGCTCTTACACCGTCTTGCTGTCATATCTAAAGTTTTCGCGACTCTGCTCAAAGAGCACAGAGATGATAGCAAAGAAGCAAAGCTAACGAAAGCAGCCATGACACTGAACGAGCAATCGTTATTATAATCCAAATGGGCAAACATTATTAAGCAAGTTGACCCGATACACAACAAATGTAAAACTGCGTTATTAATCACCATGACTGTAAAGTGGACTTTTAAAGCTGGAATAAGCATTAAACATTTCAATCGTCAAGAGAGGAATAACATGGATGGGACTTTCTTGGAAATAAGGAACAAGGAGGAGAAGACAAACTTCTATGGGTAAGACAAAAAGTTAAATTTTCGCTACTTGTTTATTGACTTATTAATAACATTTAGCTAAAGAATATTTGCCGGTCGATTCTGTGTCTTCCCGGACGTTTTTGAGTCCAGATTTTAAATAATAGACGGGTCTTCGTCGGATCCGGGTCCAGCTTTTAAATAATAGACGGGTCCGGGTCGGTTCCAGGTCCAGCTTTCAAAACAACAGACGGGTCCGGGTCGGTTCAGTGTAGCACATTTGCGTGTCTGATCGGGTTCGGGTAGGAATTTTTGGACCCGTGTAGACCTCTAGCTTGCTAGTTTAGCTGCTCTGTTGTCAATACAGTTTGCTGAGTTACACTCTTGTGTCTGCCTTTTATTTTATGCTTATACTGCTGCATAAACATGGTGTCAGAAGATGCCTAGTGCGTTTTCTTAAGTTTACGCTGTGTTTGCTGATTTCGACCTAAGGAGTTTAGCGATTATGGACGCTGATAATGCTGTGGCCGCGCTTCGCCCGTCCAGCGGCGTACCAGCTAATATACCTCCGCCATTACCGATGAACATGAACGGAGACTGGAGCGCTAACTGGGACTTATTCAGAGCCGAGTTCGAAGATTATGCGCTGGTCACTGGCCTGGCTGAAAAGACCAGGGAAGTACAAGCTGTTTAGACATGAACAAGATAAAATAAAGAACCAATGGATGTCTCAGAGGCTGAAATTACCTTGACAGGACTCGGCCCCACCCAGTAGGGGTCACCACGCTTGTGTTTAAATGAAATAAAATGTCAGTCTGTCATTTTGATGTTTGCATCAATGCATCATGTTTAGCGCTGTTGAAATGCCCCGGTATACTTTTCTGCATCCGCGCAAACGGTTGTGTTTAACACATACACCATACAAATGATTTCTTATTCAAACTAAATAGAAAAGTTTGTCAGAACAAACTTGTTGGCTTGAGGAAGCCTGGCCTGAACATTTTAAACAATTTAACAGAAGTTGAAATTTTTAAAGGTGACATAGAATGATTGAACAAGGTATTTATCTTTGTTCTGTGATGTGACATGTAGACAACAAAATTTTGGCTGGGTCTGTAATGCCTTAGAAGCTTAACTGGCAACCTCATAATGAAATGCAAGCACTTGACGCTGATCGGCTGCCTTTGCAGCCACTCAAAGGAATGTAAACTTTGCCGTCTTCAGAACACGGACAGACAAAAATTTTACGCATCTCGCCATTTCGCCTTGAACTTCGCAAACATTGCTGCAATTTACGTCATGTTGAAGGCAAGAGGCCGGATGTATGCAAATTAATTTGAAGGGGGGGTGGAATTGAATGAGAGTGGGGGGAAGTGAAATGCATTTTACGTAATATGTATCCATTGCTCAGATTGGGCTATTTTCTGGCGGACATTTCTAAAGGAGGAAATTATTTTTGAGATGTTCAGAATGTCTAGCACTTTTCATATGTTTGTGAAGGCAGGTAGACTACCGTCTTTCAACTAAGACAAGGTAAAAAACATTTTTTCATTATCTGTCACCTTTAACTCATTCACCGCCATTGACGAGTTATCTCATCAATTATGAGTTAATATTTAACTAACAAATATGCCTTTCTGGACGAATTTCAAAGTGAAAGTGTACTAAATACCGCTTTCATCCACTAGATGGCGAATTTATCAAAAACGGAAGTTAAAAAGATTTAATGATTTATTTTAACTGCCTTTATGTTTGATAGTCATTCTGAGTCTGATCTCTAACATAAATTCCTTTACAAAAACGCATTTTTTAAGCTTTTTGCTCAAAATGCTGTATTTTTGAAGAGAAATATCCATATGTCAGTGGTCAAATTAAGTGGAAATGTAAATATATAATGAAACGTTTCTTCCCCATTTTGTTTGTTTGTTGGTTTGTTTATTGCTTGTTTGAAAGCAGAGGGTGTGTTCTTTAATTTTATATAATTTGTATGTTTATATATTTATAGAAGAAAATTTTTCCTGCAAGGAATTTTGTGAAACTTTTGTTAAAATCACAAAAAATGCAGGTGGGCAACTTTTCTCAAAAAGGCTGGCGGTGAATGAGTTAAGAAATACGGTTTAGTAGTCTAGCTGGCATGTTTTAACATAAAGCTGGCATGATTTAACTAAGTTACCATAATGCTTTTGAAGCTAAGATTAAACTAAAATGTTTTACCATGAAGCTGGCAATATTTAACATGAAGATAACATGATTTAGCGTGATTTAGCCTGAAGATAGCATGATGCTAGCATGAATTAGCATGATTTATTATGAGGCTACCATGATGCTAATGTAACCCCACTTAATCCAAAATTGCCAGAGGTTAATCAGTTTTTATAAATTTTAGAATTTTGGTTTCAGTTTTTTAAATTAGCTTAAAATGTCTAAGCTATGCAAAAACCGACACATGTTCCCTGAAAACCATTATAACTACCATTTTTTAACCCCCATTTATCTTAACATAAACGAATGCATACATTTATGTCAAGATATCATTTTAAACTACTGGCCTTCAATTTTAAATTTGTGTACTTGTCCACTAGGTGTTCGCTACTTTTTACCATTCTATACATACATCAAATTGTCACATTTTTTGCTGTTTTCTGCAGGGGCGCATTGCTACTGAAAAGATAAGACGTTGATGTTGAAAAATGATGTGTGTGTAAAAAAGTGTCTGGCGGGCAAGGGGGTTGGGGGTGATGGCGAGGTCAATGTTGGGTGGGGCAGGGGGTCATTTCAAACTTAAAAAGTCTTTCCTCTTTGAAGGCCACATTCTGCTTTATAAACTAATTAAGTAATAAAAACGATGAATGGCCAGAACCAAAACAAAATCGATCTTTGTTTCTCACAGGTGCCCTGCAGTCAAGGCTATAAGTATGAGCAGTATGGCAGAGTAGTCATTTTTGAAAATGGCAAAGCATTACAGCACACAGGAGGCTTTGGAAATAGTTATGCACTCAGAGAGCGAGGATGGCTTCTCATCTTCCTCTGAGGATTCTGAAGTCGACACAGAGGAGGCCTCAGATGAAGAAGTAGCCCAGCTAGAGTCTGATTCATTGGAGGAATTTTCAGAAGACTCATCAGAAGGTGAGTCCGGAGGAGAGATCGATGAAATGGTGGCAGGATGAACATTAAAAAATGTAAAAATCTTCTGGTCTCAGACAAACACTGAGACACTCCGCTATGTCCCAGCAGCCAAAGATTTAATTCCGGGGCCTACACACTATGCCGCCACCAAATCAGAGTCCTGACGTCAACCTTTTCATTGCTGCTGTTGCATGAAATCCTATAGCACATTGTGGCCATGACAAACCTGCATGGAAGACGCTTAATCACACGCTGTTGAGGTCTTGACACAAAGAAACTTCAGGCTTATGTGGGGCTACTTATTCTGGCAGGTGTTTATAAATCAAAAAGTAAATCAACCCTCAGCCTCTGGAGTGAGAAATCAGGACGGGGCATTTTCCGGGCTACGATATCCCACAAAAGGTTTCATCACATCAGCTGAACACTGCGGTTTGACGACAAACTATCCAGACCCAGACGCTGTGATGACAAGCTGGCTGCCTTCCGCAAAGTCTGGGATATGTGGACTCAGCGCCTGCCGATGTTGTTCAACCCAGACAGCGACATCTGTGTGGATGAGCAGCTTGTTCCACTCAAATGAAGCTTTAGACAGTACATGCCAAAAAGCCGGCCAAATACACCATAAAGATTTGGGCTACCTGCGACGTAAAAATGTCCTACGCCTGAAACTGCAAATCTACACAGGGAAAGCAGCTGGGAATCCTGCGGAAGTGAGGTGTGTGTGTCCCTGCTTTGCTACTGTTCGGACTCTCTTGCTTACTGCTCTGCGCTTTGCTCTATCGCTTTTTAAATTTGATCTTATAATTTTAACTTCAGCAAATCAGCATAGTGCTCAAACAACAAAGCTTGGCATCAACGTTAAAATACAAACTTTCGGGACTGGAATATTACAAAAAAGTGGAATTTTTCTTCCGACCAGCCTCCCACCGCCATCAGCTTACATTCCAGAAGGAAAAACACAGCTGCCTTCATTCAAAAGGATAAGAAAAAGAAATGCCTCATCAAAAATCTACTTGTTGCACAAACTGCCACAGACTTTACAAATGATTGCTGTTCTTGAAACAAAGTTACTTGCAGGACTACCAAACCAGACGGAACACACAGCAGAGCTTCGTCATCATGGACGCCCTTCAGCATACCGCTGGTGAGTCCCATGAATCTAATGATCAACAGACTAATCCAGTGGTTCTCAACTCCAGTCCTCGGGACCCACTGCTCTGCACATTTTGGATGTCTCTCACATCCGACACACTCAGTTCAGTTCATGGAATCTATCCTAACGAGCTGATGATCTGAATCAGGTGTGTCAAATAAGGGAGACATGCACAACATGCAGAGCAGCGGGTCCCGAGGACTGGAGCCGAGAACCACTGGACCAATCAATGGTACAAACAGGGAGCGAGACCAAAAATCCCTTGAGAAATGAGACTGTCACAAGCATCACATTTTGCCACAGTAGCTTCCTCTACCCAAGATACAACTATGACAATGATTGCAAGCACTGACTTTCTACCACTGCCTATACATCTTGAGAACAGATTTGAAGTATTAATGAATATGAGTGAGGAATCCCGATACGTGATAAATGTGATTGAACACCAATCAAATCAGCCAGCAGCTAACACTGATGCTAACTGCCGCTCAAGATCAAGCAGACAGCGGCACTCAGAGCAGAGCGCATCTGAGCCCAGAACTCTGATAATGAGTGACTCCATTATCAGAAACATTACAGGGTCCCCGCGGTTCCTTAAAAAGTCTTAAAACGTCTTAAATAAAATTTTCGATTTTTAAGGTCTTAAAATGTCTTAAAATCTGGAATTTCCACTAAGAAGGTCTTAAATTTCATGTCAGACTCATCATCCAGTGTTTCCCATACATTGTTATATTTCATACATTTTCTATATGTATTTGTAGTATTATAATTGTAATATTTCAGTATTAAAACGTCTTTTTTCATTGTTTCGAGCGCTCAGCGGCACCTCTAACCTGAAAACTGCCTGGCTTGGTAGTTCCTGCCAGCTGTATAACCCCCGCCGATATAATCTTCAGGGTCACGGAGAAACACAAGCCTGAACAGAAGGGGAGGGTTGTGTTTTTTGTGTGTGTTTTTGTTTTTACATTTTTTTATGTTTTGTTATCCAGCCTGGATCCTCGACCCCTTCTCTGTGGCTTTTGGTTGGGGCACCCCCATATCAGTTCCTGGTTTGTTCTTTACTTGGTTCTTCCACTCTGGGTTATATTCATCTGATAAAATTGCCTCACTAAAGCAATCTGAATTGCAGCACTAGCAAAATCTGTACAATTTAAATGCATGTTAAGTTAGAAAATAGATCAACACAGTAAATGCATTAACAAAACACAAGAAAGACTGATTCCTTTTTTCTTAAGGTCACTAGTATAACAGCATAAATGTACCTGAGGTTTCCTTGCAGCATTGATATGGGTAAAAAAATTGCATTGCAAAATACATTCATTACAATGCAGTGCAATTGGCCATTAATTTTGTTGGGGCGCTATTATGGGTCAGTGCTGAAACAGTTTATATAAAATCCTCTTATGTTTCAGAATTTAAATGACATTTTTATTAAGAATGTGTAATTGATTGTTTTCCATACTTACATTTTAATCAGGGAACGAAAACACTACCGTATTATAGATTTTTATTTAAAAGCAACTAAATGATTTCAGACTTTTTCCATTCAAGATGACACATCGAGCTCTTCAAACAATCCAACCCCACTCATTTTGTGGCTGTAATTCTACATCTCGTCTATTTGGCATAGGAAAGGGATGGCACTGAAAAAAGTAAAGAATGACACTAGCTTTCTCAAACAAGCTAAGGTGTTCAGCCAGTCACAGAAAAATGTGAGAAAAGGCATCATCATTGCAGGTGAAAAAGCTCTAGTATCACACTGTATGGGGGCAAAAGGATGAATCACTGGACATGCTAAGATACAGGCAATTCTTTATTAAAGTAACTCAGAACTCATCTCCAGTGGAAGTTCAATCTCTCCCTCCAACGTCAGCAGCAAAGTTCCATAGTCTTCGGGTCTTTTACCAAATGATGAAGTGGAAAGGGGGAAGTGAACCTATGGACCCAAAACCTTGGGGGTGCCATGTTTTGGATGGGAGATTAATGTCCAATTTTTTCCCAGGCTGTGAGGACCAGCTTAAACCAGCTACTGCCACCTTAAATCAGCAAAAACCAGTTACCAGCTTATGCTGGTCTTAGCTGACTTTTTCAGTAGGGATTGTTGCTATGACTCACTGCTATGACTAAACACATACGCAAAGGTCTAAAAGGTACTAAATTGTGAAAAGCGCTATATAAATAAAATTGAATTGAAAAAAATTAAATACATAAATAAGATGCTCACTTACATTATAGGCTATAGCGTTACATTATAACCACATTATAATTTATAGCGGCATTTTCTGGGCTTCAGTTCTGGATGGCATGATGCACACAGCAGCTCTAAACTTCAGCTCAATCATTACATACGCAGAAAGATTGATCCATACCATTTAAAATCATGTTTACTTACTGCTGCACTTTTGTAGTTGATAGTTACGTCCACTGTAGTTGCAAGAAAGACTGCAGCACAAAGAGATGCACATGCAAAAAACATGGACCCCCTTGCACTAACATTTGTGGAGAATGTTGTGGTGATAGCTGTACAAACTCACAGTTGCCTGATTTATCAGATGAATATGACCCAGAGGGGAAGAACTAAGCAAAGAACAAACCAGGAACTGATATAGGAGGTGCCAGAACCAAGAGACACAGAGAAGGGGTCGAGGATCCAGGCTGGATTTAAAAAAAGATATAAAAACAAAATCACCAAAAAACAAAAACACCAAAAAAGGCCTCCCCTTCTGTTGCTACCTTGTTGTGGTGGGGAGGCTTGTGTTACTCCGTGACCCTGAAGATTATATCGGCGGGGGTTATACAGCTGGCAGGAACTACCAAGCCAGGCAGTTTCAGGTTAGAGGTCAGTCTAAAAGCAGCAGGATGATTGGATGAACATTGGGCCGATATATTTATCATACATATGAATGATGTTTCTGCCTATGCAAATTAGGACATATTAAATAAGTGTAAAGCTCATGTGGATATTCAAATTCATTTCAAAAGAAACTTATAATACCAAAAAGTTACTTTGGGGTGTATTTTGGGCATATTCAATTAGTGTATAGCTCATTTGCATATTACAATTAATTTTCAAAGCAACTTGTAATACAAAAAAAATTACTTTTCATGGGTACTTTCATCGTGTAAATTTTCATTTTGGTAGAAGTTAAGGAAAAAAATAGCCCCATTGGGGTGTATTGTAGTCTGGCCTTATTCACACATTTCGGATTGATGAGAAATTAACCTATTTCCTCAACTAGGATTTCTTAGGACTTTTAGTATGTTGTTCTGGACACCTCATAGAAATGATCTATGCTGAAAAAAATTCTTTTACAATTAGTCTGTCGTAAAACGCTATTTTGCCTGGACTAATCATGTGTTTAGGGTGATCAGAAATGAATGAATGAATCAATCAATAACTAACATTTGCAAGTTAGTTTGACAGTGTTAGCATAAAAACAAGACAATTTAAGTGGTTCTGCTTTTATTAATCACAAATTACTGAATGACTGAAAATGCAGCGAACACACTCTCGCTGATGCAGGGATTTTTTTTTAAAAGTAAAGTTTTTCTCCTGATTGCAGCAGGCAAACCACGCGATCCGGCGTCTTTTCGTCAGCTCCTGCACCGGCTTCCTTTGTTTTTTCCACGAATAAAAGCTGGAAAAACGTATTCCGTTGTTCAGTTTCCTCCCTGAACGATCGCGTGACCTGCTTGATCGAGCAGTACTGACCAAACATATCGAAGTTTATTAAAATCTCGACAGAAAATACAAAAACAACCTCCAACACATGAACTCAAATACAGCGGGATAGGACGCGTGCCTGCAAATATGACGGACATAATGCAACACCGCGTGACGTCAACTCCACATTCCCTATAAAGCCAAATTCGTGCTAAATTATTATTGATTCAGTCAAAAACTCCAACAGCTTTGCAACCAGAAGCTTTAGTTACCTGAAATTAAGAAAAGTACTAGAGGCTTCCTGAAATATATAAAATATAATAGAGATGCATTTCATTATTATTGCCCTTTCATCATTAAATGTTCTGCAATACTGTATGTGTACAGTAAGCTCGAGTTAAAAGAGTACAATTCCATAATCCACTTAAAGTGCTCTATTTTCATGTACTAATGTTGTACTTAATATAGCCTACATTTTTTTGTTCTTTAGTACATTAATATGAAATATGCTAAAATGTAATTTAAAAATGTATTTAGGTACCACTTGAAATAAATTTGAACCCATCTTTGTATGAAAGATTGGTACACGTTAACTTCAAATGGTATACATTTTGTAATACGAGATATGTTAAATGCATTTCAGTTCATATTAATGTAATCTCAAAATAACACTGATAATGACACTTAGATGTTTTTAAGATTATCTTAAGTTCTAAAGTAGAAACTTTGTATTATGTACAAAACTATTTTGTGAAAATAGGGCACTTTCAAGGGATAGTTCAACCAAAAATAACAATACTGTCATAATTTTCTCACTCTCACGTTTTTACAAACCTGTATAATTTTTTTTGTTCTAAAAAACACAAAGGAAGATATTTTGAGGAATGTTTGTAATCAGACCTTTAATGAGCCCCATTCACTTCCATAGTAGGATAAAGTATAATTCAATGGGGCCCATTAACGGTTTGTTTACTAAACATTAGGTAAAATTAAACAGTTAGCAAAAACTTGAGAATTGGGTGGGGCCGAGGGGTCACTGTTGCAAATACCCCTCTCCTGACATCTCACTCCAAACTTTTGGTAAAACTTGAGAGCCCTAATATACATGTCCGACAACAAAACAGATAATATGTAAAAATATAATTAAGTTGTGTTAAAATACAATATAACTCAATTAACCTACTTAAATCTGTGTCATTAATGTTAATCAAACAACCCAAGACAAAGAGAAAATCCCTTCTGTAGCTCTAAAAAATAATCATATTTAATTTATACAAAGACTTTACCTAATGTGCAACTTTGTTCTTTTTTATAAATGTTTGTAATTTCTTAATTTGTTACTAAATTTTTGATACCCCTTTTTTGCTGATCTGAAAAATGATCAGATCTGTGCCTCAAAAACCGTAATGTGATCTGAACCATGAGTTTTGTGATCCATTGCACCCCTATTTTGTAATGTTCTGGGCTGTCCTCCATGTCTTTTTCAAAATGCTAAGAGGGGCCAGAATTTAGAATTTATTGAAGTACCTTAAAGGCAGATTTTTACATACACAGTCAACCATGTCAGAATTGTTAGGCGAATTAGCACTTAGTATAAAAGTTGTTGTTTCCCTGTGATGTGTCTTGTGTGGCTTAGGCGAGCTGTGCCGTGCTATGCGCGCTAAAGATTTTCCTGTTTTTTATGATAAAGTCTTAAATTTTTATTTTAGAGGACTTAGAAAAGGTCTTAAAAGTCATTAAATTTGCTGTTAAAAAATGTGCAGATACCCTGCATTAGCAACAGGGACTCAACTACGTGCTACCTTTCACAAGCAACCATTTCTGATGTTAACAGGGAACGGCAGAACATTCTGATGAAACATAAGACTGTAAATCGAGTTGTCATTCATGTGGGGAAGAATGATATTCACAAAGAGCAATCTTCAGCCGTTCATCAGTGTACCACTTCCAGCAAGAGGGACAAATAGGTTTTCATGGTTGCTTGGACTTAATACATGGCTGCAAAAAACCTGCAACATAAAGGGACTGAACTTTATCAACAACTTCAATCTTTTCTGAGTCAGCTGCAAATATGGTTTGACCCCAAAAAAATTCTAACAAAAGATTTCTCAGTGGTTTACAGTAGTATCAGATGTACTTAAAAACATACTAAAAGTTTACCAAAGTTTGACTCCAAGAAAGGCCCCATTTTCAAAATGGCAGCCGTCAGGTCCTTAAAATGACCATTACCCCCTTGTATTCCTCCAAAACTCTGGTGCCAGATACATGTTTTGACCATGTAATATTCTAATAAACATATTTGCATAATAGATGAGTGATTACAAGTACACTAATATATTAAAGAAATTGGTAACAAGCATATTTATGTGAAAACAAGTACAATTTCCCCTAGTTAAAGGTAGGGTAACAGATTTGATCCTGAAACATTTTTAGTTATGCTGGTTAAAAGTCTCTTTACATCCTGATAGCAATCACTGTGTTAAGTTGTTTACATGTATTTGTAGAAATGTATGTCATCTGTGAACCTGAGGACCAAAAAATGTTCAACCAATCATAGATTTCGGTCCGAACGGACGTTTCCTTTTTTGTCCCTCATACGTAAGCGTAATTTTTAATGCCCACCGCGCAAGCTAGTCCACGCAGACACCATATAGTCAGGGGGCCAATTCTGAAAAGGGCTTCCGTTAAGACTTTTGCGGACATGTTTTGGTACAAGCTGTCACCCTATTTTTTTTTGTTAGAAGACACCTATAGGTAAGAGATTAGGGTGGTTGTCAAGCTGAATTATTATTTTTTTTACTTGTGCAAGCGATTTCAGGACAATTTTTTTGGTTTCCAGCTCAACTCGACAATCCAACAATAAATGTTAAAATCTCCACAACCACAAGGCCCATATACATAAAAATGGTATCAAATGAAAGCAAACACTCATGGGATGTCTGCTAAAGTGTCAGAATGAACATTGATTGTACAATGTAAGAGAAAACAGAACTAGAACATGAAAAAAAACAATCTCCGCCTAAAGAGAACCAGTTTTCAAAGTGAATATCAGCTTGGAAACATAACATAGTATCCCAAAAGTTCTATTTATCAGTACCCCTATCTATGGGAATGAGTCAAGCCAAGTTTAAAGCTTGTAGGGAGAGACAGTGCAATGATGCACAAGTTATAAAACTTTAATGTCAAGCCGAAATGTAGAACTGTAGATGGTGGTCTATGGTGCTATTTGACTTCATTAATTAACCAGGTTGTAACACATACTATATTTAATTGACATATCACTATAGTTAATAATTCTATCCTAACATAACTGTTCTCTCACTTCTTTGGGGTTAGGGGTTAGTAACTAGTTAGTAGTAATACATGGTAATGAAGAGCACCTCGAACATTAAAAAGTAAAGTTTGATTTAAGTTCAGATTTAAAGACTTTACCGCATGTCTGGATTTTAAACTTTATACATACACACGTGAGGAAGATCTTCATTTATGTCTGGACATTGAGGAAGCATTTATCTTTATCGTTACCTAAGAAGAACAATGGAGGACGCACTGGAGGAGGATATTGGAAGTAAGTAACAGTTAATTTATACTATTTATATTTGCTATCATGTAATATGCTCATGGCTTGTGCAGTTCAGCCTACGCACAGTAAGCATCAGCAGACGGCACGCTTCGGATTGAAAAAGTTTTGCATTGTTTACAAACGAGGAAGCGATCTCACGTAATGGCGGATTTCACTGTTGTATGCTGTACAATGTTAAACACAGTTATTCACTTATATCCTTCATGGCAACTTTCAGTAAGCCTGCACTGCTGTATCTTTTAAGTGTGTGATGTAATATGATTCCATGTTTGCATGCTTATTTACAAACGAGGACACAATCTCACGTAATGGCGGATTTCACTGTTGCATGCTGTACAGTGTTAAACACAGTTATTCACTTATATCCTTCATGGCAACTTTCAGTAAGCCTGCACTGCTGTATCTTTTAAGTGTGTGATGTAATATGATTCCATGTATACATGCTTATTTACAAACGAGGACGCAATCTCACGTAATGGCGGATTTCACTGTTGCATGCTGCACAGTGTTAAAGTGACACCATGTAATTTTTCAACCTTCATAATACATTTTCAAGACCCTTGTGATAGTACATAGTACATTAAATAGGTTGAATGACATGTCTACCATAGCCTGACGGGGTCTGTATCACTTTTACTCGTATTTTAAAACTTAGGGTTTGTGGTAGTAACCAGAGCACAAAAAAAACTACAAAATTCGACTGCTTTACGGCATACGTCACTTCCTCCACACAATTTGTTTTTAACGTGAATTTTGCTGTGTAGAGAGCAGTTTCTATTATGTGACTCTGTGGCACAGTCTTTAGTGTCACGGACCTATGACACGGGCGACCCGGGTTCGATTCCCCTTTAAGGCAATTTTTTATATAAACTGTTGATTCATACATAAATGCGATGTTCTTTATAAATGACGGCGATTATATTGCATATAGTTCCCTGTATTCAGATGCTGTGTTCACGTATTTACCTTTCTTTTTACTGTGTCTATGATATTTACATTACAATCCAGGATGCTATAGCACTCAAACTTGCTCACAGTGTAAAACCAAACCCTATTCATTCACCAATCAGATCCGAGCGTTTCTCTCTTCTCTCTTCCTCATTTGCTGCGTTCCGCTGTCACTCGCGTGACGTATTACAAAGCGGCAGACCTAAACGCATCGGTTTACTTGGATTTGGAGCGATTTTCACACAAAAAAGAGAAATAACGAGCGCCATTGCGGAAAATCCTGGTGGCGAGGGAGAGAGAGAGGATGCAACAATATTTGTTTGGAAAAAGGCAAGGAAATACGTCTGGTCGTTTCTGAATTGGAAGGCTGCAGCCTCCGGAGGTCAAATATGCAGGCTGCACACGTCATCAAGCCTGGGTTATTAAGGTAAACTGAGCATTACATTCGCAAGTCATAAGCATACTGCAACAATTTACGATTAACTAAGTATAATAGTCAACTTTGTAATTGTTAATATTGTGAAATAAGACAGTCTTGATGACGTATTAGAAATACGACATCCGGAGGCTGCAACCTTCAGATTGAGAAATGGCTTTTGCCACGACGAGTTCCTCATCAGAAAGTTGTAACATGACTGCGTTTCTCCCTGTTGTCTCAAAATGTTGATCGTTTAGCATTTTAAATGTTTAGTTTTTAGTTTAGTTTTAAGGTTGGCCAGTTCCTTTCCTTTGCGACAGTGCTGCGGCACTTGTGGGCTCTAGGGGCGCTAGAAGTGAAAAATACGTGTCTAGCACCCCCTAGTGGCCAAAAGTTTCATGGTGTCCCTTTAAACACAGTTATTCACTTATATCCTTCATGGCAACTTTCAGTAAGCCTGAACTGCTGTATCTTTTAAAGGGCCATTTCACCGATAGGAACATTAATCTTTATGGAAAGTGAGTCATATTTGTAGTCAAAATGTAACATAAATGTAGAATTTTGTGCCTATTTGACAGAGAAAAGACAAAATGTGACTTTAGAGCACATTTGTATGAAAAACTACAACTGCCACTATGCACCACAATGCACAGCTCTGCAAGCCACTCCCATTAATCGGAACACGGCTCAGACATGCTATTATGTACATAAATGCCACATTAGTAAAACAAAGAAAATAGCCACCACCACTGTGTCTGACTGACACCAATCATGATTTACTTTTAAACGTGATGTTACATTGTGTTACACACAATAACACTCTGGCCTGGTGTGTAGCAAAGTCTTAGTCAAACAGTAACGTGCGGTTTCAGATCCGCAGTACAAATGTCTTTCCAAGTACTTAAAAAAGGGTATGCATTTTAAATGTTTATTTAGTTTTACCAATTTTCTTTTTGTCTCTTGTTTACTGTAATTACATTTGTGTTATTATTGGCCTCACTGCTCTCACAATATAGACATATAAAACACCGCTCAGATATGCTATTGTGTACATAAATGCCACGTTAGTATAACAAAGAAAATATAAACACTCACTTTAGTCAGACGTCCGTTTATCCCTGCATCCTCCACACAAACGCGTCCCCTGCATAATATCTCCACAGACGCGCTGCCTCAGCTCTTGGAGCTTGTGCTCGTAAACCAAAACACGTCTTTGAAATAAACACGCGACCAGAAACATTCACAAAACAAACGTTCATATCCTTATCTGATCCAGAAATGTTAAACCGAAAGCAAACGGCGCGAGTCCGTCCAAGCTTATATACTCCGCAGCGCGTCTGCTCGTAAACCGAAACATGTCCGTGAAATAAACGTTCCAAACGCGCGCAAAGTTCCTCTCTTGCATAGAAACCTTCACCAAACAAACGTCCATATCCTTATCTGATGCAGAAATGTAATAAAGCAAGCACACAGCGAGAATACAGGCAGTAGTCTGTCCAAGCTTCTCTACGCAGCAGAGGCTGATGGTTGCTGCGTCTTCACCGGGCTCCTCTACCCAGCCGACGCCCAGGCTCCGGCTTCTCCTCGGGCTTCTGTTCCTACATCTGCCTCAGCTCTTTGCAGAATTGTGGCTCATAAAGGTGCAATGTACAGCGGATTAGAGCATCACGCTTGTAAAATCACCCTCTTCCATGTAATATTGATTAACTTCCACTGTTATTGTAACATGAATTCTGGCTCGCTCCACAACTTCTGTTTAGCTTAGCTTAGCATAAAGATGGCGGCTGGTCGTTTTTTTTCGGTCTGTGTTCGTATATTTTCGTAAGTCCCACCCACTTATCTGTAATTGGTCTGAAGCTTGAGTGGGTCCCACCCATAGCCCCCACCTTGGAAAAATGAGGAATGAGTGTCTGTAGTCTTTCACACTCAACAGAGATACAGGATTTCCTTCTTTCAATGACGCAAAATGACGATTTTTACATCATTGAAAGAAGGAAGTGCCTCACTGAAATCAGTATTTCTCCCCTCTCAGGGGAAACTGAGGGAATGATGCACGACCATTCAAAAACATGACTGGGGTTCTAACGGTACAAAGCTTAATGCAAATGGATGAAGTTTCCCTTTAAGTGTGTGCTGTAATATGATTCCATGTTTACATGCTTATTTACAAACGAGTACGCGTGACCTCCCGTAATGGCGGATATCTGTTACATGTTGTACAGTGTTAGACACAGTTATTCACTTTCGTATCCTTCATGGCAACTTTGAGTAATGCTGCACTGCGGGACTTGCTGTAAAATGATTCCATATTGTTTACATGCAAGGCAATTCCATACATTGCGCTTTACACGCGACACCGTTTTTATGAGTGCCGCGTTACACGGAGACGCGAGCCCGCGCACATGGCCGCCATATGCAATGTGTTTTTAAAGTTCATACGCGCTTACAGAAACACGTTTAAAACAGAAGCTAGACGCTAAGGGGATGGGCATCTGAAAACTAGGGATGCTCACATTGACCGTTTAACCGTTAACCGAAGGTAAGAATGTATGACCGATTAACATTATCAGTTAAAATAAAAAAAATATTTGTTAATACATGGTGCGTGTCGTCATGAGCCGACAGACATTTCGCCACTTTTCTATCTTTAATTTGTGAATGTCCTGTAAATGAAACAAATGATTGCTGCCCTGACGGTCTGATCATTTGTATGCGTGTTTGGAAGCTGAACGGAGACGCGCGAGTGTCCCGGACCATAACATGTGAGCGAAGCTCCCCTAAATATTCCGCTCTACTGTTCAAGCGCTCCACTCAGTCGCTCACCGCCCAAGCAAGCGCTCCGTTAACTTTCCGCTCACGCCAGCAAATAAACCAATTCCCATTCAGATCCCGCTCCGTCATAAAAAAAAATTTAGTAAGCCTAATTGTTTTCTGTACTGACGTTCTTGGATAATTGCATTTAATTAAAGTATTAGCTGATAAATCGCAGTTATGTACAGTTGTGTGTTGGCTATTAGACCTAGTTTAACTGATATGGTGCTCCGGATATAATTCAAATTAACAAATTGTTTCCACGACATCCACGTTTTACTAATTCACAATTTTAAGTAATAATAAATGTAATAAGTAATTACGAAATATTATAATAATTCGTTCCCCAACGAACTATACTATTATATAAATATATTATTTGAAAAAACTAAAATAAATTGAAGAACAATTTCAAGTGCAAAGTGCAAATTTACAGTGCATCAGTAAATACAGAACACAGCTGTGTCTTAAAGAAATTAAAATTAGACAGTATTTATGAACCTGTAAATGTACAAAACGAATGCAATACAGAAGGCCATGAGTATTTATTTATGGCATTTTCAATAGTATATTAGTAGCTAAATTAACGTGTATCTAATATAGTATGAAAACGAATAAATCATTATTTTGGCTAAATTCATCTGGATAGATCATTTTAGTCAGACTGATTTGTCAACATTTCAGAAGCTTAAATGCTATCTAAAAGAACTTACATTTTATCCCGAGTGTTACTTGGTCGAAAATATGTAGAAATATAGCCTACGCGAGAGCAAATTACAGAACAAAAATGTTTAGCTCACCCGGACCGAACGAAAAGCCGTTAATTAAGCGGACTCTGTAAAATAGAGGACGTGCTGAATCAGTCGAGTCGGCAGATTATCATCAATGTTTATAATGTTCATCGCATGCTGTTGATGAAAAAAATTAATATCTAAATGTCCATGGAAGAGTCAAGTGTTCAGTCAGTTAATACTAAGGCACCGGCGTTTTTGGCTGAAGCTTCCTCATCCACGGAGCGGAGAACTATACAGGTTTTTATTTTAAGTGGTTTTAATGCTGGTAAGCAATCAGTTATATTATGGCGCTTTGTATTTGTGTTGATCAGTTAGATTAAAGTAATTTTCATCTTTAAAACTGCATCTAGATGCAGACGACGCTACATTTATACTGTCATCTTAGTTTCATTTCTTTCATTTCTATATAAGGCTGGCGACTTCATAAAAAAAATATTTGAACTCCATAACTTATTGCTATAGATTCTCGAACTATCAAATTACCAAAGGGCATACTGGGATGAGCGAGCGGTGATGCGTATTGAGCGAGCGGAGCGGAAACTTCGGAAATGCGCTCTGCGCTCTGATGGAAATATTACCACTGCGCTCTGATGGAAATATTACCGTTCCGCTCACATGCACTGTTCCATAAACATCTCTCTTTTTGCACAAACGGAGAAAGACGACGCAAAAACAAAACTTTCTGAAAAGCATCCTGCTTTAGAAATGACCACTGTGGTAGATGAAACGGAGACAATCTGCCCTTTTTGGATATTAATCCTCTGGACTGATCGCGTGCTTTTTATTAAGGTGAATATATTGCGTGAATATCTGATAATGTATGAATCCTGGTTCTGTTGTTGATCTGTCGCTGCTGTTTGCACGTTCAAATTAAATCTTTTGTTTTTACTAGTTCACAGACAACCGTCAACTGTATTTTTACTGAATGACAATTTCATATTAAAATCTTATCAGTTAACGGTTAATGTTCGGTTTAAAAGCTACGGTTGTCGGTCGGGAAAATTAACTGATATGAGCATCCCTACTGAAAACAGCTTTTTATATAACTAATCACTGCAGATGTTTATCTGAGATGTTCTGAATTTAGTTTGTGTACATGATAGTTTATATGAATGTACTATCAGTGATATTTACCCATCAGTTATATATGTAAGGATATTTCTGTGGACAATTTATGCTAACAGCTGTCCATAACTCTCTTACAGGTCTGCATCCCTCTCATCAGTACAGAAACTATGAAGTGGAAAAACACTTTTTGGACATAAAGTTATATGGTAACATTAGCCACATGACCAGCTCTGTTGTTTATCAGTTTCTTATACAAGTTAAGTTTTTGAATTGAGTTTGTTTCTAAATAAACTGAAAATGTCCTACTGACCTTCATTTTTATTATATTGTTAACTTAATAAATCTCAAACAAACATGTATACATTTGTCCTCACATTCTTTACTGTAGTTCCCAACATTCCTGCCTCATTATGCAGCTCATTATGCGAGCCTTTGTTTGCTAGCTGTAAATCAATCCTTTCTCGCATACGGCCCCTCTAAACAAAAACTGTCTTACAATTTCTAAATCAATATACTGGTTTATGTGAATGAGTAAGCAGAATGATTTTTACATCATTTTAATGAGAAAACTCTTGACGATTAGATTCTGTTTAGAAAAGTCTTGTTAAAACATGTTTAGTATGGGTTTTGTGGACCTATATCAGTGACTTAAAAATTTTGCTTTTTTAAAAACCACGCATAAACATTTTTCTCTCAAAAATACAAACATGTACATACATGTAGCTCATATAATATTTTAGCCCAGTTTGTGCTGAACGCAGTGGTATGAGACACTTGCCATTAATATGTTTAAAGCAACTGAAAAAAGACCAAATGTAAGAGCATGTCAGAACCTCTGACAGTGTGCCAAAATGGTCGGACCCCAGAGGGTTAATGTCCTAATGAACAGCATACTTATTTTTATGTCCCACAGCTGACATGGAACGTTATTAACCTGTTCGGGAACTTCTTTTTTTTTTTTTGCTCTAACCGGTTCAGGAACGTCAGTTTTAGGGTAGAACCGAAAACCGGAAACGTTAAAATACTGCTTCTGTTCAGAACGAACCAATTGGGAAAAAACCTGTTCAAAGCCCTGGTTTGCAGACAAACTGTTCTTCATGTGCAGCCCGTATGTGGGCAACATTAATCATCAATCCCAGCTGCCGTTGCCACTTTTTCATCATCATCGGGCGGCAGTGGCCTAGTGGTTCATGTAGGTTGTCTACAAACCGGAAGGTTGGTGGTTCAATCCTCGGCTCCACTGGACCAAGTGTCGAGGTGTCCTTGAGCAAGACACCTAACCCCAGCTGCTCCCGACGAGCTGGCTGGCGCCTTGCATGGCTGACACCGCCGTTGGTGTATGAATGTGTGAGTGAATGGGTGAATGTGAGGCTAATTGTAAAGCGCTTTGGATGGCCATAGGTCTGTTAAAAGCGCTATATAAATGCAGTCCATTTACCATTTACCATCATGATTAGAAAGTTTGGTTCAGACTGTTGACTCTGCTGTGATCATCTTCTCTGGATCTGCTGCCTCATGCCAAATCACAGCTAGGCTGACACAACAGTGCCCTTGTGGTGTGGTACTCTTGTGGTATCTTGTGGTATTTATTGATTATTATTTTTTAATGATCATGCTTGCACATAAATTGGATTATATTGCACATTTGCCCAAAATTACAGTAGGACATAGAAAATGGAAGCACTTTGGGGGGGATCCGATTTTACCACTTTTAAGAATATAATGTTAAAATGGTCAAAAAAACATTTACTAAGCTGACAACCTGGCTAGAACACATGTTGAGGGGTTAAATATTAATACTGGATAGGTTGTATGCTTGTACCAAAAAGTGTCCGACAAAGTTTTAATATCAGTTTTGGCCTCCTGACTAGAGGCAAAGAGTCTGAAAGGGTCGTTGCACTGTTTATTTTGGCGAGGAAGCAAACAACTCATAAGGTGTTAGGTCGTAAATCAGGGTCATAAATCATAATTTTTGACACATGGTACATCATATTTTCTTATCCACTCTTTCGCAAAAACTTGAAATTCACGTGAGCTAAACTGTGGCCCATTATCTGAAATTACTGTTTCAGGAATTCCATGTCTGGCGAATTGGGACTTCAGATGGGAGACAACTGTTGTACTTCTTGTATCTGTTCTCAGCCACTCGACTTCTATGAACTTGGAGTGATAATCCACTAAAACCTCATTCACACAGACCTCTGGTCCCAGAAAATACCCGTAAAATTGCCAGACAAGCGTCTGTGTGAACAAAAACTCGTTCCGTTAATCTTCTGGGATCGTTGCCGGAAAGAGGACCTAGTAAGATACGGGGGTAACCCTCTGTGTGAACAAGAAGCCGCAAGAATGCCGTAATGGCCGTGTCGAAGTGAGGACGCGCGCTCCATCATCACAACACAAGTTATGGTTCAGCTCCTTACAACGAGATAGATAACATGCATATAAACATTCATCACGAGAAATGTTGCAAACTAGATTAACGCAGTAATCAGGAAATGATAAATGAGACGCACAAACAATGACACACGTGCCGTAGTTAGGACGCGCGTGTCATGGCAACATGAAGTTGGTTCAACTCTTTAAAATGAGGGATTTACAACATTCACAACGAGAAATGTCAGCAAACTGGACTAAAGCAGGTAAGTTAGCTCATTACTTACTGCGTTGAAACGGAGATCATTCAGCAGCATTAAAGAATATCGCGTCACGTGCTCATTTGAGCTATAATAAACGAAAATACCCGCGCGTCATCCCAACAAGTCGTTCAGCTCCTCAAAATGCGGGTTTTAAATGCATATAAACAATCACGATGAGAAATGTCTGAAAACTGTATTAAAGCAGAGCTCAGGGAGCTCGTCAAATATCCACTCTGAAGCTGAGATCATTCACCAGCATTAGAACGGCGCGTCACGCGTTCCTTAATAATCTTATCATAAACAAAAGTGCATGCGAGTGGTTCTTGGAGGGAGAAATAATAATATGCAAACTTCAGACGCTGCGTAGAAGAGAGGGCGGGACTTTCAATAGGTCACGTGTCTTTCCGGGACCGTCACATGCCGGATAAACTTGGCAGTGTGAATGAAAAAAAATTTAACTATTCCGGAAAAATCCAGGATTCATATGCCGTGTATTTTACAGAATTTGTGTGTGAAAAGGGCTTAAGATTAGATACTCCTTTTGGTCAAAGGTAAACAAGTCAACTCCTATCTTCTGCCAGGGTCTTTCAGGAACACTGTGTGGAAGTAATGGTTCTTTGCTTTGACGTTTCTGGTATGTGCTGCACACATCACAGTTGTTCACCATCTCCATTATGCTTTGTGACATTCCAGGCCAAAAGAGAACATCTCTCGCTCTCCGTCTACAGCTTTCTATGCCTAAATGACTTTCATGGATTCGCCTTTACATCTCTGCTCTCATTGATGTTGGAACGATGAGTCATTTTCCTTTGAACAAAACTCCGTCCACAACTGAGATTTCCTCTCTGAAGTTCCAAATATCCTTGTATTTCTTTTGCTGCTTAGCTCTTCATTTCAGGCCAGCCATCCAGCACTGTTTTTGTAAGTTTGGTCAGAATCACATCGTTTTTTGTTTCCTTTTTGAATTCATCTAGTTTCTCATTTGACACAGGTAGGTTTGACATTACCATATGTACCTGAGCTTCTATTTCTTTATCAGGAGAGTCGGTTTCAGGTAAGTATGCTCTGGATAATGGATCCGCTATATACATCTCCTTACCTGGCTTGTACTGTACGTTCACTTGATATTTCTGTAATCTCATCAACAGTCTCTGTATTCTAGCTGGAGCACTGCTCAATGGCTTTTTCATAAGTGCTTCCAGCGGTTTGTGGTCAGATTGTATGTCTACCTCTCTTCCATAAACATACTGATGAAAACGCTCCGCTCCAAACACAATCGCCAACATCTCCTTTTCTATTTGCGCGTAACGCTGTTCTGTTTCAGTTAATGCACGCGATGCGTAAGCCACTGGCTTGTTTTCTTGAAGTAAAACAGCACCCAGTCCGCTTTTAGATGCATCGACAGAAAGTGTTACTGGCAGGCTGACATCATAGTATCTGAGCAAAGGGGCCTCAGTGAGCATTGTTTTCAATTTGTTAAATGCGCGCTGATGTTCCTCCTCCCAATGCCAGGCTACATCATCTCTGGTAAGTACACGCAAAGGCTCCGTGTGTTGTGACATGTTTGGAATGAACTTTGCAAGGTAAGTGACCATGCCTAGAAATATCTCAACATCCTTTTTGCATTCCGGAGTGGGCATTTTTCTGACTGCCTCCACTTTGGTCTCATCTGGTTTCAAACCATCCTTTGCGAAGATGTGACCGAGATATTTAATTTCCTCTAGGCCTATCTTGCATTTCTCCTTATTCAGCTTGAAGTTCTTAACCCTTGCTCTCTCAAGCACTTGCCTCAGCCTTTAATCATGCTGTGCTTTTGTTTCTCACCAGATCAAAAGATCATCAATGTATGTCTCAACACCTTCAATTCCTTCAAAAAGTTGTCTCACCGTTCTGTGGAAAACTTCTGGAGCTGAGTTGACTCGAAATGGGAGACAGAGGAACTTGTAGCGGCCATAAGGAGTGTTGAATGTACAAAGGCGAGAGCTGGCTTCATCTAATTTGAGTTGCCAAAAACCTGAACTTGCATCCAACACTGTGAAGTATTTGGCTTTTGAGAGTCTGCTTGTTATTTCTTCTACCGTTGGTAACTGGTAGTGTTCTCTCATAACCGCTGTGTTGAGGTCTCGGGGCCTAAACATATTCTTAATTTCCCATTAGACTTTTCGACAATCACTATAGGGTTGACCCACTTTGTGGGCTCTTCAATTCTTTCTATTACTTTCAGTTTTTCCATTCTGTTCAATTCTATTTTCAGGTTTTCTCTCAGGGTCAATGGAATTTTCCTGGGTGGATGGACTCACATTTTCATCTACTTGGATCGTGTGCTCGCCTCCAGGCAACCTATGCCCTCAAACACAGTTTTTTCGAGACTAATGTCAACTTCTCTTAAAAGTCTCTCTCTCATGGCATCTGACGTGATTCCACACACAACTCGATCTCTTATCAGAGATTCCTGCAACAGTCCAAACTCGCATAATTTCGCTTTTAGCTTTAGTTCGGTAATGTACTGGCTTATTGGCATGTCCCCTTGCACACACGTGAAAAACTTATATCTCTCATAAGTTATGTTTTTCTTCGGGTTACAGTACTCTTCAAATTTCTCCATTATTTTAGACAGATTTAGATTATCATCGTCTTCTTCAAGGTAGACGATGAAGGTGAAGGTATTATACACTTCAACCGCTTCCTCTCCGGCTACATGAAGAAATAGCGAGGACTTTACCTTGGCTGGTTTGCTAGCGCTTCCAGTTGCTTCTAGATACAGCTCAAATCTCTGTCGTAATCTCCGCCAGTTTTCCGACAAATTACCGTGCAGTAAATCGAGTCCTGCAGGTGGCTTTAATCCTTCCATCTTCGTTACACTTTCCGTCGCGTTATCTTCAGAACTTTACTTCTGACACCATGTTTTGTTATGATGCAAAGAGAGAAGACCTGTGAAACCGTTTAGGTTTTAGCCATGTATGTTTTATCTGCTTTAGCTCCGCCCCCTAGCCCCAACATTACATTTAGACTTCAGGGGTAGCAACAGGTGACTCGTTTATGACGTATCATGACAATTTACACTTAATTTACACTATCACCCCCCCCCACAATTTTTTATATTATTTAATATTCACATATTTCATATTTTTCAAGTATGACAAACATGGGTCTTATATCAAATGAAAGCTCTCACTCTCAGGAATAAGGCTATATCGATAATGAATAATGATGTACATAAATCGTCTTTTGTAAACATATGGGAAACTTGAGTGTGAACTGCCTCAGATAGCACACCATCTTTTATCTTAGGTCCTATCTTAAACAATGAGTCCATTCACAGCATTTTCTTTGGTTGTGTGCATAATTAATCCCTTGCCATTTATTATATTTGCAAAACAAAAAAATTATATTTATATGAAAAATGTATTTTCACACCCTTCAGTAAAATAAGAATAACTTTTAAATGCGATATGCTAAAGAGTTCATTCTTTTTTTGTGTTTACTGTCTGCGGCTGGTAACAACCAGAACTGTCTGCAGTCTGCTAGAGCACACAGAACTATCTGCAGAGTTATACACTTTTAAATACAGAAAAAAAACATCGAAAAGCGCCTATTTATTTTTGTGTTTATTAGAGGACTGACAACACATACAACCATGTTCAGCACTTTTAACAGTGTTTTATGTAATTTCAAATGGTTTCCTGTAAAATTATACCACACTTTTTTATGTGCACCTCTGCTTGTGGGTATTGTCAGGATTTGCTTGATAAGAACCCAAACGCAGACTTTTATAAACACTAAACAGATATTTATTCAAACAAACAGGGAAACAAAAACCCACGAGGGGGCAAAACAAGTTAAACCAGATGAACAACACTAAACTGACCAGAAACAGGCTAGACTAAACAAATAACTTGACAAGACTTCACTCTATATATAGCACTCTTCGACAATACAAGACATGGTATGTAGCAAAACGAATCTGAACAAGACAGCAAACACACGGGCAATAAATAAGAGGACAAATTAAGATGGCAACCGGTGAGGAGAGCTAACCAATACAAGACAATTAACGAGGAGACAAGGGGGCGGGGGCTGGAAACAAGACAAGAAACACAGCACACTGAAAGTGAACAATGTCTGTATGTTTCCACACAAAACTTGTGGGACTGTCACGACAGTACCCCTCCCCCAAGGGACGCCACCTGGCGTCCCTCAAGGGGACACACTAGACACAGGACATGACAGACTGGAACACAGATGAAAACCAACAGAACATAACAAATATGCACAAAGGCAGGCATGAATAAACAACAAATGGGTTAGGGTTACATAATAACAGGTACATCCAGGGGAGGGGTGATGGGGACACAAAAGGCTTCACTATGGGAGTGGAGGGCAGGAAAGGAGTCCTAGGTCCAGGGGGTGTAGGACGTGGTTGAGGACAACGAGTCCGGATAGGTTTGGCAGGGAGTTTGCAGGAAGCAGGCTTGGCTGAGGGCAAACGAAAAGGAGCAGTTCCAGGGGAAACCAACTTAGGCAGGACTGAAGCAGGAGTGACAGAGGGAACTGGGTTCCAGGGTTCAAAGGGGACAGGAATGGGAACAGGCAGGGGTGGACCAGGGCTCACAGAGTAAGGAAAAGAGTTCAGGGAAGACATTGAGACAGTGGCAGGGGACCAGGGAGATGAACAGGACGATGTTACAGGAGGCAATGCAGCTGGCTGGGGAGCCGGCGAGACAGGGGGCGCTGCAGCTGGCTGGGGAGCCGGCGCGAGCACTGGAGGCAGAAGATGAGAGCTTGAGGTCCCCTTCTTCCTGTTCTTCTTTGGGCATCCCCCAGAGCTTGTGGCTGCCTGGGGGAATACAGCGGTGGTAGTAACTGGGTCTGGAAGTGCTGCCACTGACACGGCTGGCTCCGAGGAGGTGTCCGACCCTGTATCCCACGATGTCCTTCTACCACGCTTCCCACCAAGGCTAACTGGGGTGACAGGACCTTCAGAAGTTGAGGTGTGTGGAGCAAGGTCCTCCAAGGACGCAACGGCCAGGATACGATTCTCCGGAATCGAGGACATTGGGGCTGGAGGTGCAGCCTTGGCAGAGCCCTTGGGCTCAGGCCGGTTCATAACGTACCCGATCATGTCCATGTGTTATCTAGCATTAGACAGAAGCTGAGAATAAATCTGCTATGACCTCGTAATCATGTAAAAAATGTGAAAGTTGCCTTGTTGGTCTTGTAATTTCTCCCCGTGGTACCGACAATGGTATGAACCGACATTTTTCCCAGGTATAGTATTGAAATTAGAAATGTCAGTATTGTGACAACCCTAGTATGTTCAAGCATGCTTCCACTCTGGTCAGATACACTGGCTAAATGACCAGTGTGTGATTCATGCATTGTTAGAAAATAAAGCCTGGAGGGAAGAGACCTATTCTTGGAAACTGATGTAGAGCTCTGTTTTCTACACAGCTCACCCTTGAAGTTTTTACCTCCCTCTCTCGAAAGAGATTAAGATTGCTCTTTAAAAACTAAAAGAAAGCTAAATCTAGAACTACTTTTAATCTGGAGAATGAGTGCACAGCCATGAAACACAATACATATCAAGCCTGGTTCGAGAATTAGTATTTAAATTTCCATCCAGACAGTCAATAGAATGGAGCCCTTCATTGCGTAGTTAGCCCTGTATGGGAGACGATACGACTGATAAAACCTTCTGATCAAGGCTCCAAGAGGCTCTTCACACATTGTTGTGCCTAATAATTCAGCACTGATTATAACCAATTAAGCCAGAAATCCTAATTGAAAAGAATATCTTTTGAATTCCCTTTTTTCTTGATGGAGTGTCAAAAAGAGCAATCAAAGGTTTGTGTAACAAATCTAAACTGCTCTCCATTTTTTTCTTTGCCTATGGTATGCAAAAGAAAATTTCAAGAGCCTTCATTGTATAAAAACTCTTATGTTAAAGTGCACTTTTTACGCTTTAGACTGTGGTGTGCATTCACTGTAAAGTCACTTAATGCCAAAAAGAAAATCACAAGCAAATATGTTAGTGTCTTCAGTTAGACCACACATCCTACATATTTTGCATAAAGGAAAAAAGAGATGCCCAAACAAATGAACAAATCATTGCTGCATACCACCAGCATAAAGGGTTAATTTCAGTTAAATTGTGCCAACAACCGTTTGAACAACATCTTGGACCTTTGGGGATGGACTAGGTTCTTTTGTGACTGTCCACACTGTGCTAAAATGGAAAAGAAGAAAGCATTATGGGCTCATGCAAGTGCAGAGTTTGGGGATAATTTTTCGTTTGATAACCCAGCAGAAAGCAGAGCAGAAAAAGAAGCCAAGATAATGTTGAAAGAAAGCAAGTCCAAAGCTCATTTTATCTTCCAGCTCACTGGCCTTTGTAATCCATCTGGACCAGCTGCTAACAATATTGTGTCTGAAGTTTACCGCTACAATGGCTTACTCAGATTAGGAGCCACATAGATCAAACAATGACCCAGGTTTGGGGCAGGTTCACTCTGATTGTGTTGTGTGGTCCTTGAGATGTATGAAGTAATTACGTGTATGTGATTGGTTTTAAAGGGGCCGTGAATTGGTCGATTTTATTGCTTTATGACGTTGATTGATGTCTACTTATGCATTTCGCGTTGTTTTTACATTCAAAAACATCAAAAGCAATAAGTAATACGCTATTTTGTAACATGGATTAGTGGCTGTCTTGAGAAATGGTTCGTTTGAAGGGGCGGGCCGCATTGAAGACCTGAACGTAAACACCCACTGCTATGATTGGACAGCTTCGTTCCCCGTCATTACATGTAGGGAAATGTTTTAAAAACAAATATGTTTGAGACACAAAAGATTCTGGGTGCTAAACATGATACACATAAATGACAATACGTATATTAAAGTAGAAACAAAACTCGACGTGACTAAATTACCGTATACAACACAGTAAGCGTGCATCAGAATCTAAACTGCGGCTAATAAATCCTTATCAATAACTTTGTATATTTCTATTGTGCTTGTGAGGTTGCTTTTACATTCACGTAATGTTAAATACCACAGTTATATGATAAAAAATAAGCTTTGTTGAGTGTTTGACCTTTCAAACGCAACTTGCCTAAATTACCGTATACAACACAGTAAACGGGCATCAGAATCTAAACTGCGGTTGATAAATCCTTCCTTATAACTAACTTTGTATATTTCTACCTTTAAATTACAGTCGTATTGTTAAGTGTTGTACCTTTATTAATCGTTTAATGTTTTTAGTAAATTAAAACAGTCAACAAACGTATTTAGACACGGATGTTACAACAGGACACATAAGCAATCTCTTTTAACAAAGCAATAGTGAAACGCAGTAACTTAAATAAAGTAAAATGTCTTACTGTGAATTATACTGCTGTGTCATTGTTGTCAGATCCAATATAAGTGGTGCTTCTGACTGAGTCTCTCTGCAAATCCAGCATCGACTTCTTTACAAATGAATCCATGTCCACAACGTTAACAAACGCTCCCCACACGAGCTGGAACTTCTTCAAAAGCAAACTTTATCCAAGCATATTGCTAATGTTAAGTTCCAAGCCTCCGAATTGAAGTATTTAGCTTCTGTGTTGTTCCCACGCGGTTCTTCCAAACCGAAAATGCGTTTCCATGGTATCATAACAGATCACCACGTCAAAATAAAAGTCTCTCAGAAAAAATTTATTTAAAAGTCATTTTGGTTACATTTGTCAATCTTTAAAGACATGTTTACTCGTTAAGACACACGTGTGTCACGCGAAGCTGTGGGCGGGGCTACAAAAGTAGACTTGTCCTTTTGGTTATGGGGAGGTGTTTCAATTCTACTTTGACGTCATAGATTTCCGAATTTTTCACTGGAGTGTTTAGCTGGCTTGGTGCCAAAAACGGTTATATTTCAGTAGCACAGACGTTTTCAGTTCTGAAACTTGCAGGATGTTCATTTAAGTATGATGACCTCTAATATAACAAATTATCAAGTTAAAATTGAGTTTTTGATTCACCGCTCCTTTAAAAATTTAAGCATTTAAACACTTGTAGATGACAAGCTGTTGAGTATCTTAGGAATAAAAAAAAGAAAATAAGGTCAGCAAAGTTGAAACAGGTAATGGAATTCTTGAGCAAGACTTGCACACAATGATGCCCAGGTTTTTTTTTTTTTTTAAAGTTTTGCTAGCACAATAAAATCTAATTGTAATTACCAAGTAGCAGAATTAGAATTTTAAAGTGGAGAATTTATTAAAAATTATTTCAGGAAAAGGAGGTGCAGAGTGAATGCCAAATGTCTCACATGGCTTCGTAATTTTGGGGGTCTTATTATTTTGTTTCAAAGTTTATCTCTGTTGAAATCTCTCTTTTAGTTTTCCTGCTCTTCTGTTGAGGTAGCAGGATTATTGGCAGAGGCATGGCAACATGATTGTCTCACAGCAGATGGTGCGCACTGCTTCACCTTTAAGAAAAGTTAATTAGGCCTGCAATATTATGCCCATCCAGGGGAAAAATGTAGATGAATATTGAACAATCTCTCTTAATATCTCCTCTGTCTCCTTTTCAAGACTTTTCTGTGGAATGGAGGAGCCCATTGAAGGAGAATTGTATACAGAGCCAAACTAATTCAAGCTAAACCTACTCCTACTCCACCCACAGTCCCTTCCTGCGTCTTCTTCACCAGCCAATCGACTAGGCAAAAACAATTCCTCTATGACTGTGATGTGGTTGTCCACCAAATTAAACCAGATTGATGTGTGATTACGGGGATATAGGTAAAATGTTACTAAAAGAATGTACAGTAAACTATAACATACATGAGGTATTAAGAATGTACATAAAAAGTATATGGTGTTACTGTTATAGGGAATTAGGCTGGGACCTGGTGGTTAAATAATGGTGGGCTATCGTTAATTCCTTTTTGAGACTGAGGAGTTCTTTGAAGCGGAGTAAAGGATTGAGGGAAAATTTAAAAGCTTTGACAGCAATGTTTTACTGGGAAACAGTGAGTTCTGGATTAGGAGCCCAAGTAAAATCAAAATAGTGTTAAAAGTGCATAACATGTAGGGAGAGCCTGCTGAGTGCAAAATAAAAGTTGGGGCTAAGCTTATTGTAAACTCCTTCCACTACGTTTCAATGGTAGATGTTACAAATATGATTAGAGGACCTGTGGTATAGAGCTGTAATCGGGCCTTAAAAGTTAAGCCCGAAATGTCCGAAGCCCGACAGAATGCAGCCCGAACCCGAACGTACATTTAGATTGACAGCTTTTTAAAAGCCCGAACCCGTTTACAGCCCGACATTATTTAAATGTGCGCACACACACAGCTTTTGTCAAGAATGAGAAATGTACACAGGTTTTAACATTATTTATTCATGACTAATAATCTACACCCACTTGGAAGTTGAAACAAAGAAATAAAATAAGGCATCTGTAACATTGTAACATCTCATTCTGAATGGGCGTATGCAATAGCCTACACTATAAATATGCCAATAAAATTATTATTTCTTAACTAATTAAATTAAGATAATACATTCTGAATTAAGATGGGTATTTGGCAATAACGAAATTAAGAGAAAGGCTCCGCGGGATTTGCGTCGGCACTTCTCTCCATTACTGCCAACATTATCCTCTGTCTAAATTATGTATTTAAGACTCGACTCATATTTAGTTATACATTGAAAAACCTACTCACCAAGATTAGGCTACAGGTTTTTGGTGAGGGAAATCATTAAATCCACTGTAAATGAATTCAGCGCGGTCCTGCGCTACTGATGCAGCATCCAGCAGCATTGAACTTGACCGCTCATTTACCTCACAAAGCCGGAGCGCAAGCCCGAGCCCGGCCCGAGCCCGTGTAAAATGTTAGAAATGAAGCCCGAACCCGCCCGAGCCCGTCGGGTCCCGACGGGTCCCGTCGGGTTCGGGCAAAGATCTTCAGCTCTACTGTGGTATGGAGGTCCTGCGGCAGTAAATCCGTTACAGTTGAGGATTGCTAATTTCTTAAATCACTGACCATGGCTTTTGCTAAGTTTGGACCTGGTATTACTTAATTACTTTCATTTTCTTTTTGTTCTTGTTATTTTATTTTCAAGATATTTTCAAATCTAAATTAAATGGTAAATCAGCTACAGTAGATAAAAAAATAAATTAATGGAATTCAACTCTTTGCTTTCTCAGATAAGTGAGAAGATTACACCCACATGAAATTGTCTACATTTATAGACTTTTAAAAAGTGCAAGGAAAAAGCTGTTGATTAAAGTAAAAATACTAGACAGAGCTCAGTTCTTGGGGAGCATTATGCAAAGTCATTTGTCTTTCCTTGAAAGCATCTAGTTCCTTTTGAATGTTTTGTAGAATATTCTACAGTATTTTCTTCAGTAAATACCTGTATGGGTATAACATCCCCTTGAAGTGTGGCCTGCTTAGTCCTGAGCCATTGATATCACCCTTGTTTCGGAAAGCTATAAACAGACCTACCAGGATAAAAGTGGGGGGTCAAAAAGGAATCCAGCAGCCAATACCTCTCATTCGCTTCTTATTAAGTGTATCTGTAGACTTGCTATTTTTGTAAGCTGAGTTCTAGTGTTACAAATGAAACATTCAATTACTTCTATTTGTAAAATATGTTAATGTAGATTTTCTGGTCAGCTAAAGGTACGCTGCAAGTCCAGTACATATTAATAGTCTAAGTTAGACAGGCGTTTTTTTTCTTGCTGGCTGACCTTTCTCTGTGCGAAAATTACTCCTCACACCAGCACCCAATACAGCCCAATTAAATTGGAATACAACCTCCACATCACAGCGGTACAATGGTGACTAATAAATCCTAAAATAATTTTTAACTGAGTTTAACATAACTGGATAATGAACATTGCAATATATAAATGCAAGAGCTAATTGGTAGTTTAAGGCCTCTTTTGGGCTGCTTAGTTCTGGTACTAATTTACAAGAATGAGTACTGGGACGTTTTCTGACAAATAAATATTCCGCAGTACTACTTTCCTGGTTGCATTTACACTGCAATTCAGGACTCTGAAGTTATGTACTCAGTGACGTACCATTCGTACTGATGGCCCAAATCGTACTGATGGCAGCAGCATTCACGCATGCACTATGGCACTATGGGCGATACAAAAACATCCAGACAGCCATCTGCCCCAAATAATAAGCTTGGCTTGTGTCTATTTAATACACATTGGAAAATACTTGCATACTGTGTTACATTGTCATGCAAATGGTCACAACAGAAAGACGATATACATAGTACTGGATTAGATTAGAAAATGTCGTGAGCAGGACTCGGCGCAAAATAATAACAGCTGTTAAAGAATAAACTTAGCTTTTTGTATACATTATGTGATTTAAAGACCAAAAGGTAGGGCTAAGAGAGTAAATACCTTAAGACAACTTTATATAGCAGTTATATATAATCGATGCTGAGAAAAGAACATGTTTATGTATGTTTGTGCATGTTTATGTCTTGTAACATTTGGTTGGTAGAGTAAGTATAAAGTATATATTTACAAAGCTTTATAAAAACTTCACTGCTAGTATTTTGTATGACATGTTTTTGACCAATAAACGTACACCTAAGTCACAAAAAGGTTAATGTTATTAGAACCTACTTCAAAGAAGGAGTTAATTTAGACCCTCAAAAATGTGTTCCTGAACTAAAATCGTTCCCAATTCTTGCGGTCCAAACATGACAAAAAGCAGGTATTTCCGCGAAATGGTTCTGGAACTAGGAAAAAGTTCTGGCATTGCGAAAGCATATTTTTCCCTGTTTTTTTATTATTACCAATAAGGCCAGTCCAAAGTGCACAGATTTTTTAAGTAGTAAGTCTTTTTAAAATGTAATCAAAATAATACTTTGTTGAAGAGTTTTTGATTAGTTTTGTTTTGTAATATAATATGACAGAAAACCAGATGAATATCATCATCATTATTTGTTGACATACTGTATATAGATCAATCATGTTCAACCCACTTTTTTACTTATTGAAATATATAAATGCCAAATTATTAAAAGCATTTATTAATGTAGTCATTAATGTATGTGCAATGCCAGTCATTAGAGTCTGAAAAGCCCAGAGGGGGCAGATTTAGCTTAGGAGCCAAAGGTGTTACCTCATCAGCCACAAATTGACAACAAGGTTTACCCGCATCTATAATTATAGTTCCTCTTATCCACAGTTATGCTACAAAATTGCCAGAAGCAGAAACTTGAAGGCCATTCATGGCTAGTTTTAATAAGCCCCCTTCTTTTAAAGACCATAAAATGCCACCAATTTATGTTCTGCCAATTTTCTCCACTTCTACTTGAGAACCACCCTGGGAGAGGAGAAATCATCATACTGGTCAGCAGCGCCGACACTTAAAGAGGAAGTCAGCATGGGTCTACTTTCCCTGAATGACCAGGACCAGATTAAAATTTAGGAAATAATTGCTTTCTGTGATGTGCTCATCGTAATGTCCTCACCAACTTTTAAATAAGAGGAAAAAAAATTTCTCTCTCTTAATTCAGTATGACCCGTGTGAAATAGGAGAAGAAAAACATTAATTGGATGTCTGACACTTTTTTCAAACACTTCTATTTAGAAATAAAACAGAGTTTAGAAAAGGTTATAAACAAATACAAAATACACTTTATACTCTTAAAAATACTCTTAAATCCGTTTATCGTTTGTTCAATCGATTTTTTCTAATTAAAAACAAAAATAAAAAAATAATAATAATGACTTGTTTTTTGAATTTCTGATTGTGTGTTCAGATCAAAATTCAAAAAATGAATAACAGGATTTTTAATTTTACACCTTAGCAGATATATACCAATGAAATAATTTTAAACAGAACAAGTACTTGTAACAACTGAGCCAGATCAGACACACAATAACTTCTTATATTTCATAAATATAAGTGCAGACCCTCACTCAAAAAGCAGGCTAAGCCCAGGGGTCCGTAACACTACACCCCAAACTGCTTTAACACTTCAAAGCAGAACAGATCTCTCTTGACTATGGCAACACATCAAGATTAGAGTTTTACGACCACAAAAGAATGTGGGAGATTTTGTAACAGACAGAGAAACTTTCTATTTAGTCATGCATGTATTCACTTATAAATGTATAAGAAAAATTTCTTAATCAACTATTTCTAATCTCATCATGGATTATGTTCTTGGTGTTTATGTTAAATTAGTATATTAACCCAAACTTGTTTAAATGAATGTTTAGTATTACTTAATCCAAATCATATCTAGTCCTTATTTGGTATCTATGTGATCAATTTTTGATTTCCTGAATGATAATATGCTTTATGTTAAGGAAACCCTTCTTCATAATAATATTATGAAACTCTTTAACACTTCCACCTCAACATCCAATTGAATTCCATATGCAAACAGCATGTTGGAAGACAAAGACAGGTAACTTTCCCTCTAAAAGTATGACCTCTGATTGGGTCAGACACCTCTTTAAAAGTGTGACCTCTTCACAGCTTAAAAACCCTTGCCTAAGAACACACCCAGAGTTTGAGTTGGGAGAGTTCTGTGGAGTTCTTATGCGAGATGGAGTTCTGAGGTGGGAGTTGTTATCTGAGTCCTTATCTGAGTTGTGTGTGGAGCACACACATCTCTTAACCCTTGTGTGGTGTTCGAATTTTTGTTACTTAGACGATGTTTGTGGGTCTGGTGGACCCAGAGCATTATTAGTATCTTAAACCAATGCATTCATACAAATTTATGTAATATTGTTTACAGATGTTAACTTTAGCCTTATTGCAAGTAATATAGACAAAATTTATGGTTAATATTGGTAATTTACCACTGGTAGAGGACTATTTATAAATTAAAGTGCCATTCGTTTTTGTGGTAATATGAAATGAAAGAATAAAATTCTATTCTGATCCAAATATTGGGGGGCAAAACATGTTTATCTTAAATAAGTTTAAATGAAACAAAGTTTTTCATCACTGTTGATGTTTAATTCTTTAAACTTTTTAAAATTGTACATATTTTTGTCAGTCTACACAGCACAGGCCCCAACTGAACAGATGCCGTATCATAAGATATTATCCACACTGAACACATAACCTGTTCATGCCAGCCAACACAACACATAAGAAGCACATTTTTACTGTGTAGTTGTGTTGTGTATGCATTTCTTGCATTTTTTTCACATATATTGTGTCCCTCTTATGTTCACACACATTGCAGTACGATGTGTTGCTATTGGCCACAACTTAGAATGATGAAAATACATAGATAATATTTTACTTTCTCTATTATTCACTCTCTCACACACGCTCATGCACACACACACATCTTTGTGGGACATTTGGTCCCCACAACATGATAAATAGCAGGTACACACACCATAGGTTTTGTGGTAAACCCATGGTTTTACAAATCGTAATCAATATAACATATAACCATGCTTTTACTACAATAAAACTATGGATTTTTTTGTAAGGGAGATAATGGTAAAATGTAGAATGGTTCCTGTTTGACAGAAGTTAAAGTGTTTGGGACAGTAGGTACAGACAAATGTTCATGCATGATATATAACATCTTGTATCCTTGCGGCATTACAGCAAGAGCAAAAGGACAAAACTCTGACAAAGTATTCATCACATATGTCCAGACATATATACAAACACACTCATGCATTCACAAGAGTCCCAGGTAAGAGAAAAACAGAGTAAAGTTACATAGCACATAACATTTTTACACTCTTTTTAACCCCGGGTCCAGTGGACCCGAACACCACATGTGTAATATAAATGTGTAGGGGGGGTGTACAGTGTACAGTAATTATAAAGTTGTTTATTTTTATGTTCTTCATAGAAAATGAGCCAAGGCCAATGAATCTCAGGTTGAAACAACAATGAATTACATAATTTTTCTTTCATTAAACATTAAAAACGGGTCCCACAGACCCGAACACCACACAAGGGTTAAGTTTTTCTTTCTGGATACAGTTGAGTCCTTTCAGGACTCTCATCAGAATGAGGATGCAAAACGTCTCGGTTACGTAAGTAACCCTCGTTCCCTGAAGGAAGGGAACGGAGACGTCACGTCGTGACCGACGAATTGGGAACCGCTTCGCGGGTGACCTATCTACTTCGAGAACTATCAAAAATGCCAATGAACTTGGCATGCAGGTATTTGCATAATGCCGGCGCCGCCCCGCCAGGTGCGTATATAAGGCGCAGGTGCATAATACCAAATCAGCTATATTATTGCTGAGAAGCCGAGCAACAGTGCCCGGCCTGAAACAGCAATGGAACAGCAAACTGTGGCGTCGGGACGTGACGTCTCCGTTCCCTTCCTTCAGGGAACGAGGGTTACATACGTAACCGAGACGTTCCCTTTCAGTCGGTCACTACGACGTCACGTCGTGACCGACGAATTGGGAATCCCTACCAAAACGCCACTGCAGCTGAACCCTTCCAGTGCCTGCAAAAGCCCTCCGCCCTCCACATAAAGGGGCGGAACCTAAGGCAAAATGCAGAAGGCCAGTCACTACCTGTTCCTTAACCCACGATAGTGAAGCAGCGAACTGGGGAAGCGTCTAAACTGAGCGGAGTTAGAACACTGCGGAAGCCATCCCCTAAGAAGGTTAAATGGATGACATAAAAATATATGAAACAACCGACAGGTTGCTCAAAATAAGTCTCTGAACAATACATGGTATGTTGAGAGATGCAGAGCAGGCTCTGCTAAGGAAAAACGTGGAGGATTAGAACCCCACGGACTTTACACACAAATGAACCCCACGTAGGGGACAAATGTGGACGCCTAGCCTACACAGGTTTACAGAGAATACATCAGTGATAGGTTGACAGCGGATGCTCCGCAACACCAGCTATCAGGGCGGTGGAGGAGAGGCAAAAACAGTTTTTGTGACGTTTTTGCCCCGATGGCCTTCCATGTTGGTGCAACTGTACAGCACCAAAATAGAGGCTCCAAGCCGACACACGAGCCGACCCTCGGCATTCTTAACTAGTTAGTAGAAAGAACCCGAGTGGAAACCGGTTTAACACGAACACTATAGAATCTTGTGAACGTATTAGGTGTCGCCCAGCCTGCAGCTCTACAAATATCTGTTAGCGAGGAACCGCAAGCCAGTGCCCAAGAAGATGCCACACTGCGTGTAGAGTGGGCACGTAAATTAAATGGACAAGGCACATTCTGCTTTTGATATGCAAGGGCTATAGTATCCACAATCCAATGGGACATCCTCTGCTTGGTGACAGCTTTTCCTTTCTGCTGACCACCGTAACAAACAAAGAGCTGATCTGAGGTCCTAAAACTTTGCGTCCTGTCTATATACACACGTAGTGCACGAACAGGGCATAACAAAGCCATGGCTGGGTCTGCCTTCTCCAAAGGCAGTGCTTGGAGATTCACCACTTGATCTCTAAAAGGAGTGGTGGGAACTTTGGGCACGAAGCCGGGCCGGGGTCTCAGTGTTACGCTGGATGCAGCCGGCCCGAACTGAAGGCACGATTCATCGACCGAAAATGCATGAATATCCCCTATCCTCTTAACAGAAGCCAAAGCAAGGAGAGTTAAAGTTTTCATAGTAAGAAATTTAACACTCACACTATGCAGAGGCTCAAATGGGGCTTCCTGGAGTGATTTCAGCACCAAGGACAGGTCCCAAGGAGGAATAGAGGGAGGACGCGAAGGATTCAGTCTTCGAGCGCCTCTGAGAAATCTAATGACTAGGTCGTGCTGACCCACTGTTCTACCGTTTACGGGTGAATGATGAGCTGATATCGCAGCGATATCGACCTTAATAGTGGATGGTGACAGCCTATTCTCCAAACGATGCTGGAGATATAAAAGCACAACACTAATCGGGGGTTTTCACTTCGGGAAGAACACCAGTCGACAAACAGGTTCCATTTAAACGCGTAAGCCTGTCTCGTAGACGGCGCTCGCGCAGCAGCAATAGTGTTAGTTACCTCTTGCGGTAAATCACTCATATCCTCCGTGCCCCGCCCAGAGACCACACATGGAGGTTCCACAGGTCGGGGCGCGGGTGCCATAATGTGCCCTCTTGTTGAGAAAGAAGGTCCTTCCTCAGGGGAATCTTCCATGGAGGGGCTGTCGCGAGGAGAGAGTTCTGGAAACCAACTCCTGGTTGTCCAATACGGTGCCACCAACAGCACGCTCTCCTCGTCCTCCCGGATTTTGCATAAGGTTTGCGCAATGAGGCTCACCGGAGGGAACGCGTATTTGCGCATGTTTCGCGGCCAGCTGTGTGCCAATGCATCCACGCCGAGCGAGTCGTCGGCTAGTGAATTGAACAGGCGACACTGGGTCGTCTCTGGGGAAGCAAACAGATCTATCCGCGCTTTGCCGAAACGTCTCCAAATTTGCTGAACCGCAATGGGGTGGAGTCGCCATTCGCCGGGACGCGCAGCCCGAGAGAGCGCATCCGCCTCTACATTGAGCGTGCCCGGGATGTAAATGGCACGAAGAGACCTCAAATTCTTCTGACTCCAAGTGAGGAGGTGACGGGCGAGATGCGACAGGTGACGCGAGCGTAAACCACCTTGACGATTGATGTACGCCACGGTCGCAGTGTTGTCTGTTCGAACTAATACATCTTTGCCCCGTAACTTGTTGCTGAAACGGACGAGCGCAAGATATACAGCCCACATTTCCCGGCAGTTTATGTGCCAATGCAGCTGGGGTGTCGTCCAGACCCCCGAAGCCGCAAGCCCATCGTACGTGGCCCCCCACCCCGTGTCTGACACATCTGAGCATACTATCGCATGCTTGGAGACCTGTCTCAGAGGCACACCGGCTCGGAGAAACGCACGGTCTAACCACGGAGTGAAAGTGCGACGACACGCAGGTGTAATGATAACACGGTGAATGCCGCGCAGCCACGCTCTCCTCGGGACTCGATCGTGAAGCCAATGCTGAAGCGGTCGCATATGAAGCAGTCCGAGCGGAGTTACAGCTGCGGCTGATGCCATATGCCCCAAAAGCTTCTGAAATTGTTTCAGCGGGACCGCGCTCTTGCTCTTGAATGTATTCAGGCAAGTCAGAATCGACTGTACACGCGCTTCTGTTAGACGAGCTGTCAAATCGATCGAGTCCAGTTCCATACCGAGAAAAGAGATTCTCTGCACGGGGCAAAGCTTGCTCTTTTCCCAGTTGACCCGAAGACCCAAACGAGCGAGGTGTTTTAAAGTTAAATCTCTGTGATCGCACAGCGTCTGACGTGTTTGAGCTATTATTAGCCAATCGTCCAGATACGCGAGAATGCGCACACCTCTCTCTCTCAGGGGTTTTAAAGCCCCCTCCACTACTTTGGTGAATACACGGGGCGACAGAGAGAGCCCGAATGGGAGGACTTTGTACTGGTATGCTCGCCCCTCGAACGCAAAGCGGAGAAACGGCCTGTGTCGGGGGAGAATCGATACGTGAAAGTACGCGTCCTTCAGGTCGATAGATGCGAACCAATCGTTTGGACGAATGCATGGAAATATGCGTTTGGGCGTCAGCATTTTGAACGGCATTCTATGAAGTGCACGGTTCAGCGAACGCAGGTCCAGGATCGGTCGCAAGCCGCCGCTTTTCTTGGGTACAATAAAGTATGGGCTGTAAAACCCCGACCTCATCTCGGCTGGAGGGACCGGCTGGATCGCGTCTTTTGCCAATAAGACAGCGATCTCCGCACGGAGGACGTGCGCATCGGCAGCTCTCACCGTAGTGAAACGAACGCCGGAGAATTTGGGGGGACGCCGGGCAAATTGGATCGCATAGCCGAGACGAATCGTGCGTAAAAGCCAACGCGACGGGCTGGGAAGCTGTTCCCACGCCCCCAGATACCGTGCGAGGGGGACTAAAGGCACGATCGGTGTACCCGCGGCGGGCGCAACGGAGGTGATCGCCGGTGTGTGCGTAACGGCCGCACCGACAGCAGTGTTGTGTGTGATAACACTCACCTGAGTCCGTTGCTGGGTGGTTGAGTAAGGAATGCTCTGCTGAAGACACCTCACACTACTCGATGCACCCTCTGGCGAAGGAGGAGGGAGACGATGGGTTATGAGCCCGTAGCTGTCTCCTACCGCCTGAGAAGTTGGAGAGCGCGGTGGGGTTTTGAGCCCGTGCGTCGCTCTCGTTCTCCTCTGATGAGTCGGAGAACGAGGGGGGGTTATGAGCCCGCTCGTGTCTCCGGCGCTCATCTGAAGACCTAGAGATGGAAGTGGAATTCGCTCTTTTTGTGGATTTGTGGGTGCCGACTGAAAAGTCAGCGGAACAGAAAAAGGAAACAAAAGATTCCCCAACCGGCCCTCCTCCGGTGGGGGGAGTGGTGCCTTCACCATCTCCCGAAGAGCGATCCCCTCCATCTCTAGGTCGCCCGTCTCAGGGCCGCTTACGTGGATGGGGCAGGCGCAGGACGCTTCCGACGTGGCATGATCTGAGCGATGGCCTCAGTCTGCTTCTTGGCCGCGGAGAATTGCTGCGCAAACTCCTCGACCGTCTCGCCGAACAGGCCGGTCTGGGAAACCGGAGCATTCAGGAGCCGGGTTTTATCGGCGTCCTTCATGTCCGCCAGACACAGCCAGAGATGGCGTTCCTGGACTACCAGGGTAGACATTGCACGCCCGACGGCGCGTGCGGTGACCTTGGTCGCACGAAGCGCCAGATCTGTAGCCGCACGTAGTTCAGAGAACTCCGCCGAGTCGTGACCTCCCGCATGCAGGTCCCTCAGAGCCTTAGCCTGGTGAACCTGCAGCAATGCCATGGCATGCAGGGCAGAGGCTGCCTCCCCACAAGCCTTGTAAGCAGCACCGGAGAGCGCCGAAGACTGCTTACAGGCCCGTGAGGGGAGAGTAGGCTGGTCCCGCCAGGAGGAAGCGACACCGGCCGGACACAACTGCATCGCGACCGGGCGCTCCACTGACGGGATACCAGTGTACCCCTTGGCATCCCCACCCTTGAGAGAGGTGAGAGGCGAAGGCTGATACGGCCGGTTCCGGGCGGAAAACGGGGTTTTCCACGACCGCGTCAGCTCTTCATGCACCTCGGGGAAGAAAGGCACCGGGGGCGAGGACTGAGAAGCCCTGGCACCCCCGAAGAACCAATCATCGAGGCGGGACGGTTCAGGTGGGGGAGGTTTAGTCCACTCCAAGCCGACCGCCTCCGCCGCCCGAGCGAGCATGGCTGCCATCTCAGGGTCGAACGCAGAACCCGCAACCTGGCCTGGCTGACAACCCCCCCTCCGACGTTACGGTGGACATCGCGTCAGGTGGAGGCTCGACAGAGCACGAGGACACCGTAGAACACGGGCCGCTCGTCTCCATCGGGACCTCCGCTGGCAACGGATCAGGGCGCTGGGAGCTACTGGACGAACCAGCAGACCGACCCAGCACCGTTATACGGAGGTCATCCTTCGCAAGTTTGGTAGCTGCGCCCTTAGCAGCACCAGACTGGGAAGGCGGGAGCCGTTGCCGGAGGAACGACACCCGTCTCAGCAGATCCACCATAGTCATGGCCTCGCAGATGGGGCACGAGCTACCATGAAATGCTGGCTCTGCGTGCTGGAGCCCCAGACACGAAAGACAACGCTTGTGGCCATCCTGGGGGGCGATGAACACACCGCATCCAGAAACGGAGCACGGACGGAAATCCATCTTTAAAAAGACGACCCCGACCGTGACACGAATGAGTGGCTGTCTTTAAAAAGACACAAAGCTCAAACGTGCTGCTCTTTTAGGGAAATCACTCTTTGTGCAAGCTGGTGAAACACACAGGGAGAGGCAACACACTCACTCGAACTCAAGTCCTAAATTAAAGAGACAGAGAGAGAGAGAGAAAGGGTGGAGAAAAAACACTGCGAGCCTCCGCTGAGGTGTCTTCGCCCAACCAACTTTGGCAAGCTGAGATCTTTTTTCTTCCCACAGAACAGGATCTACGAAGATCAGTTTAGAATAGCTTCTCGTGAGCAGATGTCTGCCGGCTTCGAAGCAATGGGGCTGATTTGGTGTTGTGCACCTGCGCCTTATATACGCACCTGGCGGGGCGGCGCCGGCATTATGCAAATACCTGCATGCCAAGTTCATTGGCGTTTTTGATAGTTCTCGAAGTAGATAGGTCACCCGCGAAGCGGTTCCCAATTCGTCGTTCACAACGTGACGTCGTAGTGACCGACTGAAAGGGAACTCTTAAAGATACCTTTAAAAACTGCTACAACTCATTGAAATGCATGTCATAAACAGGATTACTAGTGATCTGACTTTGGACAGAGCGCAGCTCTCTGCACGTGCGCGAGACTGAGCGAGGTGCAAAGATGCAGCAGGTTATATTTTAAACAGAAGGGATAGTTTGCCTCAGCTCACATGAAACGCATAAAACTGAACAAATACGTAAGGATTACTACTTTAGTTTATGTTTAGACTTCGGACAGATGCGAGAGCGCGTGCACGTTAGACAGAAAAAAGCGCACTGCACGTGCGCGAGACTGAGCGAGGTGCAAAGATGCAGCAGGTTATATTTTAAACAGAAGGGATAGTTTGCCTCAGCTCACATGAAACGCATAAAACTGAACAAATACGTAAGGATTACTACTTTAGTTTATGTTTAGACTTCGGACAGATGCGAGAGCGCGTGCACGTTAGACAGAAAAAAGCGCACTGCACGTGCGCGAGACTGAGCGAGGTGCAAAGATGCAGCAGGTTATATTTTAAACAGAAGGGATAGTTTGCCTCAGCTCACATGAAACGCATAAAACTGAACAAATACGTAAGGATTACTACTTTAGTTTATGTTTAGACTTCGGACAGATGCAAGAGCGCGTGCACGTTAGACAGAAAAAAGCGCAGCTGCTTATGACGTGCTGGATTTATTTCATATGCTAGGAGTACAAAATGCGCACATTAAGTCCATGTGCATGCAAGAAGGAATACTCTGTCTACAAACTCTCGCGTTAAGTGAAGCCCACAAACCCCCATGTGAGTTGTGCAATGTGCATGTCAATTTTAAACTATAATAATAATAATAAATAATGGCATATCATTTTCGTCTTTCAAAAAAATATGTAAAAATCAAGAATCAAATCGTGACTTTAGAATCGAAAATGTAATCAAATCGAGGATTTGGAGAAACGTGACACCCCTACAAAGAAGGCAAACAAACAAAGTGGAAAAGTCACAATTAAATGTAAACATTATATAAATATATAATACATCAAAATCCCTTTTGTGTTTAAAGAAATATATCGATATACTCTTAAATATCAAGATATCCCCCAACCCTAATTAATAATTTACTGTATATTTGTCTAACATCATATTTCAAAATAAAACATAATTGTTCTTTTACAATATAAGTATAATTTTAAATTAGTATAATAATTGTTATTATGCAAATAAAATGTACTTTGGTTAAGCCAAATTTTACACAAACATTTATGTTATCTATGTTACTCATTTTTAGGAGACATGGACATAATGGTCAATAACAGTTTAACAGTTCATTAAAATGTATCCGTCGGCTGTCATTTGCCTTTGAAGAAAAGCTGCAGGACACCATTCAACACCAGAAACTGAAAGACATCCAAGAAGATCCCAGAGAATATCAAAGGGTAAAATTGTTGTTTATTTTAATATTCTCCATTAATATCTTTTGTAAATATAGATATTTGTATTGCTGTCAACTAGGGATCGGATGGTATGAAAATTTCATAACACTGTTATAGTGACCAAACTTTACATTTATTTAGTTATTTAGCTGACACTTTTATCCAAGGTGACTTACAATTGCTATTTATGTCAGAGGTCGCACGCCTCTGGTGAAATAAGATGTTAAGTATCTAGCTCAGGGACACTTTGGCGTGTCACAATGAATTCGAACACGGGTCTCTCACACCAAAGGCATGTGCTTAATCCACAAGTTATCACGGATAACACCAAAGTTATCACGGTTATCAATATTATCATGCTTTTACTAAAATGAGATATAAATGTTAACTGATACATAGACTTGAAAACATTTTAACTAGTTTTATTTTTAAAAATCAACAAACAAAATTTTTTTGCAAATTTGCCTCCTTGTGCAAAAAAACTATACTGTAAAAAATAAATTGTTGGCTCAATGAATTATTTTTTAGTAACTAGTTCCACAGAAATTTTACGTTCACTCAATTTCTGTCTCCAAAGTGTTTCCTGGATTATTTTTTAGTTGGCCCAAACTTGACTCAAATATAAAAAAGTATGTTTGCTCAACTAGCTTTATAGTTCATTCAACTAAAATGTTTTAATCAGTTGAATCTTTAAAAACTTACAGCAAAGACTCTGTCAATTAAAATTTAAGTATTGTATATGTTTTATGTGTTACTTCAATTAATATTTATTATTTGGGATTTTTTAATAACATTTTTAAATTATTTATCAAATAATTTATACTGGTGTTGTTAACAAAATAATTAACTTCAGTCAGATAAAAACAAAAGCTTTTAATTCACTTATCATACAGACTGAACATAAAGAATTAAGTCTTCTCTAAATAGAGGGCATTAAACAGTCCAAAAAGCACTCCAAAGTCAGTCAGAACATCTGCAGGGTAATTTGGAGAACTTCAGCCTGTACAAGAGGAGAGAGTCTCCCATGTATCTGCCTCTTACATCATCTCCGCTCTGGTTTAATAAACAGAGAAATATAAATACACAAACACACATACATAAACATGTTTAATATAATAAAGCTTGATGGTGAAAGACTTTATTCCCTAAAATAACGTTAGGCCAAATTTCCCTCAGAAATCACACGTAATTAAACACTATTGGGCAGTTTTCTCGGACAGGACTTATCACTGACTAAAATACTGACATCTCTTAACATATGAGTGCTGTTGTTTTGTCTCAAAATGCATGCCCAGTATTGTATTTTATAAGGTTTGTTTGTAAAAATGTCACAATTATAATTAAGACCGAGTCCTAAAACCCTGTCCGGTAAACCAACCCTATTATCTTAACTAAAATAGATCCACTTTACTTCGGACACATAACACACCTTTATATATATCTTTACAAAAATATCATTACAAAAACGTCGAGTATTTGCGTCTTTGCCGATTAATATATTCTAAAATTAACATTTAATTACAACCACTTACCTGACGTGAACTTGAGGAAACGGCTGATGACTTGTCAACTCGTGTCGTGTGAATCAGTAAGTGATTCCGGCTGTTATACGTGCGGATTGATCTCAGATGAAATGACCTGTGAATTAACAAAAACTAATTTTATATATATAAAACTTTTAAATTTAAAGATCAAAATTTTCACACTATTCTTACGTAAACTTAAACAAATTAATACATAATACTGATGTACAGCTGTACATCTCCTATCACCAACAAGTCAGATTAAGCAAGTAAATAAATTGTCACTTTATTGTTACGTAAGCTGTGTCAGAAAGTGAAAAACAAAATTAAAAAATCAATTATGTTGCATACTGATCTGTAAACCCTTTACTAAACAGTTTGGAATTTATTTATATCTAATTAGGTTCTTTGACATGGTTAAATTTAGGGGTGTGACGAGATCTCGTGCAAAGAGATCTTGCAAGATCAAATATGTAACGCGAAATTAATTATGTCACAAGATTTCTCATGGAGGTGATCTGCTGTCCTTTTCCTTAACAAAAGGCTGCATCCTTTAGAGGTCCAATTTGTAGACTGCATACGTCATAAAGGTCTCATAATAGTGAAATATATAATTGTAAATATTTTCTAATATTTAGTTAATTGTAAGTTATTGTAATATGATAATGACTTCCAAACATAATACTCAGTTAAGTTGATGATGCAGATGACGTTGGCAGCCCACCGGAGGCTTCATCTGTTTGAGACACGGCCACTGTCCTTATATCAGCATTAAGTTAAGATTCTGTATAAACCATTTACAGTGTATGCATTATATTAAAGCAATAAACCCCAAGAAGCAGTGGGTTACCAGTTCATTTTATAACAGCTAAGGGGCGTTGTTAGGCACGACGCGAAGCTGTTATAAAATGCACTATAACCCCACTGCTTCGCGAGGGTTTATTGCGTTTATAAAACGGTTACTTCATATGCATAGCAGGGTTTCACAAAATGAAACGCAAATAAGTTTTTATATTAGTAATTATTAAGTAATTATATTAGTACAAATATTACTGTTCCGCCAGTAAAGTAATTCCTCAGAATCAAGTGTGGCTGCAACAGAGTGCAATTCTCAACCAACACAGACGCAGCAAAGACACAATGAAAATATAATTTAAGACTGTGGTGTTTATTTTTATAAATCCACATTTATCTAAAATATACATTAACATTTATGTCATTGAAGTGATGATCAAATATGCTTGGAAGTAGGGGAGTCAACAAAAATCGATTCGGCAATGCATCGCAATGCGCGCATGCACGATTCAGCATCGATGCAGCAAATGCCATAATCGATTATGTCACTGTTTATTTTCTGGAGATGACCGTGATAGACGGGTAAATAAAAACGCACCCTTTTCCATGGAAAGTGGACATATGGGCACATTTCGGATTCTATGAAGTTAATGGGAAACAAGACTTAATTACTCTGTGTGTAAAAATTCTCATTTCAGGCAGGGCTTGCAAAATCGCTAGCCCGACGTCTCGTTTCTATTGTGAATTCATGTCGGGCTACCAAAATGTATGTCCACCCTGCCCGTCGGCTATCTTGGGGAGGAAATAATATTTTAATGTATTTGCTTTGTCTCAGATTTAGTTAGGTAATTATATTATATGTATTTCGGTGTCCTCTTATCAGTCATTATCCTCACGTACCAAGTGAAACTGTCAGGAAATGAAGTGAAAGCATAAATAAACTCATCCTCTAATGTGCACGTCTGATATATGCGCGCGACAATCTGCACGCGCTTCTACCGGCTAGATTCTTCACGAGCACCTGCTTGCGCGAACTCAAGTCATTTAATAAAATAACGTCATTTCATTTTTACCTCATAGACTAACATTGTTTTAGCGTTTATTTTTTCATTCTTCAGTTAGTAACTTAAATATGTGAGAAGGAAAATATGTTTGAGTGATTTCCGATGGATTTGACACATCTAGGCTATTGAGAGTATGATGTTACAAGCTGATAGGTGACTAAACAGCAGTGGTAAGATATGTTTACCTAAAGCGAATAGAATGTGTGTTTGTCATTTCGTTTTACCTCAGAGTCTAACATTACGGGAACATAAAGGGAATTATGTTTATTCCTTTTTAATAAATATCTGCTTTAAGTCTTCTATATTGTGTTAAAGTCACTGGTTGTTTATATATTTGATAAAATACCATGTTATCTAAATACAATGTGTGATGTATTTTTTATAATAAATAACCTCTGTTATAATACATTCATATAATATTTCAGTAATATAACAATTAAATTATTCTAACGTTAGGGGAACGTTAAAATAACCAAAAACCTTGGAAAATAGGGGAACATTTTGGGAACCAAATTGTTAGCTGGGATGGGCAGGAATATTTGGCTTACATGGAAATCCAGGATTTATCAATATTCTACATTAAACAGTGTTTTTTTTATTTGGGCTACTTATATTCATTTCGGGCTACCAAAAATTAAAGAGTGTCTGCCCGAAGGGCTACCGGGGATTTAAAAATTTTGCGAGCCCTGGTCAGGTATATAATTGTCATTGTCTTAAAGCTGCTCAGCTTTCGTTTTTGTTGAGAATAGTTGCACTTGAGTTTACTACTTGACTTATTAAAAATTTGCCTTGTTGTGTACAGTAGAATTCTGATGCATCACAATGCATCGTAGAATCGAATTGAATTGAATCGTTACCTGGTGAATAGTAATTTAATTGAATTGTGAGGCAGTGCCAATGCACACCCCTACTTGGAAGCATGCTTAACTCTTTCCCCGTCAGTGTTTTTTTTTTTTTAAGTTGCCCAACCCAGTTTAGTTTAAAACTATCTTCTTTAAATAAACATAAAATATCAAATGAAAGAACAGACCATCCGCTTTACAACAACAACAACAACAACAAAACGTTTCATCCTACTTTCATTTGTTCTCTTATCAGTTATCACCTCTCAAATTTTCGAAAGCAGAGATAATTCCATTTTTGTAAAGAACTTTTGTAAGAGATCAGATTCAGAGCCATCAAAACTCACACGTTACGCTAAATCCAACACAACGCTGTTGTGTTGAGTAAATATGTCAGTGTTTGAGTTGGGTAAGATTGCCATCTAGTGGACAATAGCGGAAATATCAAATTAAGACAAAAACAACCCAGAGAACGTTTTCTCTTTATTGACGAAATGACTCAACAATATCTATGACATTTATCTGGATATCGCCATAATTGTGCAAATGTAGAAAAATTTAAATATGATTAAAGAGTGTGGTGTTTATTTTCATAAATCAGTACTAGGGCTGCAGCTATCGATTCTTTTTGTAATCGATTAATCTAGCACTGAATCGATCGATTAATCGGATACATTTTTTTGTGTGTTTTTAAACAACCAAAACAAATAATGCATAACGAAAATGACTTGGCTGTAAAATGTTCAAGCATTTGGCTTTTATTTCTAAAAAAAAAAAACAGGTATTTGGCTCCAAGAAATAAGCCTATTTTTTCAATTTTTTACCCATTTAGGGTTTATAAGTGCCAGTGCCAACAATTAAACACTTTAATTTATTAATATGCACAACAGGTTTCATGCTGTAATCTAGCCCTGACATCAAAGTAAATATCTGGTTTATGTACATTTCTACACCTGCAGCATTTACCATTAGGCTTTTAACATATAATATATCATTTCTGGGGCGAGCCTATTTGCTATGGTAACAACCTGTGTGTATGCGCGCTGTGCGCGAGGAAGTAACTTCCTTATGCTAAACTCCTGCAATTGAACGTGAATACGTTTACTACTTAAAAACATCAAAGCTAAACATCATATCTAGTCAAACCGCATAACGACATCGCTACAAATACAGTATGGGATTAAAATCAGCGGAAGCTACGTTACCTTGTTTCATCGACGCTTGGTGAAACAACAGTGGATGTTTTCAGTTCAGATGCTGAATGTAATGATAATGTAATGATCCCAAACTTTAGACAGTCTGTCTCTGCCGTTTATGGACATATTCGCTCAACCATCGCGCCAACTAAATTCAAAATGTACCACGCGCTATGATGTGCTTCCTGAACATTGAACAACAGTCCGTGTGAATCAGATCTCGGCCCAGATAGCAAAATCTGCCTGGCCCACCACTGGGCCACATATTTGCTTGAGTTCTGGCCCAGTTCTGGCTGGGTCTCCGGCCCAAAACTGGCCCACACACTAAAAATTGGATCAAACTATTAAATCTGGGCCAGTTGTGGCCCACACCCAGTAAAATAGATCTTACATACTGACTTGGCCCAGATTTGGCCAGCACACTGTAAAGTGACCTAAATTGTTTATTTGGCCCAGGTCTGGCTAGCACACTGTAAAGTGACTTAAATTGCTTATTTGGCCCAGGTCTGGCCCAGACCCTTTGTTTAATGTGGCCGACAACATCTGCATGGTCCCTGGGCCAGATGTGGCCCAGAAACTGGTAAATATTGTATATTTTTTATTTTTCAAGAAAAATACACCCATTTAAGAAGATTAAGAGCCTTTTATTAAAAAAATACACACATCACATTAATGTGAATTAACAGTTAACAAATACATAAATATGAACATGTTTTAACATGTACCAACAATTAACAAAATACATTGTAATTTTGAACATATTAATTCTTAATATATTCAGTACACTTTAGAAAAACCCAACAAATACAAACAGACATATCTCTTACACTACACATTTTACAAGCACATAACCCACTTTATAAACAATTTTAAAGGGATAGTTCACCCTTAAAATGATAATTTTCTCATAAATCACTTACCCCTGTGTCTAAACCACCAAGTGCTCTGATTGTCTTCATTATACATTTTTAGAATTATTTTTGAAAACCGGGAGGCTTTTGTCTGTCCCATTGACCTAAGCCAGTCCCACAATCAGTTTCCCAGAAAAGAACGAAAGACGCCGCCAAAAAAGGTCCATGTTCCATCAGTAGTTTAATAATAATATTATGAAGTGACAAGAACACTTTGTGCACAAAGAAAATAAAACGAACGATTTCAACAATTTGTTCTCCTCCTTAGTTGTTGAAAGTGTATTCAAGACCAGACTACGGCGATACTGCTGACATCACCTGCAGCTCACGTCACTTGCTGATGTGGTTACCAATGTTTTTTTGTTTGTTTTTCTACACTCTTTTTTTAAAGCATAATGCAAACATTGTAACAATACTTAAACAGCCCGAATAAATGTACAAATTACTTGGCAGCCTATTCTGTCTGTACGCTGTCAACTACGTCAGCAGGTGATGGCAGCAGCAGGTGACGTCAGCAGGATGCGCCGTAGTCTGGTCGTTAACAGGCTTTGCATGACCAAGGAGAAGAACAAACTGTTGAAAAAAATTTCATTGAAATACTGATGGAACACTGAACTTTGTGGCAATGTCTTTCATTCTTTTCTGTGAAATGGATTGTAAAACTAACTGAAATGAATGGGACGGACAGAAGCCGGGAGGCTTCATTAAAAATATCTAAAAACGTGTTCTAAAGACAATCTAAGCACTTATTGGTTTAGAACGACAGAGGGGAAGTGATTAATGATAAAATTGCAATTTTGGGGTGAACTATCCCCGTAAGCAATTAAAGCGAGACAACATGTAAAACAAATTAATTAACATTTAAAGAAAAAAATTCTCTCTCACACACACACCACACACACACGTTGGCATATGTGGTTTACCAGGACAATTCCATAGACACAATGCATTTTATACTGTACAAACTGTATACTCTATTGCCTTAACTTACCCCAGTCCCTAAGCCCAACCATAACAAAAATCTGTTGAAGGTCTTTAATCTATGAAAAAGTACCACTTAGTATTGTGTCCCTGTAAAGCATGTTTATAGCATATTAAGCATTATACACTATTCCCCATAAACCACATATACCAACCCACACGCACACACACCTCTCACACACAGACCAAGTAATTAGAACAAGTTAAACACATTTAACCAAAACACCACCACTCTTTTTACAGAACAAAACATTCTCCTTTGCAAACACAGGCGCTAACATACACTAACTGCTTTTCTTTTGCTAAAGTTGTCTTGCACCCACCCTCTCGATCGAGCCACCTCTTCATTGTCCCCTCCACAACTGTAAGGGACCTTCTCCGAACTGCATCTTTAAAATAAATAATCCATATTGTCATTGTGAAATCCTTAACATTTAATGAGCATATTAAAAAGAAATGTCTATTTTTTATTAACAAATAATTAACAGATATATTTACCAATCACTACCTCTCTGAGTTGGAGGGTGACAAATAAAGTCTTTTACCTCCAGTTGAGGTTTTAAGCCAGGGAGTTGTTGGTCGCCCTCTTCAATATATGCCATGTGCAGTCTCGTACATCTGTACCGCCAATAAGCCCCAACCAGTTAACCTGAAACAGATTTATAGTCTTAATAGTTGGTCATAGTTTCATACAGGACACAGGTCATACAGTAGTTGATTGCTTATATCAAAGAGATGATGCATGCTAATTTTTGTGTGCTAATTTAAGAAAAGTTGTGTGCAATCCATAGAAGTAAACTGTTGTGTGTTTGTTGTAGTCCAAGAAAAGAGATTTAAGTTGAAGAAGATAACTGGCGTCATTACTTACACTGTAAAACATTTCTGTAAAATTACAGTATTACTGGGTATTACTGGCAACTAGCTGCCAGTAACTTACTGTAGATTTTACATTTATGTCATTTACTGGCAACAGTTTGTTTAAAGTTAAATGAACATGAAACATTTTCAGTCTTTATCTTCTACAGTAAGTTACTGGCAACCAGCTGCATAATTACAGCTAATTTTTTGCAGTGTAGGGTTTTGTACATTTGCACATCGTTCACATGTCTCTAACACTTACACATCAAAGGGTGTGTAAATTCGTGAATCTGAAAATATGTGCCCTGCTGAAAAAAAACAGCATACCAGCAAGACCAGCATATGTTGTGTTTTGGTTAGGGATGCACCTAATCCATATTTTTTAGGTTCGGCCGAATCCCTAATCCACCGTTTAAGATTCGGCCGAATCCGAAACCTAATACCGAATCCTACTCGCATCCTTATTCCAACACAGTAAAACACATTAATGAAGTAAAAAACGTCCACAGCAGTGTATCTTTCATTTTATTTCATTATGCCAGGATGACAAGTTGGAAAAACTATTTTGACAATTACCATAAGCCTATGCATAATGAAAGCGATGCGTTGCGACACGCTCGTTTTTCCAATAAGCAAGCAGCTCCGCGCTGAAAACTATATTTAACTTTGAGTGAGAAGCTCCGCTCGTCAATGTCAGTCTTCACACGGCCGTCCAATTACAGTGGAGGAGGGGCGGGACATTACCACAGCAACCAACCGGCTCACAGCTGAAGCATCACAGCTACCAAGCGCTCGGCTGAAAAACAGCTGGCATTTGGGGTCCTCAAGGCGTTTTCAGCCGTGTTTAAAAGTTTTGGTGTGTCCAGCTGACCGAAAGAAAAAGCTCATCTCCACGTCAGCACCCGATGTGTGTAATCAACGGCTGCGTGACGTCGACCAGCGTAGCGCAAGCCTAGGGTTCGGTGGAAAAAAAATCTAGGATTCGGCCGAACCCGAACCCCGCCAAAAAGCCCAGTATTCGGCCGAATCCGAATCCTGGATTCGGTGCATCCCTAGTTTTGGTGCTGGTTTGTTAGTGAACACCAGCTAAAACAGCCTCAAACCAGCACCATCACTAAACCAGCATTAGCACTAGCATCCCATGCTGGTCATAACATCAAGCCACAGCATATGTTGTGTTTTGGTGCTGTTATGCTGGTGACCACCAGCAAAGACCAGCATAATTCCAATGCTGGTTTGATGCTGGATTTTTCAGCAGGGTGCTCTTTAACTTCTTAACTACTTTAGCTCAAATAAGGTTGTGTGCTCCTTTTTATGAAGATACGAACGTGTATCTGAATTCTCTGCTTAATTATTAAAAACCTGTTAACCGGCACGAGGACGACGACTGGTTATTTACATCTTTCTAAATGGATTCAGCTTACTAACAACAATATTTAAGCTAACGTGATAGATGTAGGGTTGCCACCTTTGATTTGTGAAAAACCGGGACACTCAGATGAAATTTATTTTTGTTTTGTTTTTTGGAGGGGGGATCAATAATATGACTGTTAATACTTTAAACTCCAAGCATGATAATTTAAAGTTTAATCTAACTTGAAGTTCAGCTTTGACCAACCCCACTGATCGTTTTAAAAGCTGACTAGCAACTTAATTCAAACTATTTTATCCAGGATGTGTATGTGGAATCTGTGGATGCAACGCGTGCGACCAACCGACAGCATAGTTAGTTGCTAGGCGTAAGCTGAGCTTCCAATCAAATAAAAGTAAACGCCTGGCCAATCCACTGTGTTACCTGTTCTATTTTACCCGGTTACGGACACAGGATTGGATGAACACAGAAACAGTGGAAGGAAACACTTTAATATGAAACCAGGAAATTCTGCTTTAAAAGTTCATTTTCACAAAAAAACGGGACAATTCGTGTGCCGGGAAAGAATATAAAATTTCCGGGAAAACCAGGACGGGTGGCAATGCTAGATAGCTGGCTAAATGTGCAGGAAAATTCACGGTTTTGAATATGTAGCAAACAATTCCTTTTTATTGTTATCATGCATTTTTAACATATAAAATCTAAATCAGTGACTTACCAGTTATTGATGATGGTGTCTGTGTCGAACGGGAGCTCAGCTTTGTGCTGTGCTTGATTCAAATCATAACAGCAGTCGTGATGTTGCCGTTCAACAGCTAGAGGCCTGATTGCCACATCACGGAATCGGGCCATGTACTGTATACTGTCCGTCTGAAGCATAAACATTTTTAAATTGCCGCCAAACAGCGTTACAACTGGCATGTGTCAGTTCCACTGGCATCTGGCCACATACTGAATTTCTGACATCATACACATCTTGGCAGTATCATATCAAACCGTAATCGGTCCAGGCACAATGCAATGTAGTCAGTCCGACTACACAATGCCAGATTCGGCCTGATTACACTGAGACACTACTTTAGTAGACCCGGACTTCAGCTGAGTATGCTTACACTCGGGCCAACAGCTATAAATAGTGTTTACTACTGATATACTATTTCCTCATCTGGGCCAGTTCTGGCGCATACACTAAAAATGTGTCCGGCTTTCAGCCGACACTGGCGGAAAAAAGCCAGAATCGGCCCAGAACTGACTCCTATCTGGGGGCGTGTGTAGTGCGCGTCATAGGAATTTAACGAGGTTTCGAGGCAGAATTTTTGCCTTGAGGAATTTTTTGAATCGAGTAAATCGAGTAACTCGATGAATTGTTTCAGCCCTAATCAGTACGCAGCAACAGTGGCACAGTGATACTTGTGATGCGGTCTGAACCATGGGTTTACCGGGGTATGTTATCACGGCTTAGAAAGCGTTTCAACCAATCAGAATGAAGAACCAGAACGAGCCGTTTTATAATCTGTCTTTTACTGCGTGTGCTTTTTTTGTTTGGATTTCCAATAATGTTTGTTGATAAGAGTCAGATGTAAAGCATTTTAGCAGATTAAACCCTTACTCTAACTACGTGATTTTATCTTTGCGTATTCTTACTCAAGCATAACAATGTGTAAATTCTATTGTAAAGAATTGGACAAACATTAAAGATTTAAATGGATTTAAACTTAATTTGGCTTAAAGGGACACTTCACCCATTTGCATTAAGCTTTGTATAGTTAGAACCCCAGTCATGTTTTTGAATGGTCGTGCATCATTTCCTCAGTTGCCGCTGAGACAGGAGAAATACAGATTTAGTGTTGCACTTCCTTCTTTCAATGATGTAAAAATCATCATTTTCCATCATTGAAAGAAGAAAGTCCTATATCTTTGTTGAAACGGTGAGAATACAAACACCCCTTTTCTTGGTCAAATAGGCACCAAATTCTAAATGTATGTTACTTTTCGACTACAAATATGACACACTTTCAATAAAGATTAATGTTTCTACGGGTAAAATACTCCTTTAAACAAACTGAAAGTAAAAACGGGTCCTTTGGTCCACCTGCAGGCATTTGTTATAATACATAATGCAGTTTTCTGAAACAAAAGCCACATTACTGCATTGTATTTACTTACTTATTTAAAAATTTTATTTTAATGAATTATTATTGCATCATCATTATTATGTTATTGTTCAATTTGGTCAATTTTTATTACCATAAATATTAAATTACTTAATTATTAGCAAAATAATTGTTAGGTACAGTCTTAAATTAGTTAAAACATTTCAAAATAATATGATTTCAGTTTCCCTTTTATTTTATCATTGAGGATTTCTTATTGAGGAAAATCTCGTTTCGTTCTCGTGAACCCAATCTCATGTCTCGTCTCATCTCGTGGAATAAGCGTCTCATCACACCCCTAGTTACATTACATAATCCTACTTAACAATATTTCCCAAGGTTCCTGCAGGATTCTTAAAAGGTCTTAGGGTGGGTTGCACCAACAAGGATTAAACCTAAATCTGGTTTAAATTAAGGCTTATTTAATAATTCTGATGCATCAAACTTTAAACCTGTTTAAAAATAATCAGGGTTAAATTTAAACTGTCATTTTGATCCAGGTTTAAATTTTTACTTTAAACCTACATTATTTTTAATAATTGCTCCATTACTTTAAACTCTGTTTTAAATCTCAGTTAGGGATTAACTTTAAACTTGCATATGAGGAAATTTAAATATTTTTTTTACAATTAAATGTGTGGCTAAATCATCAGAAACAGACACTGCGACTGTGATAGAGCTTCGCAAAATTTATAGCAACATTGCTCCATTACAACATTGTTGCTATTTAATTACACCTGCAAATTCATCATGGTGGACAAAATAAATTGCAGATAATACAGGTTAAAGTTAATTCCACGATTTGTTAATCTGCATTTAAATTTAAGTGGTGCAACAGAACTCAAATTAAAATTAAACTCAGATCAACAAATCCTAGATTAGCTCTAAACTCGGATTAGTTTAATCCTTGTTGGTGCAACCCACCCTAAGATTCAGAAAGTTAAATTCAAGGCATTAAAAACCCTTAAGAACAGCCAGATTTTTACCGAGATCTTAAATTTATTTTACCCAAGTCTTAAATTTCTTACCTCCGTTCATTCACAAAAACCATTGTCCAAAGAAAACAATATAAATAATTTAAAGGTCACGTTCTTCCTGATACCATTTTTAAACCCTAGTTAGTGTGTAATGTTGCTATAATAGCATAAATAATACCTGTAAAATGATAAAGCTCAAAGTTCACTGCCAGGCGATATATTTTCTTCAATAGAATTCCTCTTTAAAGGGGACATTCCAGAAGACGTTTTTAAGATATTAAATAAATCTTTGATGTCCCTTGAGTACATATGTGAAGTTTTAGCTCAAAATACCATATAGGTAATTTATTGTGGCATGTTAAAATAGGCACTTTATGGGGCTGAGCAAAAATGCACCATTTTTGTGTGTATCCCTTTAAATCCAAACGAGCTGCTTAGGTGGGCGGAGTCTCAAGCGCTGGCGCTGTAGAGCTGACAGAGCATCGAGGGAGATTCTCTCACGAAAGAAGTTAGTGAGCAATGTTAAGCATTATATATTTGAACATGTTTAAAAAGTCAATTATCTGTTTTATGCATACTAAATACATGTTTATCAGCAGATGGGAAACATTGTAGAATAAAAGTAAAGACTTTTAGCTCTCATGCTGCTTTTAAACAGGCACAATGATTTTCAGCATGTTACAATAAATTACACTTCCACAAACACTCAGAAGTTTACTTTTTGACCAAACCACACGAGCACATTTAAATGATCTGTAATAAAACAACACGTTTAATGCTTAAACTTTAGAGAAACAGAACAAATGACATGTTTAAGTTTATTGTGTACACATATTGAACACATTCGCGTTTCTGTCAGTCTCTCATCTATTTTGTAACTCCTCATTCATTTGAAACTTCAGAGAAACATTAAACAACATATTTACTTATTGTGTATGATAGTGAACACGCGTTGTTCACTCACTCTGTCTCGTGCAGTGCATTAATCCTCGTGTTCATTCATATAAACTTCAGAGAAACATATTAAACAACATAACTTACTTGAAAGCGAACCGTCGCGTTGCTCTCTCTCTCGCCGTTCGCTCACTCGCTCTCTCTCTCTCTTGCACTAAGGTAACGTTAATCATTTAGAACGTTAATTCAATCTTTAGAAAGATTATTAAAACTACAAGATATAAGATTGTATGCTACTGTTTGTGTTTGATGGAATACAAACGCGTCGTGCTGTCAGTATTCTTTCTCTCTGTCTATCGCACTCGTGAGGCCGTTCATGGTTGGATAGCGCAGTTGAAGGGGTGGTATCATTAAAATAAGATCCCTTAGCTACGTCATGCGGGGAGCGAAATCCGCATGACCTATTTATTCACATGCTTGCAGAGACAGCCTTGCCAAAACAAAGTTACAGGGTTGCTATTTTTCATGTTTTCTGGGTTGGTAGAAGCACTGGGGACCTGATTATAGCACTTAAACATGGAAAAAGTCTGATTTTCATTGAATGTCCCCTTTAAAAGCCTACAACAAACGGCCGGTTTGGACTACAGCCCTCTATTTCCTGCTTTAATGACGTCAGTAAAACAGTTCGTTGACTAAACTCCGCCCACAGGAATACGTCAGTCATCAGCTTTGGCTCAAATGGCTCTGCTAAGCTAAGATGCTATCGAATCACAGCACACTAAACAAACTACACAATCAGAACTCGATACGTATTTCTGAAGGAGGGACTTCACATAACAAGGAAGACATCAGCCAGTTTTGAGGACAGTGAAAACAGCGCTATACAGATAAGTAAATTGTGTGAAAAATACCGCGTTTTTTTACATGTGAAACATGAACACATATTATATTGCCCACTATAAACACAATCAAAGCTTCAAAATCACAGACAGAACGGGAGCTTTAAAATATGGTAGAACTAATCTGTGACAGATGCCAAGACTGTTTCATGAGCATACCTCTAAAAAGAGAACTTCCGCACTTTGCTTATTACTGGATCACACTTTAGTCATGAAATAGAAGATTATATTAACATCTATTTAGTCAAGACTCATTTATGTAGTCAAATGTAACTGGAACAGTTTAAACAAGCCTATCTTATAGCTATCTGGGCCCGTATGTATAAAGCCGCTCAAAGTAAAATTTTAGTCTGAAGTGTGTCAAAATTCTAAAAATGACGTCATTTTACTCTTATTTCTACACTTAAGAATAAGTTTGATTTATAAAGCCTCCTAAGTGTAAAGACTAGGTCTCAGCTCCTAAATTATTTAAGAGAGCTGGAGAGGTCTCTTAACCTAGTTAACAGTGACAAGAGGGCAGCAGATATACGGACATCATGCACTTTACAACAAAGAATGTTAGAATTACTTTTAATTCAAATGTATTTCTATAGCACTTTTGACAAATTTCTCGTTGCAAAGCAGCAAATTTACAGTAAATAGGAATTAATATAACATTATGAAATATAAAGAGTAAAGGTTTTTTATACAAGGTATATTATTTTACACAATATAATATACAGCAGGGGTCTTCAACTACTCTTCTTCGGGGGCCAGATTTTAAAATTGTAAATATGACACAGGCCAGCCAAACTTTTACCCATATTTTTTTTTACTTTGACCATATAAATATGTGTGTGTTGTGGTTGTTTTTGTTACTTTTGTCATAGTATATATAAAAAAACATATTAAAAAGCTTGCATTTTCAAAACCAAATGCACACTTCTTGTATCCAGTGTGTTGCCTTTTAATTACTGAAAACTCATATTTTCTTTATTAATATTTAGAAACAATTGCAACATGTAAGAGTCAAATAGCAAAAGTGTAAAAGATCAACACTTTTAAACATATTTTGTTTAACTGTTTAACTTTCATTAATTGTTACATGTCAAGTATTCACAACATATAGCCACTCCTAATGACTAAAATTGCACTACATGTTTTCTTTTTTATATTTTATAGATATATAGGCTAAACAGCCTTTCCGTTGTACATTACAGATATTACTGTCAGGAGTTCGCCCCCCTAGTGGCAGTCGTAATGAAATTGTAGTTTAATCGTAAATCTGTTATGAGAGAGAACCTTTAATCTACAAATATATTTATAGCTAATAATTTACTTACCAGTAATCAATCGTTTTTAAAGTATTCAACTGTTACTGATAAAGTGAAACAAAAAATAATCATTTTTAAGTTTGCACACAGTAGGGGTGTAACGGTACACAAAAAATCACGGTTCGGTGCGTACCCCGGTTTTGAAGCCACGGTTCTGTTCATTTTCGGTACAGTAAGGAAAAATGCAAACATTAAACTGCAGGTTGTTTATTACTATAAACTTTTTTTACAATTTGTTTACACTTTTTTAAACACTTTTTATTAAAATATAATATATAAAATGAAAAAATAATAAATAAAATACTACTGCAAAGTTCTTTTTTACATTATTTTATAACAGTAGGTAACTCTTTTCTTAACCTTCTTTTAAACTTTTTCTACTTAAACCTTGCACTAAACTAACAAATTCAATTCCTGAATACATTTATGAACTATTAGCCTAACGTACATTTTTGCCACCAAAAATTTTCTGTTTTGATTTATTTTAGATTGTTTAACTTACAGTATTGAATTGGCTATGTACCATCTCTGTATAAAAATAATATTACTGCTCTATGTGTAACTGCATAGCAAGCAACATGATGATATACTTATTATACACTCATATTGAGATTAGTGAGTTGCATACATAGCCATCTTTTATCTTTTGCACGTTTCTCCTAATCTTTGCTTGTGTCGTCAATGTAAGCTGTGACTTAAACTAACGACCCCCTCCGCAGCTGAGTGACAGCTGAGTAAGCCCGGGTTACAGCTCTTCTCTGTCCCGACCAGCTGATCGCATTGTGACAATGATATGATTGACCTGAGATGCAGATGAAAAATCTGAACACGCATTCCTTATTCTAGCTGTCACAGCAAGCGCGTCTCATGATTGCGTAGCAACGAAAGACGCGCAACCTCTCACGTACTTTTGAAAGAACAAAACAGCGCGTTGGCACGCATTTAACATGCGCTTTTAGACACGACATGTAAAAGTTTACATCAATAATCAAACGAATATACAACTAAGTAAATAAAAATCTTTCTGCGGGCCAAATTATGTTATATGTTTGACAGAAGACTTGCGCTGAACGCGGAGACTTCCGCCACTTAATATGTTCGTGTGAAAACGCACGTATTATGTTCCGCACAGGCGCACACAAAAGATTGCATTCTGCCTTTCGGTGCATGTGTGCACCGTACCGAAAGCCCTGAACCGAAAAGTTGGACCCCTAGCACACAGTTTTGATTGGAACACACTGAAATACGTCACTTCCGGTCGCCGCCTCACAAGCAGTGAAGCCGCATAAGTTAATTTTCTTTAACGCATCCAAAGCTCGAAATTGGATCAGTTAATAAAGCACCCACAGATGGTTGGCAGCCCCTTTCTGACTCACTTTCCGTGTTTTCGGCTGTCATTTGTCATGTACAGTGGAAAGGTAAAAGTAACCACGCTGAATTTAAATCAGACTATAGTCGTTTCTCAATCCGAAGGCTGCAGCCTCCGGAGGTCGCATTTCCAGGCTGCGTACGTCATTAAGTTTTACTTCAGAATTTTAACAATAATAAAGTTGACTATTATTCTTAGTTAATCATAAATTGTTGTAATATGCTTATGATTTGTGAATGTAATGCTCAGTTAACTTAAACTTGATGACATATGCAGTTTGCATATGCGACCTCCGGAGGCTGCAGCCTTCCGATTGAGAAACGGCCAAAGGTGACTGGCGGCCCGGATATAAATGATTGGCGGGCCGCACTTGGCCCGCGAGCCGCCAGTTGACTAGCCCTGATATACAGAATAAAATGGATAATATGTAGTAAAACTTATTCAAGTGCTTGCACAGTACCAAGATATTTTATGGGATTATCAAGACAGCATACTTAAATGGTATAAAAATTTGCATAATATACACTGTAAAAAGTTAAAGTTGGATCAAATTATTGATAAGGCCTAAAAAATATGATGTCTTATCAACTTTAATTATTTCACTAAAATTAGAAAATTAAAGTTAAAAATGTTTAAATATTAGGTGTTACCAATGTTTTACGTTTTTTTTAAGCAGAGTCGCTTTTACGTTTTTCATTTTATGACAGGTAAATAAAATACCATAAAATAAAATCTACAATAGCATTATTAATCCAAAAAAAGTTAAGTATGTACAAACTTGCAGTAACACCATTACATGTAAAGTGATATTAATAGAGTATACAAACCTGACCCAAAACATAATGATAGCTGTGAGCAAGCCAAAGGTGAAAGTAACAAAGATGGCAAAAATTACAATGGTGTTTAAGTGGAGAAATCCAACTTAAGTTGATCATCTTTTTCAGGCTTGATCATCAAAGTATTTTTAATTTTTTAAGTGTTTGCAAACTTTAGTCTTTCTTTATAAACAGCTTCTGAGTAAAATCAAAATGATATGATTCATCATCTTAACTTTTTAAATAGCATTACGTTTGTATATTTCATTAATATGTTGAAACTTAATTAAAATAGTGCAAAATTGTGTAAAATAAATGCATGTACTTATTTGTAATATTGTTAAACATTTCTTGAGGCAAATTTAAATTAAAATACTAATTAAATTGTAATGTCTTCATGATTCATGAATTTATGGTGTCACATGCTGCTGTGACTGTATAACATTGCCGGCTTTCTATTGGCTGATTCAGAGGTTAAGGGCGGCCATTTTACGTTGAAATTATTGTAGTCCTCAGTTTGCAGCACTTAAATCAGCACTTAAGAATGAGTCTTACACTTTACTGAAAGTTGCTTTCAGTTTCTTTATAAACATCTCATATTCTCACACTGTTCCTACTCCTTACTAAGAATTTTTTGACACTTAAGTCATAGCTTAAGACTATTCTTAAGAGCATTTCTGAGATGTTTTATACATACGGGCCCAGATCAGTGAAGTGAACAAGTTTAAGGCTCTATAATGACTGCTGGAATCTTTATAAAAATCATTGTTAAAAAATGTGAAATGCATCTAGTAAAAAGGGCATTCTGAATGTAACTTGCACAATGGTGTGAAAATTAACAAAATGAAGAAAAATAAATTGTTTTCGGCCTTAGGCTGAGTTTTTCATTCTCTGTCGGTTACGGACAAGAATTTTCCTTTGATGCATCCCTAGTGAAGATATCAGAAACAAAATCCAGTCTGGCCAAAAGACTATAAAGGAAGCGTTTGTCTAGTAGCATAAAGAAATAAAAAAAAGTCCAGCTAGTGCAATTATTTTATTAAAGAGAATTTCCGGTCACTTAACCCACCTCATACCTCTACAGTTATGATTAAACAATAAAGATGACATGATAAAATGGTTAATTGTTCATCATCAGTCATTGTTTAATAAACACTTACGGCACGTTTTTCCCAAGTCTTCATTTTTTTTTGTTTTTCCCTTTTAACTTTTCAATGATTACTGTACCATGGCCGGTTTACTGAGGTTCTACCCTACCGTGAAATTTTTATAACATTACATCCCTATCTTTTACATAGACAACAAAACGTAAACTTGTTAAATATGTAAATTATGCATTTTGTCCCTCTATCAACGTGAGTTTAATCCAGATACACATTTCGTAACAAAGGCCCAAAACAAGCAAATAAAAAAAAAAAAAATTGCAAATTGTGCACAAACACTGTATTAATTACTTTGTCTGAATCAACTTGTTTATATTTTAACCCATTCTCACCTAGCCTAACGTTGTCATACTCAATTCTAGTCAAAATTTGAGTCTGATACCACTCAACTGGGATGTAATTATGGGGTATGTTTCAACCAAAACACCTAATAGGACAAACCTACAATCAATCAGAAAAACTGAGTTTAAATTCAACAGTTTGAAAAAACGCAATCTTTGGTGACGTGGTTGATTACGTTACTTTTGATCATCTGTCCTTAATCGTATAAAACCAACAACAACAATTTCATTGGTTCAACCTGCCCTGGGTTAAACATACTTGAGCCGTAACAGAGCAACACCAGACAAAACTTCCCATCCTGAAACATTGTAGATAGAGCAAAGTTTGGTTGGCAGCCAAGCTACTTCTCATGACTATAGCCATAAATGCTGGAATGCTATAAAAAACATAATCAAACAATTTGAACAATTTGCTATTTTTTCCTTTTGACATTTATAACAAAGTTCATACTATTACACATTAATTGAAATAATTTTGCAAATTAATTACATTTCTTTCTGTTTAGGTCAACATAACTGCAAAAGTTATCATGCTGACAGAGGATTGTCCCGGTGTAACAAGATCTGGATATAACCTTAGAAAAAGAACATACGCCATTGCAGATGATACTGCAAGCATGTCCCTTTGTGTCTGGGGTGAAAAACATTTAGAAATTGGCAAGTGGTACACAATCAGCAATGCGTCAGTAAGACAAATTCTGTCTACAACATGTTTGAGCACAACTTTTCAAACTACAATTACCCTTATGCCAGATCAGAAATGTGAAGTTGCAAAAGTTGTAGACGATACTAGGACAACGGATTGACAGGTCATGACTGCCGAAGTGCAAAGTAACTACCTTTGCCCAAAGCAGCATTTGCTAGAAAATGTAAATATGACCACATCTATCACCAGATGTCAAAAATGTTCTGCATATTGTAAAACACAATCTCGAAAGTGTTTAAAGCTAAAATAACAATCAAAGGAAATGATGGTAAAATGTCAGACTTCATAGTCGATGATTATGTTCTGCGCAGCCTTCTCAATATACAGAAAGATAGTAACGTTAAAGAGGAGGTTTGGGCCGCAAAAATACTGGAATCAGACGCTTTCCAAGTTAAACATAGAAAAAATAGAGTAACCGAAGCGTACTTCTTGCCAAATTCTGAGGTTTCTTCAGAGCAACGTTCAACAGATCTGACCACCGTTCAAGAAACGACTGACGTGCCAGATGAGCTCATGCTCGAACAAGTGTTCAACTCTGCAAATGATATGGCAGTAGATTCAGAAGAGAACATAACAAATACGATAAACAATGCAAGTACAGAAAATCAAGTGAACATAGCAGTAACAACTGACATAATGCCGAAAGCAGTGACTCAGTGCAGCGACCTGTCAAAATGTGACATCGCCCCAAAACAAAAAAACAAAACCTATTAAAAAACACCAAGGGAAATAATACGTAAATGAAATTCATTTACACATTTGGTGCAAACAAAATTTGCTGTTTACACGGCAACTAACTTTTTCATATTGCATTAGAATAGACAAAATTGTTCACATCTTGACTTTCATTTTACCTAAAAATAATTTCTTCTATTTTATGTGAAATAACAAATGTTTTTATAGGATCACACATTCAAGTTTTCCACATTAAACTAAAACAAACGACATTTTATAGCTTATTGTCCTTATTACAATTGTATGGCCTATGGCAAGCTTTTTTGTTCAACTTGACCCAATCAAGATTACTTAATAACATGTTATTACCAAACTGTCATTTCATTTTCCTGCATAATCTAAAAGTTCACAATTTCATTTGTCTCAATAATAGTTCACTACATTAGTCCAAAAAACAACTATGTCATTTTGGTTATTGTGAATTTTCTTTATTATATTTGTACAAACACAGTATATTTAGTTGTATTTAAACAAAATTATGCTTATTTTTGTAAACGAGTTCAAGAGTTTGTATCACATTGCATGTTATTTTTGCTTTTTTGCTAACACAAACACTATCTATAAAGCAAACTGTTTTATTTCAAGTTACAATAAAAGTTATACATCTTAAAAAATGTGCTTATTGTTTTTGCATGGCAATTTATTTTCAGAGAAGCAAAAGTATAACAAAATAATGTATTTAAATTTTAAAAAACTTGAATAATTAATACTATTTCAGAAACCACTTATGCTGCAAAATTAGGAGTACGACCGGTTCAAGATAGCGGCTACATTTCTCAGTGCCCAGCGGCCAATGAGACATCTAAGCTCTCTATAAGATGACCTGAGTACATTGAATTTGGATGTATCATCAATGGACTCAGTGCTAAAAACTGTAAAATAAGCCAGCTGATTATTTATATAGCATTTCATTATTATCATAAATTAGAATTTAAATGGCCAAAAATTGCAAAAAACTAAATTGCGTTCAAATTTTGTGTTTTTGACACACAAATGTTTATAACTCCACAACAAAATGTGATTTTTACACCAGATTTGATACACTGAAATGTGAGTACATTCTGAGGCCTCACAAAAAAACTGGACTCCGCCTTTAATTGAACAAAACCTTTGATAACAAGCCAGACCTATGGTCATACAACGGTTTCTTCACTAAACTACAGTGTATAGTCATAAAACTAGATGTAACACAATCATGACCTGATGTTGCATGCACAATTTTGTCATTGCGCCACCTACTGGTTTTGAGAGAGAACATTTTTATTTTTGCCTAAAACTACTGCAACAACACATCTAAAACCATGAGTCATCATGGATTATTCCTGTCATGCCTTTGACTACAATCACTGGTGGTTGCCAGTTCACTCCCTAGCAACCATTGAGAATACTTGACTCATTCACCGCCAGCCTTTTTGAGAAAAGTTGCCCACCTGCATTTTTGTGATTTTAACAAAAGTTTCACAAAATTCCTTGCAGGAAAAATTATCTTCTATAAATATATAAACATACAAATTATATCAAATTAAAGAACACACCCTCTGCTTTCAAACAAACAACAAACAAACAAACAAACAAACAAACAAAATGGGGAAAAAACTTTTCATTATATATTTACTTTTTCCACTTAATTTGACCACTGAAATATGGATATTTCTCTTCAAAAATACAACATTTTGAGCAAAAAGCTTAAAAAAATGTGTTTTTGTAAAGGAATTTATGTTAGAGATCAGACTCAGAATGACTATCAAACATAAAGGCAGTTCAAATAAATCGTCAAATTATTTTAACTTCCGTTTTTGATAAATTGGCGGTTCGGTAGTGGATAAAAGCGGTATTACACTTTCACTTTGAAATTCGTCCAGAAAGGCAGATTTGTTAGTTAAATATTAACTCATAATTGACGAGATAACTCGTCAATGGCGGTGAATGAGTTAATCAACCATTTATGCAAAAGCTATATCTCTGCATCAGAACATCGTAGAGACACGGGGGTGGGATGTGACCCATGTTTTGCCACTGCAAACGCCACTCACATGTCCTTCAAAGCTCTAATGTTCCATAATTGTCAATAACAGGACGATTGCAGTAGACAAGAACTTAGATTATTTTTGATGATAACTTTTTTTTATTTTTTCATCTAAAATTATTAGGTTTACCTAGGTTCTTCAATCTGCTTATCCAATCTCAATTGTACACCCTTTTGTGCACTTTTCGGCTTGACCCCGGTATTGCTGCTTGCAGCTATATTTCTTTTTCTTAACTATTATTCTTCTTCCTGTTCCATTGCGGTCTATGGCAGCCCATAGAACCATACGTAGGAAAGTTTTGAAATTTGGCACACTGATAGAGGACAGTCCAAATAATATCCACAGCAAATTTTGAGTCGCTATGTCAAATCCGCTAACGCCACCAACAGTCCAAAATTTAACTTACGTTTTTGCTCATAACTTCTGATCTGTAAGTCCTAGAAACGAAATTCTTGTTTCCTCTGATTCCTTGGCTCAAGACGATTCGACTGGACCCTATGACGTTTTCCGGCATTTTGAATTATTCGTAAAACCTACTTTTGCGAACTCGTCCTAGAGTTTTTACCCCATTGCCACAAAAATTGGTATACAGCATCTAGAGACACTCTAGGCAAAAAGTTATTAAAACAATTTCGATAAACCAATCCGTTGTCGTATTGCGCGTCAACAAAATTTACGTAGAGCGCAAAAAAACAGATTTTAGGCTGTATCTTCGGCAATCTTATGCCTATTGTGATGCCAGTCAGGAGTTTCGTTGCAGCGCCACCTAGTGGTCATACTTTTCAATTCAATTCAATTCAATTCAATTTTATTTATATAGCGCTTTTCACAATACTCAATTGTTTCAAAGCAGCTTTACATTAATAGAAGCAGTAAAAGCACAGAAAAATGACAGATAGCACAACATAATACACAATAGCATAAGCTGTCAAATTTGCTGAGGCTATGACTCGACATTATGAACGAGCGTATTACTAATGTAACATCTAGGAGAAGAAGCTAAATTAAGCCCAAGCAGGCTACCTCCCCGGTGTAAAAAACCCCCTAGGAAAAAAAAAACAAAAACCCCGGGTTGTTGAGCCGAGGAAAAAAAAATAAAAAGTCCTAGGAGGGAAAAACCCTTGGGAGATATATATGTATATAAACACATATAAACGGATAAGGAGATTAAGCGGGGATTAAGCGGGGTTTAAGCGGGTTCTGCCGGTGGTCGTTGGTCAGGCATCAGCTGGGCATCACAGTGATGGACGACCAGTAGATCAGAGGTGAGTCGACTTTCACATCTACCGGAACTGGGTCTGTTTGTCCCATTGTCCTCAGGGTCGAGGACAGGACAGGGAGAGAAATACAAAATCATATTAGCGTAGGGGCCGTTCACATGTAATGCAAGTGTCACACAGTGATGTGGTTTAATCAGCTTAGTTTCAGACAGACTAACTATTGCGGCATAATTATATTATCCACAGTTGAGGATTTTGCAAATTGGGGGCCCACTGCGACGGTATATATGGTAACTAAGGGTCACCTTCTGATTTTTAAGAGAAAGAGAAAATGAAACCTGTCGACCCGTTTGACTAAGGCCTGTAACCCCACTGTCGTCGTTAATGCAGGTTCAGTGGCAAACGGGTCTATATTGCATGCTATTTACAAGATCATGAGAAAACGCCAACATCGCAACCTGACCATACGTGCCAACCCGTTTGACTAAGGCTGGAGGCCCCACTGTCGTCGTTAATGCAGGTTCAGTGGCAAACGGGTCTGTATGGCATACTATTCACAAGACACAAAAAAGCGCCAAAATCGCAACCCGACCATACGTGCCAACCCGTTTGACTAAGGCTGGAAGCCCCACTGTCGTCGTTAATGCAGGTTCAGTGGCAAACGGGTCTGTATGGCATAGTATTCGCAATATAAAGAAAGCGCCAAAAGCCCAACCCAACCGTACGTGCCAACCCGTTTGACTAAGGCCAGATGCCCCACTGTCGTCGTTAATGCAGGTTCAGTGGCAAACGGGTTTGTATGGCATACTATTCACAAGAACACGAAAGTTCCAAAATCGCAATCCGACTATACGTTAAGATAAGGTTTTTATTTATTTATTTGGTTGGTCTGTTTTATGACCGCGAGTGCTTTTTTCGGTAAAAATAACTATTTCGAGTTAAGTACTTTTACTACACAAATTATGCGAATGCTTTGTTGAAGAGAAAAGTTTTAAGTCTAGATTTAAAATTATCGACTGTGTCTGATTCTCGGACATCGGTTGGTAAATCATTCCAGAGCTTAGGGGCTAAGTAGGAAAATGACCTTCCACTTTTAGACACTTTTGATAGTCTAGGGATAATCAAGAGACCAGAATTTTGTGACCGTAGTGTGCGTGATGGATTGTATTCTGATAGTAATTCTCTAAGGTATGAGGGTGCTAGGCCATTTAAAGCTTTGTAGGTGAGTAGTGATATTTTAAATTGTATGCGATATTTAACTGGTAGCCAGTGTAAAGATGCCAGAATTGGGCTTATGTGGTCGTACTTTTTAGATCGAATAAGTACCCTTGCGGAAGCGTTTTGAACTAGCTGAAGCTTGTTTACTTGATTTGCATGGCATCCCCCGAGTAGCGAGTTACAATAGTCTATTCTAGAGGTCATAAAAGCATGGATAAGCTTCTCTGCGTCAGACGTAGACAGTATATGGCGTATTTTCGAGATATTTCTAAGGTGGAAGAAAGCTGTACGGCAGACGTTGGCGATATGACTATCGAAGGATAAGTTGCTGTCGAACATCACACCTAAGTTCCTTACCGTGGAAGATGGCACCACAGTGCAGCCATCTATGTGCAACGTGTAATCTGACATATTATGTTTGTAGCGATTCGGTTCAATAATAAGTATCTCTGTCTTATTGGAGTTCAGCTTAAGAAAGTTATGTGCCATCCAGTCACTAACATCGCTAAGGCAGTCTGTTAGCTTAGAAAACGTGTGTGTTTCGCTGGGATGTGAGGAGATGTAAAGCTGGGTATCATCCGCATAGCAGTGAAAACTTATGTTATGTTTCCTGATAATGTCTCCTAGAGGTAACATGTATAACGAGAACAGGATAGGACCTAAAACCGATCCCTGCGGTACACCGTATTTAACCAGGGAGTGATATGACTCTTCCTCGTTTACATAAACAAAGTGATAGCGATTGGTTAGATACGACCTAAACCATGCTAGCGCCTGACCACTGATACCAACATAGTTTTCTAGTCTATTGAGTAAGATTGTATGATCTATTGTGTCAAAGGCTGCACTAAGGTCTAATAATATAAGAATTGAGATTTCACCACGATCGGATGTTAATAGGAGGTCATTTGTAACTCTAAGCAACGCTGTCTCTGTGCTATGGTGGGGCCTGAATCCTGATTGGAACTTTTCATATGTACTATTATTTGTCAAAAATGTGCGTAACTGGCTTGCCACTACCTTTTCTAATATTTTCGAAAGAAAAGGGAGATTTGAGATTGGTCTAAAGTTATTAAGCTCTCCCTGATCAAGCTGTGGTTTTTTAATCTGCGGTTTAATAACTGCTAGTTTGAAAGATGTTGGAACGTATCCTATTTCTAGCGATGAGTTAAAGATATTTAGAACCGGGGTTGACACTACAGGAAATACCTCTTTAAGTAGTTTTGTGGGAACGGGGTCTAATATACAGGACGATGATTTGGATGACGTTACTAGTTTAGAGAGCTCTTCTATTGTAGTAGGTTTAAATGAATCAAGATGTTCGTGTGGTAGTCTAGTGTTAAGTGAACTAACGGGTAGAGTGGTGGCTGCCTGTGTAGCTACGATGTTTTCCCTTATAGCCGTAATTTTGTTAGAAAAGAAGTTCATGAAGTCGTTACTATTGTGTTGGAGTTTACTATTGGTTTCTGTTTGTTCTTTGTTTCTAGTCAGTTTTGCAACGGTGCTAAAGAGGAAACGAGGGTTGTTATGATTCTCATTTATAAGCTTGCTAAGATAGGTAGATCTGGCGGTTTTAATAGCCTGTCTGTAGTGTTTAACACTATCTTTCCATGCTGCACGCCATACTTCTAATTTTGTGCTTCTATAATTTCTTTCCATTTTCCTAGTTGCCTTTTTAAGAGCTGCGGTGTGATGATCATACCATGGAGCTGGCGGCTTTTCTTTGATTCTCTTTTTTCGAATGGGAGCAACGGCATCCAATGTGTTAGAACAGACATTGTTTAGGTTTTCTATTACAATATCTAGATCATCACAGTTATCTGCATGTTTAATTTGGGACAGGTCTGGAAGAGTGCTAATAAAGCTCTCTTTAGTGGTGGAAATTATTGTTCTGGCTAATCTGTAGCATGTTGTGGATTGAGTGATCCTATCTAGAAGTACAGTGTATGACACCAGGTAATGGTCAGAAACTGCATCACTCTGTGGTGATATTTTGATGTCATTAATATTAAGCCCGAGTGACAGAATTAAGTCTAATGTGTGCTTACTTATGCTTTACATGCCTATAACTTTGGTTCTGATTTGTGTTTTTTCACGGGACTTGTTTCCCTGAAGTCCAGAATAATTGCCGAGTCCAACGATACCAAACATGCCAGATTTCACCTTACGGTTAGCCCTGCGCAGCAAAACAGCACTTAAAAAACATGCGCAAATATCTCCGCGAGCGTAATTCTGATTGACTCGAAAACAGCATAGGAAGAACATTACTTTACCTTCTGAACAAAAAGTTCTATTGGCGTTATATTAAAATTTTCATCAGAAATGGCCGAAAATTGCAAAAAACGAAAAATTACCTTTACATTTTGTGTTTTTTACACATAAATGGTTATAACTTCGTAAAGCAATGAGACAATGAGACTAGCTAGATGTAACACAGTTATGACCTGAGGTTGCATGCACAATTTTGTCATTGCGCCACCTAGTGGTTTTGAGATAGAAATATGGTATTTTTGCCTAAAACTACTCCAACAGTACATCTAAAATCTTGGGTCATCATGTATTATTCCTTTCATGGCATGGAGCTCATTGGTGCATGCCAATTAACTCCTTAGCAACCAATTAGGATACATTATCAACCCTTTTTACAAGAGCTATATCTCTGCATCAGAACATCGTAGAGACATGGGGGTGGTCTCTTTTGACTCATTAACACCACTGTAACATTTTGTGAGCTGAGAATGGCCACTGCAAGCACCACTCACATTTTCTTCAGTGTTCTAGTTGTCAATGCTCCTCGAGAAGAGAGGGAGAGATTACACTGAATGAAAACACAGCTTTTTTGCTGATAACTGTTATATTATTTAGTCTTTGCCCTTTTTGGCTTGACCCCGGCATTGCTGCTTGCAGCTATATTTAGGGGTCAAGCCCCAAAGGGGCGTAGAACCCTATTGTTATTGTTAGTTAGGGGTCAAGCCCAGAATGGGCGAAGACCCCTATTGTATCCGTTAGTTTTCTTATTAGGGGTCAAGCCCCGAAGGGGCGAAGACCCCTATTGTATTTGTTAGTTTTCTTATTATTATAATTAGGGGTCAAGCCACGAAGTGGCGTAGACACCTATTGTTATTGTTAGTTTTCTTATTAGGGGTCAAGCCACGAAGTGGCGTAGACACCTATTGTTTCTGTTAGTTTTCTTATTAGGGTTTCGAGCACGAAGTGCTGAAAACCTATTGTATTTGTCTGTTTTATTATTATTATTTTTCCACGGTAAAACGCGTTGCCCAGCCCAAACCGTAAGTCGTAGAAACTTGCCACTTGGTCAACTGGTTGTATATTAGCAGGCTACTCAGATACAGTGAATCAGCCAAATCGGCCCATAGGTGGCGCTATAGCAATGCCCGACGCGTTGGTGCTCATAACTCCTAAACCGGACATCAGACAGTCAAGTGTTTGGTATCATTGTAATCCCTGGTTCCAAACTTAAAAAATGTATATCTCTGATTTTATTTCCGTCATAAAATTTTTTCTGTATTTTCGATTTTGTCGAAAAAAATAAAAACGAACTAGTCCTAGGTTTTTCGCTCGATCAGAATCGTTCCAGTGCTAAAATGTTCCTTGGAGTTCGAATATCAATAATTATTAAAAAAAAGTTGAACTTTCGACTCACGGTCGATATGCCAAGCCCAAACGTCTGAAGTGTGCGCAGCCAATTGGACTTTTTTGGCTATAACTGGGGACAGAAATGAAGTATCAACACGAAACTTGGTATTTGTGATGACAGTCATGGCCTGAGGTTGCGTGCTTCGTTTCGTCACAGCGCCACCTAGTGGTCAGACGAATCATGTAAATGCTTATAACTTAGGCTGAGTTTGACGTATTTTCATGGGACTTTTTTACTAAGAGTTTGGAGTTGTTGCCGAGTCCAACGATACCAAACATGCCAGGTTTTGCCTTACGGTTAGCCCTGCACAGCAAAATAGCGTTTAAAAAACATGCGCAAATAACTCCTCGAGGGTTATTCCGATCGACTCGAAATAACCATAGGAAGAAATTAACTTGAACTTCTGAACAAAAAGTTCTATTGGTTTTATGTTAAAATTTCCATCAGAAATGGCCGAAAATTGCAAAAAACGAAAAATTACATTCATTTTTTGTGTTTTTTAGATATAAATGCTTATAACTCTGCAACGAAATGACATTTTTTCACCAAATTTGATACGCTGATGTCTGAGCAGAGTCTGAGGCAATACAAAAAAAATGGTATGCCTGCACCACTAGTTGGCCTCATAATTGAACAAAACCTTTGACATTGAGTAAGCCCAATGGTCATACAACTGTTTCTTTACTAAACTAAAGTGAATAGCCGTGATTCTAGCTACAAGTAACACAGTCATGACTTGAGGTTGCATGCACGAGTCTGTCATAGCGCCAGCTAGTGGTTATTTGTTTTTTTCACTTAAAAATACTGCAAAATTACATCTAAAATCATGAGTCATCATGGATTATGTCTTTCATGGCTTTGAGTATAATCATTGGTGGATTGCAATTCACTCCCTAGCAACCGATCAGAATACCCTAGCAACCATTTAACAAGAGCTGTATCTCTGTATCAGAACATTGTAGAGACATGGGGTTCGGCTCTTTTGACTCATTAACACTATTTTAACATTTTGTGACCCAAGTTTTGCCACTGCAAGCACCACTTTCACTGAATGATAACACCTTTTTTGCTGACAACTTAGAACACGTGTGTCTGGTAGCTGTAAATGACTTCACATTAAGGACGTGTCATGTTTGTCCTATAGGTGCACATGTGTTTAAGCATACATAGTCTGTATGAACCGTTTCTGACCACCTCTTATGTTTTTGTGGATGCTGGATCAGCCTGGTCGACGATGTCTGAAGTATTTGACGTGCTTTAATGCTCGAAACCCGGTAAATGCTGCTTGCAGCTTTAATTATTATTATTTTTCCACGGTAAAACGCGTCGCCCAGCCCAAACCGTAAGTCGTAGAAACTTGCCACTTGGTCAACTGGTTGTATATTAGCAGGCTACTCAGATACAGTGAATCAGCCAAATCGGCCCATAGGTGGCGCTATAGCAATGCCCGACGCGTTGGGCCTCATAACTCCTAAACCGGACATCAGACACTCAAGTGTTTGGTATCATTGTAATCCCTGGTTCCAAACTTAAAAAATGTATATCTCCGATTTCGTTTCCGTCATTAAAAATTTTCCGCTATTTTCGATTTTGTCGAAAAAAATAAAAACGAACTAGTCCTAGGTTTTTCGCTCGATCGGAATCGTTCCAGTGCTAAAATGTTCCTTGGAGTTCGAATATCAATAATTATTAAAAAAAAGTTGAACTTTCGACTCACGGTCGACATGCCACGCCGAAACGTCTGAAGTGTGCGCAGCCACTTGGACTTTATTGGCTATAACTGGGGACAGAAATGAAGTATCAACACGACACTTGGTATTTGTGATGAGAGTCATGGCCTGAGGTTGCGTGCCTCGTTTCGTCACAATGCCACCTAGTGGTCAGACGAATCATTTAAATGCTTATAACTTAGGCTAAGTTTGACGTATTTTCATGGGACTTTTTTACTAAGAGTTTTGAATTGTTGCCGAGTCCAACGATACCAAACATGCCAGGTTTCGCCTTACGGTTAGCCCTGCGCAGCAAAATAGCGCTTAAAAAACATGTGCGAATAACTCCGCGAGGGTTATTCTGATCGACTCGAAACAACCATAGGAAGAAATTAACTTTACCTTCTGAACAAAAAGTTCTATTGGTGTTATGTTAAAATTTCCATCAGAAATGGCCGAAAATTGCAAAAAACGAAAAATTACATTCATTTTTTGTGTTTTTTAGATATAAATGCTTATAACTCTGCAACGAAATGACATTTTTTCACCAAATTTGATATGCTGACGTCTGAGCAGAGTCTGAGGCAATACAAAAAAAAATGGTATGCCTGCACCACTAGTTGGCCTCATAATTGAACAAAACCTTTGACATTGAGTAAGCCCAATGGTCATACAACTGTTGACTGTTGACAACTGTACTAAACTAAAGTGAATAGCCGTGATACTAGCTAGATGTAACACAGTCATGACCTGAGGTTGCATGCACGAGTCTGTCATAGCGCCACCTAGTGGTTATATGTTTTTTTCACTTAAAAATTCTGCAACCGTACATCTAAAATCATGAGTCATCATGGATTATGTCTTTCATGGCTTTGAGTATAATCATTGGTGGATTGCAATTCACTCCCTAGCAACCAATGAGAATACCCTAGCAACCATTTAACAAGAGCTGTATCTCTGTATCAGAACATTGTAGAGACATGGGGTTCGGCTCTTTTGACTCATTAACACTATTTTAACATTTTGTGACCCAAGTTTTGCCACTGCAAGCATCACAAACATTTCCTTCAGTGTTCTGTTTGTCAATGTTCCGTGAGAAGAGAGGGAGACATTTCACTGAATGATAACACCTTTTTTGCTTACAACTTTGAACACGTGTGTCTGGTAGCTGCGAATGACTTCACATTAAGGACGTGACATGTTTGTCTTATAAGCATACATAGTCTGTGTGAACCGTTTCTTACCACCTCTTTTGTTTTTGTGGATGCTGGATCAGCCTGGTCGGCGATGTCTGACGTCTTTGACGTGCTTTAATGCTCGAAACCCGGTAAATGCTGCTTGCAGCTTTAATTATTATTATTTTTCCACGGTAAAACGCGTTGCCCAGCCCAAACCGTAAGTCGTAGAAACTTGCCACTTGGTCAACTGGTTGTATATTAGCAGGCTACTCAGATACAGTGAATCAGCCAAATCGGCCCATAGGTGGCGCTATAGCAATGCCCGACGCGTTGGTGCTCATAACTCCTAAACCGGACATCAGACAGTCAAGTGTTTGGTATCATTGTAATCCCTGGTTCCAAACTTAAAAAATGTATATCTCCGATTTTATTTCCGTCATAAAATTTTTTCTGTATTTTCGATTTTGTCGAAAAAAATAAAAACAAACTAGTCCTAGGTTTTTCGCTCGATCAGAATCGTTCCAGTGCTAAAATGTTCCTTGGAGTTCGATTATCAATAATTATTTAAAAAAAGTTGAACTTTCGACTCACGGTCGATATGCCAAGCCCAAATGTCTGAAGTGTGCGCAGCCAATTGGACTTTTTTGGCTATAACTGGGGACAGAAATGAAGTATCAACACGACACTTGGTATTTGTGATGACAGTCATGGCTTGAGGTTGTGTGCCTCGTTTCGTCACAGCGCCACCTAGTGGCCAGACAAATCATGTAAATGCTTATAACTTAGGCTGAGTTTGACGTATTTTCATGGGACTTTTTTACTAAGAGTTTTGAATTGTTGCCGAGTCCAACGATACCAAACATGCCAGGTTTCGCCTTACGGTTAGCCCTGCACAGCAAAATAGCGCTTAAAAAACATGCGTGAATAACTCCGCGAGGGTTATTCCGATCGACTCGAAATAACCATAGGAAGAAATTAACTTGAACTTCTGAACAAAAAGTTCTATTGGTGTTATGTTAAAATTTCCATCAGAAATGGCCGAAAATTGCAAAAAACGAAAAATTACATTCATTTTTTGTGTTTTTTAGATATAAATGCTTATAACTCTGCAACGAAATGCCTTTTTTTTACCAAATTTGATACGCTGATGTCTGAGCAGAGTCTGAGGCAATACAAAAAAAAATGGTATGCCTGCACCACTAGTTGGCCTCATAATTGAACAAAACCTTTGACATTGAGTAAGCCTTATGGTCATACAATTGTTTCTTCACTAAACTAAAGTGAATAGCCGTGATTCTAGCTACAAGTAACACAGTCATGACCTGAGGTTGCATGCACGAGTTTGACATAGCGCCACCTAGTGGTTATTTGTTTTTTTTTCACTTAAAAATACTGCAACCTTACATCTAAAATCATGAGTCATCATGGATAATGTCTTTCATGGCTTTGAGTATAATCATTGGTGGATTGCAATTCAGTCACTAGCAACCAATGAGAATACCCTAGCAACCATTTAACAAGAGCTGTATCTCTGTATCAGAACATCGTAGAGACATGGGGTTCGGCTCTTTTGACTCATTAACACTATTTTAACATTTTGTGACCCAAGTTTTACCACTGCAAGCACCACAAACATTTCCTTCAGTGTTCTGTTTGTCAATGTTCCGTGAGAAGAGAGGGAGACATTTCACTGAATGATAACACCTTTTTTTGCTGACAACTTTGAACACGTGTGTCTAGTAGCTGCGAATGACTTCACATTAAGGAAGTGACATGTTTGTCCTATAGGTGCACGCATGTTTAAGCATACAAAGTCTGTATGAACCGTTTCTGACCATCTCTTTTGTTTTTGTGGATGCTGGATCAGCCTGGTCGACGATGTCTGACTTCTTTGACGTGCTTTAATGCTCGAAACCCGGTAAATGCTGCTTGCAGCTTTAATTAGGGTTTCGAGCACGAAGTGCTGAAAACCTATTGTATTTGTCTGTTTTATTAGGGGTTCAAGCCCGTAGGGCTGAAACCCTATTGTATTTGTATGGATTTTTATTATTAGGGGTTCAAGCCCGAAGGGCTGAAACCCTATTGTATTTGTATGGATTTTTATTCTTTTTATTATTTTTCTTCTGCCGTAAAACGGATCGTGCAGAGCAAACCGTAAGGCCTAGAGACTTGAGACTTGGCCAAATGATAGGTCTCACTCGTGCGCGAACTTGACAGAGTATGAACCCAATCGGCCTATGGGGGGCGCTACAGCGATGGCAAACACGTTTATGCTCATAACTCCCACAATTCTTGTCCAAATGTCAAATGTCTTATATTACTGGATTCCTTGCATCAAGACGAACAAAATGTATATCTCCGATTTCATTTCCGTCATGAAAAATTTTCCGCTATTTTCGATTTTGTCTAAAAAAATAAAAACGAACTAGTCCTAGGTTTTTCGCCCGATCGGAATCATTCCAGTGCTAAAATGTTCCTTGGAGTTTGAATATCAATAATTATTAAAAAAAAGTTGAACTTTTGACTCACGGTCAACATACCACGCCCAAACGTGTGTAGTGTGCGCAGCCATTTGGACTTTATTGGCTATAACTGGGGACAGGAGTGAAGTATCAACACGACACTTGGTACTTGTGATGAGAGTCATAGCCTGAGGTTTCATGCATCGTTTCGTCACAGCGCCACCTAGTGGTCAGACGAATCTAATAATGCTTATAACTAAGGCTGAGTTTAACGTATTTTCATGGGACTTTTTTCCTTAGAGTTTTGAATTGTTGCCGAGTCCAACGATACCAAACATGCCAGTTTTCGCCTAACGGTTAGCCCTGCACAGCAAAATAGCGTTTAAAAAACACGCGCGAATAACTCCGCGAGGGTTATTCCGATCGACTCGAAACAACCATAGGAAGAAATTAACTTTACCTTCTGAACAAAAAACTCTATTGGCGTTATGTTAAAATTTCCATCAGAAATGGCCGAAAATTGCAAAAAACGAAAAATTACCTCCAAATTTGGTGTTTTTTACACATAAATGGTTATAACTCTGCAACGAAATGACATTTTTTCACCAAATTTGATATGCTGATGTCTGAGCAGAGTCTGAGGCAATACAAAAAAAATTCTATGCCTGCACCACTAGTTGGCCTCATAATTGAACAAAATCTTTGACATTGAGTGAGCCCAATGGTCATACAACTGTTTCTTCACTATACTAAAGTGAATAGCCGTGATACTAGCTACAAGTAACACAGTCATGACCTGAGGTTGCATGCACGAGTTTGACATAGCGCCACCTAGTGGTTATTTGTTATTTTCACTTAAAAATACTGCAACCTTACATCTAAAATCATGAGTCATCATGGATTATGCCTTTCATGGCTTTGAGTATAATCATTGGTGGATTGCATTTCACTTCCTAGCAACCAATGAGAATACCCTAGCAATCATTTAGCAAGAGCTGTATCTCTGTATCAGAACATCGTAGAGACATGGGGTTCGGCTCTTTTGACTCATTAACAGTATTTTAATATTTTGTGACCCGAGTTTTGCCACTCCAAGGACCACAAACATTTCCTTCAGTGTTCTGTTTGTCAATGTTCCGTGAGAAGAGAGGGAGACATTTCACTGAATGATAGCAACTTTTTTCCTGATAACTTTGAACACGTGTGTGTCTGGTAGCTTATTTTTCATCATTTATTTTGTACAATGCAGCAAATATATACATGTATGCCTTTAAAGGTCTTAAGTTCCCTAATCGCTTGAACCCCGGTAAACGCTGCTTGCAGCTTTAATTAGGGGTTCAAGCCCGAAGGGCTGAAACCCTATTGTATTTGTATGGATTTTTATTCTTTTTATTATTTTTCTTCTGCCGTAAAACGGATCGTGCAGACCAAACCGTAAGGCCTAGAGACTTGAGACTTGGCCAAATGATAGGTCTCATTCGTGCGCGAACTTGACAGAGTATGAACCCAATCGGCCTATGGGGGGCGCTACAGCGATGGCAAACACGTTTATGCTCATAACTTCCACAATACTTTTCCAAATGTCAAGTGTCTTATAATCCTGGATTCCTTGCGTCAAGACGAACAAAATGTATATCTCCGATTTCATTTCCGTCATGAAAAATTTTCCGCTATTTTCGATTTTGTCTAAAAAAATAAAAACGAACTAGTCCTAGGTTTTTCGCCCGATCGGAATCGTTCCAGTGCTAAAATGTTCCTTGGAGTTTGAATATCAATAATTATTAAAATAAAGTTGAACTTTCGACTCACGGTCAACATGCCACGCCCAAATGTCTGTAGTGTGCGCAGCCATTTGGACTTTATTGGCTATAACTGGGGACAGGAATGAAGTATCAACACGACACTTGGTATTTGTGATGAGAGTCACAGCCTGAGGTTTCATGCATCGTTTCGTCACAGCGCCACCTAGTGGTCAGACGAATCTAATAATGCTTATAACTAAGGCTGAGTTTAACGTATTTTCATGGGACGTTTTTCCTTAGAGTTTTGAATTGTTGCCGAGTCCAACGATACCAAACATGCCAGTTTTCGCCTAACGGTTAGCCCTGCACAGCAAAATAGCGCTTTAAAAACACGCGCGAATAACTCCGCGAGGGTTATTCCGATCGACTCGAAACGACCATAGGAAGAAATTAACTTTACCTTCTGAACAAAAAACTCTATTGGCATTATGTTAAAATTTCCATCAGAAATGGCCGAAAATTGCAAAAAACGAAAAATTACCTCCAAATTTGGTGTTTTTACACATAAATGGTTATAACTCTGCAACGAAATAACATTTTTTCACCAAATTTGATACGCTGATGTCTGAGCAGAGTCTGAGGCAATACAAAAAAAATTGTATGCCTGCACCACTAGTTGGCCTCATAATTGAACAAAATCTTTGACATTGAGTGAGCCCAATGGTCATACAACTGTTTCTTCACTATACTAAAGTGAATAGCCGTGATACTAGCTACAAGTAACACAGTCATGACCTGAGGTTGCATGCACGAGTTTGTCATAGTGCCACCTAGTGGTTATTTGTTATTTTCACTTAAAAATACTGCAACCTTACATCAAAAATCATGAGTCATCATGGATTATGCCTTTCATGGCTTTGAGTATAATCATTGGTGGATTGCAATTCACTTCCTAGCAACCAATGAGAATACCCTAGCAATCATTTAGCAAGAGCTGTATCAGAACATAGTAGAGACATGGGGTTCGGCTCTTTTGACTCATTAACAGTATTTTAACATTTTGTGACCCGAGTTTTGCCACTGCAAGGACCACAAACATTTCCTTCAGTGTTCTGTTTGTCAATGTTCCGTGAGAAGAGAGGGAGACATTTCACTGAATGAAAGCAACTTTTTTCCTGATAACTTTGAACACGTTTGTCTGGTAGCTTATTTTTCATCATTTATTTTGTACAATGCAGCAAATATACACATGTATGCCCTTAAAGGTCTTAAGTTCCCAAATCGCTTGAACCCCGGTAATCGCTGCTTGCAGCTATATTTCTATTTATTATTTTTCTTCTGCCGTAAAACGGAACGTGCAGACCAAACCGTAAGGCCTAGAGACTTGAGACTTGGCCAAATGGTAGGTCTCATTCGTGCGCGAAGTTGACAGAGTGTCACCCCAATCGGCCTATGGGGGGCGCTACAGCGATGGCAAACGCGTTGATGCTCATAACTTCCACAATTCTTGTCCAAATGTCAAGTGTCTTATATCCCTGGATTCCTTGCATCAAGACGAACAAAATGTATATCTCCGATTTCATTTCCGTCATTAAAAATTTTTCGCTATTTTCGATTTTGTCGAAAAAAATAAAAATGAACTAGTCCTAGGTTTTTTGTCCGATCGGAACCGTTCCAGTGCTGTAATATTCCTTGGAGTGTGAATATCAATACCGTCGTCAAGCCACGCCCAAACGCTCCCAATAGGCGGAGCCTTTTGGACTTAAATGGCTATAACTTAGGAATGGAAGGAGGTATTGACACCAAATTTGGTACACATATACAAGGGACCATTCTGGGGTCACATGCAAAAAATTGCGTCTCTTGACCACTAGTTGGCGCTATAACACCACCTCAACTTTGAAGGTCTGTAACTACAGAAATATGGGACCGATCAACTTGACATTTGGCACCGGTGCTCCTGGTCTAGGGTACTATCTATGTCTAAAAGGAATTTTGCGTAGCTCAAAAAACATGGCCGCCATCGGCCAATCAAGAAAAAGCAGCTATTAGACAGGGTTAACGGAGGCCGATCCAAACGAAACGTGGTGGGCCTGTTTGTCTCTTGGCCATGAAGGTGTGTGCAGAGTAAGAAAAAATTCGGCCTCCGGGAGGCGCTATCACGTTTTTTCATTGTTTAAGTGATTGTGTATTATGCAGTGTTTCAGATATCAACAAGATCTTTATATCATTTAATAGAGCTTCATTTAATGAACAACTTTTCCTCAAGAAGCACTTGTCTCAGTCGAATCGTTTGATAGATATTCATCATTTTCTTTTAAACCTACTTTTGCAAACTAGTCCTAGGTTTTTTGACCAATCTGAACCAATCCAGTGCTGGAATATTCCTTAGACCCTGATTATCAATAATTATCAAAAAAAAGTTGAACTTTGCACTCGTCGTCGCAACACTACAGTCAAAAGTACGAAGAGGCGGGGCCACAAATACTTAAATGGCTATCATTTATGATAGGAATGAGACATCAACATGAAACTTGGTACACATATGTATAGACCCATGCTGAGGTCACATGCAAAAAATTGCAGAGATTGTCCATTAGGTGGCGCTATAACCTAAGAACAAATAACCATAACTATAGCATATTTATATGACACATAAATATTTGTCTGACCTACTTGTTATTTTGCACATAACATCTACTTTCAGGTTCTTATAATGGTCTATGAGGATAATTATTTATCTTTGAAAGCATGCCACTCAACAGCCAACCAGTATTAACCATGTACGAGTCAAGCCTAATTATGTGTGATTACAACTAAACTCATGGGACTGTTGGTCTTATGTTTCCAAGTGTCTGTGAGGATTTTTAGTTCATCTTTCTGAAAATCGTTGCATCTAACACAATGTGTGCAAAGTAAACAGTTCTCTAGATCAGTGGTTCTCAATGCTTCAAATAATCAGCACAATAGTAGAGATCTTTATTAACTAAACTGATTGTGTCAGATACGAGAAACATACAAAATGTGCAGAGCAGTGGTCCTCCAGAAACGGAGTAGAGAACCATTGCTCTATATGTTTATGTTTATATGAAAAAAACTATTTTGTGAACTAATACTTGGTTTTTCACTCAACAACACTAAAGCCAATGCAATACAATTTCCTGTAGTCTGTGAGCAAATATGAATGCCAAATTGTGATCACCAATTGTACATCTTATTCCTTTAGTTGTTTAACTTTGAATTACAAAAACAACTTTTCAAAACTACTAGAATTTTTTCAGTCAACAACAATAAAATCAGGGCAGTACATTTTTCTGTCCTCTGTGTGTAAAGGTATATCAAATACAAAATGTAATGAATTTGAATACCTGCTGTTGTAAGCATAGATTTCATGTGATGTCACACATTGGTGTAGGTGCCATTTGTACGACTGAATTGCAGCACGTGTGTTTAAAGGAACTCATAAAGATATGGATTAAAGTTTTTCATTATCCCCATTTATTTACATCAGTAGCATTACGATTCTATTTTACCTTCCATGACATAAACGTGTCCTGACATTATGTATAATACAAAGTTGTTACATTTTTATATGTTCTTTTTCAAATATTGCACCAAAAATTATCATGTGATAATGCAATTGGTTATTATTCACATACATGACCTGCTAGAACCCAACTAAATAGTTGCACTTTATGAAAGTGAACACAGACAAATGCTCACCAGCAAATATGCTGCAAATCTACTAAATGACATGACATTTGTTATTGACACAATTTGATATTGAAAGTATATCTGGATAAGTTATTTATTGGCCCAGCCTAAAATCGCATGCCAATAATTGCAGAGCTATACCACTATTTGACAATTTAACATGACAGACCCTAAAAATATTTCTATTAAAATATGTAACATTGCTTTACTGTTTCCAAATCCAAAAATCAGTATTCTCTTATATACTCTCTGTGTAAAACACAGACCCTCATTAACATACTTAAGAGCATGCTTATTAAGATTTGAATTAAAAATGTGTCTATCTTTTTTCCTTTACACTACTAATTTTATGTAAAATTAAGTGTAAAATTATTATTTATTATTCAAAAATGTATACTCAATGAAATTGTGTTCACATGTTTCATCAATGGATACATGATTTAACTTTATGAAGTCATTTATTATTATGTTAAATAAACATTTCGTCAATCATTCTGATGGTATCTGTTTTTACAGTCATGTGACATTCTGACAAAGGCGAAACATTTAAATAGGTTGATGAACTCTTGAAGGACATCAAGCATATGGAGATTGTTCATTTATTTCAAAGTCTCATTTCCTAATTCTGCCATTTCTGCTTCTGTGTGTAAATGCATGTATGTGTGTTAGCTTATTCTTCATCATTGCTGTGTTATAGGTTAGCCCTGTGAGACTTATATCTCTATATCAGAACATCATAGAGAAATTGTGGTGGGCTGTTTTGTCTCATGTTAACAATTTTTTAAACATTTTGTGTGGCAAATCTTGCAACGGCATGCAGCACATCATTTTCTCTTCAGAAAATGTACCTAATTGGTAACATGTTAGTATTTCATATTCTAAGTATATTTGATAACAATGCAGCAAATCTAAACAGGCATGCCCTTAAAGGTCTTAAAGGGTCATATTATGAGTTTTTTAAGATGTAAAATGAATCGTTGGTGTCCCCAGAGTGTGTATGTGAAGTGTTAGCTGAAAATACTCCACAGCTAATTTATTATAGCATGTTAAAATTGACACTTTGTAGGCCTGAGCAAAAGTGTGCCGTTTTTGGGTGTTTCATTTAAAATGCAAATGAGCGGATGAAATGCAAACACTGATCACAATGATGGTGGTTTGTTGTAATTGAAACTTAATTGTGCTCTCGATTATTTTACTTTTTTATCTTTTTCACATTTTCTAGGTTGATAAAAGCACTGGGGACCCAATTATAGCACTTACACTTGGAAAAGTCAGATTTTCACGCTATGACCCCTTTAAGGTCCCAGATCGCTTGAACCCCGCTAATCGCTGCTTGCAGCTATATTTAGGGTTTCGAGCACGAAGTGCTGAAAACCTATTGTATTTGTCTGTTTTATTATTATTATTATTATTCCGCCTTAAAACGCGTCGCCCAGCCCAAACCGTAAGTCGTAGAAACTTGCCACTTGGTCAACTGGTTGTATATTAGCAGGCTACTCAGATACAGTGAATCAGCCAAATCGGCCCATAGGTGGCGCTATAGCAATGCCCGACGCGTTAGGCCTCATAACTCCTAAACCGGACATCAGACACTCAAGTGTTTGGTATCATTGTAATCCCTGGCTCCAAACTTAAAAAATGTATATCTCCGATTTCATTTCCGTCATTAAAAATTTTCCGCTATTTCCGATTTTGTCGAAAAAAATAAAAACGAACTAGTCCTAGGTTTTTCGCTCGATCGGAATCGTTCCAGTGCTAAAATGTTCCTTGGAGTTTGAATATCAATAATTATTAAAAAAAAGTTGAACTTTCGACTCACGGTCGACATGCCACGCCCAAACGTCTGAAGTGTGCGCAGCCAATTGGACTTTTTTGGCTATAACTGGGGACAGAAATGAAGTATCAACACGACACTTGGTATTTGTGATGACAGTCATGGCTTGAGGTTGCGTGCCTCGTTTCGTCACAGCGCCACCTAGTGGTCAGACGAATCATTTAAATGCTTATAACTTAGGCTAAGTTTGACGTATTTTCATGGGACTTTTTTACTAAGAGTTTTGAATTGTTGCCGAGTCCAACGATACCAAACATGCCAGGTTTCGCTTTACGGTTAGCCCTGCGCAGCAAAATAGCGCTTAAAAAACATGCGCGAATAACTCCGCGACGGTTATTCTGATCGACTCGAAACAACCATAGGAAGAAATTAACTTTACCTTCTGAACAAAAAGTTCTATTGGAGTTATGTTAAAATTTCCATCAGAAATGGCCGAAAATTGCAAAAAACGAAAAATTACATTCATTTTTTGTGTTTTTTAGATATAAATGCTTATAACTCTGCAAGGAAATGACATTTTTTCACCAAATTTGATACGCTGATGTCTGAGCAGAGTCTGAGGCAATACAAAAAAAATGGTATGCCTGCACCACTAGTTGGCCTCATAATTGAACAAAACCTTTGACATTGAGTAAGCCCAATGGTCGTACAACTGTTGACTGGTGACAACTGTACTAAACTAAAGTGAATAGCCGTGATTCTAGCTACAAGTAACACAGTCATGACCTGAGGTTGCATGCACGAGTCTGTCATAGCGCCACCTAGTGGTTATTTGTTTTTTTCACTTAAAAATACTGCAAAATTACATCTAAAATCATGAGTCATCATGGATTATGTCTTTCATGGCTTTGAGTATAATCATTGGTGGATTGCAATTCACTCCCTAGCAACCGATGAGAATACCCTAGCAACCATTTACAAGAGCTGTATCTCTGTATCAGAACATCGTAGAGACATGGGGTTTGGCTCTTTTGACTCATTAACACTATTTTAACATTTTGTGACCCAAGTTTTGCCACTGCAAGCACCACTTTCACTGAATGATAACACCTTTTTTGCTGACAACTTAGAACACGTGTGTCTGGTAGCTGCGAATGACTTCACATTAAGGACGTGACATGTTTGTCCTATAGGTGCACGTGTGTTTAAGCATACATAGTCTGTATGAACCGTTTCTGACCACCTCTTTTGTTTTTGTGGATGCTGGATCAGCCTGGTCGGCGATGTCTGACGTCTTTGACGTGCTTTAATGCTCGAAACCCGGTAAATGCTGCTTGCAGCTTTAATTATTATTCAGTTTCTTGTTCTTCCGCCATTGAAGTCAATGGCAGCCCATAGAACCGAACGTAGGAAAGTTATGAAATTTGGCACATATGTAGAGGACAGTCTCCGAAGTTACTATAGCAACATTGGTGTGTCTGACTCAAACCCTCTAGCGCCACCAACAGTCCAAAAATCCACTTATGTTCATGCTCATAACTTCTGACCCGTGAGTCCTAGCAACTAAATTCTTGTTTCCTCTGAATCCTTTGCTCATGTTGATTCAATTGCACCCATGGATGTCATTTGTGTCATGCAAATCTTTCTGCTATTTTGAATTTTCCGTAAAACCTACTTTTTCGAACTCCTCCTAGAGCGTTCGTCCGATTTGCATGTCCTTTGGTATGTAGCATCTAGAGACACCCCAGACAAAAAGTTATCAAAAGCTTTTTAATAGACCAATGCGTTCTCGTATAAACTGACAACATATATGGCGGCGAGCACGCCAAAACGGACGTGAGGCCGTATCTTCGCAACACTTTATTGTATCGACACGAAACTTGGTATATGTCATAACAGTCATGACCTGAGGGTGCCTGCAACGTTTCGTTACAGCGCCACCTAGTGGTCACGAGATTCGAAAAATGCCTATTTTCGCTTATAACTACTTCAAACTTGAGCCTAAAATCATGAAGGTGGTCTTGTTAGATTTCTTGAGGCATGCCGAGTCAAACGATAGCAAACGGTTTTCGGTCGGCCATTTTGGGTGTCGGCCATTTTGAATTTTCTCATTAAGTTCAGTATTTCACAAACAGAATGGCGTATCGCTACGAAATTTGGCATGGTTGATCAGTGACATGTTCTGAGTGCACCTATAAATCTTTAGGACAGCGCCACCTAGTGGTCAGGATATGTAAATAAATTGTTTAAAATCTTTATAGCATTTGATTCAATTGCCACTATGACATAAGACTTCACTCTATTGATTCCTTGGCTCATGCTGAGTCCGACTGTACAAAATGTCTGAGTCAAACCTACTTCCTGTCGGCCATTTTGAATTATATTGAACACCTACTTTTTCGAACTCCTCCTAGAACGCTCGTGTGATTGGCTTGATTTTTGGTATGCATCATCTAGAGACACTCTAGACAAAAAGTTATCAAAAGCTTTTCGGTAGACCTATCCGTTGTCGTATAACGCATCAAAGAATGCGAGGGCGAGCACGCCAAAATGTGTTTGAGCCTGTATCTTCACAAAACTTTTGTGTATTAATATGAGACTTGGTATATGTCATAACAGTGATGACCTGAGGGTGCATGCACAATTTCGTCACACTGCCCCCTACTGGTCACGAGATATAAAAAATGTCTATTTTTGCTTATAACTACTGCAAACTTGAATGTAAAATTATGAGACCGGTCTTGTTAGATTTAGTTAGGCATGCCGAGTCAAACGATACCAAATGGTTTTTGGTCGGCCATTTTGTGTGTCGGCCATTTTGAATTTTTTCTTTAAGTTCAAGTATTTCAGAAACGCAATTGCGTATTGTTATGAAACTTGGTATGGTTCATCACCAACATGTTCTGGGAGGACTTGTAAACTTTTCGGCGCCCCCTAGTGGTCAAGAGATTTGAAGCTATATCTCTGCATCTCTTTATCGTATTTATACCAAATTTGGTGGGTGTCATCACAATCAAGACCTGAGTCCCAATTTATTGTTTGGTCAGTGCCCCCTAGTGGTCAAGTCATTTAAGGCTATATCTCCGTATCGCTTTATTGTAATTACACTAAATTTGGTATGTGTCATCACAGTCATGACCTGAGGCACCATCTATTGTTTCGGCAAAGCGCCACCTAGTGGTCTCAAGATACAAGAAAATTACTATTTTTTTCATAAAACAAATGCAAACTTAGATCTTAAATCATGACCGTCATCACGTATGAATCATTTTTTGACATGTTTGGCTTGACCCCGGTATCGCTGCTTGCAGCTATATTTATATATTAGGGGTCAAGCCACGAAGTGGCGTAGACACCTATTGTTATTGTTAGTTTTCTTATTAGGGGTCAAGCCCCGAAGGGGCGTAGAACCCTATTGTTATTGTTAGTTTTCTTATTATTATTATTATTTATCTTCCTCGTTCTTCCGCCGAAAGTCAATGGCAGCCCATAGAACCGTACATAGGAAAGTTATGAAATTTGGCACACATGTAGAGGACAGTCTCAGAAGTTACTATAGCAACATTGGTGTGTCTGACTCAAACCCTCTAGCGCCACCAACAGTCCAAAAATCCACTTATGTTCATGCTCATAACTTCTGACCCATGAGTCCTAGAAACTAAATTCTTGTTTCCTCTGAATCCTTGGCTCATGATGATTCAAATGCACACATTGATGTCATTTGTGTCATGCACATCTTTCCGCCATTTTGAATTTTTCGTAAAACCTACTTTTTCGAACTCCTCCTAGACCGTTTGTCCGATTTGCATGTCCTTTGGTATGTAGCATCTAGAGACATCCAAGACAAAAAGTTATCAAAAGCTTTTTGATAGACCAATGCGTCTCGTATACAGTGACAACATACAAGGCGGCGAGCACGCCAAAACAGACGTGAGGCCGTATCTTCGCAAAACTTTATTGTATCGACATGAAACTTGGTATATGTCATTACAGTCATGACCTGAGGGTGCCTGCAACGTTTCGTCACAGCGCCACCTAGTGGTCACGAGATTCGAAAAATGCCTATTTTCGCTTATAACTACTTAAAACTTAAGTCTAAAATCATGAAGGTGGTCTTGTTAGATTCCTTGAGGCATGCCGAGTCAAACGATACCAAACGGTTTTCGGTCGGCCATTTTGGGTGTCGGCCATTTTTAATTTTCTCATTAAGTTCAGTATTTCACAAACAGATTGGCGTATCGCTACGAAATTTGGCATGGTTCATCAGTGACATGTTCTGAGCGCACCTATAAATCTTTAGGACGGCGCCACCTAGTGGTCAGGAAATGTAAATAAATTGTTTAAAATCTTTATATCATTTGATTAAATTGCCACACTGACATAAGTCTTCACTCTATTGATTCCTTGGCTCATGTTGAGTCTGACTGTACCAAAACTGTCAGAGTCAAACCTACTTCCTGTCGGCCATTTTGAATTATATTGAACACCTACTTTTTCGAACTCCTCCTAGAGCGCTCGTGTGATTGGCTTGATTTTTGGTATGCATCATCTAGAGACACTCTAGACAAAAAGTTATCAAAAGCTTTTCGGTAGACCTATCCGTTGTCGTATAATGCATCAAAGAATGCGAGGGCGAGCACGCCAAAGATTTGGTATATGTCATAACACTGATGACCTGAGGGTGCATGCACCATTTCGTCACACTGCCCCCTACTGGTCACGAGATATAAAAAATGTTTATTTTTGCTTATAACTACTCCAAACTTGAATGTAAAATTATGAGACTGGTCTTGTTAGATTTCGTGAGGCATGCAGAGTCAAACGATACCACATGGTTTTTGGTCGGCCATTTTGTGTGTCGGCCATTTTGAAATTTTTCTTTAAGTTCAAGTATTTCATAAACGCAATTGCGTATTGTTATGAAACTAGGTATGGTTCATCAGCAACATGTTCTGAGAGGGCTTGTAAACTTTTCGGCGCCCCCTAGTGGTCAAGAAATTTAAAGCTATATCTCTGCATCTCTTTATCGTATATACACCAAATTTGGTGGGTGTCATCACAATCAAGACCTGAGTCACAATTTATTGTTTGGTCAGTGCCTCCTAGTGGTCAAGTCATTTAAGGCTATATCTCTGTATCGCTTTATTGTATTTACACTAAATTTGGTATGTGTCATCACAGTCATGACCTGAAGCACCATCCATTGTTTCGGCACAGCGCCACCTAATGGTCTCAAGATACGAAAAAATTGCTATTTTTTTCATAAAACTAATGCAAACTTAGATCTTAAATCATGACAGTCATCACGTATGAATCATTTTTTGCCATGTTTGGCTTGACCCCGGTATCGCTGCTTGCAGCTATATTTTTAGGGGTCAAGCCCCGAAGGGGCGTAGAACCCTATTGTTATTGTTAGTTTTCTTATTATTATTATTTTTCTTCCTCGTTCTTCCGCCGAAATTCAATGGCAGCCCATAGAACCGTACATAGGAAAGTTATGAAATTTGGCACACATGTAGAGGACAGTCTCAGAAGTTACTATAGCAACATTGGTGTGTCTGACTCAAACCCTCTAGCGCCACCAACAGTCCAAAAATCCACTTATGTTCATGCTCACAACTTCTGACCCGTGAGTCCTAGAAACTAAATTCTTGTTTCCTCTGAATCCTTGGCTCATGATGATTCAATTGCACACATTGATGTCATTTGTGTCATACACATCTTTCCGCCATTTTGAATTTTCCGTAAAACCTACTTTTTCGAACTCCTACTAGACCGTTTGTCCGATTTGCAGGTCCTTTGGTATGTAGCATCTAGAGACACCCAAGACAAAAAGTTATCAAAAGCTTTTTGATAGACCATTGCGTTCTCGTATAAATTGACAACATATATGGCGGCGAGCACGCCAAAACGGACGTGAGGCCGTATCTTCGCAAAACTTTTGTGTATCGACACGAAACTTGGCATATGTCATAACAGTCATGACCTGAGGGTGCCTGCAACGTTTCGTCACAGCGCCACCTAGTGGTCACGAGATTCGAAAAATGCCTATTTTCGCTTATAAATACTTCAAACTTGAGTCTAAAATCATGAAGGAGGTCTTGTTAGATTCCTTGAGGCATGCCGAGTCAAACGATACCAAACCGTTTTCGGTCGGCCATTTTGGGTGTCGGCCATTTTTAATTTTCTCATTAAGTTCAGTATTTCACAAACAGATTGGCGTATCGCTACGAAATTTGGCATGGTTCATCAGTGACATGTTCTGAGCGCACCTATAAATCTTTAGGACGGCGCCACCTAGTGGTCAGGAAATGTAAATAAATTGTTTAAAATCTTTATATCATTTGATTAAATTGCCACACTGACATAAGTCTTCACTCTATTGATTCCTTGGCTCATGTTGAGTCTGACTGTACCAAAACTGTCAGAGTCAAACCTACTTCCTGTCGGCCATTTTGAATTATATTGAACACCTACTTTTTCGAACTCCTCCTAGAGCGCTCGTGTGATTGGCTTGATTTTTGGTATGCATCATCTAGAGACACTCTAGACAAAAAGTTATCAAAAGCTTTTCGGTAGACCTATCCGTTGTCGTATAATGCATCAAAGAATGCGAGGGCGAGCACGCCAAAGATTTGGTATATGTCATAACACTGATGACCTGAGGGTGCATGCACCATTTCGTCACACTGCCCCCTACTGGTCACGAGATATAAAAAATGTTTATTTTTGCTTATAACTACTCCAAACTTGAATGTAAAATTATGAGACTGGTCTTGTTAGATTTCGTGAGGCATGCAGAGTCAAACGATACCACATGGTTTTTGGTCGGCCATTTTGTGTGTCGGCCATTTTGAAATTTTTCTTTAAGTTCAAGTATTTCATAAACGCAATTGCGTATTGTTATGAAACTAGGTATGGTTCATCAGCAACATGTTCTGAGAGGGCTTGTAAACTTTTCGGCGCCCCCTAGTGGTCAAGAAATTTGAAGCTATATCTCTGCATCTCTTTATCGTATATACACCAAATTTGGTGGGTGTCATCACAATCAAGACCTGAGTCACAATTTATTGTTTGGTCAGTGCCTCCTAGTGGTCAAGTCATTTAAGGCTATATCTCTGTATCGCTTTATTGTATTTACACTAAATTTGGTATGTGTCATCACAGTCATGACCTGAAGCACCATCCATTGTTTCGGCACAGCGCCACCTAATGGTCTCAAGATACGAAAAAATTGCTATTTTTTTCATAAAACTAATGCAAACTTAGATCTTAAATCATGACAGTCATCACGTATGAATCATTTTTTGCCATGTTTGGCTTGACCCCGGTATCGCTGCTTGCAGCTATATTTTTAGGGGTCAAGCCCCGAAGGGGCGTAGAACCCTATTGTTATTGTTAGTTTTCTTATTATTATTATTTTTCTTCCTCGTTCTTCCGCCGAAATTCAATGGCAGCCCATAGAACCGTACATAGGAAAGTTATGAAATTTGGCACACATGTAGAGGACAGTCTCAGAAGTTACTATAGCAACATTGGTGTGTCTGACTCAAACCCTCTAGCGCCACCAACAGTCCAAAAATCCACTTATGTTCATGCTCACAACTTCTGACCCGTGAGTCCTAGAAACTAAATTCTTGTTTCCTCTGAATCCTTGGCTCATGATGATTCAATTGCACACATTGATGTCATTTGTGTCATACACATCTTTCCGCCATTTTGAATTTTCCGTAAAACCTACTTTTTCGAACTCCTACTAGACCGTTTGTCCGATTTGCAGGTCCTTTGGTATGTAGCATCTAGAGACACCCAAGACAAAAAGTTATCAAAAGCTTTTTGATAGACCATTGCGTTCTCGTATAAATTGACAACATATATGGCGGCGAGCACGCCAAAACGGACGTGAGGCCGTATCTTCGCAAAACTTTTGTGTATCGACACGAAACTTGGCATATGTCATAACAGTCATGACCTGAGGGTGCCTGCAACGTTTCGTCACAGCGCCACCTAGTGGTCACGAGATTCGAAAAATGCCTATTTTCGCTTATAAATACTTCAAACTTGAGTCTAAAATCATGAAGGAGGTCTTGTTAGATTCCTTGAGGCATGGCGAGTCAAACGATACCAAACCGTTTTCGGTCGGCCATTTTGGGTGTCGGCCATTTTGAATTTTCTCATTAAGTTCAGTATTTCACAAACCGAATGGCGTATCGCTACGAAATTTGGCATGGTTCATCGGTGACATGTTCTGAGCGCACCTATAAATCTTTAGGACGGCGCCACCTAGTGGTCAGGATATGTAAATAAATTGTTTAAAATCTTTATATCTTTTGACTAAATTGCCACTATGACATAAGTCTTCACTCTATTGATTCCTTGGCTCATGCTGAGTCTGACTGTACCAAATATGTCTGAGTCAAACCTACTTCCTGTCGGCCATTTTGAATTATATTGAACACCTACTTTTTCAAACTCCTCCTAGAGCGCTCGTGTGATTGGCTTGAATTTTGGTATGCATCATCTAGAGACACTCTAGACAAAAAGTTATCAAAAGCTTTTCGGTAGACCTATCCGTTGTCGTATAACGCATCAAAGAATGCGAGGGCGAGCACGCCAAAATGTCTTTGAGCCTGTATCTTCGCAAAACTTTTGCGTATTAATATGAGACTTGGTATATGTCATAACAGTGATGACCTGAGGGTGCATGCACCGTTTCGTCACACTGCCCCCTACTGGTCACAAGATATAAAAAATGTCTATTTTTGCTTATAACTACTGCAAACTTGAATGTAAAATTATGAGAGCGGTCTTGTTAGAGTTCGTGAGGCATGCCGAGTCAATCGATACCAAAGGGGTTTTGGTCGGCCATTTTGTGTGTCGGCCATTTTGACTGTTTTCTTTAAGTTCAAGTATTTCAGAAACGCAATTGCGTATTGTTATGAAACTTGGTATGGTTCATCAGCAACATGTTCTGGGAGGACTTGTAAACTTTTCGGCGCCCCCTAGTGGTCAAGAGATTTGAAGCTATATCTCTGCATCTCTTTATCATATTTACACCAAATTTGGTGGGTGTCATCACAATCAAGACCTGAGTCACAATTTATTGTTTGGTCAGAGCCCCCTAGTGGTCAAGGTATTTAAGGCTAGATCTCCGTATCGCTTTATCGTATTTACACTAAATTTGGTATGTGTCATCACAGTCATGACCTGAGGCACCATCTATTGTTTCGACAGAGCGCCACCTAGTGGTCTCAAGATACAAAAAAATTGCTATTTTTTTCCTAAAACTACTGCAAACATAGATCTTAAATCATGACAGTCATCACGTATGAATAATTTTTTGCCATGTTTGGCTTGACCCCGGTATCGCTGCTTGCAGCTATATTTATTAGGGGTCAAGCCCCGAAGGGGCGAAGACCCCTATTGTATTTGTTAGTTTTCTTTTTACAATTATTATTAGTTATTCTTCTTCCGCCATTGCGGTCTATGGCAGCCCATAGAACCGTACGTAGGAAAGTTATGAAATTTGGCACACTGATAAAGGACACTCCAGTGTGTCCCCACAGCAAATTTGGAGTCTCTATGTCTAACCCGCTAGCGCCACCAACAGTCCAAAGTTGCACTTATGTTTTTGCTTATAACTTCTGCTCCGTATGTCCTAGAAACACAATTCTCGTTTCCTCTGATTCCTTGGCTCAAGACGATTCGAAAGGACCCTATGACGTCATTTTCCGTCATAAAATTTTTTCCACTATTTTGAATTATTCGTAAAACCTACTTTTGCGAACTCGTCCTAGAGCTTTTGTCGGATTCCCACGAAAATTGATATGTAGCATCTAGAGACACTCACAGCAAAAAGTTATCAAAAGAATTTCGATACAGCAATCCGTTGTCGTATACCGCCTTAACAAATTTTACGTAGAGCGCAAAAAAACTGATTTTAGGCTGTATCTTCGTCAAACTTAGGCCTATTGACACGACACTTGGTACTTCTGATGCCAGTCAGGAACTCAGAGTGCATGCACAGTTTCGTCACAGCGCCACCTAGTGGCCAGAGAAATGTTTTATACACCTATAACTTTGGCTCCGATTGACGTATTTTCACAGGACTTGTTTCTTTGGAGTTCTGAATAGTCGCCGAGTCCAACGATACCAAACATGCCAGAATTCGCCTTACGGTTAACCCTGCGCAGCAAAATAGCGCTTAAGAAACACACGCGAATATCTCCACGAACGTTTTTCCGATCGACTCAAAAACACCATAGGAAGAAACTACCCTTACCTTCTGAACAAAAAGTTCTATTGGCGTTATATTAAAATTTCCATCAGAAATGGCCGAAAATTGCAAAAAACGAAAAATTTACTTCAAATTTGGTGTTTTTTACACATAAATTGTTATAACTCTGCAACAAAATGAGATTTTTACACCAGATTTGATACGCTGATGCATGAGCACATTCTGAGACCACACAAAAAAAATTATATGCTTGCACCACTAGATGGCCTTATAATTGAACAAAATCTTTGATATCAAGTCAGTCCTATGGTCATACAACTTTTTCTTCACTAAACTAAAGTGTATAGTCATAAAAGTAGCTAGATGTAACACAATCTTGACCTGATGTTGCATGCACAATTTTGTCATTGCGCCACCTAATGGTTCTGAGATGGAAATATGGCATTTTTGCCTAAAACTACTGCAACAACACATCTAAAACCATGAGTCATCATGGATTATTCCTTTCATGGCTTTGACTATTACCACTGGTGGTTGCCAATTCACTCCCTAGCAACCATTGAGAATACCTTATTAACCGTTTTTGCAAAAGCTATATCTCTGCATCAGAACATCGTAGAGACACGGCGATGGTCTCTTTTGACTAATTAAACTTGTTATAACATAATGTGACCCACGTTTTGCCACTGCAAACACCACTCACATGTCCTTCAGTGCTTAATGTTCCATTATTGTCAATAACAGAAGGACGATTGCAGTAGACAAGAACTTAGATTATTTTTGTTGATAACTTTTTTGTTTTTTCATCTAAAATAATTAGGTTTACCTAGGTTCTTCAATCTGCTTATCCAATCTCAATTTTAAATCCTTTTGTGCCCTTTTCGGCTTGACCCCGGCATTGCTGCTTGCAGCTATATTTATTGTTATTCTTGTTCCTCGTTCTTCCACCCAAAAGTCAATGGCAGCCCATAGAACCATACATAGGAAAGTTATGAAATTTGGCACACATGTAGAGGACAGTCTCAGAAGTTACTATAGCAACATAGGTGTGTCTGACTCAAACCCTCTAGCGCCACCAACAGTCCAAATATCCACTTATGTTCATGCTCATAACTTCTGACCCGTGAGTCCTAGAAACTAAATTCTTGTTTTCTCTGAATCCTTGGCTCATGATGATTCAATTGCACACATTGGTGTCATTTGTGTCATGCAAAGCTTTCCGCCATTTTGAATTTTCCGTAAAACCTACTTTTTCTAACTCCTCCTAGAGCGTTCGTCCGATTTGCATGTCCTTTGGTATGTAGCATCTTGAGACACCCCAGACAAAAAGTTATCAAAAGCTTTTTGATAGACCAATGCGTTCTCGTATAAATTGACAACATATATGGCGGCGAGCACGCCAAAACAGACGTGAGGCCGTATCTTCGCAAAACTTTATTGTATCGACACGAAACTTGGTATATGTCATTACAGTCATGACCTGAGGGTGCCTGCAACGTTTCATCACAGCGCCACCTAGTGGTCACGAGATTCGAAAAATGCCTATTTTCGCTTATAACTACTTCAAACTTGAGCCTAAAATCACGAAGGTGGTCTTGTTAGATTCCTTGAGGCATGCCGAGGCAAACGATAGCAAACGGTTTTCGGTCGGCCATTTTGGGTGTCGGCCATTTTGAATTTTCTCATTAAGTTCAGTATTTCACAAACAGAATGACATATCGCTACGAAATTTGGCATGGTTTATCAGTGACATGTTCTGAGCGCACCTATAAATCTTTAGGACAGCGCCACCTAGTGGTCAGGATATGTAAATAAATTGTTTAAAAACTTTATATCATTTGATTAAATTGCCACTATGACATAAGACTTTACTCTATTGATTCCTTGGCTCGTGCTGAGTCCGACTGTACCAAATATGTCTGAGTCAAACCTACTTCCTGTCAGCCATTTGAATTATATTTAACACCTACTTTTTCGAACTCCTCCTAGAGCGCTCGTGTGATTGGCTTGATTTTTGGTATGCATCATCTAGAGACACTCCAGAAAAAAGTTATCAAAAGATTTTCGGTAGACCTATCCGTTTTCGTATAACGCATCAAAGAATGCGAGGGCGACCACGCCAAAATGTGTTTGAGCCTGTATCTTCGCAAAACTTTTGCGTATTAATATGAGACTTGGTATATGTCATAACAGTGATGACCTGAGGGTGCATGCACCATTTCGTCACACTGCCCCCTACTGGTCACGAGATATAAAAAATGTCTATTTTTGCTTATAACTACTGCAAACTTGAATGTAAAATTATGAGACTGGTCTTGTTAGAGTTCGTGAGGCATGCCGAGTCAAACGATACCAAATGGTTTTTGGTCGGCCATTTTGTGTGTCGGCCATTTTGAATTTTTTCTTTAAGTTCAAGTATTTCAGAAACGCAATTGCGTATTGTTATGAAACTTGGTATGGTTCATCAGCAACATGTTCTGGGAGGACTTGTAAACTTTTTGGCGCCCCCTAGTGGTCAAGAGATTTGAAGCTATATCTCTGCATCTCTTTATCGTATTTATACCAAATTTGGTGGGTGTCATCACAATCAAGACCTGAGTCACAATTTATTGTTTGGTCAGTGCCCCCTAGTGGTCAAGGCATTTAAGGCTATATCTCTGTATCGCTTTATTTTATTTACACCAAATTTGGTGGGTGTCATCACAATCAAGACTTGAGTCACAATTTATTTTTTGGTCAGTGCCCCCTAGTGGTCAAGTCATTTAAGGATATATCTCTGCATCTCTTTATTGTATTCACACCAAATTTGGTGGGTGTCATCACAATCAAGACCTGAGTCACAATTTATTTTTTGGTCAGTGACCCCTAGTGGTCAATGCAATTAAAGGTTATATCTCCGTATCGCTTTATTGTATTTACACTAAATTTGGTATGTGTCATCACAGTCATGACCTGAGGCACCATCTATTCTTTCGGCACAGTGCCACCTAGTGGTCTCAAGATACAAAAAAAATTGCTTTTTTTCATAAAACTAATGCAAACTTAGATGTTAAATCATGGCAGTCATCACGTATGAATCATTTTTTGCCATGTTTGGCTTGACCCCGGTATTGCTGCTTGCAGCTATATTTATTAGGGGTCAAGCCCCGAAGGGGCGTAGAACCCTATTGTTATTGTTAGTTTTCTTATTATTATTATGTTTCCTCTTCCGCCATTGAAGTCAATGGCAGCCCATAGAACCGTACGTAGGAAAGTTATGAAATTTGGCACACATGTAGAGGACAGTCTCAGAAGTTACTATAGCAACATTGGTGTGTCTGACTCAAACCCTCTAGCGCCACCAACAGTCCAAAAATCCACTTATGTTCATGCTCATAACTTCTGACCAGTGAGTCCTAGAAACTAAATTCTTGTTTCCTCTGAATCCTTTGCTCATGATGATTCAAATGCACACATTGATGCCATTTGTGTCATGCAAATCTTTCCGCCATTTTGAATTTTCCGTAAAACCTACTTTTTCGAACTCCTCCTAGAGCGTTCGTACGATTTGCATGTCCTTTGGTATATAGCATCTAGAGACACCCCAGACAAAAAGTTATCAAAAGCTTTTTGATAGACCAATGCGTTCTCGTATAAATTGACAACATATATGGCGGCGAGCACGCCAAAATGGACGTGAGGCCGTATCTTCGCAAAACTTTATTGTATCGACACGAAACTTGGTATATGTCATTACAGTCATGACCTGAGGGTGCCTGCAACGTTTCGTCACAGCGCCACCTAGTGGTCACGAGATTCGAAAAATGCTTATTTTCACTTATAACTACTTCAAACTTGAGTCTAAAATCATGAAGGTGGTCTTGTTAGATTCCGTGAGGCATGCCGAGTCAAACAATACCAAACGGTTTTCGGTCTGCCATTTTGGGTGTCGGCCATTTTGAATTTTCTCATTAAGTTCAGTATTTCACAAACAGAATGGCGTATCGCTACGAAATTTGGCATGGTTCATCAGTGACATGTTCTGAGGCACCACCTAGTGGTCAGGATATGTAAATAAATTGTTTAAAATCTTTATATCATTTGATTAAATTGCCACTATGACATAAGACTTCACTCTATTGATTCCTTGGCTCATGCTGAGTCCGACTGTACCAAATATGTCTGAGTCAAACCTACTTCCTGTCGGCCATTTTGAATTATATTGAACACCTACTTTTTCGAACTCCTCCTAGAGCGCTCATGTGATTGGCTTGATTTTTGGTATGTATCATCTACAGACCCTCTAGACAAAAAGTTATCAAAAGCTTTTCGTTAGACTTATCCGTTGTCGTATAACGCATCAAAGACTGCGAGGGCGAGCAAGCCAAAATGTGTTTGAGCCTGTATCTTCGCAAAACTTTTGCGTATTAATATGAGACTTGGTATATGTCATAACAGTGATGACCTGAGGGTGCATGCACCATTTCGTCACACTGCCCCCTACTGGTCACGAGATATAAAATATGTCTATTTTTGCTTATAACTACTGCAAACTTGAATGTAAAATTATGAGACCGGTCTTGTTTGATTTCGTGAGGCATGCCGAGTCAAACGATACCAAATGGTTTTTGGTCGGCCATTTTGTGTGTCGGCCATTTTGAATTTTTTCTTTAAATTCAAGTATTTCAGAAACGCAATTGCGTATTGTTATGAAACTTGGTATGGTTCATCAGCAACATGTTCTGGGAGGACTTGTAAACTTTTCGGCGCCCCCTAGTGGTCAAGAGATTTAAAGCTATATCTCTGCATCTCTTTATCGTATTTACACCAAATTTGGGGGGGTCATCACAATCAAGACCTGAGTCACAATTTATTGTTTGGTCAGTGCCCCCTAGTGGTCAAGTCATTTAAGGCTATATCTCCGTATCGCTTTATTGTATTTACACTAAATTTGGTATGTGTCATCACAGTCATGACCTGAGGCACCATCTATTGTTTCGGCAAAGCGCCACCTAGTGGTCTCAAGATACAAGAAAAGTACTATTTTTTTCATAAAACTAATGCAAACTTAGATCTTAAATCATGACAGTCATCACGTATGATTCATTTTTTGCCATGTTTGGCTTGACCCCGGTATCGCTGCTTGCAGCTATATTTAGGGGTCAAGCCCCGAAGGGGCGTAGAACCCTATTGTTATTGTTAGTTTTCTTATTATTATTATTAGGGGTCAAGCCCCGAAGGGGCGTAGAACCCTATTGTTATTGTTAGTTTTCTTATTATTATTATTATTCATCCTTGTTCTTCCGCCATTGAAGTCAATGGCAGCCCATAGAACCGTACGTAGGAAAGTTATATAATTTGGCACACATGTAGAGGAAAGTCTTAGAAGTTACTATAGCAACATTGGTGTGTCTAACTCAAACCCTCTAGCGCCACCAACAGTCCAAAAATCCACTCATGTTCATGCTCATAACTTCTGACCCGTGAGACCTAGAAACTAACCAGTAGGGCTGAAACCCTATTGTAATTGTTAAGATTTTTATTATTAATTATTATTATTTTGCCGTAAAACGGAACGTGCAGCCCAAACCGTAAGGCCTAGAGACTTGAAACTTGGCCAAATGGTAGGACCCAATTTGGGGAGAGGTTGATAGAGTATCAACCCGATTGGCCTATAGGTGGCGCTATAGCGATAACAAACGTGTTGATGATCATAACTCCCACAAATCTTGTCCAAATGTCAAGTGTCTTATATCACTGGAATCCTTGCATCAAGACGAACAAAACGTATATCTCCGATTTCATTTCCGTCATGAAATTTTTTTCGCTATTTTTCGATTTTGTCGAAAAAAATAAAAACGAACTAGTCCTAGGTTTTTTGTCCGATCGGAACCGTTCCAGTGCTGTAATATTCCTTGGAGTGTGAATATCAAAAGTTATCAAAAAAAAATTGAACTTTCGACTCACCGTTGTAAAGCCACGCCCAAACGCCCCCAATGGGCGGAGCCTTTTGGACTTAAATAGCTATAACTTGGGATTGGATGGTAAATGATTCTGGGGTCACCTGCAAAAAATTGCGCCGCTTGACCACTAGTTGGCGATATAACACCACCTCAACTTTGAAGGTCTGTAACTATAGAAATATGCGACCGATCAACTTGACCTTTGGCACCGGTGCTCCTGGTCTAGGGTACTATCTATGACTAAAAGGAATTTCGCGTAGCTCAAAAAACATGGCCGCCATCGGCCAATCAAGAAAAAGCAGGTATTAGACAGGGTTAACGGAGGCCGATCAAAACGAAACGCGTTGGGCCTGTTTGTCTCTTGGCCATGAAGGTCTGTGCAGAGTAAGAAAAAATTCGGCCTCCGGGAGGCGCTATCACGTTTTTTCAGTGTTTAAGTGATTGTGTATTATGCAGTGTTTCAGATATCAACAAGATCTTCATATCATTTAATAGAGGTACTTATAATGAACAACTTTCCCTCAAGAAGCACTTGTCTCAGTCGAATCGTTTGTTAGATATTCATAATTTTCTTATAAACCTACTTTTGCGAACTAGTCCTAGGTTTTTTGACCGATCTGAACCAATCCAGTGCTGGAATATTCCTTAGACACTGAATATCAATAATTATCAAAAAAAAGTTGAACTTTACTCATCGTCGCAATACCACGGTCAAAAGTACGAAGAGGCGGTGCCACAAATACTTAAATGGCCATCATTTATGATAGGAATGAGATATCAACACGAAATTTGGTATACATATGTATAGACCTAGGCCGAGGTCACATGCAAAACATTTCAGAGATTGTCCACGAGGTGGCGCTATAACCTAAGAACAAAGAACGATGACTATAGCATATGTATACGACACATAAATATTTGTCTGACCTACTTGTTATTTTGCACTTAACATCTGCTTTCAGATTCTTATAAGGGTCTATTAGGATAATTACATATCTTAGAAAACATGAGACCAACAGCCAGCCAGCATTAACCATGTACGAGTCCAGTGTAATGGTGTGCGATTACAACTAAACTGATGGGCCTGTTTGTCTTATGTTCTCAAGTGTCTGTGAGGATTTTTGACTCATCATTCCGGAAATATTTGCATCTAGAACAACGGGTGTTACGTTAACTGTCCCCTAGATCAGTGGTTCTCAAAGTTATTCCTGGAGGCCCACTGCTCTGCACATATACAAAAGTCTTCTATTTTAAACAAATCTACTTTAATCATCAGTAGAGATTTGTATGAACTGAACTGATTGTGTCAGATGAGAGAATCATACAAAATGTGCCGAGCATTGGGTCTCGAGAAACCACTGCGTTTCAATGAGTTGAAAGTACTTCTCTAGATGTTTATGTTTATATGAAAAACTATTTTGTGAATTTACTGTACTATATCTATTTTATTTTATAATCAAGTCATCAAAATGTATTAAAACTAATTAAAATCTAATTATCTCCACTTTTGTTTTCAAATTAAAATATGAACAATTTATATATATATATATATTAATTTTAGAAACTCATTACTATAATATTACAATCAAATAGTTTAAATTAAAACTTGTTTAAAGGTTGAACTGCAGATTAGTATGGTTTACGTCTAGGCAAATATTCATTTCTACATTCATTTCTGTTCTTAAAAAAAGTTATTAATTTTTTTTTCTAGAATATTTACTCTATTAATACATAACTGAGTATTATGTAAGGAGTTACAATCATAAGATGTATAACATTGAAAGAGTTGAATAAGTCCACTAGGTATGGCATCAAATACAACTGCAAATTCCTTAGCAGTTACTGGAATCTTATAGTGATTGAGGAATTCACAATAATTAAAGAGGTGACCATCATCTTTAAATAACTCCCTTACTAATATTATATTATTATCATACCAATTTCTATAAAATAAGGATCTGTTTCTTGTATAGAATATTCTTGTTATTCCAAATAACAGATCTATGTGGAGAAAAGTTATGTTTATATATGAGCATCCAAGAAAAACAAACCTGTTTATGGAAACATGACAGTTATATGGGAAACTTGTTTATATCAAAATTGTATCGCAAAAAAATGACCATTGGTTTAAGTGTAGTTCCAGACTAAAATTTAGGCTTAAGTTTTAGTTGTCTTACTTGAAAATAGCTTACACTGGCCTACCTTTAAATATATCTGGGCCATAGTTTTGTCTTAAGATGTACACCAGTAATGTTTTTTATAAGGTTTGTTTGTAAAAAGTACCTAAATGTTTTTACATAACTAATGGCTAGTCATGCATCAATCTAAACCTGTGGGAAACAACCCAATAAAGTTATAAAGCTTCAAATGTTGTCTTAGAATTTTTCAAATCCTAAAGGTATGAAAAAGATTACTGTAAATATGTGGATCCTTAAAGAACAATAATAGGCCAACATTAGAAATAATAACTAATAATCATACATAAAGAGAATATATATTTGGTTATCAGTAGCTTTAGTATTCTAATCTACTTTCCAGAACATAAACATGTCATGATGTATCTTATAAAGTTTTTAATAATTGTTTATAGAATTATTGCAATGAAATTGTAATGTTATGATACAGTTGGTTATTTTAAATGTAAATGATTTGCTGAAAACTTACTCTAGCACAGCACATGTGTGAACACTAATAAGTGCTTAATAGCAAATCTGACTGACATTTGCTTAATGACATCATTTGTTATTAACTCCATTTGATATAAACAACACATCTGTATCAGTTATGTATGGACATAGCCAGCGGTTAAATGTAAAAAAATGTAGAGCTTTAGTACTACTTTTAGGCCTACTATAATATGACAGAGGCTGTCATCTGAAATACTTGTATGTTTGCACATAATATCTATGTCAAAGAATATATATGTTCTATAAGAACCATTACTTTTGTTAAAAAAATGTCTAAAAGATTTAAAGGTGCAGTGTGTAATTTTTTGAAGGACCTCTTGACAGAAATGCAAAATAATATACAAAACAATATTATCAGGGGTGCATAAAGACCTTTTTATAATGAACCGTTATGTTTTTATTACCTTAGAATGAGACGTTTTGATCTACATACACAGAGGGTCCCCTTACGTGGAAGTCGCCTTTTTGTGCCGCCATGTTTCTACAGAACCCCTTAACGGACAAACTAAGTTGTGTGTCAATTACATGTTTTTTCCGGTGGCGGCTACCATAGCTTCTCTATGTGTTTCAAAAGCGAAGGGTGAGCAGTGGACTGAGCCGTTGGTTGCAATTCGCAACCTCACCAGTGGATGCCGCTAAAATTTACATACTGCACCTTTAAACAAGCAACCATTTAGTAAGACCTACAGAATAGATCTCTATGAACTAAAATGACTGTTTAAGATGAGAGAAACATACAAAATGTGCAGAGCATGTTTGTGTATATGTTCCTTTTGTCCATAAAATATAAACGGTTTAATAACTTGCATACCTCACTTTATTTACCTAATTAAAACAGAAAGCTTTCATGGTACTCGATAAATTTTTTTACTAAGTTGTCTTTGACGATGACATGTTTGTCTGGTGGCGGCTACCGTAGCTTCTCTATGTGTTTCAAAAGCGAGGGGTGAGCAGTAGACTAAGCCATTGGTTGCAATTCGTGACCTCACCACTAGATGCCGCTAAAATTTACACACTGCTCCTTTAACTTCATGATTTTACTGTTATAATAATAAAATCACATTTAGTGAAAGACTAACACTTCAATTGTTCTGAATGATCAGTTTTAACACTCATGTCACTTTATGATAGCTGTGAAATATGAACATAATTTTGGAGGCACTTACACGACATTTGCAGTAAGAATTATATTTTTTTGTTTTTTATAAAAAAACTACATTCCAAATGAGTGTGTAACCAAGTCAGTATTAAGTCTTGTTTCTTCTTTCTCAGGTAAACATGTGTGTGTACAATATACAATGCAAAATATCTATATGGCCATGTCCTTAAACGTCTTGTGATCTAAATGGCTTGAACCCCGGTAATCGCTGCTTGCAGCTATATTTAGGGGTCAAGCCCAGAATGGGCGAAGACCCCTATTGTATCTGTTAGTTTTCTTATTATTATTTATTAGGGGTCAAGCCCCGAAGGGGCGTAGAACCCTATTGTATTTGTTAGTTTTCTTTTTATAATAATTATTAGGGGTCAAGCCACGAAGTGGCGTAGACACCTATTGTTATTGTTAGTTTTCTTATTATTGTTATTCTTGTTCCTCGTTCTTCCACCCAAAAGTCAATGGCAGCCCATAGAACCGTACGTAGGAAAGTTATGAAATTTGGCACACATGTAGAGGACAGTCTCAGAAGTTACTATAGCAACTTTGGTGTGTCTGACTCAAACCCTCTAGCGCCACCAACAGTCCAAAAATCCACTTATGTTCATGCTCATAACTTCTGACCCGTGAGTCCTAGAAACTAAATTCTTGTTTCCTCTGAATCCTTCACTCATGATGATTCAAATGCACACATTGATGTCATTTGTGTCATGCACATCTTTCCGCCATTTTGAATTTTCCGTAAAACCTACTTTTTCGAACTCCTCCTAGAGCGTTTGTCCGATTTGCATGTCCTTTAGTATCTAGCATCTAGAGACACCCCTGACAAAAAGTTATCAAAAGCTTTTTGATAGACCAATGCGTTCTCATATACCGTGACAACATATACGGCGGCGAGCACGCCAAAACGGACGTGAGGCCGTATCTTCGCAACACTTTGGTGTATCGACACGAAACTTGGTATATGTCATTACAGTCTTGACCTGAGGGTGCCTGCAACGTTTCGTCACAGCGCCACCTAGTGGTCACGAGATTCAAAAAATGCTTATTTTCGCTTATAACTACTTCAAACTTGAGTCTAAAATCATGAAGTTGGTCTTGTTAGATTCCTTGAGGCATGCCGAGTCAAACGATACCAAACGGTTTTCGGTCGGCCATTTTGGGTGTCGGCCATTTTGAATTTTCTCATTAAGTTCAGTATTTCACAAACAGAATGGCGTATCGCTACGAAATTTGCCATGGTTCATCAGTGACATGTTCTGAGCACACCTATAAATCTTTAGGACGGCGCCACATAGTGGTCAGGATATGTAAAGAAATTGTTTAAAATCTTTATATAATTTGATTTATTTGCCACACTGACATGAGACTTCACTCTATTGATTTCTTGGCTCGTGCCGAGTCCGACTGCACCAAATATGTCTGAGTCAAACCTACTTCCTGTCGGCCATTTTGAATTATATTGAACACTTACTTTTTCGAACTCCTCCTAGAGCGCTCGTGTGATTGGCTTGATTTTTGGTATGCATCATCTAGAGACACTCTAGACAAAAAGTTATCAAAAGCTTTTTGGTAGACCTATCCGTTGTCGTATAACGCATCAAAGAATGCGAGGGCGAGCACGCCAAAATGTGTTTGAGCCTGTATCTTCGCAAAACTTTTGCGTATTGATATGAGACTTGGTATATGTCATAACAGTGATGACCTGAGGGTGCATGCACCATTTCGTCACACTGCCCCCTACTGGTCACGAGATATAAAAAATGTCTATTTTTGCTTATAACTACTGCAAATTTGAATGTAAAATTATGAGACTGGTCTTATTAGATTTCGTGAGGCATGCCGAGTCAAACGATACCAAATGGTTTTTGGTCGGCCATTTTGTGTGTCGGCCATTTTGAATTTTTCTTTAAGTTCAAGTATTTTAGAAACGCAATTGCATATTGTTATTAAACTTGGTATGGTTCATCAGCAACATGTTCTGGGAGGACTTGTAAACGTTTCGGCGCCCCCTAGTGGTCAAGAGATTTGAAGCTATATCTCTGCATCTCTTTATCGTATTTACACCAAATTTGGTGGGTGTCATCACAATCAAGACCTGAGTCACAATTTATTTTTTGGTCAGTGCCCCCTAGTGGTCAAGTCATTTAAGGCTATATCTCCGTATCGCTTTATCGTATTTACACTAAATTTGGTATGTGTCATCACAGTCATGACCTGAGGCACCATCTATTGTTTCGGCACAGCGCCACCTAGTGGTCTCAAGATACAAAGAAATTGCTATTTTTTCATAAAACTAATGCAAACTTAGATCTTAAATCATGACAGTCATCACGTATGAATCATTTTTTGGCATTTTTGGCTTGACCCCGGTATCGCTGCTTGCAGCTATATTTATTATTAGTTATTCTTCTTCCGCCATTGCGGTCTATGGCAGCCCATAGAACCGTACGTAGGAAAGTTATGAAATTTGGCACACTGATAAAGGACAGTACAATGTGTCCCCACAGCAAATTTGGAGTCTCTATGTCTAACCCGCTAGCGCCACCAACAGTCCAAAGTTTCACTTATGTTTTTGCTTATAACTTCTGGTCCGTATGTCCTAGAAACACAATTCTCGTTTCCTCTGATTCCTTGGCTCAAGACGATTCGAAAGGACCCTATGACGTCATTTTCCGTCATGAAAATTTTTCCACTATTTTGAATTATTCGTAAAACCTACTTTTTCGAACTCGTCCTAGAGCTTTTGTCCGATTGCCACGAAAATCGGCACGTAGCATCTAGAGACACTCATGGCAAAAAGTTATCAAAAGAATTTCAATACACCAATCCGTTGTCGTATACCGCCTTAACAAATTTTACATAGAGTGCAAAAAAACTGATTTTAGGCTGTATCTTCGTCAAACTTAGGCCTATTGACATGACACTTGGTACTTGTGATGCCAGTCAGGAACTGAGGGTGCATGCACAGTTTCGTCGCAGCGCCACCTAGTGGTCAGATTAATGTATTACACGCCTATAACTTTGGCTGCGGTCAATGTATTGTCACGGGACTTGTTTCCTTGGAGTTTTGAATAGTTGCCGAGTCCAACGATACCAAACTTGCCAGAATTCGCCTTACGGTTAACCCTGCGCAGCAAAATAGCGCTTAAAAAACACGCGTGAATATCTCCTTGAGCGTTTTTCCGATCGACTCGAAAACACCATAGGAAGAAACTAACCTTACCTTCTGAACAAAAAGTTCTATTGGCTTTATATTAAAATTTCCATCAGAAATTGCCGAAAATTGCAAAAAACGAAAAATTACCTTTTAATTTGGTGTTTTTTACACATAAATGGTTATAACTCTGCAACAAAATGAGATTTTTACACCAGATTTGATACGCTGATGCATGAGCACATTCTGAGACCACACAAAAAAATTGTATGCTTGCACCACTAGATGGCCTTATAATTGAACAAAATCTTTGATATCAAGTCAGTCCTATGGTCATACAACTGTTTCTTCACTAAACTAAAGTGTATAGTCATAAAAGTAGCTAGATGTAACACAATCTTGACCTGATGTTGCATGCACAATTTTGTCATTGCGCCACCTAATGGTTCTGAGATGGAAATATGGCATTTTTGCCTAAAACTACTGCAACAACACATCTAAAACCATGAGTCATCATGGATTATTCCTTTCATGGCTTTGACTATGATCACTGGTGGTTGCCAATTCACTCCCTAGCAACCATTGAGAATACCTTATTAACCGTTTTTGCAAAAGCTATATCTCTGCATCAGAACATCGTAGAGACACGGGGATGGTCTCTTTTTTTACTAATTAAACTTGTTATAACATAATGTGACCCATGTTTTGCCACTGCAAACAACACTCGCATGTCCTTCAGTGCTCTAATGTTCCATGATTGTCAATAACAAAAGGACGATTGCAGTAGACAAGAACTTAGATTATTTTTGTTGATAACTTTTTTGTTTTTTTCATCTAAAATAATTAGGTTTACCTAGGTTCTTCAATCTGCTTATCCAATCTCAATTTTAAATCCTTTTGTGCCCTTTTCGGCTTGACCCCGGCATTGCTGCTTGCAGCTATATTTAGGGGTCAAGCCCCGAAGGGGCGAAGACCCCTATTGTATTTGTTAGTTTTCTTATTATAATAATTATTCTGCTTCTTCTTCTTCTTCCGCCATTGCGGTCTATGGCAGCCCATAGAACCGTACGTAGGAAAGTTATGAAATTTGGCACACTGACAGAGGACAGTCCAAATAATATCCATAGCAATTTTGGAGTCTCTATCTCAAACCCGCTAGCGCCACCAACAGTCCAAAGTTGCACTTACGTTTTTGCTTATAACTTCTGATCCGTAGGTCCTAGAAACAAAATTCTTGTTTCCTCTGATTCCTTGGCTCAAGACGATTCGATTAGACCCTATGACGTCATTTTCCGTCATGAAAATTTTTCCGCCATTTTGAATTATTCGTAAAACCTACTTTTGCGAACTCGTCCTAGAGTTTTTAACCGATTGCCGCGAAAATTGGTATGTAGCATCTAGAGACCCTCACGGCAAAAAGTTATTAAAAGAATTTCGATAAACCAATCCGTTGTCGTATAGCGCGTCAACAAATTTTATGTAGAGCGCAAAAAAACAGATTTTAGGCTGTATCTTCGCCAAACTTAGGCCTATTGACACGACACTTGGTACTTGAGATGCAAGTCAGGAACTGAGGGGGCTTGCATAGTTTCGTTGCAGCGCCACCTAGTGGCCAGACGAATGTTTTATAGGCCTATAACTTTGGCTATGATCGACGTATTTTCATGCGACTTGTTTCCCTGGAGTTTTGAATAGTTGCCGAGTCCAACGATACCAAACATGCCAGTATTCGCCTTACGGTTAACCCTGTGCGGCAAAATAGCGCTTAAAAAACACGTGCGAATATCTCCGCGAGCGTTTTTCCGATCGACTCGAAAACACCATAGGAAGAAAAAACGAAAAACGAAAAATTACCTTTAAATTTGGTGTTTTTTACACATAAATGGTTATAACTTCGTAAAGCAAAGAGATTTTTTCACCAGATTTGATACACTGATGTACGACCACAGTCTGAGGCTACACAAAAAAAATTGTATGCTTGCACCACTAGTTGGCCTTATAATTAAACAAAACCTTTGAAATCAAGCCACCCTATGGTCATACAACTGTTTCTTAACTAAACTAAAGTGTATTGTCATAAAACTAGCTAGATGTAACACAATCATGACCTGATGTTGCATGCACAATTTTTTCATTGCGCCACCTACTGGTTTTGAGATAGAATATAGTATTTTTGCCTAAAACTACTGCAACAACACATCTAAAACCATGAGTCATCATGGATTATTCCTTTCATGGCTTTGACTATAATCACTGGTGGTTGCCAAGTTACTCCCTAGCAACCATTGAGAATACCTTATCGACCGTTTTTGCAAAAGCTATATCTCAGCATCAAAACATCGTAGAGACACGGGGATGGTCTCTTTTGAGTTATTAAACTTGTTGTAACATGATGTGACCCATGTTTTGCCACTGCAAACACCACTCACATGTCCTTCAGTGCTCTAATGTTTCATGACTGTCAATAACAGAAGGACGATTGTAGTAGACAAGAACTTAGATTATTTTTGTTGATAACTTTTTTGTGTTTTCATCTAAAATTATTAGGTTTACCTAGGTTCTTCAATCTGCTTATCCAATCTCAATTTTACATCCTTTTGTACCCTTTTCGGCTTGACCCCGGCATTGCTGCTTGCAGCTATATTTAGGGGTCAAGCCCCGAAGGGGCGAAGACCCCTATTGTATTTGTTAGTTTTCTTATTAGGGGTCAAGCCCCGAAGGGGCGAAGACCCCTATTGTATTTGTTAGTTTTCTTTTTATAATAATTAGGGGTCAAGCCACGAAGTGGCGTAGACACCTATTGTATCTGTTAGTTTTCTTAATTTTATTATTATTATTAGTTATTCTTCTTCCGCCATTGCGGTCTATGGCAGCCCATAGAACCGTACGTAGGAAAGTTATGAAATTTGGCACACTGATAAAGGACAGTCCAATGTGTCCCCACAGCAAATTTGGAGTCTCTATGTCTAACCCACTAGCGCCACCAACAGTCCAAAGTTGCACTTATGTTTTTGCCTATAACTTCTTATCCGTAAGCCCTAGAAACAAAATTCTTGGTTCCTCTGATTTCTTGGTTCAAGACGATTCCATTGGACCCTATGTCGTTATTTTCCGTCATGAAAATGTGTCCGCCATTTTGAATTATTCGTAAAACCTACTTTTTCGAACTCGTCCTAGAGCTTTTGTCCGATTGCCACCAAAATTGGTATGTATCATCTTGAGACACTCATGGCAAAAAGTTATCAAAAAAATTTCGATACAGCAATCCGTTGTTGAATACCGCCTTAACGAATTTTACATAGAGCGCAAAAAAACAGATTTTAGGCTGTATCTTCGTCAAACTTAGGCCTATTGACACGACACTTGGTACTTGTGATGCCAGTCAGGAACTGAGGGTGCATGCACAGTTTCGTCGCAGCGCCACCTAGTGGCCAGAAAAATGATTTATACACCTATAACTTTGGCTCCGATTGATGTATTTTCACAGGACTTGTTTTTTTGGAGTTCTGAATAGTTGCCGAGTCCAACGATACCAAACATGCCAGAATTCGCCTTACGGTTAACCCTGTGCAGCAAAATAGCGCTTAAAAAACACGCGTGAATATCTCCACGAGCGTTTTTCCGATTGACTCGAAAACACCATAGGAAGAAACTAACCTTACCTTCTGAACAAAAAGTTGTATTGGCGTTATATTAAAATTTTTATCAGAAATGGCCGAAAATTGCAAAAAACGAAAAAATACCTTCAAATTCTATGTTTTTTACACATAAATGGTTGTAACTTTGTAACGAAAATATATTTTTCCACCAGATTTGATACGCTGATGTATGAGCACATTCTGAGCCTACACAAAAAAAATTGTATGCTTGCACCACTAGATGGCCTTATAATTGAACAAAACCTTTGATAACAAGCCAGCCCTATGGTCATACAACTGTTTCTTCACTAAACTAAAGTGTATAGACATAAAACTAGCTAGATATAACACAATCATGACCTGTTGTTGCATGCACAATTTTGTCATTGCGCCACCTACTGGTTTTGAGATAGAATATGGTATTTTTACCTAAAACTACTGCAACAACACATCTAAAACCATGAGTCATTATGGATTATTCCTTTCATGGCTTTGACTATAATCACTGGTGGTTGCCAATTCACTCCCTAGCAACCATTGAGAATACCTTATCAACCGTTTTTGCAAAAGCTATATCTCTGCATCAGAACATCGTAGAGACACAGGGATGGTCTCTTTTGACTAATTAAACTTGTTGTGACATGATGTGACCCATAATTTGCCACTGCAAACACCACTCACATGTCCTTCAGTGCTCTAATGTTCCATGCTTGTCAATAACAGAAAGACGATTGCATTAGACAAGAACATAGATCATGTTTGTTGATAACTTTTTGTTTTTTCATCTAAAATTATTAGGTTTACCTAGGTTCTTCAATCTGCTTATCCAATCTCAATTTTGCATCCTTTTGTGCCCTTTTCGGCTTGACCCCGGCATTGCTGCTTGCAGCTATATTTATTATTATTAGTTATTCTTCTTCCGCCATTGCGGTCTATGGCAGCCCATAGAACCGTACGTAGGAAAGTTATGAAATTTTGCACACTGATAAAGGACAGTACAATGTGTCCCCACAGCAAATTTGGAGTCTCTATGTCTAACCCGCTAGCGCCACCAACAGTCCAAAGTTGCACTTATGTTTTTGCTTATAACTTCTGACCCGTAAGTCCTAGAATCGAAATTCTTGTTTACTCTGATTCCTTGGCTCAAGACGATTCGAATGGACCCTATGTCGTCATTTTCCGTCATGAAAAAATTTCCGCCATTTTGAATTATTCGTGAAACCTACTTTTGCGAACTCGTCCTAGAGCTTTTGCCCGATTGCCACGAAAATTGGTATGTATCATCTTGAGACAGTCATGGCAAAAAGTTATCAAAAGAATTTCGATACAGCAATCCGTTGTCGTATACCACCTTAACGAAGTTTACGTAGAGCGCAAAAAAACAGATTTTAGGCTGTATCTTCGTCAAACTTAGGCCTATTGACACGACACTTGGTACTTGAGATGCCAGTCAGGAACTGAGGGTGCATGCACAGTTTCGTCGCAGCGCCACCTAGTGGCCAGACGAATGATTTATATGCCTATAACTTTGGCTGTGATTGATGTATTTTCATGGGACTTGTTTCTTTGGAATTCTGAATAGTTGCCGAGTCCAACGATACCAAACATGCCAGAATTCGCCTTACGGTTAACCCTGCGCAGCAAAATAGCACTTAAAAAACACGCGTGAATATCTCCGCGAGCGTTTTTCCGTTCGACTCGAAAACACCATAGGAAGAAACTAACCTTACCTTCTGAACAAAAAGTTCTATTGGAGTTATATTAAAATTTTCATCAGAAATGGCCGAAAATTGCAAAAAACGAAAAATTACCTTTTAATTTGGTGATTTTTACACATAAATGGTTATAACTCTGCAACAAAATGAGATTTTTACACCAGATTTGATACGCTGATGCATGAGCACATTCTGAGACCACACAAAAAAAATTGTATGCTTGCACCACTAGATGGCCTTATAATTGAACAAAATCTTTGATATCAAGTCAGTCCTATGGTCATACAACTGTTTCTTCACTAAACTAAAGTGTATAGTCATAAAAGTAGCTAGATGTAACACAATCTTGACCTGATGTTGCATGCACAATTTTGTCATTGCGCCACCTAATGGTTCTGAGATGGAAATATGGCATTTTTGCCTAAAACTACTGCAACAACACATCTAAAACCATGAGTCATCATGGATTATTCCTTTCATGGCTTTGACTATGATCACTGGTGGTTGCCAATTCACTCCCTAGCAACCATTGAGAATACCTTATTTAACGTTTTTGCAAAAGCTATATCTCTGCATCAGAACATCGTAGAGACACGGGGATGGTCTCTTTTTTTACTAATTAAACTTGTTATAACATAATGTGACCCATGTTTTGCCACTGCAAACACCACTCGCATGTCCTTCAGTGCTCTAATGTTCCATGATTGTCAATAACAAAAGGACGATTGCAGTAGACAAGAACTTAGATTATTTTTGTTGATAACTTTTTTATTTTTTCATCTAAAATAATTAGGTTTACCTAGGTTCTTCAATCTGCTTATCCAATCTCAATTTTAAATCCTTTTGTGCCCTTTTCGGCTTGACCCCGGCATTGCTGCTTGCAGCTATATTTCTTATTTATTATTCTTCCTGTCACCTTGCGGTCTATGGCAGCCCATAGAACCGTACGTAGGAAAGTTATGAAATTTGGCACACTGATAGAGGACAGTCCAAATAATATCCAGAGCAAATTCGGAGTCTCTATCTCAAACCCGCTAGCGCCACCAACAGTCCAAAGTTGCACTTACATTTTTGCTTATAACTTCTGACCCGTACGTCCTAGAAATTAAATTCTTGTTTCCTCTGATTCCTTGGCTCAAGACGATTCGATTGGACCCTATGACGTCATTTTCCGTCATGAAAATTTTCCCGCCATTTTTAAATATTCATAAAACCTACTTTTGCGAACTCGTCCTAGAGCTTTTGCCGGATTGCCTTGAAAATCGGTATGCACCATCTAGAGACACTCAAGGCAAAAAGTTATTAAAAGAATTTTGATAAACCAATCCGTTGTCGTATAGCGCGTCAACAAATTTTACGTAGAGCTCAAAAAAACGGATTTGAGGCTGTATCTTCGCCAAACTTAAGCCTATTGACACGATACTTTGTATTTGTGATGCCAGTCAGGAACTAAGGGTGCATGCAGAGTTTCGTCACAGCGCCACCTAGTGGTCAGACTTATGTTTTACATGCCTATAACTTTGGCTCCGATTGACATATTTTCACAGGACTTGTTTCCTTTGAGTTCTAAATAGTTGCCGAGTCCAACGATACCAAACATACCCGAATTCGCCTTACGGTTAACCCTGCGCAGCAAAATAGCACTTAAGAAACACGCGTAAATATCTCCGCGAACGTTTTTCCGATCGACTCGAAAACACCATAGGAAGAAACTAACCTTACCTTCTGAACAAAAAGTTCTATTGGCGTTATATTAAAATTTTCATCAGAAATGGCCGAAAATTGCAAAAAACGAAAAATTACCTTCAAATTTTGTGTTTTTTACACATAAATGGTTGTAACTTTGTAACGAAAAGAGATTTTTTCACCAGATTTGATACGATGATGCATGAGCACATTCTGAGGCCACACAAAAAAAATTGTATGCTTGCACCACTAGATGGCCTTATAATTGAACAAAACCTTTGATAACAAGCCAGCCCTATGGTCATACAACTGTTTCTTAACTAAACTAAAGTGTATAGTCATAAAACTAGCTAGATGTAACACAATCATGACCTGATGTTGCATGCACAATTTTTTCATTGCGCCACCTACTGGTTTTGAGATGGAATATGGTATTTTTGCCTAAAACTCCTGCAACAACACATCTAAAACCATGAGTCATCATGGATTATTCCTTTCATGGCTTTGACTATAATCACTGGTGGTTGCCAATTTACTCCCTAGCAACCATTGAGAATACCTTATCAACCGTTTTTGCAAAAGCTATATCTCTGCATCAGAACATCGTAGAGACATGGGGATGGTCTCTTTTGACTAATTAAACTTGTTGTAACATGATGTGACCACTGCAAACACCACTCACATGTTCTTCAGTGTTCTAATGTTCCATGATTGTCAATAACAGAAGGACGATTGCAGTAGACAAGAACTTAGATTAATTTTGTTGATAACTTTTTTGTTTTTTCATCTAAAATTATTAGATTTACCTAGGTTCTTCAATCTGCTTATCCAATCTCAATTTTACATCCTTTTGTGCCCTTTTCGGCTTGACCCCGGCATTGCTGCTTGCAGCTATATTTATTATTATTATTCTTCCTCTTCCGCCATTGAAGTCAATGGCAGCCCATAGAACCGTACATAGGAAAGTTATGAAATTTGGCACACATGTACAGGACAGTCTTAGAAGTTACTATAGCAAATTTGGTGTGTCTAACTCAAACTCTCTAGCGCCACCAACAGTCCAAAAGTCCACTTATGTTCATGCTAATAACTTATGACCCGTGAGTCCTAGAAACTAAATTCTTGTTTCCTCTGAATCCTTGGCTCATGATGATTCAATTTCACACATTGATGTCATTTGTGTCATGCACATCTTTCCGCCATTTTGAATTTTCCGTAAAACCTACTTTTTCGAACTCCTCCTACAGCGTTTGTCCGATTTGCATGTCCTTTGGTATATAGCATCTAGAGACACCCCAGACAAAAGCTTATCAAAAGCTTTTTGATAGATCAATGCGTTCTTGTATAAATTAACAACATATAGGGCGGCGAGCACGCCAAAACGGACGTGTGGCTGTATCTTCGCAACACTTTGGTGTATCGACACGAAACTTGGTATATGTCATAACAGTCATGACCTGAGGTTGCCTGCAACGTTTCGTCACAGCGCCACCTAGTGGTCACGAGATTCGAAAAATGCCTATTTTCGCTTATAACTACTTCAAACTTGAGTCTAAAATCATGAAGTTGGTCTTGTTAGATTCCTTGAGGCATGCCGAGTCAAACGATACCAAACGGTTTTCGGTCGGCCATTTTGGGTGTCGGCCATTTTGAATTTTCTCATTAAGTTCAGTATTTCACAAACAGAATGGCGTATCGCTACGAAATTTGGCATGGTTCATCAGTGACATGTTCTGAGTGCACCTATAAATCTTTAGGACAGCGCCACCTAGTGGTCAGGTTATATAAAGAAATTGTTTAAATCTTTATAGCATTTGATTAATTCGCCATTTTGAAATAAGACTTCACTCTATTGATTCCTTGGCTCGTGCCGAGTCAGACTGTACTAAATATGTCTGAGTCAAACCTACTTCCTGTCGGCCATTTTGAATTATATTGAACACCTACTTTTTCGAACTCCTCCTAGAGCGCTTGTTTGATTGGCTTGATTTTTAGTATGCATCATCTAGAGACACTCCAGACAAAAAGTTATCAAAAGCTTTTCGGTAGACCTATCCGTTGTCATATAACGCATCAAAGAATGCGAGGGTGAGCACGCCAAAATGTGTTTGAGCCTGTATCTTCGCAAAACTTTTGCGAATTAGAATGAGACTTGGTATATGTCATAACAGTGATGACCTGAGGGTGCATGCACCGTTTCGTCACACTGCCCCCTACTGGTCACGAGATATAAAATATGTCTGTTTTTGCTTATAACTACTGCAAACTTGAATGTAAAATAATGATACTGGTCTTTTTAGATTTCGTGAGTCATGCCGAGTCAAACGATACCAAATGGTTTTTGGTCGGCCATTTTGTGTGTCGGCCATTTTGCATTTTTTCTTTAAGTTCAAGTATTTCAGAAACGCAATTGCGTATTGTTATGAAACTTGGTATGGTTCATCAGCAACATGTTCTGAGAGGGCTTGTAAACTTTTCGGCGCCCCCTAGTGGTCAAGAGATTTGAAACTATATCTCTGCATCTCTTTATTGCATTTACACCAAATTTGGTGGGTGTCATCACAATCATGACCTGAGTCACCATCTATTGTTTTGGTCAGTGCCCCCTAGTGGTCAAGTCATTTAAGGCTATATCTCCGTATCGCTTTATCGTATTTACATTAAATTTTGTATGTGTCATCACAGTCATGACCTGAGGCACCATCTATTGTTTCGGTCAGTGCCCCCTAGTGGTCAAGTCATTTAAGGCTATATCTCCGTATCGCTTTATCGTATTTACATTAAATTTGGTATGTGTCATCACAGTCATGACCTGAGGCACCATCTCTTGTTTCGGCACAGTGCCTCCTAGTGGTCAAAAGATACAAAAAATTTCTATTTTTTCCTAAAACTAGTGCAAACTTAGATCTTAAATCATGACAGTCATCTCGTATGAATTATTTTTGCCATGTTTGGCTTGACCCCGGTATCGCTGCTTGCAGCTATATTAATAATAATTATTAGGGGTCAAGCCCCGAAGGGGCGTAGAACCCTATTGTTATTGTTAGTTTTCTTATTATTATTATTATTATTATTCTTGTTCCTCGTTCTTCCACCCAAAAGTCAATGGCAGCCCATAGAACCGTACATAGGAAAGTTATGAAATTTGGCACACATGTACAGGACAGTCTCAGAAGTTACTATAGCAACATTGGTGTGTCTGACTCAAACCCTCTAGCGCCACCAACAGTCCAAAAATCCACTTATGTTCATGCTCACAACTTTTGACCCGTGAGTCCTAGAAACTAAATTCTTGTTTCCTCTGAATCCTTTGCTCATGATGATTCAATTGCACACATTGATGTCATTTGTGTCATGCACATCTTTCCGCCATTTTGAATTTTCCGTAAAACCTACTTTTTCGAACTCCTCCTAGGCCGTTTGTCCGATTTGCATGTCCTTTGGTATGTAGCATCTAGAGACACCCCAGACAAAAAGTTATCAAAAGCTTTTTGATAGACCAATGCGTTCTCGTATAAATTGACAACATATATGGCGGCGAGCACGCCAAAACGGACGTGAAGCCGTATCTTCGCAACACTTTGGTGTATCGACACGAAACTTGGTATATGTCATTACAGTCATGACCTGAGGGTGCCTGCAACGTTTCGTCACAGCGCCACCTAGTGGTCACGAGATTCGAAAAATGCCTATTTTTGCTTATAACTACTTCAAACTTGAGTCTAAAATCATGAAGGTAGTCTTGTTAGATTCCTTGAGGCATGCCGAGTCAAACGATACCAAACAGTTTTCGGTCGGCCATTTTGGGTGTCGGCCATTTTGAATTTTCTCATTAAGTTCAGTATTTCACAAACAGAATGGCGTATCGCTATGAAATTTGACATGGTTCATCTGTGACATGTTCTGAGCGCACCTATAAATCTTTAGGACAGCGCCACCTAGTGGTCAGGATATGTAAATAAATTGTTTAAAATCTTTATAGCATTTGATTCATTTGCCACACTGAAATGAGACTTCAATCCTTTGATTCCTTGGCACGTGCCGAGTCCGACTGTACCAAATATGTCTGAGTCAAACCTACTTCCTGTCGGCCATTTTGAATTATATTGAACACCTACTTTTTCGAACTCCTCCTAGAGCGCTCGTGTGATTGGCTTGATTTTTGGTATGCATCATCTAGAGACACTCCAGACAAAAAGTTATCAAAAGCTTTTCGGTAGACCTATCCGTTTTTGCTTATAACTTCTTCAAAATTGAATGTAAAATTATGAGATTAGTCTTGTTAGATTATGTGAGGCATGCCGAGTCAAACGATACCAAATGGTTTTTGGTCGGCCATTTTGTGTGTCGGCCATTTTGATTTTTTTCTTTAAGTTCAAGTATTTCAGAAACGCAATTGCGTATTGTTATGAAACTTGGTATGGTTCATCAGCAACATGTTCTGGGAGGACTTGTAAACTTTTCGGCGCCCCCTAGTGGTCAAGAGATTTGAAGCTATATCTCTGCATCTCTTTATCGTATTTACACCAAATTTGGTGGGTGTCATCACAATCAAGACCTGAGTCACCATTTATTGTTTGGTCAGTGCCCCCTAGTGGTCAAGTCATTTAAGGCTATATCTTCGTATCGCTTTATCGTATTTACACTAAATTTGGTATGTGTCATCACAGTCATGACCTGAGGCACCATCTATTGTTTCGGCAAAGCGCCACCTAGTGGTCTCAAGATACAAAAAATTGCTATTTTTTCCCTAAAACTAATGCAAAGTTAGATCTTAAATCATGACAGTCATCACGTATGAATCATTTTTTTGCCATGTTTGGCTTGACCCCGGTATCGCTGCTTGCAGCTATATTTATTAGGGGTCAAGCCCCGAAGGGGCGAAGACCCCTATTGTATCCGTTAGTTTTCTTTTTATAATAATTAGGGGTCAAGCCCCGAAGGGGCGTAGAACCCTATTGTTATTGTTAGTTTTCTTATTATTAGGGGTCAAGCCCCGAAGGGGCGTAGAACCCTATTGTTATTGTTAGTTTTCTTCTTATTATTATTATTAGGGGTCAAGCCCCGAAGGGGCGTAGAACCCTATTGTTATTGTTAGTTTTCTTATTATTATTATTATTCATCTTCTTGTTCTTCCGCCATTGAAGTCAATGGCAGCCCATAGAACCGTACATAGGAAAGTTATGAAATTTGGCACACATGTAGAGGACAGTCTCAGAAGTTACTATAGCAACATTGGTTTGTCTGACTCAAACCCTCTAGCGCCACCAACAGTCCAAAAATCCACTTATGTTCATGCTCATAACTTCTGACCCGTGAGTCCTAGAAACTAAATTCTTGTTTCCTCTGAATCCTTTGCTTATGATGATTCAATTGCACACATTGATGTCATTTCTGTCATGCACATCTTTCCGCCATTTTGAATTTTCCTTAAAACCTACTTTTTCGAACTCCTCCTAGAGCGTTCGTCCGATTTGCATGTCCTTTGGTATGTAGCATCTAGAGACACCCCAGACAAAAAGTTATCAAAAGCTTTTTGATAGACCAATGCGTTCTCATATAAATTGACAACATATACGGCGGCGAGCACGCCAAAACGGACGTGAGGCTGTATCTTCGCAAAACATTATTGTATCGACACGAAACTTGGTATATGTCATTACAGTCATGACTTGAGGTTGCCTGCAACGTTTCGTCACAGCGCCACCTAGTGGTCACGAAATTCGAAAAATGCATATTTTTGCTTATAACTACTTCACACTTGAGTCTAAAATCATGAAGGAGGTCTTGTTAGATTCCTTGAGGCATGCCGAGTCAAACGATACCAAACCGTTTTTGGTCGGCCATTTTGGTTGTCGGCCATTTTGAATTTTCTCATTAAGTTCAGTATTTCACAAACCGAATGGCGTATCGCTACGAAATTTGGCATGGTTCATCGGTGACATGTTCTGAGCGCACCTATAAATCTTTAGGACGGCGCCACCTAGTGGTCAGTATATGTAAATAAATTGTTTAAAATCTTTATATCATTTGATTAAATTGCCACTATGACATAAGACTTCACTCTATTGATTCCTTGGCTCATGCTGAGTCCGACGGTATCAAATATGTCTGAGTCAAACCTACTTCCTGTCGGCCATTTTGAATTATATTGAACACCTACTTTTTCGAACTCCTCCTAGAGCGCTCGTGTGATTGGCTTGATTTTTGGTATGCATCATCTAGAGACACTCTAGACAAAAAGTTATCAAAAGATTTTCGGTAGACCTATCCGTTGTCGTATAACGCATCAAAGAATGCGAGTGCGAGCACGCCAAAATGTGTTTGAGCCCGTATCTTCGCAAAACTTTTGCGTATTAATATGAGACTTGGTATATGTCATAACAGTGATGTCCTGAGGGTGCATGCACCATTTCGTCACACTGCCCCCTACTGGTCACGAGATATAAAAAATGTCTATTTTTGCTTATAACTACTGCAAATTTGAATGTAAAATTATGAGACTGGTCTTGTTAGATTTCGTGAGGCATGGCGAGTCAAACGATACCAAATGGTTTTTGGTCGGCCATTTTGTGTGTCGGCCATTTTGAATTTTTCTTTAAGTTCAAGTATTTCAGAAACGCAACTGTGTATTGTTATGAAACTTGGTATGGTTCATCAGCAACATGTTCTGGGAGGACTTGTAAACTTTTCGGTGCCCCCTAGTGGTTAAGAGATTTGAAGCTATATCTCTGCATCTCTTTATCGTATTTACACCAAATTTGGTGGGTGTCATCACAATCAAGACCTGAGTCACAATTTATTTTTTGGTCAGTGCCCCCTAGTGGTCAAGTCATTTAAGGCTATATCTCTGCATCTCTTTATTGTATTTACACCAAATTTGGTGAGTGTCATCACAATCAAGACCTGAGTCACAATTTATTGTTTGGTTAGTGCCCCCTAGTGGTCAAGTCATTTAAGGCTATATCTCTGCATCTCTTTATTGTATTTACACCAAATTTGGTGGGTGTCATCACAATCAAGACCTGAGTCACAATTTATTGTTTGGTTAGTGCCCCCTAGTGGTCAAGTCATTTAAGGCTATATCTCTGTATTGCTTTATCATATTTACACTAAATTTGGTATGTGTCATCACAGTCATGACCTGAGGCACCATCTATTGTTTCTGCACCACGCCACCTAGTGGTCTCAAGATACAAAAAAATTGCTATTTTTTTCATAAAACTAATGCAAACTTAGATCTTAAATCATGACAGTCATCACGTATGAATCATTTTTTGCCATGTTTGGCTTGACCCCGGTATCGCTTCTTGCAGCTATATTTATTATTATTATTTTTCTTCCTCGTTCTTCCGCCGAAAGTCAATGGCAGCCCATAGAACCGTACATAGGAAAGTTATGAATTTTGGCACACATGTAGAGGACAGTCTCAGAAGTTACTATAGCAACATTGGTGTGTCTGACTCAAACCCTCTAGCGCCACCAACAGTCCAAAAATCCACTTATGTTCATGCTCATAACTTCTGACCCATGAGTCCTAGAAACTAAATTCTTGTTTCCTCTGAATCCTTGGCTCATGATGATTCAATTGCACACATTGATGTCATTTGTGTCATGCACATCTTTCCGCCATTTTGAATTTTTCGTAAAACCTACTTTTTCGAACTCCTCCTAGACCTTTTGTCCGATTTGCATGTCCTTTGGTATGTAGCATCTAGAGACACCCAAGACAAAAAGTTATCAAAAGCTTTTTGATAGACCAATGCGTTCTCATATAAATTGACAACATATATGGCGGCGAGCACGCCAAAACAGACGTGAGGCCTTATCTTCGCAAAACTTTATTGTATCGATACGAAACTTGGTATATGTCATTACAGTCATGACCTGAGGGTGCCTGCAACGTTTCGTCACAGTGCCACCTAGTGGTCACGAGATTCGAAAAATGCCTATTTTCGCTTATAACTACTTCAAACTTGAGTCTAAAATCATGAAGGTGGTCTTGTTAGATTCCTTGAGGCATGCCGAGTCAAACGATACCAAACGGTTTTCGGTCGGCCATTTTGGGTGTCGGCCATTTTGAATTTTCTCATTAAGTTCAGTATTTCACAAACAGAATGGCGTATCGCTACGAAATTTGGCATGGTTCATCAGTGACATGTTCTGAGCGCACCTATAAATCTTTAGGACGGCGCCACCTAGTGGTCAGGATATGTAAAAATTTTTTTTTAAATCTTTATATCATTTGATAAAATTGACACTATGACATAAGACTTCACTCTATTGATACCTTGGCTCATGCTGAGTCCGACTGTACCAAATATGTTTGAGTCAAACCTACTTCCTGTCGGCCATTTTGAATTATATTGAACAGCTACTTTTTCGAACTCCTCCTAGAGCGCTCGTGTGATTGGCTTGATTTTGGGTATGCATCATCTAGAGACACTCTAGACAAAAAGTTATCAAAAGATTTTCGATAGACCTATCCGTTGTCGTATAACGCATCAAAGAATGCGAGGGCGAGCACGCCAAAATTGGTTTGAGCCTGTATCTTCGCAAAACTTTTGCGTATTGATATGAGACTTGGTATATGTCATAACAGTGATGACCTGAGAGTGCAAACACCGTTTCGTCACACTGCCCCCTACTGGTCACGAGATATAAAAAATGTCTATGTTTGCTTATAACTACTGCAAACTTGAATGTAAAATTATGAGAGTAGTCTTGTTAGATTTCGTGAGGCATGCCGAGTCAAACGATACCAAATGGTTTTTGGTCGGCCATTTTGTGTGTCGGCCATTTTGAATTTTTTTTAAGTTCAAGTATTTCAGAAACGCAATTGCGTATTGTTATGAAACTTGGTATGGTTCATCAGCAACATGTTCTGAGAGGACTTGTAAACTTTTCGGCGCCCCCTAGTGGTCAAGAGATTTGAAGCTATATCTCTGCATCTCTTTATCGTATTTACACCAAATTTGGGGAGTGTCATCACAATCATGACCTGAGTCACCATCTATTGTTTTGGTCAGTGCCCCCTAGTGGTCAAATAATTTAAGGCTATATCTCCGTATCGCTTTATCGTATTTACACCAAATTTGGTATGTGTCATCACAGTCATGACCTGAGGCACCATCTATTGTTTCGGCACAGCGCCACCTAGTGGTCTCAAGATACAAAAAATTGCTATTTTTTATATCTATCATGACAGTCATCACGTTTGAATCATTTTTTGCCATGTTTGGCTTGACCCCGGTATCGCTGCTTGCAGCTATATTTAGGGGTCAAGCCCCGAAGGGGCGTAGAACCCTATTGTTATTGTTAGTTTTCTTATTATTATTATTATTAGGGGTCAAGCCCCGAAGGGGCGTAGAACCCTATTGTTATTGTTAGTTTTCTTATTATTATTATTATTATTTTTCTTCCTCGTTCTTCCGCCGAAAGTCAATGGCAGCCCATAGAACCGTACGTAGGAAAGTTATGAAATTTGGCACACATGTAGAGGACAGTCTCAGAAGTTACTATAGCAACAATGGTGTGTCTGACTCAAACCCTCTAGCGCCACCAACAGTCCAAAAATCCACTTATGTTCATGCTCATAACTTCTGACTTGTGAGTCCTAGAAACTGAATTCCTGTTTCCTCTGAATCCTTGGCTCATGATGATTCAATGGCACACATTGATATCATTTGTGTCATGCACATCTTTCCGCCATTTTGAATTTTCCATAAAACCTACTTTTGCGAACTCCTCCTAGACCGTTTGTCCGATTTGCATGTCCTTTGGTATGTAGCATCTGGAGACACCCCACACAAAAAGTTATCAAAAGCTTTTTGATAGACCAATGCGTTCTCATATAAACTGACAACATATATGCCGGCGAGGACGCCAAAACGGACGTGAGGCTGTATCTTCGCAAAACTTTGGTGTATCGACACGAAACTTGGTATATGTCATTACAGTCATGGCCTGAGGGTGCCTGCAACGTTTCGTCACAGCGCCACCTAGTGGTCACGAGATTCGAAAAATGCCTATTTTTGCTTATAACTACTTCAAACTTGAGTCTAAAATCTTGAAGGGGGTCTTGTTTGATTCCTTGAGGCATGCCGAGTCAAACGATACCAAACGTTTTTCGGTCGGCCATTTTGGGTGTCGGCCATTTTGAATTTTCTCATGAAGTTCAATATTTCACAAACAGAATGGCATATTGCTACGAAATTTGGCATGGTTCATCAGTGACATGTTCTGAGCGCACCTATAAATCTTTAGGACGGCGCCACCTAGTGGTCAGGATATGTAAATAAATTGTTTAAAATCTTTATATCATTTGATTAAATTGCCACACTGACATAAGACTTCACTCTGTTGATTCCTTGGCTCATGCTGAGTCCGACTGTACCAAATATGTCTGAGCCAAACCTACTTCTTGTCGGCCATTTTGAATTATATTGAACACCTACTTTTTCGAACTCCTCCTAGAGCGCTCGTGTGATTGGCTTGATTTTTGGTATGCATCATCTAGAGACACTCTAGACAAAAAGTTATCAAAAGCTTTTCGGTAGACCTATCCCTTGTCGTATAACGCATCGAAGAATGCGAGGGCGAGCACGCCAAAATGTGTTTGAGCCTGTATCTTCGCAAAACTTTTGCGTATTAATATGAGACTTGGTATATGTCATAACAGTGATGACCTGAGGGTGCATGCACCATTTCGTCACACTGCCCCCTACTGGTCACGAGATATAAAAAATGTCTATTTTTGCTTATAACTACTGCAAACTTGAATGTAAAATTATGAGACTGGTCTTGTTAGATTTCTTGAGGCATGCCGAGTCAAACGATACCAAATGGTTTTTGGTCGGCCATTTTGTGTGTCGGCCATTTTGAATTTTTTCTTTAAGTTCAAGTATTTCAGAAACGCAATTGCGTATTGTTATGAAACTTGGTATGGTTCATCAGCAACATGTTCTGGGAGGACTTGTAAACTTTTCGCCGCCCCCTAGTGGTCAAAAGATTTGAAGCTATATCTCTGCATCTCTTTATCGTATTTACACCAAATTTGGTGGGTGTCATCACAATCATGACCTGAGTCACAATTAATTTTTTGGTCAGTGCCCCCTAGTGGTCAAGTCATTTAAGGCTATATCTCCGTATCGCTTTATTGTATTTACACTAAATTTGGTATGTGTCATCAGTTCATGGCAGTCATCACGTATGAATCATTTTTTGCCATGTTCGGCTTGACCCCGGTATCGCTGCTTGCAGCTATATTTCTTCTTCTTGTTCTTCCGCCATTGAAGTCAATGGCAGCCCATAGAACCGTACATAGGAAAGTTATGAAATTTGGCACACATGTAGAGGACGGTCTTAGAAGTTACTATAGCAACATTGGTGTGTCTGACTCAAACCTTCTAGCGCCACCAACAGTCCAAAAATCCACTTATGTTTATGCTCATAACTTCTGACCCGTGAGTCCTAGAAACTAAATTCTTGTTGCCTCTGAATCCTTGGCTCATGATGATTCAAATGCACCCATTGATGTCATTTGTGTCATGCACGTCTTTCCGCCATTTTGAATTTTTCGTAAAACCTACTTTTTCGAACTCCTCCTAGACCGTTTGTCTGATTTGCATGTCCTTTGGTATGTAGCATCTAGAGACACCCAAGACAAAAAGTTATCAAAAGCTTTTTGATAGACCAATGCGTTCTCATATAAATTGACAACATATATGGCGGCGAGCACGCCAAAACGGACGTGAGGCCTTATCTTCGCAAAACTTTATTGTATCGACACGAAACTTGGTATATGTCATTACAGTCATGACCTGAGGGTGCCTGCAACGTTTCCTCACAGCGCCACCTAGTGGTAACGAGATTCGAAAAATGCCTATTTTCGCTTATAACTACTTCAAACTTGAGTCTAAAATCTTGAAGGTGGTCTTGTTAGATTCCTTGAGGCATGCCGAGTCAAACGATACCAAACGGTTTTTGGTCGGCCATTTTGGGTGTCGGCCATTTTGAATTTTCTCATTAAGTTCAGTATTTCACAAACAGAATGGCGTATTGCTACGAAATTTGGCATGGTTCATCAGTGACATGTTCTGAGCGCACCTATAAATCTTTAGGACGGCGCCACCTAGTGGTCAGGATATGTAAATAAATTGTTTTAAATCTTTATATCATTTGATTCATTTGCCAGACTGACATGAAACTTCACCCTATTGATTTCTTGGCTTGTGCCGAGTCCGACTGTACCAAAAATGTTAGAGTCAAACCTACTTCCTGTCGGCCATTTTGAATTAAATTGAACACTTACTTTTTCGAACTCCTCCTAAAGCGCTCGTGTGATTGGCTTGATTTTTGGTACACATCATCTAGAGACACTCCAGACAAAAAGTTATCAAAAGCTTTTCGGTAGACCTATCCGTTGTCGTATAACGCATCAAAGAATGCGAGGGCGAGCACGCCAAAATGTGTTTGAGCCTGTATCTTTGCAAAACTTTTGCGTATTAATATGAGACTTGGTTTATGTCATAACAGTGATGACGTAAGGGTGCATGCACTATTTCGTCACACTGCCCCCTACTGGTCACGAGATACAAGAAATTTCTATTTTGTCCTCATAACTACTGCAAACTTGAATGTAAAATTATGAGAGTGGTCTTGTTAGATTTCGTGAGGCATGACGACTCAAACGATACCAAATGGTTTTTGGTCGGCCATTTTGTGTGTCGGCCATTTTGAATTTTTTCTTTAAGTTCAAGTATTTCAGAAACGCAATTGCGTATTGTTATGAAACTTGGTATGGTTCATCAGCAACATATTCTGAGAGGACTTGTAAACTTTTTGGCACCCTAGTGGTCAAAAAGATTTGAGGCTATATCTCTGCATCTCTTCATCGTATTTACACCAAATTTGGTGGGTGTTATTACAGTAATGTTCCGAGTCACCATCTACTGTTTTAGCCAGCGCCCCCTAGTGGTCAAGTCATTTAAGGCTATATCTCCATATCCCTTTATCGTAATTACACTAAATTTGGTACGTGTCATCACAGTCATGACCTGAGGCACCTTCTATTGTTTCAGCACAGCGCCACCTAGTGATCTCAACATACAAAAATTTGCTATTTTTTCATAAAACTAATGAAAACTTAGACCTTAAATCATGACAGTCATCACATATGAATCATTTTTGCCATGTTTGGCTTGACCCCGGTATCGCTGCTTGCAGCTATATTAATAATTATTATTATTAGTTATTCTTCTTCCGCCATTGCGGTCTATGGCAGCCCATAGAACCGTACGTAGGAAAGTTATGAAATTTGGCACACTGATAAAGGACAGTCCAATGTGTCCCCACAGCAAATTTGGAGTTTCTATGTCTAACCCACTAGCGCCACCAACAGTCCAAAGTTGCACTTATGTTTTTACTTATAACTTCTGATCCGTAAGCCCTAGAAACAAAATTCTTGGTCCCTCTGATTCCTTGGCTCAAGACGATTCCATTGGACCCTATGTCGTTATTTTCCGTCATGAAAATTTGTCCGCCATTTTGAATTATTCATAAAACCTATTTTTTCGAACTCGTCCTAGAGCTTTTGTCCGATTGCCCCCAAAAATGGTATGCATCATCTTGAGACAGTCATGGCAAAAAGTTATCAAAAGAATTTCGATACAGCAATCCGTTGTCATATACCACCTTATTGAATTTTACGTAGAGCGCAAAAAAACAGATTTTAGGCTGTATCTTCGCCAAACTTAAACCTATTGACACGAAACTTGGTACTTGAGATGCCAGTCAGGAACTGAGGGTGCATGCTGAGTTTTGTCACTGCGCCACCTAGTGGCCAGACTTATGCTTTACACGCCTATAACTTTGGCTTCGATTGACGTATTTTCACGGGACTTGTTTCTTTGGAGTTCTGAATAGTTGCCGAGTCCAACGATACCAAACATGCCAGAATTCGCCTTACGGTTAACCCTGCGCAGCAAAACAACACTTAAAAAACACGCGTGAATATCTCCGCGAGCGTTTTTCCGATTGACTCGAAAACACCATAGGAAGAAACTAACCTTACCTTCTGAACAAAAAGTTCTATTGGCGTTATAATAAAATTTTCATCAGAAATGGCCGAAAATTGCAAAAAACAAAAAATTACCTTCAAATTTTGTGTTTTTTACACATGAATGATTGTAACTTCGTAACACAAATATATTTTTTCACCAGATTTGATACCCTGATGTATGAGCAGAGTCTGAGGCCACACAATAAAATTGGTATGCCTGCACCACTAGATGGCCTTATAATTGAACAAAACCTTTGATAACAAGCCAGCCCTATGGTCATACAACTATTTCTTAACTAAACTAAAGTGTATAGTCATGAAACTAGCTAGATGTAACGCAGTCATGACCTGAGGTTGCATGCACGATTTTGTCATAGCGCCACCTACAGGTTTTGAGATAGAAAATGGCTATTTTTGCCTAAAACTACTGCAACAACACATCTAAAACCATGAGTCATCATGGATTATTCCTTTCATGGCTTGGACTATAATCACTGGTGGAAGTCAATTTACTCTCTAGCAACCGATGAGAATACCATATCAACTTTTTTTGCAAGAGCTTTTTCTCTGCATCAGAACATCGTAGAGACACGGGGATGGTCTCTTTTGACTCATTTGACTTGTTGTAACATGTGGTGACCCATGTTTTGCCACTGCAAACATCACTCACATGTCTTTCAGTGCTCTAATGTTCCATGATTGTCAATAACAGAAGGACAATTGCAGTAGACAAGAACATAGATTATTTTTGTTGCTTACTTTTGCGTTCTTCATCTGAAATCATTAGGTTTACCTAGGTTCTTCAATCTGCTTATCCGATCTCAATTTTACATCCTTTTGTGCCCTTTTCGGCTTGACCCCGGCATTGCTGCTTGCAGCTATATTTAGGGGTCAAGCCCCAAAGGGGCGAAGACCCCTATTGTATTTGTTAGTTTTCTTATTATTATTAGGGGTCAAGCCCCGAAGGGGCGAAGACCCCTATTGTATTTGTTAGTTTTCTTTTTATAATAATTATTATTATTATTAGTTATTCTTCTTCCGCCATTGCGGTCTATGGCAGCCCATAGAACCGTACGTAGGAAAGTTATGAAATTTGGCACACTGATAAAGGACAGTCCAATGTGTCCCCACAGCAAATTTGGAGTCCCTATGTCTAACCCGCTAGCGCCACCAACAGTCCAAAGTTGCACTTATGTTTTTGTTTATAACTTCTGAACCGTAAGCCCTAGAAACAAAAATCTTGCTTCATCTGATTCCTTGGCTCAAGACGATTCGATTGGACCCTATGACGTCATTTTCCGTTATGATAATTTTCCGCCATTTTGAATTATTAAGAAAACCTACTTTTTCGAACTCGTCCTAGAGCTTTTGTCCGATTGCTAAGAAAATTGGTATGCATCATCTTGAGACACTCATGGCAAAAAGTTATCAAAAGAATTTCGATACAGCAATCCGTTGTCGTATACCGCCTTAACGAATTTTACGTAGAGCGCAAAAAAACAGATTTTAGGCTGTATCTTCGTCAAACTTAGGCCTATTAACACGACACATGGTACTTGTGATGCCAGTCTGGAACTATGGATGCATGCAGAGTTTCGTCACAGCGCCACCTAGTGGTCAGACTTATGCTTTACACGCCTATAACTTTGGCTCCGATTGACGTATTTTCACGGGACTTGTTTCTTTGGAGTTCTGAATAGTTGCCGAGTCCAACGATACCAAACATGCCAGAATTCGCCTTACTGTTAACCCTGCGCAGCAAAATAGCGCTTAAAAAACACGCGTGAATATCTCCGCGAGGGTTTTTCCGATCGACTCGAAAACACCATAGGAAGAAACTAACCTTACCTTCTGAACAAAAAGTTCTATTGGCATTATATTAAAATTTTCATCAGAAATGGCCGAAAATTGCAAAAAACGAAAAATTACCCTCAAATTTTGTGTTTTTTGCACATAAATGGTTGTAACTTCGTAACGAAAATATATTTTTTCACCAGAATTGAAACGTTGATGCATGAGCACATTCTGAGGCTACACAAAAAAAATTGTATTCTTGCACCACTAGATGGCCTTATAATTGAACAAAACCTTTGATAACAAGCCAGCCCTATGGTCATACAACTGTTTCTTAACTAAACTAAAGTGTATAGACATAAAACTAGCTAGATGTAACACAATCATGACCTGATGTTGCATGCACAATTTTGTCATTGAGCCACCTAATGGTTCTGAGATGGAAATATGGCATTTTTGCCTAAAACTACTGCAACAACACATCTAAAACCATGAGTCATCATGGATTATTCCTTTCATGGCTTTGACTATGATCACTGGTGGTTGCCAATTCACTCCCTAGCAACCATTGAGAATACCTTATTAACCGTTTTTGCAAAAGCTATATCTCTGCATCAGAACATTGTAAAGACACGGGGATGGTCTCTTTTGACTAATTAAACTTGTTATTACATGATGTGACCCATGTTTTGCCACTGCAAACACCACTCACATGTCCTTCAGTGCACTAATGTTCCATGATTGTCAATAACAGAAGGACGATTGCAGTAGACAAGAACTTAGATTATTTTTGTTGATAACTTTTTTGTTTTTTCATCTAAAATTATTAGGTTTACTTAGGTTCTTCAATCTGCTTATCCAATCTCAATTTTACATCCTTTTGTGCCCTTTTCGGCTTGACCCCGGCATTGCTGCTTGCAGCTATATTTAGGGGTCAAGCCCCGAAGGGGCGAAGACCCCTATTGTATCCGTTAGTTTTCTTAATTTTATTATTAGGGGTCAAGCCCCGAAGGGGCGTAGAACCCTATTGTATTTGTTAGTTTTCTTAATTTTATTATTATTATTAGTTATTCTTCTTCCGCCATTGCGGTCTATGGCAGCCCATAGAACCGTACGTAGGAAAGTTATGAAATTTGGCACACTGATAAACGACAGTCCAATGTGTCCCCACAGCAAATTTGGAGTCTCTATATCTAACCCACTAGCGCCACCAACAGTCCAAAATTGCACTTATGTTTTTGCCTATAACTTCTGACCCGTACGTCCTAGAAATTAAATTCTTGTTTCCTCTGATTCCTTGGCTCAAGACGATTCGATTGGACCCTATGACGTCATTTTCCGTCATGAAAATTTTCCCGCCATTTTTAAATATTCATAAAACCTACTTTTGCGAACTCGTCCTAGAGCTTTTGCCGGATTGCCTTGAAAATCGGTATGCACCATCTAGAGACACTCAAGGCAAAAAGTTATTAAAAGAATTTTGATAAACCAATCCGTTGTCGTATAGCGCGTCAACAAATTTTACGTAGAGCTCAAAAAAACGGATTTGAGGCTGTATCTTCGCCAAACTTAAGCCTATTGACACGATACTTTGTATTTGTGATGCCAGTCAGGAACTAAGGGTGCATGCAGAGTTTCGTCACAGCGCCACCTAGTGGTCAGACTTATGTTTTACATGCCTATAACTTTGGCTCCGATTGACATATTTTCACAGGACTTGTTTCCTTTGAGTTCTAAATAGTTGCCGAGTCCAACGATACCAAACATACCCGAATTCGCCTTACGGTTAACCCTGCGCAGCAAAATAGCACTTAAGAAACACGCGTAAATATCTCCGCGAACGTTTTTCCGATCGACTCGAAAACACCATAGGAAGAAACTAACCTTACCTTCTGAACAAAAAGTTCTATTGGCGTTATATTAAAATTTTCATCAGAAATGGCCGAAAATTGCAAAAAACGAAAAATTACCTTCAAATTTTGTGTTTTTTACACATAAATGGTTGTAACTTTGTAACGAAAAGAGATTTTTTCACCAGATTTGATACGATGATGCATGAGCACATTCTGAGGCCACACAAAAAAAATTGTATGCTTGCACCACTAGATGGCCTTATAATTGAACAAAACCTTTGATAACAAGCCAGCCCTATGGTCATACAACTGTTTCTTAACTAAACTAAAGTGTATAGTCATAAAACTAGCTAGATGTAACACAATCATGACCTGATGTTGCATGCACAATTTTTTCATTGCGCCACCTACTGGTTTTGAGATGGAATATGGTATTTTTGCCTAAAACTACTGCAACAACACATCTAAAACCATGAGTCATCATGGATTATTCCTTTCATGGCTTTGACTATAATCACTGGTGGTTGCCAATTTACTCCCTAGCAACCATTGAGAATACCTTATCAACCGTTTTTGCAAAAGCTATATCTCTGCATCAGAACATCGTAGAGACATGGGGATGGTCTCTTTTGACTAATTAAACTTGTTGTAACATGATGTGACCACTGCAAACACCACTCACATGTCCTTCAGTGTTCTAATGTTCCATGATTGTCAATAACAGAAGGACGATTGCAGTAGACAAGAACTTAGATTAATTTTGTTGATAACTTTTTTGTTTTTTCATCTAAAATTATTAGATTTACCTAGGTTCTTCAATCTGCTTATCCAATCTCAATTTTACATCCTTTTGTGCCCTTTTCGGCTTGACCCCGGCATTGCTGCTTGCAGCTATATTTATTATTAGTTATTCTTCTTCCGCCATTGCGGTCTATGGCAGCCCATAGAACCGTACGTAGGAAAGTTATGAAATTTGGCACACTGATAAAGGACAGTCCAATGTGTCCCCACAGCAAATTTGGAGTCTCTATGTCTAACCCACTAGCGCCACCAACAGTCCAAAGTTGCACTTATGTTTTTGCCTATAACTTCTTATCCGTAAGCCCTAGAAACAAAATTCTTGGTTCCTCTGATTCCTTGGCTCAAGACGATTCCATTGGACCCTATGACATCATTTTCCGTCATGAAATTTTTTCGCCATTTTGAATTATTCGTAAAACCTACTTTTGCGAACTCGTCCTAGAGCTTTTCCCCGATTTCCACGAAAATTGGTATGCAGCATCTAGAGACACTCAAGGCAAAAAGTTATTAAAAGAATTTCGATAAACCAATCCGTTGTCGTATAGCGCGTCAACAAATTTTACATAGAGCGCAAAAAAACAGATTTTAGGCTGTATCTTCTCCAAACTTAGGCCTATTGACACAAATCTTGGTACTTGAGATGCCAGTCAGGAACTGAGGGAGCATGCACAGTTTCGTTGTAGCGCCACCTAGTGGCCAGACGAATGTTTTATAGGCCTATAACTTTGGCTATGATCATCATATTTACAAGGGACTGGTTTCCTTGGAGTTTTGAATAGTTGCCGAGTCCAACGATACCAAACATGCCAGGATTCGCCTTACGGTTAACCCTGTGCGGCAAAATAGTGCTTAAAAAACACGCGCGAATATCTCCGCGACCGTAATTCTGATCGACTCAAAAACACCATAGGAAGAAACTAACCTTACCTTCTGAACAAAAAGTTCTATTGGCGTTATATTAAAATTTTCATCAGAAATGACCGAAAAATGCAAAAAACGAAAAATTACATTTTAAATTTTGTATTTTTTACACATAAATGGTTATAACTTCGCAACGAAAAGAGATTTTTTCACCAGATTTGATACGCTGATGTACGACCACAGTCTGAGGCTACAAAAAAAAATTGCTTGCTTGCACCACTAGTTGGCGTTATAATTGAACAAAACCTGTGATATCAAGCCAGCCCTATGGTCATACAACTGTTTCTTCACTAAACTAAAGTGTATAGTCATAAAACTAGCTCGATGTAACGTAATCATGACCTGAAGTTGCATGCACAATTTTGTCACAGCGCCACCTAGTGGTTTTGAGATAGAAAATTGAAAATTTTGCCTAAAACTACTGCAACAACACATCTAAAACCACAAGTCATCATGGATTATTCATTTCATGGCTTGGATTATAATCACTGGTGGATGTCAATTTACTGTCTAGCAACCAATGAGAATACCTTATCAACTGTTTTTGCAAGAGCTATATCTCTTCATCAGAACAGCGTAGAGACATGGGGGTGGGCTCTTTTGACTCATTAACACCACAGTAAGATTTTGTGAGCTGAGTATTACCACTGCAAGCACCACTCACATTTCCTTCAGTGTTCTAGTTGTCAATGCTCCTCAAGACGTGAGGGAGAGATTTCACTGAATAAGAACACAGCTTTTTTGCTGATTACTGTTATATTAATTTGTCTGAAATCAGGAGGTTTTGCTAGGTTTTTTAAACTGCTCATCCGGACTCAAGTTTACCTTCTTCTGTGCCCTTTTTGGCTTGACCCCGGCATTGCTGCTTGCAGCTATATTTAGGGGTCAAGCCCCGAAGGGGCGTAGAACCCTATTGTTATTGTTAGTTTTCTTATTATTATTATTATTATTCTTGTTCCGCGTTCTTCCACCCAAAAGTCAATGGCAGCCCATAGAACCGTACGTAGGAAAGTTATGAAATTTGGCACACATGTAGAGGACAGTCTCAGAAGTTACTATAGCAACATTGGTGTGTCTGACTCAAACCCTCTAGCGCCACCAACAGTCCAAAAATCCACTTATGTTCATGCTCATAACTTCTGACCCGTGAGACCTAGAAACTAAATTCTTCTTTCCTCTGAATCCTTTGCTCATGATGATTCAATTGCACACATTGATGTCATTTGTGTCATGCACATCTTTCCGCCATTTTGAATTTTCCGTAAAACCTACTTTTTCGAACTCCTCCTAGACCGTTCGTCCGATTTGCATGTCCTTTGGTATGTAGCATCTAGAGACACCCCAGACAAAAAGTTATCAAAAGCTTTTTGATAGACCAATGCGTTCTCGTATACAGTGACAACATATATGGCGGCGAGCACGCCAAAACGGACGTGAGGCCGTATCTTCGCAAAACTTTATTGTATCGACACGAAACTTGGTATATGTCATTACAGTCATGACCTGAGGGTGCCTGCAACGTTTCGTCACAGCGCCACCTAGTGGTCACGAGATTCGAAAAATGCCTATTTTCGCTTATAACTACTTCAAACTTGAGTCTAAAATCATGAAGGTGGTCTTGTAAGATTCCTTGAGGCATGCCGAGTCAAACGATAACAAACGGTTTTCGGTCGGCCATTTTGGGTGTCGGCCATTTTGAATTTTCTCATTAAGTTCAGTATTTCACAAACAGAATGACGTATCGCTACGAAATTTGGCATGGTTCATCAGTGACATGTTCTGAGCGCACCTATAAATCTTTAGGACAGCGCCACCTAGTGGTCAGGATATATAAATAAATTGTTTAAAATCTTTATAGCATTTGATTCATTTGCCACACTGAAATGAGACTTCACTCTATTGATTCCTTGGCTCGTGCTGAGTCCGACTGTACCAAATATGATAGAGTCAAACCTACTTCCTGTCGGCCATTTTGAATTATATTGAACACCTACTTTTTCGAACTACTCCTAGAGCGCTCGTGTGATTGGCTTGATTTTTGGTATGCATCATCTAGAGACACTCTAGACAAAAAGTTATCAAAAGATTTTCGGTAGACCTATCCGTTGTCGTATAACGCATCAAAGAATGCGAGGGCGAGCACGCCAAAATGTGTTTGAGCCTGTATCTTCGCAAAACTTTTGCGTATTAATATGAGACTTGGTAAATGTCATAACAGTGATGACCTGAGGGTGCATGCACCATTTTGTCACACTGCCCCCTACTGGTCACGAGATATAAAAAATGTCTATTTTTGCTTATAACTACTGCAAATTTGAATGTAAAATTATGAGACTGGTCTTGTTAGATTTCGTGAGGCATGCCGAGTCAAACGATAACAAATGGTTTTTGGTCGGCCATTTTGTGTGTCGGCCATTTTGAATTTTTTCTTTAAATTCAAGTATTTCAGAAACGCAATTGCGTATAGTTATGAAACTTGGTACGGTTCATCAGCAACATGTTCTGGCAGAACTTGTAAACCTTTTGGCACCCCCTAGTGGTCAAGAGATTTGAAGCTATATCTCTGCATGTCTTTATCGTATTTACACCAAATTTGGTGGGTGTCATCACAATCAAGACCTGAGTCATAATTTATGGTTTGGTCAGTGCCCCCTAGTGGTCAAGTCATTTAAGGCTATATCTCCGTATCGCTTTATCGTATTTACACCAAATTTGGTGGGTGTCATCACAATCAAGACCTGAGTCATAATTTATGGTTTGGTCAGTGTCCCCTAGTGGTCAAGTCATTTAAGGCTATATCTCCATATCGCTTTATCGTATTTACACTAAATTTGGTATGTGTCATCACAGTCATGACCTGAGGCACCATCTATTGTTTCGGCACAGCGCCACCTAGTGGTCTCAAGATACAAAAAAATTGCTATTTTTTCATAAAAATATTGCAAACTTAGATGTGAAATCATGACAGTCATCACGTATGAATCATTTTTTCCCATGTTTGGCTTGACCCCGGTATCGCTGCTTGCAGCTATATTGGCAATTGTTTCTGTTAGTAAATTTTTCTTCTTCCGCCATTGCGGTCTATGGCAGCCCATAGAACCGTACGTAGGAAAGTTATGAAATTTGGCACACTGATAAAGGACAGTACAATGTGTCCCCACAGCAAATTTGGAGTCTCTATGTCTAACCCGCTAGCGCCACCAACAGTCCAAAGTTGCACTTATGTTTTTGCTTATAACTTCTGACCCGTACGTCCTAGAAATTAAATTCTTGTTTCCTCTGATTCCTTGGCTCAAGACGATTCGATTGGACCCTATGACGTCATTTTCCGTCATGAAAATTTTCCCGCCATTTTTAAATATTCATAAAACCTACTTTTGCGAACTCGTCCTAGAGCTTTTGCCGGATTGCCTTGAAAATCGGTATGCACCATCTAGAGACACTCAAGGCAAAAAGTTATTAAAAGAATTTTGATAAACCAATCCGTTGTCGTATAGCGCGTCAACAAATTTTACGTAGAGCTCAAAAAAACGGATTTGAGGCTGTATCTTTGCCAAACTTAAGCCTATTGACACGATACTTTGGATTTGTGATGCCAGTCAGGAAATAAGGGTGCATGCAGAGTTTTGTCACAGCGCCACCTAGTGGTCAGACTTATGTTTTACACGCCTATAACTTTGACTCCGATTGACGTATTTTCACGGGACTTGTTTCCTTGGAGTTCTGAATAGTTGCCGAGTCCAACGATACCAAACATACCAGAATTCGCCTTACGGTTAACCCTGCGCAGCAAAATAGCGCTTAAGAAACACGCGTAAATATCTCCGCGAACGTTTTTCCGATCGACTCGAAAACACCATAGGAAGAAACTAACCTTACCTTCTGAACAAAAAGTTATATTGGCGTTATATTAAAATTTTCATCAGAAATGGCCGAAAATTGCGAAAAACGAAAAATTACCTTCAAATTTTGTGTTTTTTACATATAAATGGTTGTAACTTTGTAACGAAAATACATTTTTTCACCAGATTTGATACGCTGATGCATGAGCACATTCTGAGGCCACACAAAAAAAATTGTATGCTTGCACCACTAGATGGCCTTATAATTGAACAAAACCTTTGATAACAAGCCAGCCCTATGGTCATACAACTGTTTCTTAACTAAACTAAAGTGTATAGTCATAAAACTAGCTAGATGTAACACAATCATGACCTGATGTTGCATGCACAATTTTTTCATTGCGCCACCTACTGGTTTTGAGATGGAATATGGTATTTTTGCCTAAAACTACTGCAACAACACATCTAAAACCATGAGTCATCATGGATTATTCCTTTCATGGTTTTGACTATAATCACTGTGGTTGCCAATTCACTCCCTAGCAACCATTGAGAATACCTTATCAACCGTTTTTGCAAGAGCTATATCTCTGCATCAGAACATCGAAGAGACACGCGGATGGTCTCTTTTGACTAATTAAACTTGTTGTAACATGATGTGACCCATGTTTTGCCACTGCAAACACCACTCACATGTCCTTCAGTGCTCTAATGTTCCATGATTGTCAATAACAGAAGGACGATTGCAGTAGACAAGAACTTAGATTATTTTTGTTGATAACTTTTTTTGTTTTTTCATCTAAAATTATAAGGGTTTACCTAGGTTATTCAATCTGCTTATCCAATCTCAATTTTACATCCTTTTGTGCCCTTTTCGGCTTGACCCCGGCATTGCTGCTTGCAGCTATATTTATTATAATAATTATTCTGCTTCTTCTTCTTCTTCCGCCATTGCGGTCTATGGCAGCCCATAGAACCGTACGTAGGAAAGTTATGAAATTTGGCACACTGATAAAGGACATTCCAAACATTATCCACAGCAAATTTGGAGTCTCTATCTCAAGCCCGCTAGCGCCACCAACAGTCCAAAGTTGCACTTACGTTTTTGCTTATAACTTCTGATCCGTAAGTCCTAGAAATGAAATTCTTGATTCCTCTGATTCCTTGGCTCAAGCCGATTCGATTAGACCCTATAACGTCATTTTCCGTCATGAAAATTTTTCCGCCATTTTGAATTATTCGTAAAACCTACTTTTGCGAACTCGTCCTAGAGTTTTTAACCGATTGCCACGAAAATTGGTATTTAGCATCTAGAGACCTTCACGGCAAAAAGTTATTAAAAGAATTTTGATAAACCAATCCGTTGTTGTATAGCGCGTCAACGAATTTTACATAGAGCGCAAAAAAACGGATTTGAGGCTGTATCTTCGCCAAACTTTGGCCTATTGACACGATACTTGGTACTTGTGAAGCCAGTCAGGAACTACGGGTGCATGCAGAGTTTCGTCACAGCGCCACCTAGTGGTCAGACTTATGCTTTACACGGCTATAACTTTGGCTCCGATTGACGTATTTTCACGGGACTTGTTTCTTTGGAGTTCTGAATAGTTGCCGAGTCCAACGATACCAAACATGCCAGAATTCGCCTTACGGTTAACCCTGCGCAGCAAAATAGCGCTTAAAAAACACGCGTGAATATCTCCGCGAGCGTTTTTCCGATCGACTCGAAAACACCATAGGAAGAAACTAACCTTACCTTCTGAACAAAAAGTTCTATTGGCGTTATATTAAAATTTTCATCAGAAATAGCCGAAAATTGCAAAAAACGAAAAATTACCTTCAAATTTTGTGTTTTTTACACATAAATGATTGTAACTTGGTAACGAAAAGAGATTTTTTCACCAGATTTGATACGCTGATGTACGAGCACATTCTGAGGCTACACAAAAAAAATTGTATGCTTGCACCACTAGATGGCTTTATAATTGAACAAAACCTTTGATAACAAGCCAGCCTTATGGTCATACAACTGTTTCTTAACTAAACTAAAGTGTATTGTCATAAAACTAGCTAGATGTAACACAATCATGACCTGATGTTGCATGCACAATTTTGTCATTGCGCCACCTACTGGTTTTGAGATAGAATATGGTATTTTTGCCTAAAACTACTGCAACAACACATCTAAAACCATGAGTCATTATGTATTATTCCTTTCATGGCTTTGACTATAATCACCGGTGGTTGCCAATTCACTCCCTAGCAACCAATGCGAATACCTCATCAATTGTTTTTGAAAGAGCTATATCTCTGCATCAGAACATCGTAGAGACATGTGGTGGTCTCTTTTGACTCATTTAACTTGTTGTGACCCATGTTTTGCTACTGCAAGCATCCCTCACATGTCCTTCAGTGCTCTAATATTCCATGATTGTCAATAACAGATAAATATCTGTATCGATTAACATCTCAGTGCCATCAGAATGACAAGTGCTTGTGTCATTGTGTACAGATGAGACAGTCAAATTGCTTACTCATGTTGTCGATATAACAGTTTAGTCTTGAGGGATGTTCTGATGTCAGTTATTGGAAATTGTAGGTTACACCTTAGTGTATGTGTGAGTTTGGTTGCAAGAGACTGGACAAGATTCACATTTACACTTTTACTGTTTGTACTGTAATTTGTTGACAGACCATGTCATTGCGATACAGACAGGGAAAGACAACACTTAGTAGCATAAAAAATAGAAATGTGAATATAGGACAATCCCCTTAAGGAAAACTGTACATGGAGAGCTGTAGGCATTTCTCCTGCTGTTCATTTCTCTATCACAATGAATATCTTCTGTATCCATGCCAGCCAGAAGGGTCATCTGTATATGTGGCTGGCGATCATATACTTTCCATCTCCATGCTGAGAAAAATTCCTCACTTGGGTTAAGGAATGAAGAGTAGGGTCAGAGGAGCTTGAGCAACATCCTGATGTGGGCCGCAAACCATTGCTGGATCATGTTGGAGCGATGGAAACTATAGTTTTTTGCAAGAATGATACAGTACTATGTATGTTGTATGTACAATTTCAAATATATTGCAATATTATTTACAGTTGTGCACAGCCAGGGACGGACTGGGGCTAAGAAACAGCACTGGACTTTTTCCCAAATAGGCCCATCATCTGGCCATTCGCCCCTAGCCATGTGCAACAGACACAAGGATGTCCTGATACTATGCCACAATACTGTCAGACTATCAGACAAGGTTATTTAATATTTTGTCAATGTCATATTACACTTTGATGTATAATAAGTCTGTAAACATAGGTGTGATTGGCAAAGGACAAAAAAGCAGGAAAATATATGGCACACCTACCATGACGTGGCAGCATACATACACACGCACACACGCACACACACACACACACACACACACACACACACACACACACACACACACACACACACACAAAATGAAATACAGTTGAAATATAATTTGAGCTCAAAATTGATAGATCTGAGTGGCAATTGTCAATATGCGTGGGCAAGTGCCACCCTGACCATTATATAGCCTTGCCACTGTATCAGACTGAACAAAATCAGTCACTTTGTGCATTTAAAGGTAATTATATCAGTGTGGTGCATTTTGAGAGTAAAAATAAGTGACTGGATCTATGAGGATTTTTATGTTTTTGTTAATAAATTTGTGCCCTTTTAGTAAAATCTTTGGTTGCATGTGGTAATAATAATAAGGCACACAAGCCACTTACACAACTTGATAAATGAGATTTGCCATTGGTCAAAACATGTTTAATGTTTATAGAATAATTAGTGGGGGCATTTAATACAGATTAATTATTGATTACAACATTTGAACGCTGAATTTAAAGTAAATACTGTAGATACATTAAAGTTACTTAATTCAAATGTTGTAACTTTCTGGAAAGGCAGTCAAGTGCATTTGTCTTTTGCATAGTTGTTTTGGCACAGTCGAGCTACGCGTTTCACACACACACGCACACGGGCAAACCAGATCCATGAATGTGTTTGTTTGTCATTATATTATTCTGTAATCGCAAGATTCACAAACCATTACGTAAGAGGAGCAAATACAGGCGTGTGTTCGTCAGGATGACGTTGGATCCGATTCGCGCATATGCGTGCGTTAACGTAAGTGATTACAGAATAATAATGAAAGCAAACGTTTTGACACAAACGCAACTTTATATTGATATTGCGAGACAGCATTTCACCTCGACGAGAAATCTGATATTTACATTACTGGCATAGCCTGATTTGAAACGGACAGTTTTGTCAAAGCAGCAAACACCTGGCTGGTTCTCTTAATTTTGCTGTTTGTCTCTGCCTATTCCTTCTATCCATGCCCAGCGCCACTGATTTAAGTCCTTTATATATAAGGTCGTCTGACCTAGGCTAGGGTTCATTTACTTAATCTTCATCCTGCTGACAACGTTAACTTGTTGTGACTTTTCCGCGGCTGCGCAGCATCTTCAGTCATCTTTTGTGCAAATGTAAATAGTGATGTGAGAAATGCACCAAAGGTGCTGAGAAAAGCTGTAATGTTCATTCATCAGTTCTTGATCTCATGAACTTCAATGTTCATACAATGTTACTTTTAACACTAATATATAATGTTAATATAACATAGACTATCTGTCTGTGGATTATATATACACTAAGGCCTAGTTTCACAGAAAATATTACTGGACTAAAAATTAGTTAAATTAAGATCTTTTTAAACATGCCTTAGAAAAAGTATTTTTGTATGAGTTTTGAAGAGTTTTGATATTTTTCTGGAAACTTGACTCTTCTGTAACTTTGCATCGTGTACTAAAACGACAGAAAGCTAAAAGTTGCAATTTTCTAGGCCAATATGGCAAGGTACTGTACTCTCATTCCAGTGTAATAATGAAGGACTTTGCTGTTGTATCATGGCTGCAGGAGGTGCAGGGATGTTTTACAGTGCCCAAAAATAGTCCCCTTGTTAACTTTCAATATCAGGGGCCTATTTTCGGGGACTGCGTAATATCACTGCATAATATTCCTCACTGCAACTACAGAAGAGTCAAGTTTTAAAGGGACACTTCACCCATTTGCAGAAAGCTTTGTATAGTCAGAACCCCAGTCAGGTTTTTTGAATGGTCATGCATCATTTTCTAGGTTGCCGCTGAGACAGGAGAAATACAGATTTCAGCATTGCACTTCCTTCTTTCAATGATGTAAAAATCATCATTTTGCATCATTGAAAGAAGGAAGTCCAATATCTTTGTTGAGGTAGTGAGACACCCCTTTTCTCGGTCAAATAGGCACCACATTCTAAATGTATGTTACATTTCGACTACAAATATGACACACTTTCAATAAAGATGAATGTTTCTACGGGTGAAATGCTCCTTTAAATAGGAAAAATATTGAAACTCTCCGGTTATTTTTTTGTTTGATGGTAATGGTCTAATCGGATTCAATGGATTATGTTAGGCTATGCTAAAAGTGGTACCGCCCGACCCAGAGATTGGTTGAATCCAAAAATGGTAAAAATCCAATGTTTAAGTTTGGAGAAGTTGTAAAAATTAGTTTAAAAAAAAAGTTGAGTGTAAGATTTGTCAGTGCAACTTACTGTTGAGTCTGTGAAACCTGGGGTAAGAGTTTTATTTTATCAAAGGGGATTTTGTTGTGTATTGTGACTTCCACTTGCTGGTTATAAATTTTATGAAATTGGATTTAAAAGTGATAATTTTTTCCCCATAATTTTCTCATTTGCATCTTGTTCTTAACCTATATGAATTTATTTTTTCAAATGAACACAAAAGATATATTTTGATCCATAAATTATGATAGTCTATTATGGCATAGATGTACAATGATAAATATGGCTGAATTTTAACTATAAAATGACAAAACCTGGTTTATAGAATTACAAGTTTAAAGCTGTTTAAAGTGAATACATTACTATATAGTGAATAAACTTTTGTGTATTGACGTGAATTATTGTCATAATGAGCACGGTCATATCTATTATAATGTATGACTGTATGCCTTTAATATTAAATATAAGTGGCCTCTGTATTAATAACATATTGCGTCTGTTTCCCTGTGGTATCTTTGGTTCACAGAGGACATCTAAGAAAAATAGGTCCACTTTAGTATGATGTTCATCCCACAATTGATCCACTTGATGTCTTTTATCATGCTACCAACTTGATGAATTCCCAGTGACAATTGATCACTTCCTTCTGAATTTTGCAGGGATGCTGAATTCTATAATGTATTATTGACTATATTCTATAACTTAGTGAATACTAAATGAGAATTTCGATTGAGAATTTTAATTCTGATCTGAGAAGTGTACCAAAGTGACTGAGAAAAACTGTAATAACAAAACTGAAACCTCCATACTTTCCATTGTACATTATGTTCATAATATACTTTGAACAATTCACATTTATTTCTTATTTAAAACTGTAATATTAGTCCATTCCCATGTTAATTCATATACGGCATCATAAAGTGTATTTAAAAACCTGCCTTACTTTTTTTCTTTACTTTGTATTTATTTAATGAAAAGCTGTTTTGAAATGATGTACAATTGTGAAAACTGCTATATTAATAAAATTGAATTGATTAACCTTAGAATGCATGACAGTTTTGTGACAGTGACACCTACTGGTGCATATTGATAAAATATATTTAAAATGCTGATTGTTCTACAGTGCTTATTTTAAATTATTATTAATAATGAAATTGTAAATAAAGGAATTCAAAATCACTTATACTTTGATTCAAATTCAATTTACTTTTTATACAACAATACAATGTATTGTAATTACAAAATCTTAAAAGCATAGAACACATAGTATTATTACAAATTCATCAAGAAATGAAACAAGAGGAATAACAAAACAAATATCCGCTGGAATTTTACAAATTTAAATAAAAGTCTTACTAATTATTAACAAAGGTAAGTTAATTTAACTTGCGAGAATTACAAAGAATTAAGGCTTAAAATATTACAATTTAATAGTACTTAATACAAGATATATATATATATATATATATATATATATATATATATATATATATATATATATATATATATATATATATATATATATATATATATATATATATATCTTGATAAGCAAAACCACACCAATGGGACAAGTCACCAAATAGTGTGATTTACAAGTATGAATTCAGATTAAATAATTTGTTTAATTGTAAGTGTAATGTAAGGTTTGTGTGTAAAATCATACAATAATTAGAAAAATCACGTTAAACATATTTTGCATTTACATTAAAACACAATGTGTCATCATAAAATACATGTTGCATAAGATTGTAAGTTCAAGGTGAAATTTGTTTTATTGTCAATTCAGCCACAGGTTCAGCAAAAACAGAGAATTTTAAATATATAACTAGTTTTAACAAACATACCTTACTAAAATATTACTTGTGTGCATTTTGAGGCAAAACAAAGGGCACTGATGTATTTTAAGATATGTCAGTGCAAGTTATTTTCAGTTTGGACTGATCCTACATTTATTTTAGTCTATGATTAGTCTAATCCCTGTTTATGAAACCGGCTCTATAACATTAAAAACTAAAGCGAGAATTCTTTACCAAATTACAAATAAATACAGTCAACATATAAAACAAATAAAGTATAATGTAAGAACACAATGCACGTGCAGATAGAATTTAAAAACCAATGAAATAAGTAGCAGTTCAAATATAATTGATATGGTGCAAAGAGACTAATTTAAAACATTTTAAAGTGACAGAGAACTAATTTAGTCAAACAGTGTAATGAGTTTTCAGTCCAATGTTGCAATAAGGTGATGAGCAGTCCAATGATGTACAAAGTAGCTAGTGCAAGTCAACATGTAAATTCCGGGTAAGTGAACTATCAAAAGGGCAACAGCAGGTGTAGAGAGGGTATAATGCAATGAGGTGTAGATGGGAGGGTACAGCTGTGAGAAAGTTCAACTTTTTGACAGCTTGATATATGAAGCTGTCTTTCAGTCTGGTGGTCCTGACCTGGAAAATACCAGTCTCTTCTCGGATGTTAGTAAACTGAAGAATCTGTGTGTGGCCTGGGTGAAAACATCTGCAATACAGAGGGCTTGCAGGTGAGATGTGTGCTATAAAAATCTTGAAGCAAGAGGATAGCAACATCAATGATCTTTTCAGCTGCTCTCACTATGCATTGGAGGGTCCTATGGTGTCATATCACACAGTGATGCAGCTGGTCATGATATTCTCAATAGTGGCTCTGTAAAAGGTGTGCATGATGGGGTTAAGGACTCTGGCTTTTTTGTGGGATAAGTATAGTGACTGGTGTGGAATAAGTATATTCGCTGGTGTGCTTTTTTGGCCAGTAATGCATGTTGTCAGTCCAGGAGAGGTCCTATGTGATGTCTACACCCAGTAAATTTTGCTAGTCACTCGATCAGAGAACCATTCTGAATACACACTGTCCTGAAGTTAACAAAAATCAGCTTCATCTTGTCCAGACACAGGCTCACCTAGTTCCTGTAGTTTATCTTATCTATTTTGTTAATGAGATAATACAGCTAAATAGATAATGCAGTTGTGGGAGAGCAGACTCAATAGGAAGATGCTAAGCAAACATCTTTGTGTAGCCCCTGTGTTAAGCTTGACAGTGCTAAATGTGTTACTGCCAACACATACTTCCTGAGGACTCACAGTCAGACAGTCCAGCAGCCAGTTGCATAACAAGATGGTAAGGCCAAGCTGAACCAGTTTGTGAATGAGCTATTGGAGGATGATGGTATTAAATGCTGAAGTGTAGTCTATGAACATCATTCTACATACAAGTCTTTTTCTCCAGAAGACTAAGGGTTGAGTAGACGGCAGTGGAGAAAGGTTGGACCATTAACAAACTGGAACGGATTTGGGACAGGGCTTCCTACAGTCCCCAAAAGCAGTGATAAACCATTTTTGGAAATTGTCCTTTTCTGTAATTTGCTTTAAATATGGATACATGTCGTCAAAGCTGTGTGTCATTTTCCTCATGTGATGTCCTCAGAGCACTATACACTTCTACTTACTTACTTCGGCCCATTGCACCTCCTGGTGCATAGCCATCGACGACTTCCCTTCAGCTCTTTCGATTCTGTGCTAATCTGACCAGTTCGCCCCAGGACAAGCCAGTCACTTTGATGTCTGCTTCAAGGTCACGGCGCTAGGCGTTTCTTGGCCTTCCCTTGTTTCTTTTCACTTAAGGATTCCATATGAGTGCCTGTTTGGTGATGTTATCTGTCCGTTTTCGCAGAGTGTGGCCTAACCAGGCCCATCTCCGTCTTACAATCTCCCCTTCAACGGGACACTGGTAAGTTATTTGCTACAAATCAGTGTTTCATATAATCTTGGGCCAGTGGATTGAGACGATTCTTCGCAGACATCCGTTGACAAAGGTTTGGATCCTCTTTAAAGTTGTCCTTGTAAATCTCCATGTCTGAGCTCCATAAAGCAAATCTGCCTTAACAGTTCAGTTGAATAAGCGCATTTTGGTGTGGCGGCTAATTTCTTTTGAAATCCAAATGTTTTTAAGCTGGATGAATGCTGTGCGTGCTTTTCTTATCCTGATTTTAACGTCCGCCTCTGTTCCACCCTGCTTGTCCACCACACTACCGAGGTATGTGAAAGAGTCCAATTCTTCCAGGGCTTCCCCTTCTAGCATCACTGGCTCCTGACTTGTGGCATTCACTTTAAGAATTTTTATCTTTCCTCTTTTGATCTTGAGTCCAACCTGTGCTGACACACAGAGCAGTTTTGTTGTCTTTTCCTGTATTTGCTGATGGCCGTGTGACAAGAGGGCACGGTCATCTGCAAATTCTAAGTCCTCCAGTTTGTTCCACATTGTTCATTGAATACCGTTCCTCTTTCCGTCAGTGACAGACTTCATTATCCAATCTATGGTCAAGAGGAACAGAAACGGTGACAGTAGACAGCTCTGCCTCACCCCTGTCTTTACCTGGAAGCTCTTTCTTAGCTGTCCTTCATGAACCACCCTGCATGCCATGCCCTCATAAGAGTTCTTGATCAAATTGACAAGCTTTTCATTTCTACAGGGTAAACAAAACAACAAATATTTTCTATAATTATGTTAAGCTATTTTAATGATAAGAAATACAAAAATACACATACATTAACAGTCTATTCAGTTTTATGATATGTTAAGTAATAAAGTGAACTTATTGTCCTATTGCTGTTACTGCTCTGTGCTACTGTTTATCAGATACTAAATGATAAGGTGCTGTTTTAGTACTTTAATTTTTCAACATTAACAAATATTTAATTATTATGCCATACTAAATATGAATGTGTTAATGAAATGCTAATGTAAAACATCATTCATAAAAACAATTATACTTACATAAAGTGTCTTTGAAGATGATTTTTCATCAGCAACTTTCAGCAGTGTGTACAGTACTCTTGTAATCCGGCAGGTTAGGGAATAAATATCACTGTTCTTATAACTTTTTGAGCAGAGGTTCAGAAGCTGAGTTGTCCATAAGGTCCAGATTGTTTGTAGATATGTTCCAATGCATATATAGTGCAGATGAATTAACTTTTTGAACACAGGTTCAGAAGCTGAATTGTCCATAAAACTCAGATTGTCTGGGCACAGAAAAAGGTTACTGCTGGTCAATATGAAAAGACATCATAAAACAGGAAGATCAGTTGTTATAATGTCCATGAAGAACCATTTTAAGCAATGCTTCCTAAGCTGAGTTGTCCAGAAGTTTCAGATTGTTTGTCCATTGAAAAGGCTGGTCGATATAAAATGACAATTACTGGACAAGAAGCTCTGTTGTTTTATTGTTCATAAAGAACCCTTTTGAGCAGTGGTTCATAAGTTGATTTGTACATAAGTTCCAGATTGTTTGTCAATTGAATAGAGTTCCTGCTGTTGAATATAAAACAACCATTACGAAATAGGAAGTTCAGTTGCTTTAAGCAAATGGAGAAACTTATTGAACAGAGGTTCATAAGCTGAGTTGTCCTTAAACTCCAGATTGTTTGTGCATTTTTTATATTAAATAAAATCTTTTGTGTTAGTGCTTGGCATAATTAACCACACAACAAACATTTTAACATTTTTTTTCTGTGACACAGTTCAACTTATATGATAGGAAGAAAATAGCTTTTATGCTAAAGTTTTTATATTAAAAATAAAATAAATACTATACATAAAATTTGCTTTTGCAAAAGATGCTACTAATGTTTAACAATTTCCTATAGGTGCGATTTTCAATTATAGTATACAAATATCTTGATCCAAGTGTAATATATGTGGAATTATTTAAAAAAAAAAGAAAAAAAATGGAGAGAACTGGGTTAGCTGGCATACCATTAAAAATAGTTGTAAATTATTTATTGTAAACAAACAATAACGTAATACTGCTTAATAAAAATAACTAAGTTAATTAAAGGGTCATATGATGCAATTTCTTGTTTTTTCTTTGTCTTTGTAGTGTTAAAAGTTGTTTTGGCATAATGAAGTTGAAATTCTTCTCAAATGTGAAGGCTCATTCATACCTTCATAAATCATCTCATTCAAAACACACTCCCACATGATATGACCCTTGTAAAAAATGAGTTATTGCATGTATAATGTAGAAACATTGTAGATTATGTCATAGCTGTGAAATAAGATGTCAAAAAATATAAACAAAAGGAAAAAAATAAAGTATTAAAACACATAAATAACATTTAAAATAAGACTGCATAAATAAATGAGGTAAAACGTATCTACATTCCCTAATCAAAGTACATTTCAAAAACAACTGGATTTATGGGTTGGTTGACACAATTTTAAAAGTTTTGTTCATTTGTTCAGTTGGTTAATTTATCTATTGTAATCTAATATTTTTTAAGAGCTAATTATTTTAATCTATGTTAGTACATTGTAGAAGTTTGAATGACTATAACAATAATTACTAGTTATCATTATAATTACTTATTAATCAACCTATAACACATTATTCACCCCTTTATCAACCAACACCTGTACCAGCTAACCCAGTCTCCCTACCCTGCCCCACTCCCTACCCTGCCCCAGGGAGCCGCCAATAGTTTGTGTCCTCCCTTAGCCCCTATTTAATAAGTGGCGGAATATAGTTATAACTCTAATCATTCACATAAACATGGTCTATATATCTTTGTGGCTAGATTTATTGAATTCATGTTTTGCGTTCATTTATAAAGTATAAATAAACATATATTAAATCCTGAAATATTTAAATATTTTTGGAGATTATTTTAATATAATTACGATTTAAAATTTTATTGTTTTAACAGCAGTTATATTATATAATTTAGGCCTATAGAAAAGTGCAATAGTCAAATTGACATATAGGACAACTAAGTAGCCTATAAAGTGTCTATGTATTTTTACATTAATGTAACAAGTATTGCGTGATGATAACTGTAATATGTTTGTACAATTTCAAAAGTAACACCTTCCATATCTTTTGTATACACATGATCAATTAGTGTACCTTTTTCTGTTGTTGAATTTTGTACCTGTTGAGTGTATCCATGTCGTCCCATTACTTTCAAAATTGTGGAAGAAGTAAAGATGTCCTCATTAAAGTCTCCCATGATTATCTTTTGTCCTGGTTGCTTCTCCATCTCATTAAAAACATGTAATAGTTGCTGTTGAAACAAATCAGTTTTATATGAATTAGGCCTATACAAAAGTGCAGCAGTCAAATTGACACATGGAACCACAAAGTACAAACACTCTAAGTTGCAACACTCAGGTACAAAGATATTACACTCAATGTTTTCAGAAAAATAAACTCCAACTCCACCTCCTCTCTGTTGTTTAAATTCAGTAAAAAGTGCAGTGCTGTCATCATAACATTTAGCTCTTGGGTTGTTTTTGAACACAAATCCTGGTATCTGTGGTTCTTGGTCATTAACATTTAACCATGTTTCTGTCAAACAAATACAATCAGCATTCATCAAAACTGTATGTGATGTAACATCCGGTAAGTGAGCTTTCAGACTTTGTACATTAAGCAGTGCTATTCTAAATGTACCAAGTGATTTACTGAAAGTGTACTTTTCCAAAGTTAATTTTGGCATATCTTTTAATGCCAGCTGAATTTTGTCATTACAAAATATGACAGAATCTTTAAAGTCCTCAATAATCAGTCCATCAAGAGATCTCACACGGCTCAATGCAACATATGCCTGTCCTGCTGTAAAGATTTTATTAAGTGATACAACAGCTTTATCTACTGTAAGTCCTTGCACTTTGTGAACTGTACATGCCCACGCCAATCTGAGTGGAAACTGCCTTCTTATTCCACCATCATTTGTTACTTGATCTTCTTGTACATTAATTACAGTAGAATTTTGAGAAAATGTCTGACGTGTTCTGTGTCTCTGAATTTTTCCAACAATTGGATTATCAAACTCCACATGAATAGCTGATGGTAAATCCTCATTATCTTCACCTTTTTTCTGACTTTCACTTATATGGACAACTGTACCAAAAGCTCCATTAACAAGACCATCAGCAACATCAATATTTTTCTTTAACATAACCCTTGCTCCAACACCCAAGGAAATATATTTAGACAAACATGAGTTGAAAACTTTTGTGTGGTATCCAACTTTACGTTCCATTCTTCCAGTTTTTGAATTTCTGATATAATCCTGAGCATTTATACTAATTGCATCTGGGCAACATTCATGTAGTCTTTCAATGTTGTATTTATCAACCTCGGCATTTGTAGCAAATATGTGAAGATCATTACATTTCTCCCCTGTTTCACATTTTTTCAGTGTAGCAATGTCAGTAGCTGTAAGTGATTCATCTTTTTTACGTACTCTCAGACGATTTAACATCTCAGCAAAAGCTGAATCTTTTTGTCTTACAACTTTGGTTAACTGAGCAAGTTCAAAGTTGTTTTCCCATATGTTTACTCCTTTTGCATCAGAATAAAGAGCAGTACCCTTTACAGGCGGTAACTGATAGAAATCACCCACAGCAATAATGCTGACTTTTCCAAATAGAGAGTAATCACCAGTTTGTTTTATTTGTCGCAACCTTCCATGAATATATGACAACAGACGATGGTCAACCATAGAGACTTCATCAATAATCAAGATTTGCAAATTACCAATGCTCACACGTAAAGAGTTTAATTTTTCATCACCGAGTGGCTGATATGGCAATCTGACATTTGCACCAATTGAAAATGTATTATGAATAGTTGAAGCACCAACATTAAAAGCTGCTACTCCTGTTGAAGCTGTTAAAAGCACAGTAACATCATCAGGATTTTCAGACAACTGAGATAATAGTCTGGATGATTCATAGTGTATTGCCTTAATTAAATGACTTTTTCCTGTTCCTGCTCCACCAGTAATAAATAATCTGAAAGGGTCAGGGTTCTGTCCAAGTATTTTCTGTAGACACCACTTCCTGACTTTATAGAATATAGCAGATTGCTCCTCATTTAATGACCGTAGTAAATCCAATGCAGCATCTCTGGGCATAGTGTGGTTGGTTTCAATAGTACAAACAGTTTGAGGGTTACCTGTAAGATCTGGAATCACTTCCCGAGTATCATCGTCAGGTAATACTTTATTCTTCAATATTTCAATACATTCATGACGCTGTCTTTCAGTTTCAGGACATATTGCAGCCCAAGCATCCTCTAAATCTATATCCTGCTCCAAAAGCTGTTTAGCTTTTTCTATTTTGTCACTTTCCTTTTCAAACAATTCTCTGTTGCAGTCAACAATTGATTTTACTTTATGCAGTGTACAACCAATTTTTATGACACCACTGTTGTAAAAGTCCTCGTATGTCACATAGTTGCTAGGCTTAAGATGACAGTCATCATAATATGGTAGAAAAAGCTGAAGCAATGACTGATAATATTTTTCTGGATCTTTTGTGGGTGAAAATCTTGGATATCTCACAACTGCAGGTTCAGTTCGTGTCCTTCGTTTCACATAACCAGAATTATTATTGAGTTTAATAACTTGCTTTTGTGAAGAAACTTCAGATTTTGACAAAACTCTGTACTCTGAACAAAAACTGGCAAGACAAAGATTTTTCATTGGTTCTGTCTGAGGTCTGTTCTTGTACCTGTCAACAACACTTGTCATCCAATAACTGCTTTCATCATCAGACTGGCTGTTCTCCACTTTATTTTGTAGTAGATGCAAAGGCAAACTCATCTTAACAGGATTTGGTCCTAATGGAATGAATTGTACTTTACGTGAACATTCCTTTAAATGCATGCCTGTCAGTCTGTACACGGCTTCTTGCGCGGAAAGCTCCCTACTGTGCAAATACAAACTTCCCAATTGTTTTAATGATGCTTTAGCTTCAAGATTGCCATTCATAGCTTCATTTTGTGCACGTTGAAGTAACAGTCCCATTTCTTGCTCAGCCTTTGTGATGTAACTTATAATATAAACCACAACAGAAAAAGCATCTGTGACATACTGAATATCCATATTCCCTTGCCAAGCACGCAATAAATCTCTGTTATACTGGTTTACCCAAATATCTTTTGTATTTCTTTTCAGGACAATGCTTTTCTTTTTAGAACATTTGTTGTATGCTTTCTCAAACACAGTCTGATCAATTCCCAGAAATAAAAAAAACGCATCAACTGAATCAAAATTCACATCAGAGTTTAATGCAGTTTTAACTTTCTTTATAATTGCACTTGCTGTTTCATCGTCATCATTCCCTTTGGACTCATCTGCATTAGATGCTCTTGTAATAAAGGTACGACTAGACGGAGGTCTTGGGAAATTAAAACGACATACTGTATTTTTCTTGCGACATGTTTTTGAATGTTTAGTACTGTGCTTCTGCACACTGTTTACTATTTCAAAGAGTTCAGTGTCTTGCTCTGGTGGTGTCTCACAGGTGATATATGTGTCAATGAAATCAGCAACCACAGGATCATTAGCTTCATCATCATCATTAAGCTTTGGAGCATTTTCTACCCAAAACAGACAGTGAACATGAGGAGAACCACGTTGTTGGAATTCAACACGATAAAAATAATCTTTTATTTTACCAATAGGTTCAGCTGGAGACATAATGACATGTTTCAGAAAACAATGCCATCTGTGATCAAACATCCTCGCTGCAGTGACAGGATTTCGTCTCAAAAATGCACATTTTTCAGACCACTCAAGCTCTTCAACAATGATTTGTTTACCCTCTTGTTTAATAATGGTGTTCATCATTTCAGGCCATCTCAGATCCGCAGAACTAAAAGATGCAAAGAAAGTCGGTATGCCAAGTTGTCTAATCAGTGCAAAGAGATCTTTCTGTGTAGACATCCAATAGGGAGGTGTCCCTCTGACAGGTCTCAAAAACTTATATCCTTCATTATACTTCAGTATTTTTTGTAAGTTATCAGAATTTGTCAGCATATCTGGTGATACCTTTGATAACTCATCTTTCTCATAACCTTTGCGTAATGCAATTGAGACATTAGATACAATTTGATCAACTTCTGATATATATTGTGCATAAAAAATGAAGTCTGTGTTCTGTGCAAAACGTCCATCAGCATTTAGTATTCGTGCATTCAGGTATCTTGTCAATGTGATTTTTTCTGGTCTGGCATCATGAAATGTTGGACCACCGGTCGGATAGAGAACAGGAAAGCACTTTGCCTCATTTGTTTTATCTGATAACAACCTAACAGGACTGTTACCTTCAGCTGGTGCTACATTTAGTACATCATGAAAATGCTGATCAATAACTTCTGAACCAATATCAACAGGCTGTAGTGATGTGTCTGACAAAAGACCATTTTGCTCTGCAATAAAACTTAAATCTTCTTCTGTCTGAATTTCCAATTCTTCACCTTCTTCAACTTCATCACCACTTTTATCTGATACATTATCATCATCCATTCCATCATTAGCATTACTTTGTGTAACATCTGGCTCACTCAATGAGTTGACCCACTGCTCATTAAACTCCACATCTTTATACAGTTTATTGTGTTTTACCAGATACCATAAAGCATTTCTTACATGATCTGTGTGGATATATTTATATTCATAATGACCTTTATATGTTAATTTTCGTTTCAGTTTAATCTTTATCATATGGTCATTACATTCATTTCGTGGAAGAATGTTGGTCATCTTTGTAGTATTTACTGGAACACAGACGACAGGCCCATGAACACCTCGCTGTTGACCCCGAGGCAGACAAAGAAGACGTAAGAAAGGAATATTGAGTGCTATTAGATGATGTTCCAATGAATTTAAACATTTTAATTCTTTTGGAATCTCCACCAAATGCATATTGTTGGCAACACTCTCTTCAGGTAGTTTTCCTCTAAGGATTTTTCGATGGCATGTATAGCAAATCCACAATTTACATGACAAATTGCCATATAAATAACAATTAGACTTACATTCATTGTTACATGCATGTAAATACTTGAGTGTGATACATCTTTTGCTTAAATCAGCTATTTTGTGTCCTTTTTGTTCATAACAATCTCTTATACATTCAATAACCTGTTTTCTGAACAATAAACGATGACATACACAACAAACACATTCTGGGCCTCTACTGACTTCTTGACGAAACAGATTAATAGTGAAATCAATATCATTGTGTCTTTCCTTCTGTTTTGCATACATTGCACATCCTTTTTGTATTTTACTAATGCGAAACTTTTCATCACTATAATATTTTTGCTTGGAATATTCACAAACAGTTGTCTTAAATGTTAAGTTTCCATGATATTTTTTATGAGAATACTGACATACCTTTGCTTTAAATGTTGGGTTTTCATGATACTTTTTATGAGAATACTGGCGTAGCTTTGCTTTAAATGTTGGGTTTTCATGATACTTTTTATGAGAATACTGGCATAGCTTTGCTTTAAATGTTGGGTTTTCATGATACTTTTTATGAGAATACTGGCGTACCTTTGCTTTAAATGTTGGGTTTTCATGATACTTTTTATGAGAATACTGGCGTACCTTTGCTTTAAATGTTGGGGTTTCATGATACTTTTTATAAGAATACTGGCGTAGCTTTGCTTTAAATATTAGATTTCTGTAATACTTTTGTTTGGAATACTCACACAACCTTGATCTAAAGGCTTCATTTGATTTATACTTGGTCTTAGAATACAGCTTAACATATTTTTGAAAATTAATATTTGTGGAATACTTCATCTTTGATTTTTCACACTTTGATTGATGTACATTTAAATCAGTCTTATATTTATCTCTGAGATTTTTAAGTTTCTTTTTTTTATAGTCACTGTTTTCATACTTCTTTTTGGCGTTGTCAATCTTATTCTGTCTGTATTGACTATTTTCCAAGTATTTAGTTTTGGCGTTGTCTATCTTATTCTGTCTGTATTGACTATTTTCCAAGTATTTAGTTTTGGCGTTGTCAATCTTATTCTGTCTGAATTGACTATTTTCCAAGTATTTAGTTTTGGCGTTGTCAATCTTATTCTGTCTGTATTGACTATTTTCCAAGTATTTAGTTTTGGCGTTGTCAATCTTATTCTGTCTGTATTGACTATTTTCCAAGTATTTAGTTTTGGCGTTGTCAATCTTATTCTGTCTGTATTGACTATTTTCCAAGTATTTCGTTTTGAACTTGTCAATCTTATTCTGTCTGTATTGACTATTTTCCAAGTATTTCGTTTTGGAGTTATTAATCTTACTCTGTCTGTATAAATCATCTTCAGAATATTTAAATTTTTGGTTATGTATTTTTCTCTGTCTGAATTCATTATCACTATTGTATCTTACACGTTCTCTCTTATTTTTGAGGTGCTCAATTGGTTCATTTGACTTTCTTTTTCGTAAACACTGTTTAATGCTATTATCATCTCCTACACTTTTGCATGCTTCTGCACAAACATTGTCCTGATTTTTAACACATGTAACAACTTCATAGTGATTACTGTTGCAGTGGTTCAAATAAATTGCATTATCTGTAAATGACTGACCAGTGGGTGCATGCACATTCCATCTGCCATTATTGAAGGTGAATATATTTATTTTCAACAAATCAGCCGTACAAAAAATGTCAATTTCTGTGGCCCAAGATCCGGAGTAATACATTTTACACTGTGTCACATAATCTTTTACTGATCTGTACTCTTCTCTTAAATACCTCACAAACTTAGAACTGTTAGCTTCAAGATGTTTCACAACTGCACGTCTTATTTTAAGGTGTTTCTCTTCATTGCCACATACTGCGTGTGCTACTGATCGATAAAAACAGTTACCGTCTGCCTTGATGCTCTTTGTTTTACACGGTATTCTTAACAAACACAAAGTCCTACCTTGTACACCATTGTATTCATTAGTCAGTTGTAAACGTTTACATAAAGCATCCTGATCTGTGGAAATTAAAGGTTTGAAATTGAACTCTGTATTTACAGTTTCTAAAATAATGACATCATCCATTGATAAATTATCACACAACTTGCTCACATGTGTAAGCTTTGGTTCAGCCTGTAGTTTATTCTTCTCATTGGAATCCCCGTACGTCTGATTCAGTTTGCACAGTGTTACTGGCCTGTCTGAACACATTTGTTTACCATTACCTTTAATACACTTACTATTGTCACTAGTTGCTTTAGGTGAAACTTGACAAATGCTGCTTTGTTGACCAGACTCACAAGAACTTGTCTCAGCAGTTGAATCCTTACTAATTACAGATGCTTTCACACCCGTCACTTCGAATGGGGTTCCCTGAGCATTCAGTGACATTGCAAGATTATTAACATGATTAAATAACACATATATGTCATCACAGTATACTACTACACTTGTTCCGTTATATTGTACCATACCTTTACTATTACGAGAATGAGAATCAACTACAACATATGTTGTACCTGCCTTTATTACGGCACAAATATAGTCTTTAATATTTAACAAACATGCATCATCAATTAATAGTGTCCTCTGAAGCGCTTCATCTAAGGGCATGCATACATCTTGTACAGCTTCATCATATAGATCAACACCAATAACACCTGAGAAAGATTCGGCAAGGTTTATTGAAAATATTGTGTTGTGCAGTGTGTGCACGGTTGGCAATTCAGCAACAGAAACATGTCCCCGGCCCGTGTTATCATTGATCTTCCCCTGCAGTCGCATAGATGTGTACAGCTCATCTCCTTGCATCAGAACAGCATTCAGGTCCTCTCTCGTCCATGTTAGCACATTCTTTAGCTTGCTCATCATTATGGCTGTGATGCTATTTACTGCACACTGTCTGTTACGGTTGAAACCAAATCGCTCATCACCCTGATGGAAGGAACCTTGTATAACTTTCAGAAGAAATGGATCAGAGTTATTGACATGCAAAGTTTTCACAATATCACAGTACGTTTTCTTAGACCTTGGAAGAGTTTTGGTACACATTGGAGATTTGGTACACATTGGAACATTTTCAGCAGCCTTACGGCAATTTTCAAAGTCACTTTTCACATAATTTTCCACATAATTTTCCACATAATTTTCCACATCACTTTCCACATCACTTTTGGCAACACTTTTGGCAACACTTTTGACAATGTCATTTTCCTCAGTGTCAGGGCTCTGTGTTACAGAGCTGTCGGGAGGTGCCTCTTTATTTAGAGGTTGCACAACCTCAACCAAGTCCATGGAGGAACCGACCGCATAACGGTCAGCAATCCTCCTTTTTGCCGCCTGGGAGCGACGGAAACCCTTTCCTCGTGGCATCTGCAATTACATAACACACAGGAAAATAATCAGTTAAATACTGTGCTTACTGTATAACTTCACTTGCTAGTTCGTTATACATAATATTTACTACAACTTTATATGAGCATGAACTTCATAAAATTTATATTTGTACCCATAACAGGTGTAAATTCCTTATATTCAAAAACTGTTCTCCACAACATTACAATTATGTTTACATCCACACAAGTATACTAATCTAAACTATTTATTTAACCGGTACACAATAAAAAAATAACAACTTGATGTTATCTTTTTTATTAAATATAAACTGAAAAGTTTTATGTTTTCTATGGTAACTATATAATTTTTTTTATCCTAAATACAATACAAAAGAAGTATAAATAAAATATCGAAACAAAAATACTATAGCTTAATTACAACAAGTTATTTAATCAAATTTGCATATTATCTCATACAGGCGTTTTATTGAAATGAAGAACCCACAATTCATTTCGGCAGCGAACACAGCATATCTAATGCACTAAATGGTCACATTTATTAGTGTAATTGAGAGTTTACCAGAGACAAAATACTAATTATGCAATGTGGAGTTAGATGTCGGCTGCCAGTCAGTCACTCCAGTTCTGCGTGATCACGGAAGAGCGCAAAATCAACAAAATGTCCTGAATTATGTGTCATATTCTGTATTAAATATTTTCAGAAATTAAAAGTGTCTCATAAAAATAAATTAAATATAATATCTCTGTCATTATAAATAGAGTAGATAACTTGGTGAATATTTTTGGCTTTAATTTACTAACGCAAATAATAATCTCATTTCATACTGTATCCTGTTATCATTAACAGCCCTGAAACCCAATATTTAACAGAAAATCACATCTTCTGAGTACACATAAAAACATTATATCTACTATATTTCTAAGTTTAATGGTAAGTTATAATGCATTATTTTCATGATGACGATACACACATGAAAAGTCCTCATGATGAAACCTGCTTGGTGCACCTGCTGTCTCATATGCAAGGATCTGGTAAAGCAATGTCATAATGTATTACAATTTATTGTTTTGTAGTCTCTAAAATAAGCTGCTGGGACACAAAATAAAGTCTGCTGTCCTTAGCATCTCAGCGGGAACAAACGTGCACATGCAGAGCTGTGATCTTTCATTCTTTGACGGTCACATACGCTCATAATTAAGTCAAAATGTCCATTGGCGTATATCAATGTGTATAAAAAGGTTATGTGTAAAGTGTAAAGTGTAAAGTTTAGGGGAAAAGTGTTTTAGAATGTATGAATCCATTACTGTAAGCTTTTAAAGTGACAGCTGTTATGTTAATAAAAAAACAATCTGCTACTTAACTCATTCACCGCCATTGACGAGTTATCTCGTCATTTATGAGTTCATATTTAACTAATAAAAATGCCTTTCTGGACGAATTTCAAAGTGAACGTGTAATACCGCTTTTATCCACCAGATGGCGCCAAAACGAATTTATCAAAAACGGATGTTAAAAAGATTTTAAGATTTATTTTAAATGCCTTTATGTTTGATAGTCATTCTGAGTCTGATCTCTAACATAAATTCCTTTTAAAAAAACGCAATTTTTTAAGCTTTTTGCTCAAAATGTTGTATTTTTGAAGAGAAATATCCATATTTCAGTGGTTAAATTAAGTGGAAAAAGTAAATATATAATGAAACGTTTTTTCCCCATTTTGTTTGTTTGTTTGTTTGTTTGTTTATTGTTTGTTTGAAAGCAGAGGGTGTGTTCTTTAATTTGATATAATTTGTATGTTTATATATTTATAGAAAATAATTTTTCCTGCAAGGAAATTTTGTGAAAATTTTGTGAAAATCACAAAAATGCAGGTGGGCAACTTTTCTCAAAAAGGCTGGCGGTGAATGAGTTAATGTTATATTTATTTAACAATAAATTAAAATTGTTTCTCTTTTCTTATATTATCATCACTTACTGTTTACTTGACTATTGAATTACTTGAAGTTTTTACTGTTTATTTAATATTAGGCAACAATTTAAGTTATCCTTGGTAACTTCTGATTGAAGGCAATCCTTTATTCCGCCGATTTAACTCCTTTGGAATAGAATAAAATTGTAGTTCGGGGTTCCTCTGACGACTGTTGTTACAGCCACCATCACAACATATCCAGAGCAAATTTAATCTTGTTGTAAACCTCCTCGGAGTGTTTTTATTGATCTTTATCTCGTAGTCGTGACTGCTGTGACCATAGAGTAAAGCAGAGCGCGCAGCTGTGACCGGACACAAAAATGGCGGCAACAACACACAGTGACGTCACGTGGTCCTGATGAATAGGCTACAAGAACATGTTTAGATTAATTAACTTCAAACAAGTGGGCACCCTAGTCCATGTTGCTTTTATATTTACAGAAACTGTGCCACAGTTGAGGTGCAACCAAAATCTTTAGATAGTTTTGGGTTTGATTCCCCTGTGCACACTCAGGTGACATCTTTTACATGTAAATGTAATTTTATAATAAAAAGAAAACAGCATAGTTTTTCAATATTTTTCTATGTTCTTACTTCAACATAGACAAATTAATACATCCCTATCTTGCAAAAATCGTCATATTACATCATCGGAGGACTTTTTTGCAGAACCAAAATGCAGATATCTCTCCTCTCAGGTGGAAATGAGTGAGGGAAACATGGTCATTCAGTAATACTGCCGGGTTTCTACAGATACAAAGCTGAATGCTAAATCGGTGAAGTATCCCTTTAATCTTTGTACAGCGCTTCATGAATAAGCTTAGCCCCATTGATTACATCAGATCCAAACAGGGATGAATTTAGAAGCTAGGGGTGTGCAAAAAAATCGATTCACATATGATTTATATATATATATTTTTAACGCCGTGTTACTATCGTCCTGAAATGAGTTGATCTCAGTATTCACATAGATGGCGCGTCGAAGTCACACTGACGCCTGCACACTCTTGTCACAGTGTTTCCCCACACATTGCTGTGCAGCGCTGCCCAGGTTAACAAGTGCCCAAGTATATCTGGCATCAAATTTTGTCTTTTTTGTTTTTCCATGATGATGACACTCTTTAATAATGACATTTTGTGTGCGACATGAGTTCGGTGTGCGTTTACAGATGCGACGCAAACAAGCTTGTGTCACATTGTATCCTTCATGTTTCTGAACTTGAGCAAAGTTTTACCATTAGAAGAGACTTCACGGAGCACCCGCGGCCCATATAGTTCCGGGTTTGTATTTGAAATGGTCACTCGGGTCCGGGCCAGTCATAGTTAATTACTCCGGGTCCCGAGTGTGATTAATATTGTGTGTAAAACCCGAGTCGAACGGAGAGTGGCCATGAGCGCTACCGCGCTAAAGCTAGCTCTTTTCTATTATTATTATTAATAAACCATATATTTTCTAAAACCTATTGCAATGAACGAGCAAAGCTCAAGCTGACTCAAGATTTACAAAATGCAAAGCTGTAATGTAAAGTCCCCTGTCACTGGGACAGCAAGTAGACTTTTGAATCTGAAATGAGTGGATTTTGCTTTTTTTTAATCGGCAAGAGAGAAATAGAAAGAGAGGCACTTTTCCTGCTTCTGCTCTATCTAATAGAAATAATAATCATTATAACACCTTTATTACATTTATAATCTATAGACCTGCACTGTCTATCATTAATATAGTATATTATTGTATTTAATAGAGTTTGATAAAAGGGGTCATCTAATTGCTTCATATCAGTTTTTATTTTTGCATAAAGACATAAAGTAATATCAAACTACATTTAATTTGTTGTGTTTATTTTCTTTAAAATTGTATATCTACTACAATCAGTCACATAGGAAAAAGTAAACTACATTTACATAGTGTGAATCATTTTTGAATCGAAAATCGATTCTGAATCGAATCTTGAGCCTAAAATTCGGAATCGAATCGTGAAATTTTCTGAATCGTGCACCCCTATTAGAAGCCACCAAACACTTCCATGTTTTCCCTATTTAAAGACTGTTACATGAGTAGATACACCAGTAAGTATGGTGGCACAAAATAAAACTTTTGTTTGGATCCTAAGGAATGAATTGGGCTTGGCTAAATCCTAACACATTCACCACGCGTGGTACAAAGATTAAAAGTGCACGCATTGATAAAAGATCTAGGTTGAGGTAAGAATATTGTAAAATACTGAAAAATGGCGGTGTTCTCCTTTAAAACTTTATATGGATTTAAGGTAACCGTAACATGAGCTCACTATATTGCCTGTAATTTCACAATGACTACGTTTACATGCTGTAAATATTCGGGTTATGGTCAGGTTAAGGTCGGGTTTCTGAAACGTTCGGAATAACCCGTTTACATGCGTGAGCAGAAAGAGTTACCCCTGTATACATGGAATTGGCAATATCCCGATGTAAACTGTGATTAAAAGGTAAATGCGGTGATTTTGCATGGCTCACTAGTGCGCTATGCAGTTTTACCGCCTTCATTTACTAAAATAAAAGTATTATTTAAATCCAGAACAAGCTGCACCGATGTAGAAGCAGCGTAGGCTAAGTTACATGTCTTTCCTTTTTTGAGAAAAAGATTAACAAGCTATACTAGCCTTCAGCTAAATATATTTAAAAAAAAAATATTTGAAGAACAATTTTCTAACAAGAAGGTTTTTAAGTGCAAATTTACAGAGCATCGGTAAATAGAGAACACAACCGTGTCTTAAAGAAATTAAAATTAGACAGCATTTATGCACCTATAAATGTACAAAACGAATGCAATAGCTTACAGAAGGCAATGAATATTTATTTATGGTTTTTTCAATAATATATTACTAGATAAATTAACATATATAAAGTATGAAAACAAATAAATCATTATTTTGGCTAAATTAAGCTGGATAGATCATTTTTATAATTGTCATCCTTTCAGAACAAGCTTATATGCTATCTATAATAACTTACATTATATCCTGAGTGTTACTTGGCCGAAAATATGTAGAAATAAATGCAAGTAAAAAAGTACAGAACAAAAATGTTTAGCTCACGCGGTAGAACGAAAAGCCGTTAATTAAGCGGAGTGAGAACATTCAGAAACAGTCGAGTCGGCAGATGATCATCAATGTTTATAATGTTTCACGCAGGTACTGTTGATGAAAAACTTTATATCTACATGTTCAGGTAAGAGTCAAGTTTTCATTCAGTTAATAATACAGCCACCGGCGTTATTGCAACATCCTTATCCACGGAGCGGACGCTGTATACAAAGAAAAAACCTAAGGTTTTTATTTTAAGTGGTTTTAATGCTGGTAAGAAATCAGTTATATTATGGCGCTTTAATTTAACTGATCAACACACATACAAAGTCATTTTAATCTTACAAACTGCATCTAGATGCAGACGACGCTATACAGTTATTCTGTCATCTTTCACTTTTTTCACATATTCACTGTATTTAACGAAATATGAATAGCATAGTATTACATTCATTTTTAATTCAAATTCACAAAAATAAGTTGTTGTGTTCTGTATTTACCGATGCTCTGTAAATTTGCACTTAAAAACCTTCTTGTTAGAAAATTGTTCTTCAAATATTTTTTTTTTAAATATATTTAGCTGAAGGCTAGTATAGCTTGTTAATCTTTTTCTCAAAAAAGGAAAGACATGTAACTTAGCCTACGCTGCTTCTACATCGGTGCAGCTTGTTCTGGATTTAAATAATACTTTTATTTTAGTAAATGAAGGCGGTAAAACCGCATTGCGCGCAAGTGAGCCACACAAAATCACCGCATTTACCTTTCAATCACAGTTTACATCGGGATATTGCCAATTCCATGTATACAGGGGTAACTCTCTCTGCTCACGCATGTAAACGGGTTATTCCAAATGTTTCAGAAACCCGACCTTAACCTGACCAAAACCCAAATATTTAAAGCATGTAAACATAGTCAATGACAAATCATGGTTTAACATGACATACCTCAGATGAGTTCTGAAAGTCTTCTGAAAAACAACAGAAAAAGATAAAATTTAGTTCACAAAATATTAATCTTTTATTCAGCTGAAATCACACATCTTTTTATTCTCTCTAAAATGGCTGTAATGAAAAAATATTTTGGCAATTGTTGATCAAGTAATCTTATATTTTTTGTTAAGAAAAACATAACTAAGTGATCAATATTCTTTAAAAGGATATGGTATATGTTGATGATTGTAATTTTTATTTATTTTTACATTGAAAGCACAAACTTTCTTCAGGCAAATAACATTTAAATCTTTGAAATTTGGTTATTAATCATTATCAGCAAAATCCAATACCTGTCAACATCTACTTGGTACAACAAGCAAGTCTTCAATCACAACAAGGACAAAATAGATGAAATTTAACAGTATGCCAATCTTGATTCATTACAAATAAACAACGACATTAACTGTTTTCTCTAGCTTAATAAAATTATGTTCATTATTTAAATTTTATTTACAGTTTTTAGTAACAAGTTCATTTAATTATCTCATAACGTAAGACACACATCTGTGCCACCTAGGCATATTTATGTTATATACAGAAAAGGTCACTTAAAAAAATCTAAACTTTCACATCAATCCACGAGCAATTAATCCATAAATAATGCACCGTCACTTTATTTGATCATGAGCAGCGCATCAACAACAGAGCCCGATTGCAGCACTGCTAATTAGGGATGGGCACGAATGTTCGAATATTTGATCTGCAATAATAATTCGAATTAAAAAAATGCTATCCGAATGTTTGTTGGTTTTTAATGTGCCACCAAAGGGTAACGGCTTACTTAATGCCTTTTCACTTCATCTATACTGTCTTTTACAGACTTTAATGTAAAATATACATGAACATTTATTTGTATGTATTTCTGATTGTTCAGCAATTAAACTTGCAGACAAATTAAAGTTTTTTGTTTTAACTCCGGGTTTGTCCGCGCCGTATTTGGACACACGTGTTATTAAGACGTGCTTCTCCACCACCCTCATCAGCGCATCATGAGAGATTTGTAAACTTCCTGTTATATAGTCTACTTTATTTTGTTAATAACGAGACAGATAAGGAAAATAAAATGAAACTGAAAACATTTATTATATGCGGTGCTCTTTAGAAAATAAACCGGATAACTGCACATGGTTGTTTAAAAGCATATAGCTCCGTCTTTGTGAAATGTTGTTAAATTAAGCTTGTAACTTTGTAAAGTCAGCAATAAGGTTTCGATCCAGCTTACGTTATTAGTAAAATAATGTTAAATACAGATATTCTTGTTAGATCCATCTGTTGTTTTTACCGGATAACCACCACGAGGCAGAGTTGTCTCCGCAGCCCCAGCATTATTCTATCTAGTGAGAAGAATAGGCTCTCACCGGAGCAGGTAGACTAAATTTGGTTGTCTTTCTTCACAAAAACATGTCAAACTAAACAGAAAAGATATTCATATGGCAACCAAGCAGTCTGTTATGTAGATGTGTTTTTTTGTTTGCTCCATGCTCTTATTTGGTGTTTTAAGTCTGTTTAAATGATGATAGCCTACTTTGTGAAGTCCTCAAACTTTAAACTTCGCTTAGATTTGGGGTTAGGGTATAATATAATTTATGTAAGATCAAACAGTAATGAATTCGTAACGACTGACTTGAAAATAAGGATTCGACTCAGACTTCGCTCTGCACGGGGTTTAAACGCCTTTCTTTCTGTAGGATTTTTTTTTAAAGAAGATTTTAAAAATGTTTATTTTTACAACGTTTTCAACTTAAAAGTACACACACACACACACACACACACACACACACACATACAGAATATAAGCTTAGTTTGTGGTGTATATTTTCTAATTATAAGCCTTCTGTGAAATTATGACAAATGAAAAACACAAAACACTTATGTCTTAATACACATAATTTAAATAAACGAATATTCATTCTTTATGAGCTTAAATATTCGAATAGTAAATTACTGGTAAAATGCCCGTCCCTACTGCTAATAGTGTGCATGCTCTAACTTGTGATCATGGGCACTGAAAATAAAACATGCACTGCTTACATGCTGCTCACGCGTACAATGTGCAACCAGCAATAACCTACTCATGCAGTACGCTGTTTTGCCAATCTATATGGCTGAGAAGTGCATATTCCAGAGAGAAACTCAATGCAGAAGTCAATGCATACCTTCTATTAATTAAACAGTATTTTAGTTGTGAAATTTCACTTACCTCAGTGCTGCTTCCATTGATTCACCATTTAACATAAAAACCAAACAAAAAATAATTAGTCAGCTATGCTGTGTTACACAATTTTAAAGTAATAATTCAACCAAAAATGAAAATTTGGTCATCATTAACTTACTCTCATGTTTGTAAACAAATCATTCATGAACCCAACTCACTTTCATAGTATTCTTTTTTCCTACCATAGAAGTGAATGTGGCTCATGATCGATTTAGTTACAAACATTCCTCAAATGTTCCTTGATGTTTATCAGAAAAAAATGCAGTTCTGTAACATCATGAGTGTGAGTAAATGACTGAAACAATGATGAAAATTTTCAATTAAAATTTCCAACTATCCCTTTTTAAACACATGCTTAAAAGGGAATGTCAATTTCTTTACATTTTGACCTACTTAATTATTTATTTTTTACAAAATAGACATCTGAGCTTGTTAACATTAATTTCCTCTCTTCACATATCATTTATGCCGGAGATGCATATTACTTTTGAAATCAATTTCAGTTAGGTTAATTTGTTTTAAACTATGTGAATTCATCAGAAAAAGACTAAATTACAGCTCCATCAATGCTTTCTCTTAGCCTGTCATGATCCTCTCTGGACCTTGAGCTGCACGTGCTACTGAGACAGACAGTAGACACAGGCAGAAACGACACAGGCGATCGTGATCGGCTAAAATGCTAATGATGTTCATTTTTATGCAATCAAACATACATGTAAACACTATTGCAATATAGCCTCTCCAAAAATCACAGAGGTCATGTTTATTAATCGTGCAATAAATCGATAAATTATCACAACAGGCCTCATATTAAAAGCAGCAGATTATAACACTGATTTGCCTAATACAACTAAAAAACATATGAAATAACATAAAAATACATAACAATTGTATGGATGACCACTAATAAATACGGATTAGCAAGATTATACATTGGAAGAAAACTCAAGTCTTACCTTTACAGGGATAGAAAGAAAATGGCTTCTTCTAGCAACGGAAAAAGTACTCTCTGCAAAAACATTGCGGCTCCCCTAGTGGTCAGGAGTAAATATCACATGAGTTAGGAATTAACACACAAACACACACCCTAAGATGTGTGTGGGTCATAAACTCATTTAGCCCTCACGTATAACATTTTCTTACAGATGTAACTTTATTAGTTTTTGAATTATTTGAAAAGCTAATTTTAACACACCTGATGTAAAAAAAATAACCTTAACATGACAATGCCTTAGACACTACTCTAACACACTATAACTACCCTGCTAAAAAAACAATAGACACTATCACAGAAATTCTATTGGATTGATTGGTTTTAATGGGAATTTTATTGGTTCTATTGGAAACTCTAATGATCTCTATGGGTCTTTGTTCGTCACTAGTGGTATGTATTGGTTCTATTGGTGGGTCCATTAAATGTCCCAAAACACTACAAAAATGAATTTTGTAGTGGTTTTAATGGTACAAGCTAATGGGTCCTATTTGTATTTTAATGGAAACCATTAGAATTTTCTGTAATGGTTTTATTGTTTTTTTCAGCAGGATGCTAAACACATACAGCAGCATATGATGTACAGACCAGCTCAATTAAAAAAACTGACCATCAATATATCCTCTACATATATATCAAATTATTTATAAATAGGCCTATATTTTTTATGTTTTTGGATGCAATTGCAAGCATGACACGATATGTAATACAATGTCTTCATGATTTTCACCCATATCAGAACACCAAATTACCTTACCTGCGTTCAGAGTGGCTATATATTTGTGAATCATCATGATTATTTTGTTTTATAATGCATTGACCTATATTTGTGTTCTATGAATTAATTTTGGTAAGATTCCTTTTACATAGATTTTTTGTGTTTTTGGAGTGGAGTAGAGGGGTGTAGAGAGAGCTATCCTGAAGACAATTCAGTTAAAAAACAAGAACCAAAACATAATTTTAAACATAATTTTAAAGGGACCTTTATTTTGAAAGGCAACAGTGAATGCGATGCTGACCAATCATAAGATTTATTAGGATAAGTGGATTAAAAAATATGTAATATAGAATATAGTTATATATAGTAAGTAATCTAAGTATACAATCTCTTTACACTCCATCACAGTAGGTGGCGGTATGCACCTATGAAGTTGTTTCGCAACCTGCCATAAAATCAAACGAAGAGGAAGATCATTGACCCTAGAGGTTCTTGCTGCGTCCGAAAACTCAAGGCAGTGACTCGTTGCCTCGCTGCCTCATGAGGAAATGACTTCGGAAGCATGAAGGTAGCTCAGAGAAAGACTTTCGGACACACTTCTAAGGCAGCGTGTTTGAAATTTAAACAGAGGGCGCCTTTGTGATAACTAATCACATATTTGAAAACTACAATACTAATTTCTCGCTAGAAATGCAATTAAAAGGTGTAAAAAGTACAAATATACCTTTATTTACACTAAATTGGTGGTCCAGTCCCGTCCTTGGCCGCCATTTTATTTTTTCGAACTCGACCGGACTCGACCAATCACATTCTTAATGTACGTCCACGCATAGGTATCTCAGGAGACAGGAAGTAAACCAAACATTGAATTCGGACATGCCTTGATGCCTTGCTGCCTTGGAAAGCTGCCTCAGAAGGCAGCAATTTAGAGTTTTCGGACGCAGCCACAGACTAAACACACCCGCAGTTCAGACGACATGTCATCAAAATCATCATGTTTTTCAACATAACACGCGAAACCCGGTTCTCTTTAATGCACAAAGCCAGGGAGCAGGTCAGACATGAATCATGATCTTTGGGTAACTCTATATACTACTAACACCCAGACTTTGAAACTCTTATCTGTTGTGCTTGTAAAGCATAATTACTACTTCCATTCCTGAATAACTGTTAAGTGAAACAGATGTTTATAATAGTTGTCATACTATATACAGTAAATGAGGTAGAAGAAATAATGACTTTTTCATCATTCTACATTTAAACCCACACAGAAATCTAATGTTTAAACCCGCACATTAGCCTATAAATAATCAAAATTTTATTTTCTGTATAATAATAAATGTTGTCTTATACAAACTAGAAAACGTATATATCACTATTTAACAACCATAAAATAGTATTTCTCTATCAATCTTGATTTTCTTACAAGTTATTTATTTATTTATTTATTTATTTATTGCCAAAGATTTATTCCTTGGAATTTTCTTGGTGAGCTCATCCACAATACATTGAAATACATTGTTACATACACATACATATACAACTGTATATTTCTAAACAATTATAAGGAATGAAATACAGTTGCAGAAGAGTTGAGAGCATGAACAATCCTACAATAGGTACTATTCAAAAAACGTGTAGTCTTAGTTTTAATTGCTCTAAGGCGTCTACCTGAAGGAAGAGGCCTAAGGAGGTGACTAGCTGGATGTAGGGGATCTTTCAGGATCATTAATCCCTTTTTCTCCAAACGTGAAACATAAATCTCATCAATAGAGGAAAGATCACAACCAATAATTTTCGAAGCAAATTGTCTTATATTAAGTAAATTGAAACAGTACTTGTGTGTTTTAACAATTATTAAAGACCACCTATTGTCCAATTCACGTTTTAACAGTTCCTTTGGTTTGTAAATGTGTATTAGCCAGGTTAAAACCAGACCATTCTCAGTAGTAACTGAGTTATGCTCTGGCAAAGCTTCATAGACAAATAATTTCCAAAGAGCGTCACCAATGGACCTCACTCAAATGCCTCTGGGCACAATTGGCTAGATCTAAAACCAATCAAAGCGATGAAGGGGATGACGTATGCACCACTACCAGAGGGCTCTCACTAAGACATATTCGTTCTGCAATCAAAGTTGCAAATTAGTACATCAGACTTATTACCGACAATCCAGTCGATAAGACAGCGATAACATCTTTTTTTAGATATGAAGTCTTCAGGTGTTATTCTTTGCTCGGATTTTTAAAAAAAAGGAAAAGTTTCAATCACTTAAAACAGACGCGATAGCTGATTAGAACGAGTGATGTTTCACAACTGCATCCATCAGTATAATGATTCAAAATCTGCTTTACCATTGCTGCTGCGCTGTCTTTATCGAGTAAAGCCCGCCTCCAACGTTTCTGATTGGTGCCGCAATTTCTCTGCATTAGAAATTTTCTTGAATGGCCTCTTTGCCAAACTACTTGCAGAGCAAATCTAAATTTGGCGGAAGTTGTCTGGGTTTTTCCAGGCTAAGTGTGTATTAGTTCATGTTTACAATATGCAAAAGGTACAAACCCAAAAGTAAATGATTATGCAAGTTATTGTCTGCAACATAAATCTTTTTTCACGGACTACAACAAACACTAGACCAACATTATGATAATTCCTCCCACTTGGACTAACAGCCTATAAGTTAACTCCTGTTAGCATTGCATTGTGACCAGATCTTTCAAACATGGGAAGGAGCGTCACATTTCTGACTGACATCAGAGGTATTCAGGCCAATCACAATGTACAGATTAGTTGGCCAATCAGAACACAGCACTTTTCAAATTGATGAGTTTTGTACAAAACTCTGTCCGTTTATAGAAGAGACTGAAATCTGGAGCTATAAAAATGTATGGTATGTGGAAAATAATGTGTTTTTTTTTAACCATAAACCACACAAACACATTGTATTACACCAAATACACAAAATAGCTTTGTTTTAGCAATGAAATAGGTGCTCTTTAAGAGATACATTTTCTCAGTTTAAAATTTTGGATCATGCCTTGATGACCATGTTAAAAGTTAGGAACCACTGGTTTATACTATTAAAGGAATTAGCATCATCAGTATGTTAAAGGAATAGTCTATCCTTTTGCCATATTAAACTATGGTATTACCTAAACTTAGATGAATGAATACATATTTATCTTTTTTCAATGCGTGCACTGTACAGCGCGTCGTGAATGTGTTAGCATTTAGCCTAACCCCATTAATTCCTATGGTACCAAACAGGGAAGCCACCAAACACTTCCATGTTTTCCCTATTTAAAGACTGTTACATGAGGAGTTATTCCAATAAGTATGGTGCCACAGAATAAAACCTTTTTTTTTGGTACCATACAAATGATTGGGGCTAGGCTAAATGCTAACACATTCACAAAGCGCTGTACAGTGCACACATTGAAAAAAGATAAGTATGTATTTATTCATCTAGGTTGAGGTAATAACATAGTTTAATATGGCAAAAGGATAGACTATTCCTTTAACATACTGATGTTAATCATTTCTAATGCCTTTGTCTCTTTTTCTTCTGCTCAGACTAACTTAAATCATGGTTGATATCACACAGCTCCTCGTGATTTTAGTAGAGGAGAACTGCAATTGCAGCTTTCAAATGGCATCCCATCATGACTTTGTCAACAGATGACACAAAAAGTTGTAACATTTGTTGTAACACGTTTTCTTCAGAGAGTTTGGGCCAGTTGTACTAGCCAGACATAAAAAAGTTGGATGTAAGGCCTACGGCAGGCTTAGTTATGTCCAACATTGTGAAAAATATTTAAGCCTTTTGCACCATCTGAAACTACGACCAGTCACAGCTATGCTCATTGTAAATGATGCACGTCCCCACGTATGCATTTAACTGCAGTGATATTTAGACAACATTCCCTTTTACTATGATTATACTATGATTACCCTTACTGCCGCCAGCTAATAGATGACAAGAGAGCTTTCCCTCCTCATGTTTAACTGTGCACTCACCCTCAACATACGTGCATCACGTGCACACCCATCGATCACGATCTGCACATTAACTAAATGAAAGCCTTTACCGTTTGCGCAAAAGGTAATAATTTGGATATTAATTCTAACAGCTCTGGATTAAAATGAAATTAAATTAAAGCTTTTAATCAATTCTCTACTCTGTCTTTGTAAATATTTATATATTTTATGATATCATAAATTTTTGGTGTCTCTATGAACTCTGCCATGCACAAAAGCACACTGCTCACGTATCCTGTGCATTACATGTGCCAATGTCTCATCACATTTCATTATTTCTATTTTTGCCATATAAAAAAGACAAGACTTTATAATAACACCTACCCTTTACTAGATGTAAGATTTAATTTAAGGTATGTGCACTACGTCTAGATGGTGCAACAGGTGTAAATTCTACGTCGGTCTTAGGAATTTATAGAACTAGTGTTCCATGATTCTCAATGAGACAGGGACGAGTGGAAAAGAACAGATAATTTTGTTGCATTTTTTCATCTGACATCATGCTCATCCAAACTCAACTTTACCTCATTATGTGCCCTTTTTGGCTTGACCCCGGTAATTGCTGCTTGCAGCTATATTTAGGGGTCAAGCCACGAAGTGGCGTAGACACCTATTGTATCTGTTAGTTTTCTTATTAGGGGTCAAGCCCCGAAGGGGCGTAGAACCCTATTGTTATTGTTAGTTTTCTTATTATTAGGGGTCAAGCCACGAAGTGGCGTAGACACCTATTGTTTCTGTTAGTTTTCTTATTATTATTATTCAGTTTCTTGTTCTTCCGCCATTGAAGTCAATGGCAGCCCATAGAACCGTACGTAGGAAAGTTATGAAATTTGGCACACATGTAGAGGACAGTCTCAGAAGTTACTATAGCAACATTGGTGTGTCTGACTCAAACCCTCTAGCGCCACCAACAGTCCAAAAATCCACTTATGTTCATGCTCATAACTTCTGACCCGTGAGTCCTAGAAACTAAATTCTTGTTTCCACTGAATCCTTGGCTCATGATGATTCAATTGCACACATTGTTGTCATTTGTGTCATGCACATCTTTCCGCCATTTTGAATTTTCTATAAAACCTACTTTTTCGAACTCCTCCTAGACCGTTTGTCCGATTTGCATGTCCTTTGGTATGTAGCATCTAGAGACACCCATGACAAAAAGTTATCAAAAGCTTTTTGATTGACCAATGCGTTCTCGTATAAATTGACAACATATATGGCGGCGAGCACGCCAAAACGGACGTGAGGCCGTATTTTCGCAAAACTTTTGTGTATCGACACGAAACTTGGTATATGTCATAACAGTCATGACCTGAGGGTGCCTGCAACGTTTCGTCACAGCGCCACCTAGTGGTCACGAGATTCGAAAAATGCCTATTTTCGCTTATAACTACTTCAAACTTGAGTCTAAAATCATGAAGGAGGTCTTGTTAGATTCCTTGAGGCATGCCGAGTCAAACGTTACCAAACCGTTTTCGGTCGGCCATTTTGGGTGTCGGCCATTTTGAATTTTCTCATTAAGTTCAGTATTTCACAAACCAAATGGCGTATCGCTACGAAATTTGGCATGGTTCATCGCTGACATGTTCTGAGCGCACCTATAAATCTTTAGGACGGCGCCACCTAGTGGTCAGGATATGTAAATAAATTGTTTAAAATCTTTATATCATTTGATTAAATTGCCACTATGACATAAGACTTCACTCTATTGATTCCTTGGCTCATGCTGAGTCCGACTGTACCAAATATGTCTGAGTCAAACCTACTTCCTGTCGGCCATTTTGAATTATATTGAACACCTACTTTTTCGAACTCCTCCTAGAGCGCTCGTGTGATTGGCTTGATTTTTGGTATGCATCATCTAGAGACACTCTAGACAAAAAGTTATCAAAAGATTTTCGGTAGACCTATCCGTTGTCGTATAACGCATCAAAGAATGCGAGGGCGAGCACGCCAAAATGTGTTTGAGCCTGTATCTTCGCAAAACTCTTGCGTATTAATATGAGACTTGGTATATGTCATAACAGTGATGACCTGAGGGTGCATGCACCATTTCGTCACACTGCCCCCTACTGGTCACGAGATATAAAAAATGTCTATTTTTGCTTACAACTACTGCAAATTTGAATGTAAAATTATGAGACTGGTCTTGTTAGATTTCGTGAGGCATGGCGAGTCAAACGATACCAAATGGTTTTTGGTCGGCCATTTTGTGTGTCGGCCATTTTGAATTTTTCTTTAAGTTCAAGTATTTCAGAAACGCAATTGCGTATTGTTATGAAACTTGGTATGGTTCATCAGCAACATGTTCTGGGAGGACTTGTAAACTTTTCGGTGCCCCCTAGTGGTCAAGAGATTTGAAGCTATATCTCTGCATCTCTTTATCGTATTTACACCAAATTTGGTGGGTGTCATCACAATCAAGACCTGAGTCACAATTTATTGTTTGGTCAGTGCCCCCTAGTGGTCAAGTCATTTAAGGCTATATCTCCGTATCGCTTTATCGTATTTACACTAAATTTGGTATGTGTCATCACAGTCATGACCTGAGGCACCATCTATTGTTTCGGCACAGCGCCACCTAGTGGTCTCAAGATACGAAAAAATTGCTATTTTTTTCATAAAACTAATGCAAACTTAGATCTTAAATCATGACAGTCATCACGTATGAATCATTTTTTGCCATGTTTGGCTTGACCCCGGTATCGCTGCTTGCAGCTATATTTATTATTATTATTATTAGGGGTCAAGCCCCGAAGGGGCGTAGAACCCTATTGTTATTGTTAGTTTTCTTATTATTATTATTATTATTATTATTATTATGTTTCCTCTTCCGCCATTGAAGTCAATGGCAGCCCATAGAACCGTACGTAGGAAAGTTATGAAATTTGGCACACATGTAGAGGACAGTCTCAGAAGTTACTATAGCAACATTGGCGTGTCTGACTCAAACCCTCTAGCGCCACCAACAGTCCAAAAATCCACCTATGTTCATGCTCACAACTTCTGACCCGTGAGTCCTAGAAAATAAATTCTTGTTTCGTCTGAATCCTTGGCTCATGATGATTCAATTGCACATGTTGATGTCATTTGTGTCATGCACATCTTTCCGCCATTTTGAATTTTCCGTAAAACCTACTTTTTCGAACTCCTCCTAGACCGTCCGTCCGATTTGCATGTCCTTTGGTATGTAGCATCTAGAGACACCCCAGACAAAAAGTTATCAAAAGCTTTTTGATAGACCAATGCGTTCTCGTATAAATTGACAACATATATGGCGGCGAGCACGCCAAAACGGACGTGAGGCCGTATCTTCGCAAAACTTTATTGTATCGACACGAAACTTGGTATATGTCATTACAGTCATGACCTGAGGGTGCCTGCAACGTTTCGTCACAGCGCCACCTAGTGGTCACGAGATTCGAAAAATGCCTATTCTCGCTTATAACTACTTCAAACTTGAGCCTAAAATCACGAAGGTGGTCTTTTTAGATTCCTTGAGGCATGCCGAGTCAAACGATACCGTTAGATTCCTTGAGGCATGCCGAGTCAAACGATACCAAACGGTTTTCGGTCGGCCATTTTGGGTGTCGGCCATTTTGAATTTTCTCATTAAGTTCAGTATTTCACAAACAGAATGGCGTATCGCTACGAAGTTTGGCATGGTTCATCAGTTACATGTTCTGAGCGCACCTATAAATCTTTAGGACAGCGCCACCTAGTGGTCAGGATATGTAAATAAATTGTTTAAAATCTTTATATCATTTGATTAATTTGCCACTATGACATAAGACTTCACTCTATTGATTCCTTGGCTCATGCTGAGTCCGACTGTACCAAACATGTCTGAGTCAAACCTACTTCCTGTCGGCCATTTTGAATTATATTGAACACCTACTTTTTCGAACTCCTCCTAGAGCGCTCGTGTGATTGGCTTGATTTTTGGTATGCATCATCTAGAGACACTCTAGACAAAAAGTTATCAAAAGCTTTTCGGTAGACCTATCCGTTGTCGTATAACGCATCAAAGAATGTGAGGGTGAGCACGCCAAAATGTGTTTGAGCCTGTATCTTCGCAAAACTTTTGCGTATTGATATGAGACTTGGTATATGTCATAACAGTGATGACCTGAGGGTGCATGCACCATTTCGTCACACTGCCCCCTACTGGTCACGAGATATAAAAAATGTCTATTTTTGCTTATAACTACTGCAAACTTGAATGTAAAATTATGAGAGTGTTCTTGTTAGATTTCGTGAGGCATGCCGAGTCAAACGATACCAAATAGTTTTTGGTCGGCCATTTTGTGTGTCGGCCATTTTGAATTTTTTCTTTAAGTTCAAGTATTTCAGAAACGCAATTGCGTATTGTTATGAAACTTGGTATGATTCATCAGCAACATGTTCTGGAAGGACTTGTAAACTTTTCGGCGCCCCCTAGTGGTCAAGAGATTTGAAGCTATATCTCTGCATCTCTTTATCGTATTTACACCAAATTTGGTGGGTGTCATCACAATCAAGACCTGAGTCACAATTTATTGTTTGGTCAGTGCCCCCTAGTGGTCAAGTCATTTAAGGCTATATCTCCGTATCGCTTTATTGTATTTACACTAAATTTGGTATGTGTCATCACAGTCATGACCTGAGGCACTATCTATTGTTTCTGCAAAGCGCCACCTAGTGGTCTCAAGATACAAGAAAATTACTATTTTTTTCATAAAACTAATGCAAACTTAGATCTTAAATCATGACAGTCATCACGTATGATTCATTTTTTGCCATGTTTGGCTTGACCCCGGTATCGCTGCTTGCAGCTATATTTCTTCTTCTTGTTCTTCCGCCATTGAAGTCAATGGCAGCCCATAGAACCGTATGTAGGAAAGTTATGAAATTTGGCACACATGTAGAGGACAGTCTCAGAAGTTACTATAGCAACATTGGTGTGTCTGACTCAAACCCTCTAGCGCCACCAACAGTCCAAATATCCACTTATGTTCATGCTCACAACTTCTGACCCATGAGTCCTAGAAAATAAATTCTTGTTTCCTCTGAATCCTTGGCTCATGATGATTCAATTGCACATGTTGATGTTATTTGTGTCATGCACATCTTTCCGCCATTTTGAATTTTCCGTAAAACCTACTTTTTCGAACTCCTCCTAGACCGTTTGTCCGATTTGCATGTCCTTTGGTATGTAGCATCTAGAGACACCCAAGACAAAAAGTTATCAAAAGCTTTGTGATAGACCAATGCGTTCTCATATAAATTGACAACATATATGGCGGCGAGCACGCCAAAACGGACGTGAGGCCTTATCTTCGCAAAACTTTATTGTATCGACACGAAACTTGGTATATGTCATTACAGTCATGACCTGAGGGTGCCTGCAACGTTTCGTCACAGCACCACCTAGTGGTCACGAGATTCGAAAAATGCCTATTCTCGCTAATAACTACTTCAAACTTGAGTCTAAAATCATGAAGGTGGTCTTGTTAGATTCCTTGAGGCATGCCGAGTCAAACGATACCAAACCGTTTTCGGTCGGCCATTTTGGGTGTCGGCCATTTTGAATTTTCTCATTAAGTTCAGTATTTCACAAACAGAATGGCGTATCGCTACGAAATTTGGCATGGTTCATCAGTGACATGTTCTGAGCGCACCTATAAATGTTTAGGACGGCGCCACCTAGTGGTCAGGATATGTAAATTTTTTTTAAAAATCTTTATATCATTTGATTAAATTGCCACTATGACATAAGACTTCACTCTATTGATTCCTTGGCTCATGCTGAGTCCGACTGTACCAAATATGTCTGAGTCAAACCTACTTCCTGTCGGCCATTTTGAATTATATTGAACACCTACTTTTTCGAACTCCTCCTAGAGCGCTCGTGTGATTGGCTTGATTTTTGGTATGCATCATCTAGAGACACTCTAGACAAAAAGTTATCAAAAGCTTTTCAGTAGACCTATCCGTTGTCGTATAACGCATCAAAGAATGCGAGGGCGAGCACGCCAAAATGTGTTTGAGCCTGTATCTTCGCAAAACTTTTGCGTATTAATATGAGACTTGGTATATGTCATAACAGTGATGACCTGAGGGTGCATGCACCATTTCGTCACACTGCCCCCTACTGGTCACGAGATATAAAAAATGTCTATTTTTGCTTAAATTTCTGCAAATTTGAATGTAAAATTATGAGACTGGTCTTGTTAGATTTCGTGAGGCATGCCGAGTCAAACGATACCAAATGGTTTTTGGTCGGCCATTTTGTGTGTCGGCCATTTTGAATTTTTTTTTAAGTTCAAGTATTTCAGAAACGCAATTGCGTATTGTTATGAAACTTGGTATGGTTCATCAGCAACATGTTCTGGGAGGACTTGTAAACTTTTCGGTGCCCCCTAGTGGTCAAGAGATTTGAAGCTATATCTCTGCATCTCTTTATTGTATTTACACCAAATTTGGTGGGTGTCATCACAATCAAGACCTGAGTCACAATTTATTTTTTGGTCAGTGCCCCCTAGTGGTCAAGTCATTTAAGGCTATATCTCCGTATCGCTTTATTGTATTTACACTAAATTTGGTATGTGTCATCACAGTCATGACCTGAGGCACCATCTATTTTTTCGGCACAGTGCCACCTAGTGGTCTCAAGATACGAAAAAATTGTTTTTTTTTTCATAAAACTAATGCAAACTTAGATCTTAAATCATGACAGTCATCACGTATGAATCATTTTTTGCCATGTTTGGCTTGACCCCGGTATCGCTGCTTGCAGCTATATTTAGGGGTCAAGCCCCGAAGGGGCGTAGAACCCTATTGTTATTGTTAGTTTTCTTATTATTATTCTGTTTCTTGTTCTTCCGCCATTGAAGTCAATGGCAGCCCATAGAACCGTACATAGGAAAGTTATGAAATTTGGCACACATGTAGAGGACAGTCTCAGAAGTTACTATAGCAACATTGGTGTGTCTGACTCAAACCCTCTAGCGCCACCAACAGTCCAAAAATCCACTTATGTTCATGCTCACAACTTCTGACCCGTGAGTCCTAGAAACTAAATTCTTGTTTCCTCTGAATCCTTGGCTCATGATGATTCAATTGCACACATTGATGTCATTTGTGTCATGCACATCTTTCCGACATTTTGAATTTTTCGTAAAACCTACTTTTTCGAACTCCTCCTAGACCGTTTGTCCGATTTGCATGTCCTTTGGTATGTAGCATCTAGAGACACCCCAGACAAAAAGTTATCAAAAGCTTTTTGATAGACCAATGCGTTCTCGTATAAATTGACAACATATATGGCGGCGAGCACGCCAAAACGGACGTGAGGCCGTATCTTCGCAAAACTTTGGTGTATCGACACGAAACTTGGTATATGTCATTACAGTCATGACCTGAGGGTGCCTGCAACGTTTCGTCACAGCGCCACCTAGTGGTCACGAGTTTCGAAAAATGCCTATTTTCGCTTATAACTACTTCAAACTTGAGTCTAAAATCATGAAGGAGGTCTTGTTAGATTCCTTGAGGCATGCCGAGTCAAACGATACCAAACCGTTTTCGGTCGGCCATTTTGGGTGTCGGCCATTTTGAATTTTCTCATTAAGTTCAGTATTTCACAAACCGAATGGCGTATCGCTACGAAATTTGGCATGGTTCATCGGTGACATGTTCTGAGCGCACCTATAAATCTTTAGGACGGCGCCACCTAGTGGTCAGGATATGTAAATAAATTGTTTAAAATCTTTATATCATTTGATTAAATTGCCACTATGACATAAGACTTCACTCAATTGATTCCTTGGCTCATGCTGAGTCCGATGGTATCAAATATGTCTGAGTCAAACCTACTTCCTGTCGGCCATTTTGAATTATATTGAACACCTACTTTTTCGAACTCCTCCTAGAGCGCTCGTGTGATTGGCTTGATTTTTGGTATGCATCATCTAGAGACACTCTAGACAAAAAGTTATCAAAAGATTTTCGGTAGACCTATCCGTTGTCGTATAACGCATCAAAGAATGCGAGGGCGAGCACGCCAAAATGTGTTTGAGCCTGTATCTTCGCAAAACTTTTGCGTATTAATATGAGACTTGGTATATGTCATAACAGTGATGACCTGAGGGTGCATGCACCATTTCGTCACACTGCCCCCTACTGGTCACGAGATATAAAAAATGTCTATTTTTGCTTATAACTACTGCAAATTTGAATGTAAAATTATGAGACTGGTCTTGTTAGATTTCGTGAGGCATGGCGAGTCAAACGATACCAAATGGTTTTTGGTCGGCCATTTTGTGTGTCGGCCATTTTGAATTTTTCTTTAAGTTCAAGTATTTCAGAAACGCAACTGTGTATTGTTATGAAACTTGGTATGGTTCATCAGCAACATGTTCTGGGAGGACTTGTAAACTTTTCGGTGCCCCCTAGTGGTCAAGAGATTTGAAGCTATATCTCTGCATCTCTTTATCGTATTTACACCAAATTTGGTGGGTGTCATCACAATCAAGACCTGAGTCACAATTTATTTTTTTGGTCAGTGCCCCCTAGTGGTCAAGTCATTTAAGGCTATATCTCTGCATCTCTTTATTGTATTTACACCAAATTTGGTGGGTGTCATCACAATCAAGACCTGAGTCACAATTTATTGTTTGGTTAGTGCCCCCTAGTGGTCAAATCTTTAAGGCTATATCTCTGCATCTCTTTATTGTATTTACACCAAATTTGGTGGGTGTCATCACAATCAAGACCTGAGTCACAATTTATTGTTTGGTCAGTGCCCCCTAGTGGTCAAGTCATTTAAGGCTATATCTCTGTATTGCTTTATCGTATTTACACTAAATTTGGTATGTGTCATCACAGTCATGACCTGAGGCACCATCTATTGTTTCTGCACCGCGCCACCTAGTGGTCTCAAGATACAAAAAATTGCTATTTTTTTCATAAAACTAATGCAAACTTAGATCTTAAATCATGACAGTCATCACGTATGAATAATTTTTTGCCATGTTTGGCTTGACCCCGGTATCGCTGCTTGCAGCTATATTTAGGGGTCAAGCCCCGAAGGGGCGTAGAACCCTATTGTTATTGTTAGTTTTCTTATTATTATTATTATTATTATTATTTTTCTTCCTCGTTCTTCCGCCGAAAGTCAATGGCAGCCCATAGAACCGTACGTAGGAAAGTTATGAAATTTGGCACACATGTAGAGGACAGTCTCAGAAGTTACTATAGCAACAATGGTGTGTCTGACTCAAACCCTCTAGCGCCACCAACAGTCCAAAAATCCACTTATGTTCATGCTCATAACTTCTGACTTGTGAGTCCTAGAAACTAAATTCTTGTTTCCTCTGAATCCTTTGCTCATGATGATTCAAATGCACACATTGATGTCATTTGTGTCATGCACATCTTTCCGCCATTTTGAATTTTCCGTAAAACCTACTTTTTCGAACTCCTCCTAGACCGTTTGTCCGATTTGCATGTCCTTTGGTATGTAGCATCTAGAGACACCCAAGACAAAAAGTTATCAAAAGCTTTTTGATAGACCAATGCGTTCTCGTATAAATTGACAACATATATGGCGGCGAGCACGCCAAAACGGACGTGAGGCCCTATCTTCGCAAAACTTTATTGTATCGACACGAAACTTGGTATATGTCATAAAAGTCATGACCTGAGGGTGCCTGCAACGTTTCGTCACAGCGCCACCTAGTGGTCACGAGATTCGAAAAATGCCTATTTTCGCTTATAACTACTTCAAACTTGAGTCTAAAATCTTGAAGGTGGTCTTGTTAGATTCCTTGAGGCATGCCGAGTCAAACGATACCAAACGGTTTTCGGTCGGCCATTTTGGGTGTCGGCCATTTTGAATTTTCTCATTAAGTTCAGTATTTTACAAACAGAATGGCGTATCGCTACGAAATTTGGCATGGTTCATCAGTGACATGTTCTGAGCGCACCTATAAATCTTTAGGACAGCGCCACCTAGTGGTCAGGATATGTAAATAAATTGTTTAAAATCTTTATATCATTTGATTAAATTGCCACTATGACATAAGACTTCACTCTGTTGATTCCTTGGCTCATGCTGAGTCCGACTGTACCAAATATGTCTGAGTCAAACCTACTTCCTGTCGGCCATTTTGAATTATATTGAACACCTACTTTTTCGAACTCCTCCTAGAGCGCTCGTGTGATTGGCTTGATTTTTGGTATGCATCATCTAGAGACATTCTAGACAAAAAGTTATCAAAAGCTTTTCGGTAGACCTATCTGTTGTCGTATAACGCATCAAAGAATGCTAGGGCGAGCACGCCAAAATGTGTTTGAGCCTGTATCTTCGCAAAACTTTTGTGTATTAATATGAGACTTGGTATATGTCATAACAGTGATGACCTGAGGGTGCATGCACCATTTCGTCACACTGCCCCCTACTGGTCACGAGATATAAAATATGTCTATTTTTGCTTATAACTACTGCAAACTTGAATGTAAAATTATGAGACTGGTCTTGTTAGATTTCGTGAGGCATGCCGAGTCAAACGATACCAAATGGTTTTTGGTCGGCCATTTTGTGTGTCGGCCATTTTGAAATTTTTCTTTAAGTTCAAGTATTTCAGAAACGCAATTGCGTATTGTTATGAAACTTGGTATGGTTCATCAGCAACATGTTCAGAGAGGACTTGTAAACTTTTCGGCGCCCCTAGTGGTCAAGAGATTTGAAGCTATATCTCTGCATCTCTTTATCGTATTTACACCAAATTTGGTGGGTGTCATCACAATCAAGACCTGAGTCATAATTTATTGTTTGGTTAGTGCCCCCTAGTGGTCAAGTCATTTAAGGCTATATCTCTGTATCGCTTTATTGTATTTACACTAAATTTGGTATGTGTCATCACAGTCATGACCTCAGCCACCATCTATTGTTTCGGCACAGTGCCACCTAGTGGTCTCAAGATACAAAAAATTGCTATTTTTTTCATAAAACTAATGCAAACTTAGATCTTACATCATGACAGTCATCATGTATGAATCATTTTTTGCCATGTTTGGCTTGACCCCGGTATCGCTGCTTGCAGCTATATTTATATATTATTCTTCTTCTTGTTCTTCCGCCATTGAAGTCAATGGCAGCCCATAGAACCGTACATAGGAAAGTTATGAAATTTGGCACACATGTAGAGGACAGTCTTAGAAGTTACTATAGCAACATTGGTGTGTCTGACTCAAACACTCTAGCGCCACCAACAGTGCAAAAATCCACTTATTTTCATGCTCATAACTTCTGACCCGTGAGTCCTAGAAACTAAATTCTTGTTTCCTCTGAATCCTTGGCTCATGATGATTCAAATGCACACATTGATGTCATTTGTGTCATGCACATCTTTCCGCCATTTTGAATTTTTCGTAAAACCTACTTTTTCGAACTCCTCCTAGACCGTTTGTCTGATTTGCATGTCCTTTGGTATGTAGCATCTAGAGACACCCCTGACAAAAAGTTATCAAAAGCTTTTTGATAGACCAATGCGTTCTCATATAAATTGACAACATATATGACGGCGAGCACGCCAAAACGGACGTGAGGCCTTATCTTCGCAAAACTTTATTGTATCGACACGAAACTTGGTATATGTCATTACAGTCATGACCTGAGGGTGCCTGCAACGTTTCGTCACAGCGCCACCTAGTGGTCACGAGATTCGAAAAATGCCTATTTTCGCTTATAACTACTTCAAACTTGAGTCTAAAATCATGAAGGTGGTCTTGTTAGATTCCTTGAGGCATGCCGAGTCAAACGATACCAAACGGTTTTCGGCCGGCCATTTTGGGTGTCGGCCATTTTGAATTTTCTCATTAAGTTCAGTATTTCACAAACAGAATGGCGTATCGCTACGAAATTTGGCATGGTTCATCAGTGACATGTTCTGAGCGCACCTTTAAATCTTTAGGACGGCGCCACCTAGTGGTCAGGATATGTAAACATTTTTTTAAAATCTTTATGTCATTTGATTAAATTGCCACTATGACATAAGACTTCACTCTATTGATTCCTTGGCTCATGCTGAGTCCGACTGTATAAAATATGTCTGAGTCAAACCTACTTCCTGTCGGCCATTTTGAATTATATTGAACACCTACTTTTTCGAACTCCTCCTAGAGCGCTCGTGTGATTGGCTTGATTTTTGGCATGCATCATCTAGAGACACTCTAGACAAAAAGTTATCAAAAGATTTTCGTTAGACCTATCCGTTGTCGTATAACGCATCAAAGAATGCGAGGGCGAGCACGCCAAAATGTATTTAAGCCTGTATCTTCGCAAAACTTTTGTGTATTAATATGAGACTTGGTATATGTCATAACAGTGATGACCTGAGGGTGCATACACCATTTCGTCACACTGCCCCCTACTGGTCACGAGATATAAAAAATGTCTATTTTTGCTTATAACTACTGCAAATTTGAATGTAAAATTATGAGACTGGTCTTGTTAGATTTCGTGAGGCATGGCGAGTCAAACGATACCAAATGGTTTTTGGTCGGCCATTTTGTGTGTCGGCCATTTTGAATTTTTCTTTAAGTTCAAGTATTTCAGAAATGCAATTGCGTATTGTTATGAAACTTGGTATGGTTCATCAGCAACATGTTCTGGGAGGACTTGTAAACTTTCCGGTGCCCCCTAGTGGTCAAGAGATTTGAAGCTATATCTCTGCATCTCTTTATCGTATTTACACCAAATTTGGTGGGTGTCATCACAATCAAGACCTGAGTCACAATTTATTTTTTGGTCAGTGCCCCCTAGTGGTCAAGTCATTTAAGGCTATATCTCTGCATCTCTTTATTGTATTTACACCAAATTTGGTGGGTGTCATCACAATCAAGACCTGAGTCACAATTTATTGTTTGGTCAGTGCCCCCTAGTGGTCAAGCCATTTAAGGCTATATCTCCGTATCGCTTTATTGTATTTACACTAAATTTGGTATGTGTCATCACAGTCATGGCCTGAGGCACCATCTATTGTTTCGGCACAGTGCCACCTAGTGGTCTCAAGTTACAAAAAATAGCTATTTTTTTCGTAAAACTAATGCAAACTTAGATCTTAAATCATGACAGTCATCAGGTATGAATCATTTTTTGCCATGTTTGGCTTGACCCCGGTATCGCTGCTTGCAGCTATATTTATTATTCATCCTAGTTCTTCCGCCATTGAAGTCAATGGCAGCCCATAGAACCGTACGTAGGAAAGTTATGAAATTTGGCACACATGTAGAGGACAGTCTCAGAAGTTACTATAGCAACATTGGTGTGTCTGACTCAAACCCTCTAGCGCCACCAACAGTCCAAATATCCACTTATGTTCATGCTCATAACTTCTGACCCGTGAGTCCTAGAAACTAAATTTTTGTTTTCTCTGAATCCTTGGCTCATGATGATTCAATTGCACACATTGATTTCATTTCTGTCATGCACATCTTTCCGCCATTTTGAATTTTCCGTAAAACCTACTTTTTCGAACTCCTCCTAGAGCGTTTGTCCGATTTGCATGTCCTTTGGAATATAGCATCTAGAGACACCCGTGACAAAAAGTTATCAAAAGCTTTTTGATAGACCAATACGTTCTTGTATACAGTGACAACATATATGGCGGCGAGCATGCCAAAATGGACGTGAGGCCGTATCTTCGCAAAACTTATGTGTATCGACACAAAACTTGGTATATGTCATTACAGTCATGACCTGAGGGTGCCTGCAACATTTCGTCACAGCGCCACCTAGTGGTCACGAGATTCGAAAAATGCCTATTTTCGCTTATAACTACTTCAAACTTGAGTCTAAAATCATGAAGTTGGTCTTGTTAGATTCCTTGAGGCATGCCGAGTCAAACGATACCAAACGGTTTTCGGTCGGCCATTTTGGGTGTCGGCCATTTTGAATTTTCTCATTAAGTTCAGTATTTCACAAACAGAATGGCGTATCGCTACAAAATTTGGCATGGTTCATCAGAGACATGTTCTGAGCGCACCTATAAATCTTTAGGACGGCGCCACCTAGTGGTCAGGATATGTAAAGAAATTGTTTAGAATCTTTATATCATTTGATTAAATTGCCACAGTGACATAAGACTTCACTCTATTGATTCCTTGGCTCGTGCTGAGTCCGACTGTACCAAATATGTCTGAGTCAAACCTACTTCCTGTCGGCCATTTTGAATTATATTGAACACTTACTTTTTCGAACTCCTCCTAGAGCGTTTGTGTGATTGGCTTGATTTTTGGTATGCATCATCTAGAGACACTCTAGACAAAAAGTTATCAAAAGCTTTTCAGTAGACCTATCCGTTGTCGTATAACGCATCAAAGAATGCGAGGGCGAGCACGCCAAAATGTGTTTGAGCCTGTATCTTCGCAAAACTTTTGCGTATTGATTTGAGACTTGGTATATGTCATAACAGTGATTACGTAAGGGGGCATGCACCGTTTCGTCACAGCACCCCCCAGTGGTCACAAGATTTAAAAATTGATTATTTTTGCTTATAACTACTGCAAGCATGTGTGTAAAATTATGAGAGTGGTTTTGTTAGATTTCCTGAAGCATGTCGAGTTAAATGATACCAAATGGTTTTCGGTCGGCCATTTTGGGTGTCGGCCATTTTGATTTTTTTCTTTAAGTTAAGTATTTCATAAACGCAACTGCGTATTGTTATGAAACTTGGTATGGTTCATCAGCAACATGTTCTGAAAGCACTTGTAAACTCTTTGGTGCCCCCTAGTGGTCAAAAATATTTAAGGCTATATCTCTGCATCTCTTCATCGTATTTACTCCAAATTTGTTGGGTGTTATTACAGTAATGTTCAGAGTCACCATCTATTGTTTTAACCAGCGCCCCCTAGTGGTCAAGACATTTGAGGCTATATCTCCGTGTTGCTTTATTGTATTTACACCAAATTTGGTGGGTGTCATCAGTTCATGGCAGTCATCACGTATGATTCATTTTTTGCCATGTTCGGCTTGACCCCGGTATCGCTGCTTGCAGCTATATTTATATTTAGGGGTCAAGCCCCGAAGGGGCGTAGAACCCTATTGTTATTGTTAGTTTTCTTATTATTATTATTATTATTATTATTATTATTATTATGTTTCCTCTTCCGCCATTGAAGTCAATGGCAGCCCATAGAACCGTACATAGGAAAGTTATGAAATTTGGCACACATGTAGAGGACAGTCTCAGAAGTTACTATAGCAACATTGGTGTGTCTGACTCAAACCCTCTAGCGCCACCAACAGTCCAAAAATCCACTTATGTTCATGCTCATAACTTCTGACCCGTGAGTCCTAGAAACTAAATTCTTGTTTCCTCTGAATCCTTTGCTCATGATGATTCAAATGCACACATTGATGACATTTGTGTCATGCACATCTTTCCGCCATTTTGAATTTTCCGTAAAACCTACTTTTTCGAACTCCTCCTAGAGCGTTCGTCCGATTTGCATGTCCTTTGGTATGTAGCATCTAGAGACACCCCAGACAAAAAGTTATCAAAAGCTTTTTGATAGACCAATGCGTTCTCGTATAAATTGACAACATATATGGCGGCGAGCACGCCAAAACGGACGTAAGGCCGTATCTTCGCAAAACTTTATTGTATCGACACGAAACTTGGTATATGTCATTACAGTCATGACCTGAGGGTGTCTGCAACGTTTCGTCACAGCGCCACCTAGTGGTCACGAAATTCGAAAAATGCCTATTTTCGCTTATAACTACTTCAAACTTGAGTCTAAAATCATGAAGGTGGTCATGTTAGATTCCTTGAGGCATGCCGAGTCAAACGATGCCAAACGGTTTTCGGTCGGCCATTTTGGGTGTCGGCCATTTTGAATTTTCTCATTAAGTTCAGTATTTCACAAACAGAATGGCCTATCGCTACGAAATTTGGCATGGTTCATCAGTGACATGTTCTGAGCGCACCTATAAATCTTTAAGACAGCGCCACCTAGTGGTCAGGATATGTAAATAAATTGTTTAAAATCTTAATATCATTTGATTAAATTGCCACTATGACATAAGACTTCACTCTTTTGATTCCTTGGCTCATGCTGAGTCCGACTGTACCAAATATGTCTGAGTCAAACCTACTTCCTGTCGGCCATTTTGAATTATATTGAACACCTACTTTTTCGAACTCCTCCTAGAGCGCTCGTGTGATTGGCTTGATTTTTGGTATGCATCATCTAGAGACACTCTAGACAAAAAGTTATCAAAAGCTTTTCGGTAGACCTATCCGTTGTCGTATAACGCATCAAAGAATGCGAGGGCGAGCACGCCAAAATGTGTTTGAGCCTGTATCTTCGCAAAACTTTTGCGTATTGATATGAGACTTGGTATATGTCATAACAGCGATGACCTGAGGGTGCATGCACCATTTCGTCACACTGCCCCCTACTGGTCACGAGATATAAAAAATGTCTATTTTTGCTTATAACTACTGCAATCTTGAATGTAAAATTATGAGACTGGTCTTGTTAGATTTCGTGAGGCATGCCGAGTCAAACGATACCAAATGGTTTTTGGTCGGCCATTTTGTGTGTCGGCCATTTTGAATTTTTTCTTTAAGTTCAAGTATTTCAGAAACGCAATTGCGTATTGTTATGAAACTTGGTATGGTTCATCAGCAACATGTTCTGGGAGGACTTGTAAACTTTTCGGCACCCCCTAGTGGTCAAGAGATTTGAAGCTATATCTCTGCATCTCTTTATCGTATTTACACCAAATTTGGTGGGTGTCATCACAATCAAGACCTGAGTCACCATTTATTGTTTGGTCAGTGCCCCCTAGTGGTCAAGTCATTTAAGGCTATTTCTCCGTATCGCTTTATCGTATTTACACTAAATTTGGTATGTGTCATCACAGTCATGACCTGAGGCACCATCTATTGTTTCGGCAGAGCGCCACCTAGTGGTCTCAAGATACAAAAAATTGCTATTTTTTTTCTAAAACTAATGCAAACTTAGATCTTAAATCATGACAGTCATCACGTATGAATCATTTTTTGCCATGTTTGGCTTGACCCCGGTATCGCTGCTTGCAGCTATATTTATTCTTCTTCTTGTTCTTCCGCCATTGAAGTCAATGGCAGCCCATAGAACCGTACATAGGAAAGTTAGGAAATTTGGCACACATGTAGAGGACGGTCTTAGAAGTTACTATAGCAACATTGGTGTGTCTGACTCAAACCCTCTAGCGCCACCAACAGTCCAAAAATCCACTTATGTTCATGCTCATAACTTCTGACCCATGAGTCCTAGAAACTAAATTCTTGTTTCCTCTGAATCCTTGGCTGATGATGATTCAAATGCACACATTGATGTAATTTGTGTCATGCACATCTTTCCGCCATTTTGAATTTTCCGTAAAACCTACTTTTTCGAACTCCTCCTAGATCGTTTGTCCGATTTGCATGTCCTTTGGTATCTAGCATCTAGAGACACCCCTGACAAAAAGTTATCAAAAGCTTTTTGATAGACCAATGCGTTCTTGTATACCGTGACAACATATACTGCGGCGAGCACGCAAAAACGGACGTGAGGCCGTATCTTCGCAACACTTTAGTGTATCGACACGAAACTTGGTATATGTCATTACAGTCTTGACCTGAGGGTGCCTGCAACGTTTCGTCACAGCGCCACCTAGTGGTCACGAGATTCGAAAAATGCCTATTCTAGCTTATAACTACTTCAAACTTGAGTCTAAAATCATGAAGGTGGTCTTGTTAGATTCCTTGAGGCATGCCGAGTCAAACGATACCAAACGGTTTTCGGTCGGCCATTTTGGGTGTCGGCCATTTTGAACAGAATGGCGTATCGCTACCAAATTTGGCATGGTTCATCAGTGACATGTTCTGAGCGCACTTATAAATCTTTAGGACAGCGCCACCTAGTGGTCAGGATATGTAAATAAATTGTTTAAAATCTTTATATCATTTGATTAAATTGCCACTATGACATAAGACTTCACTCTATTGATTCCTTGGCTCATGCTGAGTCCGACTGTACCAAATATGTCTGAGTCAAACCTACTTCCTGTCAGCCATTTTGAATTATATTGAACACCTACTTTTTCGAACTCCTCCTAGAGCGCTCGTGGGATTGGCTTGATTTTTGGTATGCATCATCTAGAGACACTCCAGACAAAAAGTTATCAAAAGCTTTTCGGTAGACCTATCCGTTGTCGTATCACGCATAAAAGAATGAGAGGGCGAGCACGCCAAAATGTGTTTGAGCCTGTATCTTCGCAAAACTTTTGCGTATTAATATGAGACTTGGTATATGTCATAACAGTGATGACCTGAGGGTGCATGCAACATTTCATCACACTGCCCCCTACTGGTCACGAGATATAAAAAAAATTCTTTTTTTGCTTATAACTACTGCAAACTTGAATGTAAAATTATGAGACTGGTCTTGTTAGATTTCTTGAGGCATACCGAGTCAAACGATACCAAATGGTTTTTGGTCGGCCATTTTGTGTGTCGGCAATTTGGAATTTTTTCTTTAAGTTCAAGTATTTCAGAAACGCAATTGCGTATTGTTATGAAACTTGGTATGGTTCATCAGCAACATGTTCTGGGAGGACTTGTAAACTTTTTGGCGCCCCCTAGTGGTCAAGAGATTTGAAGCTATATCTCTGCATCTCTTTATCGTATTTACACCAAATTTGGTGGGTGTCATCACAATCAAGGCCTGAGTTACAATTTATTGTTTGGTCAGTGCCCCCTTGTGGTCAAGTCATTTAAGGCTATATCTCCGTATCGGTTTATCGTATTTACACTAAATTTGGTATGTGTCATCACAGTCATGACCTGAGGCACCATCTATTGTTTCGGCACAGCGCCACCTAGTGGTCTCAAGATACGAAAAAATTGCTTTTTTTTCATAAAACTAATGCAAACTTAGATCTTAAATCATGACAGTCATCACGTATGAATCATTTTTTGCCATGTTTGGCTTGACCCCGGTATCGCTGCTTGCAGCTATATTTAGGGGTCAAGCCCCGAAGGGGCGTAGAACCCTATTGTTATTGTTAGTTTTCTTATTATTAGGGGTCAAGCCCCGAAGGGGCGTAGAACCCTATTGTTATTGTTAGTTTTCTTATTAGGGGTCAAGCCACGAAGTGGCGTAGACACCTATTGTATCTGTTAGTTTTCTTATTATTATTCTTCTTCCTTCTTCCTCCATTGAAGTCAATGGCAGCCCATAGAACCGTACGTAGGAAAGTTATGTAATTTGGCACACATGTAGAGGACAGTCTAAGAAGTTACTATGGCAACATTGGTGTGTCTGACTCAAACCCTCTAGCGCCACCAACAGTCCAAAAATCCACTTATGTTCATGCTTATAACTTCTGGCCCGTGAGTCCTAGAAACTAAATTCTTGTTTCCTCTGAATCCTTGGCTCATGATGATTCAATTGCACACATTGATGTCATTTGTGTCATGCACATCTTTCCGCCATTTTGAATTTTTCGTAAAACCTACTTTTTCGAACTCCTCCAAGACCGTTTGTCCGATTTGCATGTCCTTTGGTATGTAGCATCTAGAGACACCCAAGACAAAAAGTTATCAAAAGCTTTTTGATAGACCATTGCGTTCTCATATAAATTGACAACATATATGGCGGCGAGCACGCCAAATCGGACGTGAGGCCGTATCTTCGCAAAACTTTATTGTATCGACACGAAACTTCGTATATGTCATAACAGTCATGACCTGAGGGTGCCTGCAACGTTTCGTCACAGCGCCACCTAGTGGTCACAAGATTCGAAAAATGCCTATTTTCGCTTATAACTACTTCAAACTTGAGTCTAAAATCATGAAGGAGGTCTTGTTAGATTCCTTGAGGCATGCCGAGTCAAACGATACCAAACCGTTTTCGGTCGGCCATTTTGGGTGTCGGCCATTTTGAATTTTCTCATTAAGTTCAGTATTTCACAAACCGAATGGCGTATCGCTACGAAATTTGGCATGGTTCATCGGTGACATGTTCTGAGCGCACCTATAAATCTTTAAGACAGCGACACCTAGTGGTCAGGATATGTAAATAAATTGTTTAAAATCTTTATATCATTTGATTAAATTGCCACTATGACATAAGACTTCACTCAATTGATTCCTTGGCTCATGCTGAGTCCGACGGTATAAAATATGTCTGAGTCAAACCTACTTCCTGTCGGCCATTTTGAATTATATTGAACACCTACTTTTTCGAACTCCTCCTAGAGCGCTCGTGTGATTGGCTTGATTTTTGGTATGCATCATCTAGAGACACTCTAGACAAAAAGTTATCAAAAGATTTTCGGTAGACCTATCCGTTGTCGTATAACGCATCAAAGAATGCGAGGGCGAGCACGCCAAAATGTGTTTGAGCCTGTATCTTCGCAAAACTTTTGCGTATTAATATGAGACTTGGTATATGTCATAACAGTGATGACCTGAGGGTGCATGCACCATTTCGTCACACTGCCCCCTACTGGTCACGAGATATAAAAAATGTCTATTTTTGCTTAGAACTACTGCAAATTTGAATGTAAAATTATGAGACTGGTCTTGTTAGATTTCGTGAGGCATGCAGAGGCAAACGATACCACATGGTTTTTGGTCGGCCATTTTGTGTGTCGGCCATTTTGAATTTTTCTTTAAGTTCAAGTATTTCAGAAACGCAACTGTGTATTGTTATGAAACTTGGTATGGTTCATTACCTACATGTTCTGGGAGGACTTGTAAACTTTTCGGTGCCCCCTAGTGGTCAAGAGATTTGAAGCTATATCTCTGCATCTCTTTATCGTATTTACACCAAATTTGGTGGGTGTCATCACAATCAAGACCTGAGTCACAATTTATTTTTTGGTCAGTGCCCCCTAGTGGTCAAGTCATTTAAGGCTATATTTCTGCATCTCTTTATTGTATTTACACCAAATTTGGTGGGTGTCATCACAATCAAGACCTGAGTCACAATTTATTGTTTGGTTAGTGCCCCCTAGTGGTCAAGTCATTTAAGGCTATATCTCTGCATCTCTTTATTGTATTTACACCAAATTTGGTGGGTGTCATCACAATCAAGACCTGAGTCACAATTTATTGTTTGGTTAGTGCCCCCTAGTGGTCAAGTCATTTAAGGCTATATCTCTGTATTGCTTTATCGTATTTACACTAAATTTGGTATGTGTCATCACAGTCATGACCTGAGGCACCATCTATTGTTTCTGCACCGTGCCACCTAGTGGTCTCAAGATACAAAAAATTGCTATTTTTTCATAAAACTAATGCAAACTTAGATCTTAAATCATGACAGTCATCACGTATGAATCATTTTTTGCCATGTTTGGCTTGACCCCGGTATCGCTGCTTGCAGCTATATTTAGGGGTCAAGCCCCGAAGGGGCGTAGAACCCTATTGTTATTGTTAGTTTTCTTATTATTATTATTATTATTATTGTTATTCTTGTTCCTCGTTCTTCCACCCAAAAGTCAATGGCAGCCCATAGAACCGTACGTAGGAAAGTTATGAAATTTGGCACACATGTAGAGGACAGTCTCAGAAGTTACTATAGCAACTTTGGTGTGTCTGACTCAAACCCTCTAGCGCCACCAACAGTCCAAAAATCCACTTATGTTCATGCTCATAACTTCTGACCCGTGAGTCCTAGAAAATAAATTCTTGTTTCCTCTGAATCCTTGGCTCATGATGATTCAGTTGCACATGTTCATGTCATTTGTGTCATGCACATCTTTCCGCCATTTTGAATTTTCCGTAAAACCTACTTTTTCGAACTCCTCCTAGACCGTCCGTCCGATTTGCATGTCCTTTGGTATGTAGCATCTAGAGACACCCCAGACAAAAAGTTATCAAAAGCTTTTTGATAGACCAATGAGTTCTCGTATACCGTGACACCATATAATGCGGCGAGCACGCCAAAACGGACGTGAGGCCGTATCTTCGCAAAACTTTTGTGTATTGACACTAAACTTGGTATATGTCATTACAGTCATGATCTGAGGGTGCCTGCAACGTTTCGTCACAGTGCCACCTAGTGGTCACGAGATTAAAAAAATGCCTATTTTCGCTTATAACTACTTCAAACTTTGGCCTAAAATCACAAAGGTGGTCTTGTTAGATTCCTTGAGGCATGCCGAGTCAAACAATATCAAACGGTTTTCGGTCGGCCATTTTGTGTGTCGGCCATTTTGAATTTTCTCCTTAAGTTCAGAATTTCACAAACAGAATAACGTATCGCTACGAAATTTGGCATGGTTCATCAGTGACATGTTCTGAGCTCACCTATAAATTTTTAGGACAGCGCCACCTAGTGGTCAGGATATGTAAATAAATTGTTTAAAATCTTTATATCATTTGATTAAATTGCCACTATGACATAAGACTTCACTCTATTGATTCCTTGGCTCATGCTGAGTCCAACTGTACCAAATATATCTGAGTCAAACCTACTTCCTGTCGGCCATTTTGAATTATATTGAACACCTACTTTTTCGAACTCCTCCTGGAGCGCTCGTCTGATTGGCTTGATTTTTGGTATGCATCTTCTAGTGACACTCCAGACAAAAAGTTATCAAAAGCTTTTCGGTAGACCTATCCGTTGTCGTATAACGCATCAAAGAATGCGAGGGCGAGCACGCCAAAATGTGTTTGAGCCTGTATCTACGCAAAACTTTTGCGTATTAATATGAGACTTGGTATATGTCATAACAGTGATGACCTGAGGGTGCATGCACCATTTCGTCACACTGCCCCCTACTGGTCACGAGATATAAAAAATGTCTATTTTTGCTTATAACTACTGCAAACTTGAATGTAAAATTATGAGACTGGTCTTGTTAGATTTCTTGAGGCATGCCGAGTCAAACCATACCAAATGTTTTTTGGTCGGCCATTTTGTGTGTCGGCCATTTTGAATTTTTTCTTTAAGTTCAAGAATTTCAGAAACGCAATTGCGTATTGTTATAAAACTTGGTATGGTTCATCAGCAACATGTTCTGGGAGGACTTGTAAACTTTTCGGTGCCCCCTAGTGGTCAAGAGATTTGAAGCTATATCTCTGCATCTCTTTATCGTATTTACACCAAATTTGGTGGGTGTCATCACAATCAAGGCCTGAGTTACAATTTATTGTTTGGTCAGTGCCCCCTAGTGGTCAAGTCATTTAAGGCTATATCTCCGTATCGGTTTATCGTATTTACACTTAATTTGGTTTGTGTCATCACAGTCATGACCTGAGGCACCATCTATTGTTTCGGCACAGCGCCACCTAGTGGTCTCAAGATACAAAAAAATGCTATTTTTTTTTCATAAAACTAATGCAAACTTAGATCTCAAATCATGACAGTCATCACGTATGAATCATTTTTTGCCATGTTTGGCTTGACCTCGGTATCGCTGCTTGCAGCTATATTTAGGGGTCAAGCCCCGAAGGGGCGTAGAACCCTATTGTTATTGTTAGTTTTCTTATTATTATTATTATTATTCTTGTTCCGCGTTCTTCCACCCAAAAGTCAATGGCAGCCCATAGAACCGTACGTAGGAAAGTTATGAAATTTGGCACACATGTAGAGGACAGTCTCAGAAGTTACTATAGCAACATTGGTGTGTCTGACTCAAACCCTCTAGCGCCACCAACAGTCCAAAAATCCACTTATGTTCATGCTCATAACTTCTGACCCGTGAGACCTAGAAACTAAATTCTTCTTTCCTCTGAATCCTTTGCTCATGATGATTCAATTGCACACATTGATGTCATTTGTGTCATGCACATCTTTCCGCCATTTTGAATTTTCCGTAAAACCTACTTTTTCGAACTCCTCCTAGACCGTTCGTCCGATTTGCATGTCCTTTGGTATGTAGCATCTAGAGACACCCCAGACAAAAAGTTATCAAAAGCTTTTTGATAGACCAATGCGTTCTCGTATACAGTGACAACATATATGGCGGCGAGCACGCCAAAACGGACGTGAGGCCGTATCTTCGCAAAACTTTATTGTATCGACACGAAACTTGGTATATGTCATTACAGTCATGACCTGAGGGTGCCTGCAACGTTTCGTCACAGCGCCACCTAGTGGTCACGAGATTCGAAAAATGCCTATTTTCGCTTATAACTACTTCAAACTTGAGTCTAAAATCATGAAGGTGGTCTTGTAAGATTCCTTGAGGCATGCCGAGTCAAACGATAACAAACGGTTTTCGGTCGGCCATTTTGGGTGTCGGCCATTTTGAATTTTCTCATTAAGTTCAGTATTTCACAAACAGAATGACGTATCGCTACGAAATTTGGCATGGTTCATCAGTGACATGTTCTGAGCGCACCTATAAATCTTTAGGACAGCGCCACCTAGTGGTCAGGATATATAAATAAATTGTTTAAAATCTTTATAGCATTTGATTCATTTGCCACACTGAAATGAGACTTCACTCTATTGATTCCTTGGCTCGTGCTGAGTCCGACTGTACCAAATATGATAGAGTCAAACCTACTTCCTGTCGGCCATTTTGAATTATATTGAACACCTACTTTTTCGAACTCCTCCTAGAGCGCTCGTGTGATTGGCTTGATTTTTGGTATGCATCATCTAGAGACACTCTAGACAAAAAGTTATCAAAAGATTTTCGGTAGACCTATCCGTTGTCGTATAACGCATCAAAGAATGCGAGGGCGAGCACGCCAAAATGTGTTTGAGCCTGTATCTTCGCAAAACTTTTGCGTATTAATATGAGACTTGGTAAATGTCATAACAGTGATGACCTGAGGGTGCATGCACCATTTTGTCACACTGCCCCCTACTGGTCACGAGATATAAAAAATGTCTATTTTTGCTTATAACTACTGCAAATTTGAATGTAAAATTATGAGACTGGTCTTGTTAGATTTCGTGAGGCATGCCGAGTCAAACGATAACAAATGGTTTTTGGTCGGCCATTTTGTGTGTCGGCCATTTTGAATTTTTTCTTTAAATTCAAGTATTTCAGAAACGCAATTGCGTATAGTTATGAAACTTGGTACGGTTCATCAGCAACATGTTCTGGCAGAACTTGTAAACCTTTTGGCACCCCCTAGTGGTCAAGAGATTTGAAGCTATATCTCTGCATGTCTTTATCGTATTTACACCAAATTTGGTGGGTGTCATCACAATCAAGACCTGAGTCATAATTTATGGTTTGGTCAGTGCCCCCTAGTGGTCAAGTCATTTAAGGCTATATCTCCGTATCGCTTTATCGTATTTACACCAAATTTGGTGGGTGTCATCACAATCAAGACCTGAGTCATAATTTATGGTTTGGTCAGTGTCCCCTAGTGGTCAAGTCATTTAAGGCTATATCTCCATATCGCTTTATCGTATTTACACTAAATTTGGTATGTGTCATCACAGTCATGACCTGAGGCACCATCTATTGTTTCGGCACAGCGCCACCTAGTGGTCTCAAGATACAAACAAATTGCTATTTTTTCATAAAACTAATGCAAACTTAGATCTTAAATCATGACAGTCATCACGTATGAATCATTTTTTGCCATGTTTGGCTTGACCCCGGTATCGCTGCTTGCAGCTATATTTAGGGGTCAAGCCACGAAGTGGCGTAGACACCTATTGTTATTGTTAGTTTTCTTATTATTATTATTATTATTATTGTTATTCTTGTTCCTCGTTCTTCCGCCATTGAAGTCAATGGCAGCCCATAGAACCGTACATAGGAAAGTTATGAAATTTGGCACACATGTAGAGGACAGTCTCAGAAGTTACTATAGCAACATTGGTGTGTCTGACTCAAACCCTCTAGCGCCACCAACAGTCCAAAAATCCACTTATGTTCATGCTCATAACTTCTGACCCGTGAGTCCTAGAAACTAAATTCTTGTTTCCTCTGAATCATTGGCTCATGATGATTCAAATGCACACATTGATGTCATTTGTGTCATGCACATCTTTCCGCCATTTTGAATTTTTCGTAAAACCTACTTTTTCGAACTCCTCCTAGACCGTTTGTCCGATTTGCATGTCCTTTGGTATGTAGCATCTAGAGACACCCAAGACAAAAAGTTATCAAAAGCTTTTTGATAGACCAATGCGTTCTCATATAAATTGACAACATATATGGCGGCGAGCACGCCAAAACGGACGTGAGGCCTTATCTTCGCAAAACTTTATTGTATCGACACGAAACTTGGTATATGTCATAACAGTCATGACCTGAGGGTGCCTGCAACGTTTCGTCACAGCGCCACCTAGTGGTCACGAGATTCGAAAAATGCCTATTTTTGCTTATAACTACTTCAAACTTGAGTTTAAAATCATGAAGGTGGTCTTGTTAGATTCCTTGAGGCATGCCGAGTCAAACGATACCAAACGGTTTTCGGTCGGCCATTTTGGGTGTCGGACATTTTGAATTTTCTCATTAAGTTCAATATTTCACAAACAGAATGGCGTATCGCTACGAAATTTGGCATGGTTCATCAGTGACATGTTCTGAGCGCACTTATAAATCTTTAGGACGGCGCCACCTAGTGGTCAGGATATGTAAAAACAATTTTTTAAATCTTTATATCATTTGATTAAATTGCCACTATGACATAAGACTTCACTCTATTGATTCCTTGGCTCATGCTGAGTCCGACTGTACCAAATATGTCTGAGTCAAACCTACTTCCTGTCGGCCATTTTGAATTATATTGAACACCTACTTTTTCGAACTCCTCCTAGAGCGCTTGTGTGATTGGCTTGATTTTTGGTATGCATCATCTAGAGACACTCTAGACAAAAAGTTATCAAAAGATTTTCGGTAGACCTATCCGTTGTCGTATAACGCATCAAAGAATGCGAGGGCGAGCACGCCAAAATGTGTTTGAGCCTGTATCTTCGCAAAACTTTTGCGTATTAATATGAGACTTGGTATATGTCATAACAGTGATGACCTGAGGGTGCATGCACCATTTCGTCACACTGCCCCCTACTGGTCACGAGATATAAAAAATGTCTATTTTTGCTTATAACTACTGCAAATTTGAATGTAAAATTATGAGACTGGTCTTGTTAGATTTCGTGAGGCATGCCGAGTCAAACGATACCAAATGGTTTTTGGTCGGCCATTTTGTGTGTCGGCCATTTTGAATTTTTTCTTTAAGTTCAAGTATTTCAGAAACGCAATTGCGTATTGTTATGAAACTTGGTATGGTTCATCAGCAACATGTTCTGAGAGGACTTGTAAACTTTCCGGTGCCCCCTAGTGGTCAAGAGATTTGAAGCTATATCTCTGCATCTCTTTATCGTATTTACACCAAATTTGGTGGGTGTCATCACAATCAAGACCTGAGTCACAATTTATTTTTTGGTCAGTGCCCCCTAGTGGTCAAGTCATTTAAGGCTATATCTCCGTATTGCTTTATTGTATTTACACCAAATTTGGTATGTGTCATCACAGTCATGACCTGAGGCACCATCTATTGTTTCGGCACAGCGCCACCTAGTGGTCTCAAGATACAAAAAATGGCTATTTTTTCATAAAACTAATGCAAACTTAGATCTTAAATCATGACAGTCATCACGTATGAATCATTTTTTGCCATGTTTGGCTTGACCCCGGTATCGCTGCTTGCAGCTATATTTATTATTATTATTATTATTATTATTATTATGTTTCCTCTTCCGCCATTGAAGTCAATGGCAGCCCATAGAACCGTATGTAGGAAAGTTATGAAATTTGGCACACATGTAGAGGACAGTCTCAGAAGTTACTATAGCAACATTGGTGTGTCTGACTCAAACCCTCTAGCGCCACCAACAGTCCAAATATCCACTTATGTTCATGCTCACAACTTCTGACCCATGAGTCCTAGAAAATAAATTCTTGTTTCCTCTGAATCCTTGGCTCATGATGATTCAATTGCACATGTTGATGTCATTTGTGTCATGCACATCTTTCCGCCATTTTGAATTTTCCGTAAAACCTACTTTTTCGAACTCCTCCTAGACCGTCCGTCCGATTTGCATGTCCTTTGGTATGTAGCATCTAGAGACACCCCAGACAAAAAGTTATCAAAAGCTTTTTGATAGACCAATGCGTTCTCGTATAAATTGACAACATATATGGCGGCGAGCACGCCAAAACGGACGTGAGGCCGTATCTTCGAAAAACTTTATTGTATCGACACGAAACTTGGTATATGTCATTACAGTCATGACCTGAGGGTGCCTGCAACGTTTCGTCACAGCGCCACCTAGTGGTCACGAGATTCGAAAAATGCCTATTCTCGCTTATAACTACTTCAAACTTGAGCCTAAAATCACGAAGGTGGTCTTGTTAGATTCCTTGAGGCATGCCGAGTCAAACGATACCAAACGGTTTTCGGTCGGCCATTTTGGGTGTCGGCCATTTTGAATTTTCTCATTAAGTTCAGTATTTCACAAACAGAATGGCGTATCGCTACGAAATTTGGCATGGTTTATCAGTGACATGTTCTGAGCGCACCTATAAATCTTTAGGACAGCGCCACCTAGTGGTCAGGATATGTAAATAAATTGTTTAAAATCTTTATATCATTTGATTAAATTGCCACTATGACATAAGACTTCACTCTATTGATTCCTTGGCTCATGCTGAGTCCGATTGTACCAAATATGTCTGAGTCAAACCTACTTCCTGTCGACCATTTTGAATTATATTGAACACCTACTTTTTCGAACTCCTCCTAGAGCGCTCGTGTGATTGGCTTGATTTTTGGTATGCATCATCTAGAGACACTCCAGACAAAAAGTTATCAAAAGCTTTTCGGTAGACCTATCCGTTGTCGTATAACGCATCAAAGAATGCGAGGGCGAGCACGCCAAAATGTGTTTGAGCCTGTATCTTCGCAAAACTTTTGCGTATTAATATGAGACTTGGTATATGTCATAACAGTGATGACCTGAGGGTGCATGCAACATTTCGTCACACTGCCCCCTACTGGTCAGGAGATATAAAAAATGTCTATTTTTGCTTATAACTACTGCAAACTTGAATGTAAAATTATGAGACTGGTCTTGTTAGATTTCTTGAGGCATGCCGAGTCAAACGATACCAAATAATTTTTGGTCGGCCATTTTGTGTGTAGGCCATTTTGAATTTTTTCTTTAAGTTCAAGTATTTCAGAAACGCAATTGCGTATTGTTATGAAACTTGGTATGGTTCATCAACAACATGTTCTGAGAGGGCTTGTAAACTTTTTGGTGCCCCCTAGTGGTCAAAAAGATTTGAGGCTATATCTCTGCATCTCTTCATCGTATTTTCACCAAATTTGGTGGGTGTCATCACAATCAAGACCTGAGTCACAATTTATTGTTTGGTCAGTGCCCCCTAGTGGTCAAGTCATTTAAGGCTATATCTCCGTATTGCTTTATTGTATTTACACTAAATTTGGTATGTGTCATCACAGTCATGACCTGAGGCACCATCTATTGTTTCGGCAAAGCGCCACCTAGTGGTCTCAAGATACAAGAAAATTACTATTTTTTTCATAAAACTAATGCAAACTTAGATCTTAGATCATGACAGTCATCACGTATGAATCATTTTTTGCCATGTTTGGCTTGACCCCGGTATCGCTGCTTGTTGCTATATTTATTAGGGGTCAAGCCCCGAAGGGGCGTAGAACCCTATTGTTATTGTTAGTTTTCTTATTATTATTTTTCTTCCTCGTTCTTCCGCCGAAAGTCAATGGCAGCCCATAGAACCGTACGTAGGAAAGTTATGAAATTTGGCACACATGTAGAGGACAGTCTCAGAAGTTACTATAGCAACATTGGTGTGTCTGACTCAAACCCTCTAGCGCCACCAACAGTCCAAAAATCCACTTATGTTCATGCTCATAACTTCTGACCCATGAGTCCTAGAAACTAAATTCTTGTTTCCTCTGAATCCTTGGCTCATGATGATTAAAATGCACACATTGATGTCATGTGTGTCATGCACATCTGTCCGCCATTTTGAATTTTTCGTAAAACCTACTTTTTCGAACTCCTCCTAGACCGTTTGTCCGATTTGCATGTCCTTTGGTATGTAGCATCTAGAGACACCCCTGACAAAAAGTTATCAAAAGCTTTTTAATAGATCAATGCGTTCTCATATAAATTGACAACATATATGGCGACGAGCACGCCAAAACGGACGTGAGGCCGTATCTTCGCAAAACTTTCTTGTATCAACACGAAACTTGGTATATGTCATAACAGTCATGACCTGAGGGTGCCTGCAACGTTTCGTCACAGCGCCACCTAGTGGTCACGAGATTCGAAAAATGCCTATTTTCGCTTATAACTACTTCAAACTTGAGTCTAAAATCATGAAGGTGGTCTTGTTAGATTCCTTGAGGCATGCCGAGTCAAACGATACCAAACGGTTTTCGGTCGGCCATTTTGGGTGTCGGCCATTTTGAATTTTCTCATTAAGTTCAGTATTTCACAAACAGAATGGCGTATCGCTACGAAATTTGGCATGGTTCATCAGTGACATGTTCTGAGCGCACCTATTAATCTTTAGGACGGCGCCACCTAGTGGTCAGGATATGTAAATAAATTGTTTAAAATTTTTGTATCATTTGATTAAATTGCCACTATGACATAAGACTTCACTCTATTGATTCCTTGGCTCATGCTGAGTCTGACTGTACCAAATTTGTCTGAGTCAAACCTACTTCCTGTCGGCCATTTTGAATTATATTGAACACCTACTTTTTCGAACTCCTCCTAGAGCGCTCTTGTGATTGGCTTGATTTTTGGTATGCATCATCTAGAGACACTCCAGACAAAAAGTTATCAAAAGATTTTCGGTAGACCTATCCGTTTTCGTATAACGCATCAAAGAATGCGAGGGCGAGCACGCCAAAATGTGTTTGAGCCTGTATCTTCGCAAAACTTTTGCGTATTAATATGAGACTTGGTATATGTCATAACAGTGATGACCTGAGGGTGCATGCAACATTTCGTCACACTGCCCCCTACTGGTCACGAGATATAAAAAATGTCTATTTTTGTTTATAACTACTGCAAACTTGAATGTAAAATTATGAGACTGGTCTTGTTAGATTTCTTGAGGCATACCGAGTCAAACGATACCAAATGGTTTTTGGTCGGCCATTTTGTGTGTCGGCCATTTTGAATTTTTTCTTTAAGTTCAAGTATTTCAGAAACGCAATTGCGTATTGTTATGAAACTTGGTATGGTTCATCAGCAACATGTTCTGGGAGGACTTGTAAACGTTTTGGCGCCCCCTAGTGGTCAAGAGATTTGAAGCTATATCTCTGCATCTCTTTATCGTATTTACAACAAATTTGGTGGGTGTCATCACAATCAAGGCCTGAGTTACAATTTATTGTTTGGTCAGTGCCCCCTAGTGGTCAAGTCATTTAAGGCTATATCTCCGTATCGGTTTATCGTATTTACACTAAATTTGGTATGTGTCATCACAGTCATGACCTGAGGCACCATCTATTGTTTCGGCACAGCGCCACCTAGTGGTCTCAAGATACAAAAAAATTGATATTTTTTTCCTAAAACTAATGCAAACTTAGATCTTAAATCATGACAGTCATCACGTATGAATCATTTTTTTCCATGTTTGGCTTGACCCCGGTATCGCTGCTTGCAGCTATATTTATTATTTTTCTTCCTCGTTCTTCCGCTGAAAGTCAATGGCAGCCCATAGAACCGTACGTAGGAAAGTTATGAAATTTGGCACACATGTAGAGGACAGTCTCAGAAGTTACTATAGCAACTTTGGTGTGTCTGACTCAAACCCTCTAGCGCCACCAACAGTCCAAAAATCCACTTATGTTCATGCTCATAACTTCTGACCCGTGAGTTCTAGAAACTAAATTCTTGTTTCCTCTGAATCCTTGGCTCATGATGATTCAATTGCACACATTGATGTCATTTGTGTCATGCACATCTTTCCGCCATTTTGAATTTTCCGTAAAACCTACTTTTTCGAACTCCTCTTAGAGCGTTTGTCCGATTTGCATGTCCTTTGGTATCTAGCATCTAGAGACACCCCTGACAAAAAGTTATCAAAAGCTTTTTGATAGACCAATGCGTTCTCGTATACCGTGACAACATATACGGCGGCGAGCACGCCAAAACGGACGTGAGGCCGTATCTTCGCAACACTTTGGTGTATCGACACGAAACTTGGTATATGTCATTACAGTCTTGACCTGAGGGTGCCTGCAACGTTTCGTCACAGCGCCACCTAGTGGTCACGAGATTCAAAAAATGCTTATTTTCGCTTATAACTACTTCAAACTTGAGTCTAAAATCATGAAGGTGGTCTTGTTTGATTCCTTGAGGCATGTCGAGTCAAACGATACCAAACGGTTTTCGGTCGGCCATTTTGTGTGTCGGCCATTTTGAATTTTCTCATTAAGTTCAGTATTTCACAAACAGAATGGCGTATCGCTACGAAATTTGGCATGGTTCATCAGTGACATGTTCTGAGCGCACCTATAAATCTTTAGGACGGCGCCACCTAGTGGTCAGGATATGTAAAAAAATTTTTTTAAATCTTTATATCATTTGATTAAATTGCCACTATGACAAAAGACTTCACTCTATTGATTCCTTGGCTCATGCTGAGTCCGACTGTACCAAATATGTCTGAGTCAAACCTACTTCCTGTCGGCCATTTTGAATTATATTGAACACCTACTTTTTCGAACTCCTCCTAGAGCGCTTGTGTGATTGGCTTGATTTTTGGTATGCATCATCTAGAGACACTCTAGACAAAAAGTTATCAAAAGATTTTCTGTAGACCTATCCGTTGTCGTATAACGCATCAAAGAATGCGAGTGCGAGCACGCCAAAATGTGTTTGAGCCTGTATCTTCGCAAAACTTTTGCGTATTGATATGAGACTTGGTATATGTCATTACAGTGATGACCTGAGGGTGCACGCACCATTTCGTCACACTGCCCCCTACTGGTCACGAGATATAAAAAATGTCTATTTTTGCTTATAACTACTGCAAATTTGAATGTAAAATTATGAGACTAGTCTTGTTAGATTTCGTGAGGCATGGCGAGTCAAACGATACCAAATGGTTTTTGGTCGGCCATTTTGTGTGTCGGCCATTTTGAATTTTTCTTTAAGTTCAAGTATTTCAGAAACGCAATTGCGTATTGTTATGAAACTTGGTATGGTTCATCAGCAACATGTTCTGGGAGGACTTGTAAACTTTCCGGTGCCCCCTAGTGGTCAAGAGATTTGAAGCTATATCTCTGCATCTCTTTATCGTATTTACACCAAATTTGGTGGGTTTCATCACAATCAAGACCTGAGTCACAATTTATTTTTTGGTCAGTGCCCCCTAGTGGTCAAGTCATTTAAGGCTATATCTCCGTATCGCTTTATCGTATTTACACTAAATTTGGTATGTGTCATCACAGTCATGACCTGAAGCACCATCTATTCTTTCGGCACAGTGCCACCTAGTGGTCTCAAGATAGGAAAAAAATGTTTTTTTTCATAAAACTAATGCAAACTTAGATCTTAAATCATGACAGTCATCACGTATGAATCATTTTTTGCCATGTTTGGCTTGACCCCGGTATCGCTGCTTGCAGCTATATTTAGGGGTCAAGCCACGAAGTGGCGTAGACACCTATTGTTATTGTTAGTTTTCTTATTATTATTATTCATCCTTGTTCTTCCGCCATTGAAGTCAATGGCAGCCCATAGAACCGTACGTAGGAAAGTTATGAAATTTGGCACACATGTAGAGGACAGTCTTAGAAGTTACTATAGCAACATTGGTGTGTCTGACTCAAACCCTCTAGCGCCACCAACAGTCCAAAAATCCACTTATATTCATGCTCATAACTTCTGACCCGTGAGTCCTAGAAACTAAATTCTTGTTTCCTCTGAATCCTTTGCTCATGATGATTCAAATGCACACATTGATGCCATTTGTGTCATGCAAATCTTTCCGCCATTTTGAATTTTCCGTAAAACCTACTTTTTCGAACTCCTCCTAGAGCGTTCGTCCGATTTGCATGTCCTTTGGTATATAGCATCTAGAGACACCCCAGACAAAAAGTTATCAAAAGCTTTTTGATAGACCAATGCGTTCTCGTATAAATTGACAACATATATGGCGGCGAGCACGCCAAAACGGACGTGAGGCCGTATCTTCGCAAAACTTTATTGTATCGACACGAAACTTGGTATATGTCATTACAGTCATGACCTGAGGGTGCCTGCAACGTTTCGTCACAGCGCCACCTAGTGGTCACGAGATTCGAAAAATGCTTATTCTCACTTATAACTACTTCAAACTTGAGTCTAAAATCATGAAGGTGGTCTTGTTAGATTCCTTGAGGCATGCCGAGTCAAACGATACCAAACGGTTTTCGGTCGGCCATTTTGGGTGTCGGACATTTTGAATTTTCTCATTAAGTTCAGTATTTCACAAACAGAATGGCGTATCGCTACGAAATTTGGCATGGTTCATCAGTGACATGTGCTGAGCGCACCTATAAATCTTTAGGACGGCGCCACCTAGTGGACAGGATATGTAAAGAAATTGTTTAAAATCTTTATATCATTTAATTTAATTTGCCACACTGACATGAGACTTCACTCTATTGATTTCTTGGCTCGTGCCGAGTCCGACTGTACCAAATATGTTAGAGTCAAACCTACTTCCTGTCGGCCATTTTGAATTATATTGAACACTTACTTTTTCGAACTCCTCGTAGAGCGCTTTTTTGATTGGCTTGATTTTTGGTAAACATCATCTAGAGACACTCCAGACAAAAAGTTATCAAAAGCTTTTCGGTAGACCTATCCGTTGTCGTATAACGCATCAAAGAATGCGAGGGCGAGCACGCCAAAATGTGTTTGAGCCTGTATCTTCGCAAAACTTTTGCGTATTAATATGAGACTTGGTATATGTCATAACAGTGATGACCTGAGGGTGCATGCACCATTTCGTCACACTGCCCCCTACTGGTCATGAGATATAAAATATGTCTATTTTTGCTTATAACTACTGCAAACTTGAATGTAAAATTATGAGACTAGTCTTTTTAGATTTCGTGAGGCATGCCGAGTCAAACGATACCAAATGGTTTTTAGTCGGCCATTTTTTCTGTCGGCCATTTTGAATTTTTTCTTTAAATTGAAGTATTTCAGAAACACAATTGCGTATTGTTATGAAACTTGGTATGGTTCATCAGCAACATGTTCTGGGAGGACTTGTTAACTTTTCGGCGCCCCCTAGTGGTCAAAAGATTTGAAGCTATATCTCTTCATCTCTTTATCGTATTAACACCAAATTTGGTGGGTGTCATCACAATCAAGACCTGAGTCACAATTTATTGTTTGGTCAGTGCCCCCTAGTGGTCAAGTCATTTAAGGCTATATCTCCATATCGCTTTATTGTATTTACACTAAATTTGGTATGCGTCATCACAGTCATGACCTGAGGTACCATCTATTGTTTCGGCACAGCGCCACCTAGTGGTCTCAAGATACGAAAAAATTGCTATTTTTTCATAAAACTAATGCAAACTTAGATCTTAACTTGTTAACACGCACCGGCCCGGCGGCGGGCCCTAGGGGGCGTTTTTACGTGTTTTTGTACTTTGTTTAACATCAAATATTCAATCAACAATCATAAACTTTGCATTATTTGAAAGTTTAAACACTCCAAATTCATGTTCTGAGCTTATTTTTGCAATCAATACACTGGTGTGGAAAAGATTAAATGAAATGCAGACGGAATGCATATAAAAAATTTTGTGGGTACTCACATGGCTTGCCATATGGTTCTGACAATTTCTGACAATTCCCAAAATCTTCAACGTACATTGCAAGGTAAGGGTCCACTCTTCAAAAAGCATCCCACGTTTTAATCCATAACAATGAAAAATAGTGAGAAATCCAGCAATATCCTCCTTTGTTTACATCCGCGCGTCCGCTAAGTATGATCGATCATGTTTATTTTCTATCAAATATCGATTTTTATCAGTGAAAATCCATCTCTTCCTGCTTCGTTAGACTGTTCAGATAAATATCCCGCCCTATTTTTCTGTTTTGTCCAATCAGAAAAGGTTTGACAACTCAAAATCTCATGCGATCAATGATTTGCCTAGATAGATGTCTTTCAGCTTGCCATAGGCTTTTGACTGGATTACACCAAAACAAAGCCAGCCAATGCATAGTGAGCAAAGCTTTGATTGACAGAGGAAGTAACCAATCATGAAACGATTACAAGGATTCAACTTACGTCAGTAAAGTGTACTTCTGCGCAAATCTACAGAAGCGCATGGAGAGAAATGCCCACGCCCCCTCCGTGCGCGTTTGTTTGTTTGGGTAGCATAGCAGCCGGCTAGGCTCTCCGGAGCCGCTGAGAAACCTCTTCAAATGTTAGATATAACATCTCCATTGTGGATCGTGGACTGCAGATGACTTTTTTGTGTTGAAAGTGTTTTGGAGAAGTTGATAAAGAGCATGATCGCGGATCAACAATGCAAGACTGGATGTAAACAAAGCGCGTCGTCGAGGAGAGATGGACCGGATTATGAGCTCAGCTGCGATCGCTTGGATAAAGTAAGTGGATTCTTTTGTTGATTTACGTTACATTTCTTGTTTCATGTTAGCTGTTTTGATTATAAAGTAACACTGGAGATGACTAATATACGAGTTTTACATGGTTTCGTTTTTGTATGACATGTTATATAAATGCATCATATTTATAGCTATATGAATCAAATGCACAGAATATACAAACTAAAAACTAGAAAATAAGATATGTGGTGGAAAATATGAGTATTACCAGCTGAGAAATATAGGTTATTTGGCAAACATAAGACATTTGTAATTATAAATAAATATATTCATGTAATGTGTGTGTGTTTGTGTATATATATTATGTTCATGTATATTACATCATAGTTTCTCATACAAATAGTTGTATGTCTCTAACTTTTGACTCAAACTAAAATCCTCTCTTGCTTTGTGTGTGATGTGATGTGATGTAAAACAGGACTTCAGCTGACACAGGAATACTGGAACCTGGAGTGCATTTATGAGCGACCATATTCAAAATAGCAAGTATTTTGTTATAATGTCCAAATGTTTTTTTCTGAAATAGTTTTTTCTATGTTCTTTGGTGGGCAGAGAAGTTCTGAATTGATATACATAATGTAATATGTAGTTCTGACTCATTTTCTTTTTATAATCATGTCATATTGTTATCATGTGTATATTTGGAGTTTCCAAGTGCACTTTTTCTGAAAGGACGCCGGGACTTTTTTGAAATAAAAGCTCACAGAAACAACATTTTTTGGAGTATCATTCTCAAATTTGAATCACAGCATGGTCAGACATTCAGTTCACCTATATGGTGTCCCCAGGTGTCTTACATGACCATTTCCTTTTTTGCTAAGTGAAGTCATTTAATGTATATTTTACCTTGTTTTACTCTGTTTCTTTACTACTCTGAGTTGTTATGACTATAAGGCAACAATATGTCAAGTGTCTAGTTTCAAACAAGATCAGAATTATGAATATAGACCATAGGGTTTAAGAGCTGCAGATGTTTTAGTTTGGAGTTGTCGTTTTTCAGAAAATGCTCAAAAATATAAGTGCTAGCTAACAGGTTAAATCATGACAGTCATCACGTATGAATCATTTTTTGCCATGTTTGGCTTGACCCCGGTATCGCTGCTTGCAGCTATATTTATAATAATTATTATTATTAGTTATTCTTCTTCCGCCATTGCGGTCTATGGCAGCCCATAGAACCGTACGTAGGAAAGTTATGAAATTTGGCACAGTGATAGAGGACAGTCCAATGTGTCCCCACAGCAAATCTGGAGTCTCTATCTCTAACCCGCTAGCGCCACCAACAGTCCAAAGTTTCACTTATGTTTTTGCTTATAACTTCTGATCCGTAAGTCCTAGAAACAAAATTCTTGCTTTCGCTTATTCATTGGCTCAAGACGATTTGATTGGACCCTATGGCGTCATTTTCCGTCATGAAAATTTTCCGCCATTTTGAATTATTCGTAAACTCTACTTTTTCGAACTCGTCCTAGGGCTTTTGTCCGATTGCCACAAAAATTGGTATGTATCATCTAGAGACACTCATGGCAAAAAGTTATCAAAAGAATTTCGATACATCAATCCGTTCTTGTATACCGTCTTAACGAATTTTACGTAGAGCGCAAAAAAACAGATTTTAGGCTGTATTTTCGTGAAACTTAGGCCTATTGACATGACACTTGGTACTTGTGAATCCAGTCAGGAACTAAGGGTGCATGCAGAGTTTCGTCACAGCGCCACCTAGTGGTCAGACATATGCTTTACATGCCTATAACTTTGGCTCCGATTGAAGTGTTTTCACGGGACTTGTTTCTTTGGAGTTCTGAATAGTTGCCGAGTCCAACGATACCAAACATGCCAGAATTCGCCTTACGGTTAACCCTGCGCAGCAAAATAGCGCTTAAAAAACACGCGTGAATATCTCCGCGAGCGTTTTTCCGATCGACTCGAAAACACCATAAGAAGAAACTAACCTTACCTTCTGAACAAAAAGTTCTATTGGCATTATTTTAAAATTTTCATCAGAAATGGCCGAAAATCGCAAAAAACGAAAAATTACCTTCAAATTTTGTGTTTTTTTACACATAAATGGTTGTAACTTCGTAATGAAAATATATTTTTTCACCAGATTTTATACGGTGATGCATGAGCACATTCTGAGGCTACCCAGAAAAAAATTTATGCTTTCACCACTAGATGGCCTTATAATTGAACAAAGCCTTTGATAACAAGCCAGCCTTATGGTCATACAACTGTTTCTTAACTAAACTAAAGTGTATAGTCATAAAACTAGCTAGATGTAACACAATCATGACCTAATGTTGCATGCACAATTTTGTCATTGCGCCACCTACTGGTTTTTAGATAGAATATGGTATTTTTGCCTAAAACTACTGCAACAACACATCTAAAACCATGAGTTATCATGGAATATTCCTTTCATAGCTTTGACTATAATCACTGATGGTTGCCAATTCACTCCCCAGCAACCATTGAGAATACCTTATCAACCACTTTTACAAAAACTATATCTCTGCATGAGAACATCGAAGAGACACGGGGATGGTCTCTTTTGACTAGTTAAACTTGTTGTAACATGATGTGACCCATGTTTTGCCACTGCAAACACCACTCACATGTCTTTCAGTGCTCTAATGTTCCATGATTGTCAATAACAGAAGGACGATTGCAGTAGACAAGAACTTAGATTATTTTTGTGGATAACTTTTTTGTTTTTTCATCTAAAATTATTAGGTTTACTTAGGTTCTTCAATCTGCTTATCCAATCTCAATTTTACATCCTTTTGTGCCCTTTTCGGCTTGACCCCGGCATTGCTGCTTGCAGCTATATTTATTAGGGGTCAAGCCACGAAGTGGCGTAGACACCTATTGTATCTGTTAGTTTTCTTATTATTATTCATCCTAGTTCTTCCGCCATTGAAGTCAATGGCAGCTTATAGAACCGTACGTAGGAAAGTTGTGTAATTTGGCACACATGTAGAGGACAGTCTAAGAAGTTACTATAGCAACAAAGGTGTGTCTAACTCAAACCCTCTAGCGCCACCAACAGTCCAAAAATCCACTTATGTTCATGCTCATAACTTCTGACCCGTGAGTCCTAGAAACTAAATTCTTGTTTCCTCTGAATCCTTGGCTCATGATGATTCAATTGCACACATTGATGTCATTTGTGTCATGCACATCTTTCCGCCATTTTGAATTTTCCGTAAAACCTACTTTTTCGAACTCCTCCTAGACCGTTCGTCCGATTTGCATGTCCTTTGGTATGTAACATCTAGAGACACCCCAGACAAAAAGTTATCAAAAGCTTTTTGTTAGACCAATGCGTTTTCGTATACAGTGACACCATATAAGGCGGTGAGCACGCCAAAACAGACGTGAGGCCGTATCTTCGCAAAACTTTTGTGTATTGACACGAAACTTGGTATATGTCATTACAGTCATGACCTGAGGGTGCCTGCAACGTTTCGTCACAGCGCCACCTAGTGGTCACGAGATTCGAAAAATGCCTATTTTTGCTTATAACTACTTCAAACTTGAGTCTAAAATCATGAAGGTGGTCTTGTTAGATTCCTTGAGGCATGCCGAGTCAAACGATATCAAACGGTTTTCGGTCGGCCATTTTGGGTGTCGGCCATTTTGAATTTTCTCATTAAGTTCAGTATTTCACAAACAGAATGGCGTATTGCTACGAAATTTGGCGTGGTTCATCAGTGACATGTTCTGAGCGCACCTATAAATCTTTAGGACAGCGCCACCTAGTGGCCAGGATATGTAAAGAAATTGTTTAAAATCTTTAAAGCCTTTGATTCATTTGCCACACTGACATGAGACTTCACTCTATTGATTCCTTGGCTCATGCTGAGTCCGACTGTACCAAATATGTCAGTGTCAAGCCTACTTCCTGTTGGCCATTTTGAATTATATTGCACACCTACTTTTTCGAACTCCTCCTAGAGCGCTTGTTTGATTGGCTTGATTTTTGGTACGCATCATCTAGAGACACTCTAGACAAAAAGTTATCAAAAGCTTTTCGGTAGACCTATCCATTGTTGTATAACGCATCAAAGAATGTGAGGGCAAGCACGCCAAAATGTGTTTGAGCCTGTATCTTCGCAAAACTTTTGCGTATTGATATGAGACTTGGTATATGTCATAACAGTGATGACCTGAGGGTGCATGCACCATTTCGTCACACTGCCCCCTACTGGTCACGAGATATAAAAAATGTCTATTTTTGCTTATAACTACTGCAAACTTGAATGTAAAATTATGAGAGTGGTCTTGTTAGATTTCGTGAGGCATGCCGAGTCAAACAATACCATATGGTTTTTGGTCAGCCATTTTGTGTGTCGGCCATTTTGAATTTTTTCAAGTATTGAAAGTTCAAGTATTTCAGAAACGCAATTGCGTATTGTTATGAAACTTGGTATGGTTCATCAGCAACATGTTCTGAGAGGACTTGTAAACTTTTCGGCGCCCCCTAGTGGTCAAGAGATTTGAAGCTATATCTCTGCATCTCTTTATTGTATTTACACCAAATTTGGTGGGTGTCATCACAATCAAGACCTGAGTCACAATTTATTGTTTGGTCAAAGCCCCCTAGTGGTCAAGTCATTTAAGGCTATATCTCCATATTGCTTTATCGTATTTACACTAAATTTGGTATGTGTCATCACAGTCATGACCTGAGGCACCATCTATTGTTTCGGCAAAGCGCCACCTAGTGGTCTCAAGATACAAAAAATGCTATTTTTTTCATAAAACTAATGCAAACTTAGATCTAAAATCATGACAGTCATCACTTATGAATCATTTTTTGCCATGTTTGGCTTGACCCCGGTATCGCTGCTTGCAGCTATATTTATTATTATTATTCTTCCTCTTCCGCCATTGAAGTCAATGGCAGCCCATAGAACCGTACATAGGAAAGTTATGAAATTTGGCACACATGTACAGGACAGTCTTAGAAGTAACTATAGCAAATTTGGTGTGTCTAACTCAAACTCTCTAGCGCCACCAACAGTCCAAACGTCCACTTATGTTCATGCTAATAACTTCTGACCCGTGAGTCCTAGAAACTAAATTCTTGTTTCCTCTGAATCCTTGGCTCATGATGATTCAATTGCACACATTGATGTCATTTGTGTCATGCACATCTTTCCGCCATTTTGAATTTTAGGTAAAACCTACTTTTTCGAACTCCTCCTAGACCGTTTGTCTGATTTGCATGTCCTTTGGTATGTAGCATCTAGAGACACCCAAGACAAAAAGTTATCAAAAGCTTTTTGATAGACCAATGCGTTCTCATATAAATTGACAACATATATGGCGGCGAGCACGCCAAAACGGACGTGAGGCCGTATCTTCGCAAAACTTTTGTGTATCGACACGAAACTTGGTATATGTCATAACAGTCATGACCTGAGGGTGCCTGCAACGTTTCGTCACAGCGCCACCTAGTGGTCACGAGATTCGAAAAATGCCTATTTTCGCTTATAACTACTTCAAACTTGAGTCTAAAATCATGAAGGAGGTCTTGTTAGGTTCCTTGAGGCATGCCGAGTCAAACGATACCAAACCGTTTTCGGTCGGCCATTTTGGGTGTCGGCCATTTTGAATTTTCTCATTAAGTTCAGTATTTCACAAACAGAATGGCGTATCGCTACGAAATTTGGCATGGTTCATCAGTGACATGTTCTGAGCGCACCTAAAAATCTTTAGGACAGCGCCACCTAGTGGTCAGGATATGTAAAGAAATTGTTTAAAATCTTTATATCATTTGATTAAATTGCCACTATGACATAAGACTTCACTCTATTGATTCCTTGGCTCATGCTGAGTCCGACGGTATCAAATATGTCTGAGTCAAACCTACTTCCTGTCGGCCATTTTGAATTATATTGAACACCTACTTTTTCGAACTCCTCCTAGAGCGCTCGTGTGATTGGCTTGATTTTTGGTATGCATCATCTAGAGACACTCTAGACAAAAAGTTATCAAAAGCTTTTCCGTAGACCTATCCGTTGTCGTATAACGCATCAAAGAATGCGAGGGCGAGCACGCCAAAATGTGTTTGAGCCTGTATCTTCGCAAAACTTTTGTGTATTAATATGAGACTTGGTATATGTCATAACAGTGATGACCTGAGGGTGCATGCACCATTTCGTCACACTGCCCCCTACTGGTCACGAGATATAAAAAAATTATATTTTTGCTTATAACTACTGCAAACTTGAATGTAAAATTATGAGACTGGTCTTGTTAGATTTCGTGAGGCATGCCGAGTCAAACGATACCAAATGGTTTTTGGTCGGCCATTTTGTGTGTCGGCCATTTTGAATTTTTTCTTTAAGTTCAAGTATTTCAGAAACGCAATTGTGTATTGTTATGAAACTTGGTATGGTTCATCAGCAACATGTTCTGGGAGGACTTGTAAACTTTCCGGTGCCCCCTAGTGGTCAAGAGATTTGAAGCTATATCTCTGCATCTCTTTATCGTATTTACACCAAATTTGGTGGGTGTCATCACAATCAAGACCTGAGTCACAATTTATTGTTTGGTCAGTGCCCCCTAGTGGTCAAGTCATTTAAGGCTATATCTTCGTATTGCTTTATTGTATTTACACTAAATTTGGTATGTGTCATCACAGTCATGCCCTGAGGCACCATCTATTGTTTCGGCACAGCGCCACCTAGTGGTCTCAAGATACGAAAAAAATGCTATTTTTTTCATAAAACTAATGCAAACTTAGATCTTAAATCATGACAGTCATCACGTATGAATCATTTTTTGCCATGTTTGGCTTGACCCCGGTATCGCTGCTTGCAGCTATATTTAGGGGTCAAGCCCTGAAGGGGCGAAGACCCCTATTGTATTTGTTAGTTTTCCTATTATAATAATTAGGGGTCAAGCCCCGAAGGGGCGAAGACCCCTATTGTATTTGTTAGTTTTCTTTTCAGGGGTCAAGCCACGAAGTGGCGTAGACACCTATTGTTATTGTTAGTTTTCTTATTATTATTCTTCCTCTTCCGCCATTGAAGTCAATGGCAGCCCATAGAACCGTACATAGGAAAGTTATGAAATTTGGCAAACATGTAGAGGACAGTCTTAGAAGTTACTATAGCAACATTGGTGTGTCTAACTCAAACTCTCTAGCGCCACCAACGGTCCAAATGTCCACTTATGTTCATGCTCATAACTTCTGACTCGTGAGTCCTAGAAACTACATTCTTGTTTCCTCTGAATCCTTGGCTCGTGATGATTCAATTGCACACATTGATTTCATTTCTGTCATGCACATCTTTCCGCCATTTTGAATTTTCCGTAAAACCTACTTTTTCGAACTCCTCCTAGAGCGTTTGTCCGATTTGCATGTCCTTTGGTATATAGCATCTAGAGACACCCCAGACAAAAAGTTATCAAAAGCTTTTTGATAGACCAATGCGTTCTCGTATACAGTGACAACATACACGGCGGCGAGCACGCCAAAATGGACGTGAGGCTGTATCTTCGCAAAACTTATGTATATCGACACGAAACTTGGTATATGTCATTACAGTCATGACCTGAGGGTGCCTGCAACATTTCGTCACAGCGCCACCTAGTGGTCACGAGATTCGAAAAATGCCTATTTTCGCTTATAACTACTTCAAACTTGAGTCTAAAAACATGAAGTTGGTCTTGTTAGATTCCTTGAGGCATGCCGAGTCAAACGATATCAAACGGTTTTCGGTCGGCCATTTTGGGTGTCGGCCATTTTGAATTTTCCCATTAAGTTCAGTATTTCACAAACAGAATGGCGTATCGCTACGAAATTTGGCATGGTTCATCAGAGACATGTTCTGAGCGCACCTATAAATCTTTAGGACGGCGCCACCTAGTGGTCAGGATATGTAAATAAATTGTTTAAAATCTTTATATCATTTGATTAAATTGCCACTATGACATAAGACTTCACTCTATTGATTCCTTGGCTCGTGCTGAGTCCGACAGTACCAAATATGTCTGAGTCAAACCTACTTCCTGTCGGCCATTTTGAATTATATTGAACACATACTTTTTCGAACTCCTCCTAGAGCGCTCGTTTGATTGGCTTGATTTTTGGTAGGCATCATCTAGAGACACTCCAGACAAAAAGTTATCAAAAGCTTTTCGGTAGACCTATCCGTTGTCGTATAACGCATCAAAGAATGCGAGGGCGAGCACGCCAAAATGTGTTTGAGCCTGTATCTTCGCAAAACTTTTGCGTATTGATATGAAACTTGGTATATGTCATAACAGTGATGACCTGAGAGTGCATGCACCATTTCGTCACAGCGCCCCCTAGTGGTCACGAGAAATGAAAATTGACTATTTTTGCTTATAACTACTGCAAGCATGTGTGTAAAATTATGAGAGTGGTTTTGTTTTATTTCCCGAAGCATGTCGAGTCAAATGATACCAAATGGTTTTCAGTCGGCCATTTTGGGTGTCGGACATTTTTAATTTTTTCTTTAAGTCAAGTATTTCATAAACGCAACTGCGTATTGTTATGAAACTTGGTATGGTTCATCAGCAACATGTTCTGAAAGCACTTGTAAACTTTTTGGTGCCCCCTAGTGGTCAAAACGATTTGAGGCTATATCTCTGCATCTCTTTATCGTATTTACACCAAATTTGGTGGGTGTCATCACAATCAAGACCTGAGTCACAATCTATTGTTTTGGTCAGTGCCCCCTAGTGGTCAAGTCATTTAAGGCTATATCTCCGTATAGCTTTATCATATTTACACTAAATTTGGTATGTGTCATCACAGTCATGACCTGAGGCACCATCTATTGTTTCGGCACAGTGCCACCTAGTGGTCTCAAGATACAAAAAAATTTATCTTTTTTCCTAAAACTAATGCAAACTTAGATCTTAAATCATGACAGTCATCACGTATGAATCATTTTTTGCCATGTTTGGCTTGACCCCGGTATCGCTGCTTGCAGCTATATTTAGGGGTCAAGCCCCGAAGGGGCGAAGACCCCTATTGTATTTGTTAGTTTTCTTTTTATAATAATTATTATTATTATTAGTTATTCTTCTTCCGCCATTGCGGTCTATGGCAGCCCATAGAACCGTACGTAGGAAAGTTATGAAATTTGGCACACTGATAAAGGACAGTCCAATGTGTCCCCACAGCAAATTTGGAGTCCCTATGTCTAACCCGCTAGCGCCACCAACAGTCCAAAGTTGCACTTATGTTTTTGCTTATAACTTCTGATCTGTAAGCCCTAGAAACAAAATTCTTGCTTCATCTGATTCCTTGGCTCAAGACGATTCGATTGGACCCTATGACGTCATTTTCCGTCATGAAATTTTTCCGCCATTTTGAATTATTTGTAAAAC